>NW_023270871.1:3796597-4396597 GCF_011800145.1 Mirounga leonina
AGCAGCAGAATAATAGGATCTGACCTACAGCAGCAGAATAATAGGATCTGACCTACCTTTTAAACAGGATCATTGTGGTTATGGTGTGGAAATCGACAGAGAGGAGGGGAGACCAACAGAGAGGCAATTCTATATTACTTTAAGGAGAATATGCATGAAAAGGAGAAGTAGAGAGCCAAACCAAATCATGGAATTTTGGAACGAGCGGGTAGTTTTAGGACCTAGCCAGACTTCCACAATTTTCTGATAAGGAGCTAAAACCTCATCAGATTAAGTGACTAATTCTAGGTCCCAGTTAGTGGCTATGCGTGTCAGATTCATGGGACTTCTGGCCAGTGCTCTTTTCATCTCCTACCCACCTCTCTGCTGCAAAGACCCCACTTACACGCGTGGCCGGGCCCTTCCACGTAAGAGCAGGGTCACTCCTTGCCACCTACACTTAATTTCCCTGGTCTCCTGCGTACTTGTAGCTTCCTTTCAGAGCAAGGAGACTGTTGCTTCCGTGGTCCCGGTGGGAAGCTTCCACATGAATTTCCTGAGATGCCTCTTTTGCTCAAGGGTCTGCTGCTTTCAGCCAGAAGTACTGGAGTCTTTCTCCGTTCTTACTGCTTCCAAGAACGCCTCCTGACCCTGGACACTTGCTGTGTCCTGTGGCACGCTGCTCCAGCCACATGAGTGAAAATCCTGTGGTTAGACCGATGATGTTTCATGTGGTCAGAAAGTGGCCTATCGGGACCTGGTTGTAAAGCTGATGGAGGTTAAGAAACTTTGGAGATTGGTGTCCCCAGACCTTCCATTTCACTAGGCGCCCGCAGGATCTTTGCTTCAGATCCGTCGTATGCATTTCTTTCTTTTTTTTCAAAGATTTATTTATTTATTTATTTGTCAGAGAAAGAGAGCGAGAGAGCACAAGCAGGGGGAGCGGCAGAAGGAGAGGGAGAAGCAGGCTCCCTGCTGAGCAAAGAGCCCGACATGGGGCTCGATCCCAGGACCCTGGGATCATGACCTGAGCCGAAGGCAGACGCTTAACCGACTGAGCCACCCAGGCGCCCCTCATCTTATTCATTTCTTAAAGGCTGCCTGAATGCCTGAATGATATGGGGGCACCAGAGAGGAGTAATTCTCAGCTGGGGGTAATTTTTCCCCCTAGGGGGCAGCTGGCCGTGCCTGGAGGCATTTTTGGCTGTCACAAGTGGGTAAGGTGCTACCGGCATCTAGTGAGTAGAAGGCAGGGATGCTGCTAAGTATCCTTCAACGCATGGCACCAGCCTGCACAGCAAACAGCGATCCATCCCAAAATGTCCATTGTGTTGAGGTGGAGAAACCTGACTCTGAGATAAAAATAAAATTAGAAAATCTAAACTTTGCTCACAATAAAATGGCAACCAGACTGGAAAATTAACCAGCACTCAAAAAATCAACTAGAGTGGAGTATTTTTCAACTTTCTTGGGCTGCAACCTCCAGTTAAGAAGTTGGAATTTGCACTGCAGCCCAATGCATACAAGTGCATCTATAAATACGTGTGTGTGTGTGTGCACACGTGCGCGCGCAGATGTCTCCCAGAGCAATACTCAGTGTGCTGAATGCAGAGCTTTCTATTTTGATACCATCTGGTTCCATTAAAAAAAAAAAAATGTGGCCATGCCCCACTGAGTGATTTTTACTGTTCACTAATGTGTTTGGAATCTGTAGTTTGAATAATACTGAACAAAATGTGTAAGAAAATTGAGCACAGTTTCATATAAATACAGATGAGCGCTTAAAGTCATAAAGCAAGGGTATATTCTGTATAGAGTCACCAAAAGGATCAGCCATTAATTTACAAGTAGTTATTTTGGCCAAACGTTTTTCAAAGAGGATTGAACAAGTTCTTGCCTTGCTGGGGTTGATGATCCAGTCCAGTGAACAGACCATCATACCACTACCACCTGCATAGTGATGTGCAGTATGCAGAATGCGCTCTGCAGCTTGAAGAGGGGACAGGGATGGGTTTTGTGGATCAGGACGCTGTGAGGTGGATTGGCCAAAGTTTCCCAGTGAGGTAACATTAGGGATGGCTGAGTGGGATTTCTCCAAGAGAATCCAGGTAAAAGGTTTTCTGGGTTGGTGTTGAGGGAGATCTTCAAGGATGTGTGTGAAGCCAAGAGATACAGGGGCACAAAGACAGAATGTAGAACCTCACCCCCGCCCTGGACCCCCACACTAGGCTAATGTAAAACCACCCCCATTCGCATGTTGCTCTCTTGATCTTCCTGTTCACAGGAGAAATGCCACGCTCCTTAACCTGACATTCACAATCTTTCATGATCTGGCCCAGCCAGCCTTTCTTGCCTTGCTGTCCTGGCTTCATCACAGGAGCCCTCCACCCCAGCAGATGGTGGGCTGACTGTACCCACTGTCACCAGAAGTCAGTGTGTCCTTCCGCACGCTCATCTTTTCTTGCTCAGCAAATTCCTACCAGATGATCATTTCTCAAGGTGTAGGGTTCAGACATGGAAAAAGGAAATTCTTCCCTAGAAAGCATTGTGATGATTCCATTTGTTATTCTGACAATGAGTTCTCAGCATGAGCATTTCATCATTTTCTCTCTGATGGAGAACAGTTCGTGATGCTTCAGTGCTTGCAAACCCTCAGTTGAACCCCGGCTTTCCCTTACTCTCTGTGTGGGTTTAATCAATATGCCAATATCTATTTGAAAGTGAGAGCAAATTTCTCTTGTTTCCATTTATTTCGAAAAAAAAGTTTCTTGGGCACACCTTAATCCATGACCCAGAGAGGGTTTGGCTTGCTCCTGTCACAGACTCTCTATGGGACATGACTGCCGGTCAGAGTAAGGACTTAAGCCAGACTCCCTTCCCTGATTTAAGACTGGCTCTCCTCCTATGATGCTATTCAGAACGTAGATGTTGTTTTCATCATGACAGCACACCATGGGACCCTCCCTAGCTTAAGTATCACCAGTGGTCTTCCCTGTATCTCATCTTTAAGGGCTACTGTCTCCTAGAGCCATACCAGCTTTTGGAATGTGAGTTCACTCAAGACATTTGAATGTTGTTTTGAGCACTTCTATTTCACCAATGCACAAAAATCATTTGAGGAAGTCTTTATACACACCCATACACACACACACACATTCACACACCATCATTAAAAATAAATGTGATAAGATGATCAGAAATCAAATAAGAAATACAAATATAATTATGTGAGGTGAGACAGTCACTTAAGTCCTGGGGGGTCACCAAACTCTAAACTTATTAGCATAGACAAGAAACAAAATCAAGGTCTTACAGAACTCTCTATCTGACCAAAGGATGCAAACCCATTTTTCAGGGAAAATAATTTTTTTTCTGGATACAGCTATAGAAAGAAATTACCAAGTGAATCATTATATAAAGAATATTGAGCAGTGTAATGAATATTGACCTTAATAGTGGTTTAATGGGTGAAGAAATATTTTTTGCATGGCTAGATTCTTACTGATCCTCATTAAAAATTGGATTGTAGCTGACTAATGGTATTTCTGTGGGAATAATCAAACTTGCCAGAAGGAAAACCCTTAGAAAATTAGGAGCATTGATGATTAATATGCTTTCAGAATTATTCAGCAAATTCCTCATGTATATTTTAGAGGCTAACATCTAATGCATTCCGTTATCGAATACCAAGGTTTTTCCTTTAAACTGTTCAAAAGGATATTTCGAAAGTATCTTAATTCTTTTTAGTTCAGACACTCTCTGAAGGTGGTAGAACGTCCTTTGCTTCCTAACTTGTCTAAACTAATACAATCTCAACAAGTCACTCCTGGACTGTGTATTTCAACATCAAGTTATTTCTTTACTTCCCCAACTTCTTGTCTACCCAGAAATCACCATCCTGAATCCTATGGCTTTTCTTTCTGCTGTAGGAATCTTAGAGGTTCGTATCTAGGTGTAGGTCTCTTCATTTTAGCAGCAATATTAGCTCTTCCAACCTGTAGTCTCCGTTTTTTCTTCTAGCTCATACAAGTTTTATTTTTATGTTTTTGATTCATAAGACATGTGAAATGTTTCTATCATTCTGGTAAAGACTGAAGAAATACCCCTAATCCCTTTGTTTGGATCTTGTCCTCTATGTCCACATTTGAATATAGTATTTTGTCTCCTATATTTTCATCTTTTAGGGAACATTTCTCAGGTTCACCCCCATGTCACTAATTCAAGTTTCTCCAGTATCAGTTTTGGTCTTTACTATCTTAGGTGTGGATTTTCATTCTCCTAATAAAATTCTGGCTTTGTTACATTACTTTTTTTAAAATTATGAACAATTTCAAGCATAGTGAAAAATGTCAGGAATACATCTATATCCATAACCCAAATTTGACAAATCTTAACAGTTGCCATATTTTCTTCAATGTTACAAAAATAAAACATAACAGAAACAGGAGCAGCCTGTACTCTGCACCTGGGACCCTCCCCACACCATCCTTCTGCCTTCTTCTTGGAGATGTTTGCATTTAGTGGTATGGTTTCCCTACACATTTAATCGTTATGCTAACATATATATGTTTATTTATAAATGATAGGATATTGTTTTGAATGTTTCTACACTCCTTGTAAATGCAATGACATGCAAGGACCCTTTGTTGACAAATTTTTCTCTACACATTATGTTTTTGACTGTCATGCAAGTTGAATTGTAAAGTTCTAGTTCATGCAGTTTCACTGCTGTATAGTGTTCTACCGTATAAGTACGCTGTCATTTATTTATCAATTATTTTGATGTTAGACATTTAAATTGTTCCATTTTTTACCATTAAAAACAATGTTGCAATGAGCAATTTCATGTATGTTTCCTTGAACATGTGTAGAGGAGCTCCACCCCCGCCCCCCGCCTGGAGGATGAGCTTACAGATGGAATTGCTGTGTTGAACATGCATATCTTCAACTCTGTCACCTAGTAGAAAAATGTTCCTCAGAGTATTTGTAGCTGCCTCCACTCCACTGACAGTGTTCAAAACTTTTCTTGCTGTTGATCCTTGCCAATATTTGCTATTATCAGACTTATAAATAGGGTCAATCTGATGGAGGTAAAATGATATGTCATTATTGCTTTGATTTGCATTTCCCTATTTCTAGTGAGGTTAAATGTAAGTTTCTAACTTTATTAGTCATTCTATGAATTGACTGTTTATATGTTTTACCTATCTTTATTGGTATATGTGCCTATATATAATATATGTAGACAGATATTAACTTATATAGATACATCAATTATATACATAGTATATATATATTACATAGTATATATTAATAAGCATTAATATATACATCTAAATACTAATCCTTAGTCAGTAATGTGTTGCAAATATCTTCTGCTAGCCTGTGACTTATCTTTCACCTCACTTACAGTATCAATTAATGAACAAAATTATTTTATTCAATGTAGTTAAATATCTCAAGTTTTCTTTTATGATTTATGCTTTCTGTGTTTTTTTAAACTACTTCCTTTTTCCAAGGTCATTAAGCAAAATTTTATTTTATCCTAAAAACTTGAAAATTTTGCTTTTCATATTCAGGGTCTCAATCTACCTGAAATTTACTTTTAGGCCCGGGGAAGTAGGAGCCTAACTTTATATATATATATAATATAGATAACCAGTCTCCCCAGCACCAATTGTTGAATCATTAATCCTTTCTCCTATTGATTTGTAATGGGATCTTTCTGTATATCCAATCTCCACACATTTATGGATCTGTTTCTGAGTTCTATAGTCTATTTCTTTATCCCTACATCAATATCACACTGTCTTAATTTCTCCAGGTGTATAGAATCATGATATCTGGTAGGTAATTCTACTCAACCTCATTCTTCTTCAAAATTGCCCTGTCTTTTCTTGACCCTTTGCTCTTCAACATAAATTTTAGAATAAATTTTTTGATTCCATGAAAAACTCTATTAGGATTTTAAAAATCAGAATTATGTTGAATTCTATATTGAATGTATAAATTAATTCTGGAGGAATTGGCATCTTCATGATATAGACTTATCCAATTTATGGCCATGTTATATCTCATTCATTTATTTGGATCTTTCCAAAGTCTTTTAGTGCACTTTTGTTACACTTACTCTCTGGTCTCTTATACTTGGAAGGCTGTTTTAAATTAGTTTAATTTGTGGAATTTTCTTTCTTTCTTTCTTTTTTTACTTTTGTAGTCACAATTTTCTTTTCATGCACTTTTCCCGTGTACTTTTGAAAAGAATGTGCATTCTCTTATTTTGGTGTCTAGGGTTCTATATATGTCTACTTGATCAAGCTTTTTAATATCGTTGTTCAAATTTGTATGTTGTCTATTAGTTACTTGATCTATTAGTTCCTGAGAGAGATACATTAAAATTTCCCGCTACATCTCCCTGTACTTCTCTCAATCTTTTTCTTGATATATATGTGAGGTTGTAATATTAGGTACATACAAGCTTAGAATCATCTTATATTCCTGGTGGTTCCTTTAATCATTAGTTAGCAACCATTTTTAACATTAATGATGCTGCTTCTCTTTTCCCTTAAAGTTTATGTTGTCCAATGATAATACAGATACACTAGCTTCCTTTTAGCTATTGCTTGAAACATCTTTTACATTTTTTTACTTTTGATCTCTCTGTATCTTGTGTTGTAGGTACTTTCTAGGAACAATATACAGCTCAACTTGTAAAAATCCAGTCTGACAAGCACCATCCTTTAAATGGCAAGGTTTTTGTTTTGTTTTGTTTTACAGTTACTGTAGTTGTTAACATGTTCTATTATTTCTACCCTTTTATTTTGTGTTATTTACTCTGCTTTTTTCTTTATTTGGTGTCGGGGGGGAATCTTTGTCGCTTCTTTTCTGTTGTTTTTTTTTAGGATTGACTATATTTTCTTAGCCTCCCTTCCCCCTCTATAAGGATGAATTCTTTTATTTACCACCCATAAATTGTTAACTTTCAAACTTTTATAGGGACGCCTGAGTGGCTCAGTCGGTTAAGCTTTGGACTCTTAGTTTCGGCTCAGGTCTTGAGCTCAGGGTCATGAGATCAAGTCCTGAGTTGAGCTCCCCGCTCAGCGGGGAATTCTACTTAAGAGTCTCTTTCCTTCTCCCTTTGCTCCTCTCCCCACCACATGTGCACGCATGAGCTCTCTTGCTCTCTCTCAAATAAATAAAGAAAATCTTAAAAGAAAAACCTTTTATAGTCTAGTTAATCGATATCTATTACCCTCATCACAAACAATAAAAGGACCTTAGCAGCCTCATTCTAAGTCAGTTCTTTCTTGTCTTACATGTTATCTCAGTATTTTTGTCCCACCTTGCTTAGTAGCCACAGGTTAGATTTTTTTTTTATATAGTAATGCTTATTTAGATTTATCCAAATGTTTATGAGTTTCTCTGCCCATTACTTTTTACATCTTATTCTTTCCTTCTTCTTCCTGAAGTATACTTTTCAGTAAATCCTTGAGGGTCTGTTAGTGATAAACTCACTCCACTTTATGATCCAGTCCCTGTTTCACTCTCATTGTTGAAAAACCACTTAATCAAATACAGAATTTTGTGATGGTAATGATTTCTCTTAGCATAGTGTCTCAACTTGGGGAGGAGGGATGGGAAGGTATAATCATCTCTGGTTTAAACCATCTGGTGATCACAATACCTAAAAGAGACCTGGGCCACAGATGATGCCCAAATGTGAAGCCGCTTTAAAAAGACCACAGGAAGTCCATGGTAACAGTGGTGCTCCCACACACGGCATGAGTCATCCCACGCCATGGGTGCGGGCGTGTCTCCTTCCCCACTAGACCGCGAGCCCTCAGCAAGCTGCCTATCCTCTTTCTCATCTCGCTCTCTACTCTGTCTCCTGGGTCCCAAGTGCAGGGTATGAACTCAGCCCTGTTTTGTACTGGCCCATTGGAGATCACACCATATACATCAGTTTTGTGTTTGCTACCCCCAGTTTCCCCCATAAGATCCATCTTTCCCTCCCAGCTTTTCTAAATCATTCTCATCAGCACCCAAACATGGATGCCATCCTCACAGAAAAGACTCCATTGACCCCACAACCCCTCCCCCTCCCATCTTGTTTCTCAGCTTTCTTTCAAGCTAGAGTTATTGTGTTGTCTACATTCACTGTTACCACTTTTTTTTTTTTTACCTCTGTGCACTGTTCAGCCAACTCCAACCTGCTTCTACCTCTACTGTTCATGTGAAGAGGGCCAGTGACCTCCATTTTTCCAAACATAACGTTGTCCCGTGAACATATCACATGCCATCAAATTTAAAATAATTTTAAAAAACAATGAAAATGTATAATACATCTGACTACTTTCTTAAGATAAATTTCTAATACAATTACAAAATTGAATAACTCAAATGCTTGATATAGACTGCCAAATTATCCCACAGGAAGAGAGAGAAGGAGAGAGGGAGAGAGGGAAAGAGAGATATCTCACTTTTTAAGCCATATTCTCCTGACACTACGGACAATAGTTTTCTTTGCTACTAAACGCCCAGTGAAAATGACTGGCTAGACACTTGGCGATTTGGCATTGACCAGGTGAAAACTGGGGTCTTCCAGAAAACTTTTATTTTGTGTTTACCATGTGCAGAGCACACTGTAAGATTTGGCTCTCAAAGAGAACATTCAGTCACTCAGTCATTCTCTTACCTAACAAATCCATATTGAGTGCCTGCTATATACATAACACTGAATTCATAATGCCAGCCACCATGTTGGCTGCTTAGAAATGTTTTCATTGCCTAAATAGTGCCCACTCCACCTTGAGTCCTGAGGTATCGCCACAGAAAGTTGTCAGTGAATTACTATTCATTATTCTTTGAAGTCACAAAGATTCCAAGTCTGAAATTTCTAGCACAGCGTGATGAAAATATGGCCTTGGGTTTTCCTGCAACCTCTTGCATTATACTTTGCCTATGTATTTCCTCCATCAGCAGGTAGCAAAGAAGTAGGTGCCTAACACCTTGGTTTCTGGCCATTTGCTTAACTTTCCACGGCCCCATTATCTTTAGAAAGGGAAGCTCTGAGGGAGAGCGATACAGTGGCTTGTGCTTGGTTGACAGGTTTATGTTCTTCAAAAGGCAACACCCCACAGGGGTTATGCATAGTCGGCATGTCCTGTGTGTGTGTGTGCATAAAGATAAAGGAGTCAGAGAAACTTTGAGGTGAGGGCCCTAGAAGTCACTTGGTGCCTGGGATATCATCCTGAGCTACAGTCAGATGAGAGTTTCATGAAGCATGAAACAGAAATGAGCAAACACATCTGCCTATGCCTGGTACTTAGAGCAGCTCTCTCCCAACACCCCACTCCTACCACTATAGAAACACACCCTGGATTAGTTAGATCTATTTAAGTTGGAGGAAAACATTCAGGCAGATTATTTGGGGGAAAGGAAGGAGCAAGAGAAACCATTCAGTGTCCTTGTAGACACTCTGAATCCCTGTGCTGCTGAGGCTGATGTTGAGTAGGCTAAGTTTCTGCAGAACCAGAAGTCTCTCCCAATGACCTTCAGGATCACAGGGGAGCTCTGTGCCCCCGCCTCCCAGCATGCGCACAGTTGGTGGGTACATTTCCCAAGAAGAGGGTCTAATTCATTTCAGTTAGGAATACACTAGACTTCCAGCCATCACAACCACCCTCACTGCCAAAGACAACATAGTAGAAAGGAAAGTTCCAGAAGACTTCTACTTGCATCTTACTGACTCAGACTACCTCACAGTCATCCCTAGATGCAAAGGAAGCTCAGAAATCCAATGTTTACTCCTATAGTATCTACGGAGAAGAGGTAAGGGAGGAGGGATTACGGTTGAAATCTGCCTTGCCCTTGGATATGAAGCCCTCCTTTTGGTAGATTTTCACATGAGGCCTCTCAGAGGTGGTTGGTCTGCATATGGTGGTCTTAGGCTCAGGCCTAGATCCTGGTTCCATCATTTTTGGCCAAGGTGGCAGGACTGACTTCACTTAAAGCATATAGCCCAAGCCAAAGCAACTTAATGCTTGGAAGACCCACTCCAGAAGGGGCAGAGGGTATGGATGATTTTCCAGGAAAAGTCTGAGGAATGATTTCTTTAAGATCTTGGAAAGAATTGATAGCTTTTAAGACCTTTATGTGTGCTAGAGTTTTGTGCCTAGAGTTTTGCTATTAAAGAATCCAGATGAATGCTGCAATCATATATTTTTATTATGCCTAAATTATTTTAAAAGTTCACTCTTTTTATTTCTTAATGTAAATTTCTAAAATGTGCCAGGGAGTGAGTAAGGTTTGGTGTTATAGTAGAAACTGATATAGACAGTATTGCCTTCTTCAAGGCATTTTCAATCTATTGGGAGAGTCACAGTTATGAAATCATTCCACAGATAAATATGTAACTACAAGTTAATAATGCTGTAAAAGAGGAGAGAACCATGAGGATATATAGGAAGAGAACCTGACTTTATTTGGGGTACAGAGAAAACATCTCTAAGAAAGTGATTTTGAGCAGAGATATAAGGATTCAAAAGGCAAAAGATGCACAATGAGGGATGATTTCCAAGCACAGAGAATAGCATGTGCAAAGACCCTGAGGCAGAGAAAGCATGATGTGCCTCCCAAATTGAAAGAAGAACCAGTGTTATTTCTGACTGGAGCAGGATGAGAAGGAATAAATTGGTATGAGATGGGGCTTGAACTGGCAGTAAGACAGAATCTCTAAAAGGACAAAGGCCACAGGTCTGATCTGTCATTTTTCCATCCAACCAACCGAGTCTTGAATATTTGCATTGGAAGAGATGACTCAGTTTCTGTCCATGACACATTGCTTCATGGGGGACCCTTTTCCTCCAACCATTCTTCTTCTGGTGAGTTGAGGTTTTGAGGATGCGCAGTTAAAAATACTTGTCCTCCTTGTCCACTTTCTGAACCAACTAGAAATAAGACAGCATAGTCAGCAGATAAAGAATCAAATTGTCATCCTTATTTCCGATAAAGCCCGGGCGGAGAACGTAGCTTACTCTAAGGTACAGAGTGGGTTTTGCGAACTCCCCTCTGACTAGGGAAGAGCCCACTTGAAGGAAAGTTTGCATTTGCAGAGAAGTCACACCTGCCCAGATCACTGCGTTCCACTTTTCTAGGTTGAGAAGGGAGGTGGGAGGGACTGAATTTGCCCCCAACTCCTCCTCCCTCCCCCAGGTCCTTTGAGAGATTAGCTTCACTCAGTTCAGAAATGTGGACCAAATGCTTCCACCCAGAGTTAGGCTATTGTCTCTACCTCTTTAGGGAGGCAAAGGGGTTGGACAAGAATCTAGTAGTATTTTGGGAAACTTTCTGCATGATTACAACTTCAGGAGTGGGGAATCAGTGTTCCTCTCTCATCCATTGTCAAGAGCTGTTAAGAGAAGGGCCTCACATAACCTGGTCCTTATAAATGAAGATGAATGCTGATAAATGACATCCTATCTTCTAGGAGGCTCATAATGTTGAACACAAAGCCACAATCCCCAAAGCATGTAACTTCCTTGCTGAACTAACTCCTTTTTTTTTTTTCTTTTTCATCCACATAAATAAAATTCCCCAGTTGTTTCTTTTTCAAACCTTGCTTGAAGTAACAGATGCCAACAATATGTCTAAATCAAAAGTGTGAACTTCAGGGTCACAGAATGTTAGTACTGGAAAGGATCCTGTAGGTCATCAAATCTAATCCCATTCCTTGTTTTATTAGAAAACATAAGACCCAGAGAGATTAAGTGTCTCACTCAGGGTCACATAGTCATCTGTGTCCCTCTCATAATTATTTGGATTCTGTGACCAGGGGTATTTCCAACTACACCATGTTGATACATCAGAGAAACTCACTATTTATAGAACACTTGTGATGCTTTTATAAAAATAAACATACAGGGGTGCCTGGGTGGCTCAGTTAGTTAAGCGGCCGCCTCTTGATTTTGGCTCAGGTCATGATCTCAGGGTCCTGGGATCAAGCCTTGAGTCAGGCTCCATGCTCAGCGGGGAGTCTGCTTCAGGATTCTCTCTCTCCCTCTGCCTCTCCCCCACATGCATGCCCTCTCTCTCTCTCAAATAAATAAATCTTTAAAAAATAGAAAAAAAAATAAAAATAAATCTTTAAAAAATAAAAAATAAACATACAGGTTTTTGCCAAATAAATCACCCTTAACTTGTTAGTAGTAATTTGTATTTTGTGTATTAGTTTTTCTTGTAGTGGAAGAACCCTTGAACTTGTTTTACATTCAATCAGTGGTTTGACTTTTCTTGTTCTAAATAAATGCCTCCTTTTTAATGTTCTCTTTTCCTAATTAACAGCATGCCAAGTAGAACGGGATATGTTATGTACCTTAATTACAATAACCCCAGGCTACTGAGAGAATTCTTATCACTGTCTCGGACTGTGCATTCCGTATTCACTTAGAAATGGCATTGGTAAAAACTTCATGGAAGCCATGGATTTGGACTCTGAGGTGGTGGGGCCATCCATGAACAAGAGCAGAGAATTTTATTCCATGTTCCTTCCAGTCATGCTGTGCTCCTTCCCTTCCTATTAAAAATGGGAAGTAACTATTAGCCCAGGTTATGATGAGGGATAGGG
Organism: Mirounga leonina; assembly: GCF_011800145.1. NCBI lineage: Eukaryota > Metazoa > Chordata > Mammalia > Carnivora > Phocidae > Mirounga > Mirounga leonina. Next base: position 3,809,202 of record NW_023270871.1, read on the forward strand.
AATTTGAGATGCTGTAAAGGGTAGTGGAAAGCAGCATCAGGAGCCCAGAATTCTGGATCAGTTCTGCCACCAATGAGCTGTCTCTCTGGGCAAGTCACATGGACTCTCTGAGCCTCAGTTTACCCATCTGTAAAATGGACTTGTGGTAACTGATCTCTAAGATCTTTCTATTCAAAGACTTCATGACCTGAGCCAAATTATAAGGACACCCTGAGTCCTTATAATTCCATATTCCTTTCCCCACCCTTATCTCACACCCTTCATTTCCCCAAACCAAGCAGTAGCCTCTGGCTTCAAAGAGATATGCGATATCATGTCAAAATAGAGCAGTTTTTATAAATACCAAAGGACTTTATCCAGTGAATAATACATGCTTTATTCTACTCGTTAGAAAGAACAGAGAGTCTGGCATCATTTCCATTCTCATCATGGTACCATTTCATAGCAGCTGCAACACATCCATGGTCCTTTTCTCTGAGGAGTTTCCTTCAAAATAGACTTCCTAGGTGGGCTAAGGGGCAGGAGGAGACCTCAGCTACCTACACCCAATTTCAGTGTTTTCATGTTCTTCTGGCTAAAATATCTTAAATACTTGGCACCAAAAAGTGTGTGATAGGGTGTTATGGATATTGAAGTAGGGGTCATATGATCCAATTCTGGTCCTAGATCTTCTGATGAGATGTATGACCTTGATCTCAAGTCACTTGTCTTCTGTGGCCTTAGTTTACACATTTATGAAATGGGAAGTTTGGACTGGATGGTGTCTAAGGTCTCCTTCAACTTTAAAGTATGTGAAGTGTTACTTAAATGGACTTAATTGGATGATGGAAAGGGATATCAAGGAGTCTAAAATTATGGTTCCTGCCTTCAAGAGGTACACAGCTGAGTTGGGAAACACAAGAGCTGCATTCCAGGGCCAGGAGTCCAGAGGTGGAAATAAAATTTAAACATCTGTTGATTTTATCAAGCTGTGGAAGTTTATTCTAAGCTCACATATCCATGAGTGGATGGCCCAAACCAGGAGGAGATGGAGGAATGTCCTACAGGTCTTGCCAGTTCCATCTTTTGTGGAATCACCATCTTTTCTCTGAAAGTGTCTGATGTTCTCTTTTTAAAATACCATTTGATTTTGGCCTTTTGATGATATACATTCGGCTCTGTCTCCACAGGATGCATGAAATTAGGAGGATGGGTAAGCTATGTGTAGGATATAGGAGAGGAAGAAAATATGGCAATGTGGAAAAAAGTAATAACCAGTCTTGGGATAAGAAAACACAAGATGTATTGAGATAACTGGTCGACCAGTTTGGCCATTAGGAATTTTGAAGAGGAGAAAAATTGCTGAAAATACAATTTGGAGTCAGATTATAAGTAGTATGATGTAGTCAAAAGAGAGACCAAATTCTAGCTCTGCTATTTACCATCTGCGTGCCTTTGAGCAAGTTATTTAATCTTTCTGAGCTTATATCTCCACATGGTAAAATGGAGATAATAATACCAATAACACAGAACCTTTTGAGGATTAATAGAAATAATGTATGAAAAGTTCCTGGCACACTAAAACTGGTCAATAAGTATTAATTTTCTAAATCTCAGGCTCTTTCCACCTCCATAGTAGCTTCTTCTCTAACAGGCAACTGGGAAAGTAGCAACCAGACAGATCTGGCTTTGAGTTAGGCTTGGCCAGTTATAAAGTCTTTGATCTTAGTCAAATGATTTAACCTTTATGAATTTCAATTTACTTATCTATAAAGTGAAATTAACCATTCTTACTTTGCAGGATTATTATAAAGTTTAGAAATGTATTACATCATGCACACAACAATACCTGTTAATTGTGGAGAGACAGTAGGTTTCAATAAATGATGGTGATGGGGGAAAGAAGGAGGAAGAGGGGTTACATTGAGATCCTTGAACTCTCAACCAAGAGCCTAGGATTTATCTTGTAGGTTGTGGTGGTCTTTGAAAGTTTTTATTCTTCAGATAGGGTATCATAAGATGAAATGAAGAGAATCTTGACTTTGATGAGCATAGTACAAGAATGGCAAGAATGTGCACAGGGCAGGGAGAACACCTTGGTAGAGAGAGACCAGCTCCCTGGAGACAAAACCCAGCTCTCTTCATGTATAGTTCTTTGATTGTCAAATGGATTCTTTCCTCCTTAATTTGACGATGGTGAATCTATGAGAGAGACAGACATAGAAACGGAGAGTGAGAGAGGGACCCAGAGAAAGGGAGAGTCGAGGAGAGAGGTGGAAAGATGCACGGCTTCAGAGAGACGAGAGGAAAGCTGTGTTCCAGGGCTTCCTGGCTTTTTGTGTGAAGACATCTGGCACACAGCTATGCCAGCTGGATGCAGGTGGCTTAAGAGAACTTGCATCCAGGTATAAACCTGGAATCAACAGGCTTGAATTTTCAGCTGACGTGTAGGCTATTTTAAATAAAACTGTGGGGAATTGAAGCGAAGGTGGTGAGAACACCACCTCCCCTATGTTATCCCACCTCCACCAAAATGTGCCTGAGCACCTGAGAACAGTTCCTTCCCTGCTGTCTCCACATTACCTGCCCACCACGGTCTCTCTCTTCCTGGTCCAGAGGAGATTTCTGGTCGACAGTGTGCCCACCGAGAAGGCTTCCTACACCCTTTTTCTGTCATGTCCTTCAACTCTGTTTTCAATCTGCATGCTTTTTTTTTTTTTCCTTTTTTGCTTAAAGGAGGGTGAGTTTGCTTTTGTGAGAAAGGTGTTTGGCTTAGCTTATTCTGAAAGCAGAATGTCTTTAAATTCAGTTTATATTTTTCACGTCTCCCTCCTCTCCTTTCTTTTTCTTTTTCTAGCCAGTAATCCAAACACTGAATGTCTGATGAGCATTGGCAACCTACAAAAGTCAGTTTCTGTTGCCAGAGGACATACTGGGCACCAGACATAAAGGGCTGGTGCCCAGTATGTCCTCTTTAGAGAAGGCAGTTGGTACCTAGGCCCAAACTGACTGGGAGGAAATGGGGGTGCTATGGAGCAGCACTTTGGAAGACTCTCAGACCCTGGGGGAGTACCACCTGTGTGCGCCTAAGGCAGGATGGTTGCAGATCGGTAGATTTTGTGACCATCCCTCAAAGGGCAATGTCATGTATTGTCTCCTAAGAGTTTTTCTCAGCCCACCTTCCAGTTTTCAAAGATCCCATTGTCCTGCTAGGATGGATGGAAATGGCACCCAAGATAGCCATGTAGGGCCCCCTTTTTCTGGGGGTAGGAGTGTTTACTCTAGTGCAATGTCTCTTTCTTGTTTTAAAGAATTTGTAGTGAAATATTTCATACATCAAGGGTTCATATAAAGATAATATGAACACTCATAGGTACCCAGCACCTGTCTTAAGAAATAGACTGTTATAGAGCACTCAAAGGCTTCTGTGTCCTACAGCTCATTCACATCCCTCTTCTACCTTCCCTCAGGTATTTATGTCATGGTCCTACTTTTCTTATGAGTTTAAGACATACACATATATATATATATATACACATCTACATATATATTTAGAACTATATACATATACACACATATATATATTTACACATAAATATATATATTTAGTTCTATATAGTTCTTTTTATATATATTTATCCCTAAATAATATATTAAATTTTGCTTGCTGTTGAATTTTATATAAATGGCATCAAAGTGGATATGTTCTTTTGCAATTTACATTTTTTGCATGGAATAATGTGAGATTAAGCCATGTCGATTCATTAAGTACTCATTCATTCATTTCTCCTGCAATATAGTATTCCATTCCATAGATAGAATATAATTCACTTATCTAGTCTCTGTTGACAGATATTTAGGGTGTTACTATTTGTTATAAATAGCAAATTTGAAATGTTTTTTACTATTATAAATTCTGATGCTATGAATGTGTTTTGCACATGTCCTGGTACACATGTGGGAGGATTTCTCCAGATTTTGTAAGTTGGGGTGAAATTGCTGGGTCAAAAGGTGTGAACATTATCTACTTATTTCCAAGAATTTTTGCAAAGTGGTTGTATACATCTAACATCAGGGTATAAAGAGTCCCCATGGATCCCATCCTTGGTAATATTCTTTTATTGCCCAACATTTACATTTTTTCTGCCAGTCTTGTCAATATAAAATGGCAGATCTTTCTGGTACTAACTGGCCTTAGTACTTATGAGATGAAACTTTTTTTTAAATTTTTTGGTCTCTTGTGTTGAATCCTTTGTGTGTTCCCAATACATCCTGATCCGTTTGACAGAGCTCTCCGTATATGGCTCAATTAGGATAGAAAAGGGAGGGAAGGTGTATGTTCACAGTGTGTGCTCTTTTCTCCGTGAAGGCCGCGAGGAAGCAGGAAGTGGCCGCTATGGATCCCGTTATACAGTCGACACGGGAGTTGGTGAGGATGATGACGGGTTTGAAGACTACTTAGATTTGGATATTTCCTTTGAGGAGGTAACAAGAATCTCTGCTCGTAAAACCTGGGAGTTTTTGTTTTCATGCTGAACAAGGCAATTTAACCAATGGACCATAAACATTTTATTTAAAACTTACTTAAATTGGCCCATTTGCTCTTAACACTTATTTATTTTCTGTATTAGGCTCCAAGTGCTCATAAATTCATAGTAACTAGGTACCGCCCATGCTAATGTCCTGTAGCCAGCCCCTGCCTGCTGACTTCACAATCTGGCAGAAACATATTTAGATTTCCCACCAAGTGGACGTGTACAAAGTCAGCTATTACAAGGAAATGAACAATTCTTTGACAAAGTAATACATCTTTGTGATATTATAATAATAAAAATCATGTAATATCAGCTTTACCACTGATTTTCTGAATAGCACAGGGAAAGGTACTTAAAATCCTGAGCCTAAAGTTCTTGTCCATAAACTGGGGTCAGTACTATCTGCCCCATCTACATCCTAGGGTTTTGAGAAATAACAAAAGTGACCGTATTGTCAAGTATTAGACATCAACCGTAAATAAGGCTGTCCAAACACTGTGCTGTGTTAATCCTCAACCCTTTCTCTTCTCTGGCTTTAGGCGAAACCACTTCCTGCTCTCAAAGGAGGAAATAGGAAATTTTTGGCGGAATCCAAGATGGCACTCAGGTCAAACCCAAAGACTGCTCCGAGGCTTGGCCCCCCTACCCTAGCATCTCTCCCAACGACTGCGGTGGCTCCCCAGCCCACTCCAGTGGAGAGGAAAGGGAAGAATGGTGTGCTTATAATGCCAAGGCTCTTTGACATGCCTTGTGATGAAACGCTCTGCTCTGCTGATAGCTTTTGTGCCAATGACTACACCTGGGGGGGCTCGCGGTGCCATTGCAACCTGGGCAAAGGTGGTGCAAGCTGCTCAGAAGGTAGGCCCTTGGTGGGGAGAAGAACGTTGTGGGGGGTTGGCCCCAGTGGGAACCAGAGGGCAGTTTTATGCTCCACACATGGTTCCTTCTAGCCTTTTTTCTAAGATAAGCACCTTTTCCATGTATTCATAATTAAATTAGCTATCCAGGAAAAATCTAAGGCCACTTCCATTGCTTCTAGTTGAATAGCGCCCTGTTTCTATATGTGCCATACGTGTAGTACTTTTGGGGCAATTAATAAATCATCCTAACAGCACCTAGGGGAGGCAGACTTTACTTGGATCACATCTCTACTGAAAAAGTGCAGCTAAAACATGGACATGAAGTTAAGAAAGGTAATAATTGAGCCAACTTACATTACACAGATGTCCAGCTGGAAGGCAGGTGTCAGTGGTCTTGAAACCAGTGATTTCTTTTTAGGGTAGCAAGTTAACAATCTCCAGTTTCTCCCTAGGAATTTCTGAAGCTTGAAGTTCCCAAGAATGAGAATCATAGGTGTAAAAAGTAGAGAAGATAATAAGCTAGGTGTAACAGATTTTTGGGGTTTTCACTTAATGACCTCTAGGCAATGTCATAAATTGATTTTTGCATTTGAAGAAGTAAGGAAATCATATAGTATGTTTTTATGTTGTCTTTTTATCTTTTCAGATATTGCTATACAGTATCCCCAGTTCTTTGGCCACTCCTATGTAACTTTTGAGCCTCTGAAGAACTCCTATCAGGCATTTCAAATTACTCTTGAATTTAGGGTAAGAAGGATTAGTTGTTTGATGAATGCCTATCGGACGGACATCTTAGCTCAGCATTGTGCTATATCAAATGGGGCGGGCTGGGAGTGCAGGAAGTGTGGAGGTAAATAGCAAAGGTAAATATGACACAGAGTCTGTCCTTAAACACGTTCACAGGGTAGCAAGAACGATGGGTGCATTCACACATTCAAGGGTGCCGCTGAGTGCAGGGTGGGTTCTGTATGCTACTGAACCATGGAAGTGGCTGGCTGGCCCATGAGAGCATGCAGGTCCTAGCGCTGTGGCTCTAGTCATCATTGTGACTCTTCACAGACCAGAATCTCAGAGGCATAATGCATTCCCCATTCCAAAACCCCTCTTAAAGGGAGCTCACATGTCTGTCATCCTTGCTATGATGATAACCGAACAAATAGAAAAATGGCTACCTACACAGCCCTGGCACATAGTGAGAGCCCAGTGGATGCTCTTGGATCTGAATCAACTGCAAATCAGATTTCAATCAGGGACCTCAGTTTAGAGTTATTCTTTTGGGCATCTCAGACAACACAGCAAGGTTTGGAGATCTGGAAACAAGTCCCCTTTGAGGTCATGGTCACAGTGCTGAGTGTCCAAAAGATGATCCATCCGTCTAGGGCAGCCAACATGGGTGAAAACCAACCTAGTCTACCAGCAGGGTGGATTTTATCATCCTGTTCCCCTAACAGAAGGAAAGAAGCAAATGTGCATGCTTCTCCAGAGGGAGGGAGGTAAAAAGAGTAAAAAAAATAAAATAAAATAGAATGCTCTTTGGTGAAAATAGAATTCGATGGACATACCAACAGCCTCCCTGTGATGGTGGTCTCTGTGCACATGGTTTTCCTGAAGCTCTGCCGGTGGACCCACCAAGCCGAGGGATGAGCAGGTCAAAAGCGGAGCCAGCTTTCTCCAAACTCACTGCCATTCCTCACCCACTGTTGATACCACTGCCCTTTGTTTCCTGGAAAGGAATGGAGAATTGGTACCTGGGAGTTCACTGGAGTCTGTATGTTTGCCCCTTTGTAAACAGGACCACAGAGAGAGTGCTCAGGTTTCATATTCATGAGTGTTTCCAGGTGGTGCTCATTGTTCGTGTGGCTTTTGTTCGAACAATAGGCAGAGGCGGAGGATGGCTTATTGCTGTACTGCGGGGAGAATGAACACGGGAGGGGCGATTTCATGTCTCTGGCCATCATCCGACGCTCCCTCCAGTTCAGGTAACTCCCACTGAAACCGCACGGATTTGTTAATACCATCCTACATTATGTTTACATTTTTATAGTGTGAATAAAATATGAATGGGATGGATTCCTGCAGATAAAGGAATGGTGTATATAAGGCGAGCATGGAGCTGCTTACTAAATAGTGACGTATCAGGATTGCAGGTCACCCTTGAAGCTTGAGTTCGGGAACCCTGTAACCGTTCATGCAACAGGAAACGTTTCTGGAGCACCTGCAGTATACCGGGCATTGTTGTAGGTCCAGCGAATGCAACATGGAGCCCAAGCGATCCAGTCCCTTCACTCCTGGAGCTCGAGTAGGAGGATGGGATCTTCTTGTCTCCTGTGGCAAATAAGACTGATGGCCATGGAGAGCAGAGAGGAGCCTACAACCTCCTGAGGGTTCCCAGAGGCCCAAAGCCCATCCTCGGCTCCCCCAACCTGGGGCCGTGGCATACTGTTTGGTGCTCCTCCCCAGCCCTGGTCATTTCTCTCCCAATATACTTTGGAAGCCCCCTTTAGTCTGTGTGTGGGTTTCTGGGGGCAGAGTTTTGTGGAGGTGTGCGTGTTTTAGCCACCCTCATGGGGGTGTACACAGCACCTATTTGAGAATGACCAGTGAGGCTCAGCCTTGTCCTTGTCCCTAGTGCACTGGTTAAGGTCCTGATGACACCATCTCTCTGCTGCCTGACCTTCAGCAAGTGAATTAACCTCTCTGCGCTGGCATTTCCTCCTAGGACTCTTGTGAGGATGAAATGAATGAATACACAAAAGGGCTTAGAGGGGTGCCTGGCTCATAGCAAGCACTCCATAAGCACTAACCATTATTGTCTTTTGATTATTTCAGCCCCAGAATTACTTTAGGTCAAGCTGGAGAAGACTGTTGAACATCCCACTTGGGGAAGACAGCAGTTCCCCATCCTTTGCTAAATGCTTTGATTCATGGGAGTTTGGTGCTGGGCCAGGGTCTGGGGCAGCAGTTCTCACACTTGGAGGATGTGTACCACTGGCAGGGATTTGCCGGTAGCCACTCTCCAGCTTTGCACCTCCTGATTCTGCCACCCCCCTCTAGATAAGCCTACTCTGCCATGCCTCTCAACCCCATTCCTCTCCACCAAGGATCGTGGACCACAGGGAATCCATGAGAAGTAGCTGCATTTAGTGCAGGTCCTGAGAAGTACGATGCTCGTGGTGCTGGCCGTCTCGTGACCCACAGGGAAGTGACATGGCGGCCATCTGGAAGTTGACGGGATAGGGTCAGAATTCTAGATGCAAGACACAGTGACTACCGGGTACCCTGCACCATCGGGAAGTTGGAGGAAGAAAACAAAAACAAGAATAAAGCAATCATCTGAGACTGCTCCCCCTCTGCCCACACCTCCCCACAAAGCTGGGGCCCCCTGAGGAAACTGCACCTGCATTTGGGCACAGCTGAACACAGATGGCAGTGCTGGCCAGCTTGCCAAGATGAGTGTGGAGACTTGTGTTTTTAACATTTTATTAATATCGCTGAGCCCATCATCTGGGAGTTGGGAGAAGTCCCCAGAGAAATGCCTGGAAGCAGAAAGACTCAAGTTCTAATTTGCTGTACCTTGGATCCGCCTGAAGCATCTGGCAGGCACTGAGAGGGAGTGCGGGAGGATCTTAGGTGCCCATCCTTTTTGAAGCTGCAGAGAAATCAGGTTGAAGGAGGCCCTACATCTGAAGCATCTACGGGCAGATTAAAGATAACTGGACTGAGACTGGCCCAGAGAGCAGGCGTCTAGCTCTTCCGTGGAGAGATCGAAACGGTTCTTGATATTCATAAACATAACCCAACAGGTTGATTCTCAAAGAAGCCATCGCCCCAGAAGTGCTGTCTGTGGGGTCTGAACACATAAGGAGCTGGTTAATCAGAGAGCCTTTTTCTCCTTTTCCTCCCCACAGGTTTAACTGTGGAACTGGGGTTGCCATCATTATAAGTGAAAGCAAAATCAAACTAGGGGCCTGGCACACGGTTACGCTCTACAGAGATGGGCTCAAAGGGCTGCTGCAGCTGAACAACGGCACCCCGGTGTCAGGCCAGTCCCAGGTGAGTGCGAGCCTCACGCCCTGCCCGCCCACCTAGCACTCACCATTAACATCCCCGGCCCCCCTTCCCCCCTCGGAGAACTGAGGCCGACGTGGCAGGATGCATGCTCAGGGCACCCATCCATCCCACATCTCCTGAGGAGAAGAGTTGAACTTGCAGGCATCATCACTGTGGGGGCTCAGAAACATGCGGTTGGCCTTGTGCTCAGGGCCATGTCCTCTTGCCACAAGGACATCAAAGCCAGGGGGGCAGAAGAAGGCCCTGATGGGAAGAATAGAAGCCATTATTAGTGCCAAACACAAAGCTTGCTTTTAAGGCAAGGGTGTTGCCATGTGGCTTTAGAAAACAGTCCTGAAAAGTTCACTTGATTGAATCTGCAGGAATGATCCTTTCCTCTACCATTTTGGGGGGCCATGATTACAGGAAGTGGTCAAACAATTTAACTGTTGGGCTACTCAGTAAATCACCTAGGTATTCACATGTTGGTCATGCTCTGGGCAATTTTAGAACCCTGTTGAGAATAAACAGTTTGGATTAGCAACCTGCCAAGGAACCGAGTCTGTAATTATAATCAGGTGGGTGTCTGTATTCTCTGAGGAAAAATGTAGCAAGAAGACCTTTGTGTATATGTGTGTGGTTTCCTCCCTGCCTGGACTTTTCACTATTTTTTGCTGGCAAGGCATGTTATATAAAGGGCCATGCCTTGCTGATTCCCATTAATTTGGATCCCAGTGGTTCCAAAGGAACAAGAATCCAAATATACTGAATATGAGTCCAGTGAGGTTGCTTATGCATATACGCATGTATTTCTAAGGGGAAAAAGACAGGATAAATGAACTATAGAATCACATCCATGCCAGGACAATAGCCCTAATATGATTACAATTAAGTATGATAGGAATAAAGAAGCTTTGAACTTGGATCCCGAATACTAGCAATGAATATAAGATGGAGAAGCTGTAATAGAAATAATACATGTGAAAATGTCTTATGGTTTAAAGCAAGGAAATTCAATAAAGGTTAATAAACAGAGCCATGTGGTAACAACAAGCTAAAGAAATTATAAGTTGCAGTAATAGAGACATAGCATCTAGAAAAATGGAGGTGATAATCCTATTATATTCTAGTAGCTATGTATATCGCCTCCAGTGCTCTAATGGTAACTCAGATCCTCTAAGAGGTTTGCATTCAGATCTGTGATTGCACTCCAGGAGGACCACAAACAGGAGCATGTTTAAAGGGCAGTCATTGAAACAGGAAACTGACCTGAAATCCCTAGAATGATTGATTGAAGGAGCATTGTTTAGTTTGGAGAAAAGAAGGTGAAGGTGTGGATGGTGCCTTTTCATCATAGAATCAGAGAGGGAGAGTTTGGGGGAAGAAGGACTTACTCTGTGGACCCCCAAAGTGAAATTGAATGGGGAGAGCCTAAGGAAGTGATTTTAACTCCACTTAATCATACAAAGGTGTACTGAAAGGCAACCGACTATCTCAGAAGATGGTTCCCTGTCCTTGGGGGTGTTCAAAAAATATGTTACCAAAACCTTTTGGTGGGGATACACAAGGGCTCCAGAAGTCAATGGGAGCTTGGACTATATGAGTTTCTGTATATTTTCCAATCCTATGGGTCTATAATTTTAATGAATATAAGAATTAATTACAAGAAGCATATAATTTCATGGCTACCCAGGGCAACCTTTGCCTCCCTACTACCAGGACTTGCTAGCAAGCTGAAAAAGCAGGACAGCAGCTGTGGAATGTTTAGTAAACTGTCTTGGGAGATAGTGACTCTGTCTTAAATCAAGGTTTACAAAGTTCTTCCAGGTCTGGCTTCAGCCTGATTCTGTAGGAGAACTCTGTAGTTTAAGTTACATCTCAGAGTGATCCCAACCCAAAGCAAGGGACTTGGACTTTCACACTTTGGCACCCACAAAAACTGTTAAGTGCTGTGCTGGGGGAAGGCAAACTCCAGGGCATTTCCAATTCTCTGCATAGCAGGCAAAGCAGGCTCCAGAACCCAAAGCAACCCTCGTCAGAGGAAGGTAAAGTCCAACCTTTACCAGACTATTGCCTGGGATGTTGTAAGGGAGGCTCAGAGGAACCACCCACCCTACAATACATGTAATGTTCCAGAAAAGGAAAAAAAAGGTTGGGTTGTCAGGCCCCTGCTGTGGTCCTGGATCAGGGAACAGAGTGAAGATAGGATCCAGGAGTGAATTCTGAAGATCTTAATGAAATAAGCCATAGGGCACTCAATTCATCTAACGAAAGCAGTATGCCCAGTGGTTGGTGAACAATCCTTAAAATTCACTGTAAGCACTTTAAAGCTGCCTAGCTCATATTCAGTATACTATTTATAAATGATTTTTATCTATTCATTAGAAAAGATAAAGTAATGGTTTAGATGTTCTATTTGTTGGCAACAAAAGTCTAAAAGATAAAGATTACATTTCAGTGGCTAACATTCTGGACTTTTTATAAATTCTGGCAACGTGCTTTTCCCCAGCCCCTTTTAATCCAGATGAATAAGATATTTCTGTAATAAAAAACAACAACAACAACAACAAATGACGAAGGGCACCTTAATTTTGTCCTACCTAATGTTCAGGTCTGTATTTTGTAACCTCAAAACCTGCAATCCAGATCGTGGTTTTCTCTAAGATTGGAAATGTTCCTACCTAACTGTAGATACACACACACACACACACAAGTTGTATCCATGAGCAAATTTCAAAATATTTTGCAACACAATCTGTGTGGCAATCCTGCCGCCTCCCTACACAACATTTCTTGCAGGACATAGTGTAAGGGTGACTAGGGGAGGAAAAGGTGAGTGTTAACCCACATATACACCCAATTAGCATGATCGCCCTTTGAGACATGCAAAAACCCTATGATTTATCCAAGGTACACAGTAGGTTGGTGTCAGGACTGGAAAGAGAAAGTTTTTTTTGGATGCCCAGCATGGTGCCCTGCCTGTTGGGTTGCTCTTGGTTCTGACCTACCTTCCCTTCCCTTCCCTTCTAGGCATTCCAAAACCATCCCTTCTCAAAACACAGCCCTCTGAGGAGCTCACTGGGTTTCCTACAGTAACCATGGGTTTAATTTTCCAGTGGGTCAATGTTGTAAACATAAACACAGATGGAAGAGAGCAGTGGGGCTGTGAACTACATCTTAACCATGCCCCTCATTAAAATCTGTTGTGTTTTGGCTTTCAATTTTGGTTTGTGAGTTACAGCTGTTCATTTTTCTTAAAGGGCCAGTACAGTAAAATTACCTTCCGGACGCCCCTATATCTTGGTGGGGCTCCCAGTGCATACTGGTTGGTCAGAGCAACAGGAACAAACAGAGGCTTTCAAGGCTGTGTGCAGTCGCTCACCATTAATGGGAAGAGTATCGACATGAGGCCCTGGCCCCTAGGGAAGGCACTCAGCGGGGCCGACGTGGGTAAGTGGCTGCGCAGTGGGCCAGGGTGCTCTTGTGGGATCGCCTCTCTGGTGTGGGCCAGGGAAGTGAGCAGCTTCAAGAACTGCAACCCTAGGCAACTGAATAATGCACAACTTCAGGAGGGAGGTGGGACCAAGGGGTGAGGTTGGTGCTTTGCAGACATGATGACCTGAGCCTGACCAGCAAAGACATGGTAAACAGTACAGCACACCAAACCCTTGGTTGTGTCTCACTGCTCTTGGCCTTCTTCATGAAGCATGGCATGGTCTCATCCAACAAAGCAACAAGCAACTGAGCCCTTTCACCCTTCCTCACTCAGTCCAGTGGAAAAGCCAACACGATAATGCAAGAAGAACCTTCATAGGCTCTCTGCTTCCAAGAGAAATGGCCAAATTCTAATTCTTGACCACTGTGTCTGACACTTTCTCATATGCCCTCTCCTTAACTCCTCACACGAGCTCTACGAGGTAGCGACGATTATTATTATGCCTATTTTATACATGAAGAAACTGGCGCTAAAAGTCAAATAAAACTTCTCCAAAAGAGCAGGCAGAACTAGGACTGACTTTTTTTCTATTTTCTTTTTTTATGAAGACTTTATTTTTTTCAGCAGTTGAAGGTTCACAAAAAATTTGAGAGGAAGGTACAGAGATTTCCCATATACCCCCTGCCCCCACATGCATGGCCTCTGGCAGGACCAACATGCCCCTGGAGTGGTACCTTTGTTTCACCTGATGAACACGTGCTGACACATCAGTGTCACCCAAAGTCCGTAGTTCATGTTATGGTTCACTCGTGGCGTCATGCATTCTGTGCGTCTGGACAAATGTATAACATATATCCATCATTATGATGTCTGTATACAGAGTATTTTTGCTGTTCTAAAAGTCCTCTGTGCTCTGCTCATTTATCCTGCCCCTCTCTCCCCACCCTCAACCTCTGGCAACCACTGATTTTTTTAATATTCTCTATGATTTTGCCTTTTCCAGAATGTCACATAGTTGGAGTCGTATAGTAAGTAGCTTTCTCAGATTGGCTTCTTTCAGTTAGTAGGATGCATCCAAGTTTCATTCATGCCTTTTCATGGCTTGATGGCTCATTTCTTCTTAGTACTGGATGATATTCCATCGTCTGTATGTACTACAAGCATGTCTGTCATGCCCACTGAAGGGCATCTTGGTTGCCTCCCATGTTTTGGCAATTACGAATAAAACTGCTATAAACATCAGTGTGCAGGTTTTTTGGGTGGACATAAGTTTTCAACTTTTTTGGGTAAATACCAAAAAGGAATGTGATTGTTGGATCACATAGTAAGAGTATGTTTAGTTTTGTGAGAAACTGCCAAACTGTCTTCCAGAGGAGCTGTACCATTTTGCATTCCCACCTGGAATGTTTGAGAGTTCCTGTTGCTCCACATTTTTGTTAGCATTTGGTGTTGTCAGAGTTCTGGATTCTAACAGATGTGTGGTGGTATCTCATTATTGTGATTTGCATTTTCTTGATGACATATCATGTGGGGCATCTTTTCATATATTTATTTACCATCTATATATCTTCTTTGGTGAGGTGTCCATTAAGGTCTTTAGCCCATTTTTTAAAATCAGGTTGTTTGTTTTCTTATGGTTGAACTGTAAGAGGTTTTTGTTTTTTTTTTTTTTAATATATTTTGGACAACAGTCCTTTATTAGATGTGTAGTTTGCAAATATTTTCTCCAAGTCTGTGGCTTATCCTCTCATTCTCTTGACATTGCCTTTCATAGATTAGAAATGTTTAATTTTAATGAGATCAAACTTATCAGTTATTTCTTTCAAGGGCTGTGCCTTTGGTGTTGTCTCTAAAAAGTCATTGCCTTACCCAACGTCATCTAGGTTTTTATCCACATTACCTTCTAGAAGTTTCATAGTTTTGTGTTTTACATTTAGGTCTGTGATCTATTTGAGTTAAGTTTTGTGAAAGGTGTAAGGTCTGTGTCTAGATGATTAATATTATTATTTGCATGTGGATGTCCAGTTCTAGCACCATTTTTTTAAAAAAGATTTTATTTATTTATTTGAGAGAGAGAGAGAGCATGAGCAGGGTAAGGGGGAGAGGGAGAAGCAGACTCCCCACTGAGCAGGGAGCCCAATGTGGGGCTGGATCCCAGGACCCCAAGATCATGACCTGAGCTGAAGGCAGATGCTTAACCAGCTGAGCCACTCAGGCATCCCTCCAGCAACAATTTTTTGAGAAGACTAGGGTTGTTTTTAAAGCAATAAAGATGTTTATTCCATCACTGAGAGCAGATAGATAATTCTAAAGTTGGTTAACTCAGTTGACCATTTTAGTCTGCTGGGGCTGCCATAACAAAATCCCACAGACTGGTGGTTTTAATAACATTATTTTCTCACAGTTCTAGAAGCTGGAACTCCAAGACGAAGGCAGTGGCAGGTTTGGTTTCTCCCAAGGCCTCCCTCCTCGGTTTGCAGATGGCAATCCTTCCACTGTGTCCTCACATGGCCTTTGTTGGTTCCTATATCCCCGGTGTCTCTCCCTCTTCTTATAAGGACACTGGTCAGATTGGATTAGGTCCCACCCTTAAGGCTTCATTTCCCCTTAATTACCTTCTCAAAGGCCCTGTCTCCAAATACAGTCACATTGGGAGTTAGGGCTTCAACCTATGAATTTTTTTAGTAACTTCCTCCTAAGATGACTTTGTCCAGATGAGTTGGGACGCATATAAAGTACTAAGAACATAACAAATGTGTTGTAAATATATCTTGCTATTGATATTATTATTAATCCTGACTCCACCCATTAAGCAGGGTTTAAGTTGTTTTTTCTCTCTTCATTGAACTAACAGGGCAATAGCCCTGAACGACAGATCTGTAGTGTCGAGGCTGCGTGGTCTCCTCTGACAGGTAGTTAAGACTTTGCGAAGTTGAGCAAGACCAATTTCTGGCAGCATTTTAAATTCTAACATAGTGTGAAACCAACCTATCCATTGAGCCAATGGCACCAGACGGGCCCATCTTGCTGGCTCTGGGCTCCCCGGAAGCTCCTATTGGATTCTTTGATGACTATGAGCCTTATGATGAACCTTAATGGCAGGCATCAGTCACATTGCCTTTTTTCATTTTTTTCCCATTTATCACCCTGGCGTGCTGGAAAAGGGCTGCTTATCCTTCCTCAGGCTCCATCCTTGCTTTACTTTGAGTTAGTCCTTCAGAAATTTAAGTTCTTTTAAATTAAATGCAGTGCCACCATGGGGAAGACTGGGCTCATACCAACAGCAGTGAATTTCTGGTGGGGATACAGGCTTCCAGAAGAAGGAAATGACAGTAGCAGAGTCATGGTTCCTCCAGCTTCCCATGTTATTTGAGACTCAAGAGGTCGGAGGTGTCCATGGGTCTTACCGTGGGCTTATCAGTCTTTTAGTCATTCTTTCCCTCAAGATACTTATTTAAGCATCTGCTTAATGCCAGTCATGAAGCTGGGTGCTGGGGATAAAGTAATGAACAAGAACGACAGGATCCTAGCTCAGCCCTCACGTAGCTGCCACAAGGAGAGACCAGATTGATCAAACAACCACACAAGTAAATGTAAAATTACAGTTTGGTGTAATTGTTAAAAGGAGGCGTGACAGTACAATAATAGTGTGTAATAAGGGAATTGTATGAGCTGGAGGTCCGGGAAAGCTTTCTGAGGATTTAATGCGAAGTTGCTATCTGAAGCATTTTTCTTTTAAAGCAGACAAGAGAGGCAGAGGAAATGACTTGTCCCAGTGGGAGTATGAAGGGGTGGTGGGTACCGTGATGTAGTCCGTGTGTTGAAGAGATCCCTGTGGCTGTGGACAGCTAATTGGACATGGTATTCAGGAGATAACATGTAAACTGGCTGGGAGGCTGTGGCAACAGTCGGGATCAGAGATAATGGCGATTTGCTTCAGGCTGGTGGTGGTGACAGAGGTGTGGACTGAGTTGACAGATCTTCAGTAGGGGAGATAGATAGGCCTCAGTTATGGATTGGGGGATGAGGGGCAGGACGTTGCTCCTGCCCACATGTCCTTAATGTCTTCCACCCCATGATGTTCCACCTTCGCTTCTCTCCTCAGGGGCCTAAGTTCTCT
Organism: Mirounga leonina; assembly: GCF_011800145.1. Lineage (NCBI taxonomy): Eukaryota > Metazoa > Chordata > Mammalia > Carnivora > Phocidae > Mirounga > Mirounga leonina. Next base: position 3,826,182 of record NW_023270871.1, read on the forward strand.
CCTGCCCTCACTTCATTGTCTTGCATAAACAAAAACTGGCATCTAGTAGGTTCAGTGTCAACAAAAGTGATTTTATATATTGATGATGAGGTCCTGCCAGCACTCTAGGCCCATGACCTGGCAACCAACTTCCCTCCTCCTACTCTCAGAGTGGGAAGTTTCCCTCCTTTCTAAAACTAACCTATTTATCTCCACTCTGCACCCATCCTTCCCTACATCCCTGGACCTTGCTACCAGGATCATCATTTCAGTAACCCAAGAGTTCTTAACCTTTTGTGTGCCATGAACTTCTCTGGCAGTCTAGTGAAGCTGATGGACTCTTCTCAAAATGATGTTTTTATTATTCTTTTAAGATTTTTTTTTTTTTTGAAAGAGAGAAAGAGAGAGCAGTTTGGTGGGAAGGGGCAGAGGGAGAGAGAGAATCCTAAGCAGGCTCCATGCCCCAGTTCAGAGCCTTATGCAGGGCTCCATCTGACGACCCTGAGAGCATGACTTGAGCCAAAATCAAGAATCAACGCTTAACTGGCTGAGCCACCCAGGCATCCCAAGATTTTATTTTTAAGTAATCTCTCCACCCAACATGCGGCTCGAACTTAAAACCCTGAGATCAAGTTGCATGCTCCATCGACTGAGCCAGCCAGGAGCCCCTCAAAATGTTGTTTTTAAATGCAGAGAATAATATCCATGATAGAAAACACTTACATTGAAATAAAGCTATACAATGTTTTTTTAAGCTTTGTTATTATAATAGGATCGTGCTTCTTTATAAAGCATTAGAAAACAGGATCATTTAATAGTGGGTGCAATGGCTACCATGATTTCAAAGTAGTAATTAGCATGAATGATATTTTGAGATATCTGCAACAAGTGGAATGTGATGTGACAATAACTCGGGTCTGTTGGTCACAGGCCATGAGAACGGCTAATCCTTAGAGGTTTCTTGCCTACATTAGTAACTGAAGGAAACAGTGCAGTTGGAAATGAGGGAAAATAAAGATTAATGTGTTTCTGTGTAAGTTCACGGACCCCCTGCCCTGGCTTATTCACACTTGCTCAGGTCCTCCCTGCTGAAACGCGTGCCATGCCAGTAGTCCTGCTGCCCTCCCTACTTAGGAACCCCAGACCCCTCTCTCCTCTCTTTCTAGACCCGACTCTCGCAATCCTTCCAGGCCCCCGTGTGAGCCTACAATGGGGCTTCTGCCTCCCACGGCCCAGCAAAATCGCTCTCCTAAAACCGGGTGTGGCCCTCTCTTTCCAAAACCCGCAGCTCTTCTCCCTAGACTTCTCAGCAGTGTTAACTCTGCCTTCTCTCTGTGCTCCTGATGCCCCCGAGCTCCCGGAACCTGCCCTGAGTCCTCCGAGCCCACTGGCCTGTTTTTCTCCCTTTGTCTTCTCTGCTGGCTCCTCACCCTCCTCTGGTTCCCTGGGAGTTCCGCGGGGCCCCCTCCCTGTCCTCTCTCAAGAAGCCCCTCCGCTCTTGGTGTCAGGGTCACCCCCACGTCGCTGCTGTCCCTCCAGTGTGCCCCCACCCGTGTGCAGGGGCTGTGCCCACGGGGCTCAGCAAGGGATGTTGGCACAGTCACCGTAGGCTTCAGCTGAGCGAGGCCAGTTCCTCTGCCCCCCAGCAACCGGTTCCTGCTCCCAGCCCTGCTCATCGCCCTACTCCCACCACTTTTCTTTCTTTTTTTTTTTTTTTTTAAGATTTTATTTATTTGACAGAGAGAGAGATAGCAAGAGCAGGAACACAAGCAAGGGGAGTGGGAGAGCGAGAAGCAGGCTTCCTGTGGAGCAGGGAGCCCGATGCGGGGCTCGATCCCAGGACCCTGGGATCATGACCTGAGCCGAAGATAGACGCTTAACGACTGAGCCACCCAGGCGCCCCGTCCCACCACTTTTCGTTCAGACGGCCCAGCTGGGACCCCAGACATTATGCTGGAGTCTGCCTCCACCTCCAACCTCTAGAAGGAACTGGCTATTTCTTTCTTCCCTATGTCTTTGCTATCTCTCCATGTGCTCTGCGACCACCCTGTCCAGCCCCAGGTTCCCTCCCCGTAGGATTTCGTTCCTCTTTCCACACCAGTGCTCCCAGTCTGACTTGCACACCACGGCCAGCAGAATCCTGCCGAAACTCGCTTTCATCAAGGAAATGCCCCACCCTACTCCCACCTCTTGAAATATAGTCACAATGCAAATATATAAAGTAATATTTTCCCATGTGCATCTAAAATAACCCAAGAACCCCGCGTCTTCCTGTGGGAGCAGCCCTTCTCTGAGAAAGGGTCGCAGTCCGCCAAGCCCAGCGGGGGCACGAGGCCTGTGAGTTTGGCTCTCGAGGATGCACGTCACCCTCCCTGCGGAGCGAGGTTGCTGGCCGCGTTCTCTAGCTGTGGCTGCAGACCACCCGTCACTTGGACCTGAACTTCCAGGGGCCCCAGCTGGAATTTGCCGAGACCAGCCCACCCTGGCCGGAGCGCTGAGCCATCTGGAAGGGCTTGAATTCAGCTCTGTCACGGGCCCCTGAGGCTGGCCTCCTCACCTGGGTGCATACTATACCCAGCCCGGCTCATCCTCCCAGTGAGGCTGAGCATGGAAGCAGAGACTGGATCCGCTCGACAAATGCAGAGGACTGAGGAGGAAAGGACGAGAGGCTTGCCCTGCTGAGATGACACAACCAGGCCAACATGGGAGGGGTGGGAAGTGGGCACAGCATCACCGTCTGCAGGGTGCAGGGCTGGACCCCTCCATCAGAGATGTGCCCCTTAGCCCCCATCCCAGGAAGAAGTGTTTTGTACTCAACCTATGTCGTTCTGGGCCAGATAGTGGCCCTTCTGTCCAATTTATTTCTTATATACAAGGAGAAAAGGAAGACCAAAGAAGCAGAAGAAAAGCAGTGTAGGAGAAGTCCATTTCTTTCCCCTTCATCTGATGATCTTGACAATGACCAAGTATGCCCTGGATGGGCCTCTCTGATATGTGTTTGGTAAAGAGAATGGACCCGTCTGGTGTTGAGTCTCTCACCACTTTTTACTCCAGGCCACCTTCCTGTCTCCCATACGATCGTAACCTTGGAGGTAGAAATAGGGATTCTGGAAGGCACACGCTGAGGTATTATGGAGCCCCCTCACCCCTCCCTGCCCCAGACAGAGGAGTGGACAGTTCAGGCCAGGTCCTCCGTTAGACATGGCTTCAGTCCCCAACTATTGCCTCAACTTTGAACCCACAGGGTGGTAGCACTTAAGGTGATTGGGGCCACAGAAACTAGAACGCTTTTAACGGAAATGCCATGTTGACATTGGAGGGATTGAAACACTCTCTCGTGGGAATAGGAGAGAGATGGATTAAAGCAGAAACAGCTCATTCATCCTCGTCGGGGGTCATAACATTGTCTGACAATCTAGTGCTTGATTTATTGTGTCCACCATGTTTTGGAGATTCTGTGGCTCTTCATAGAGACCAAGGCGAAGTCAAATTAAAACGAAGGGTGCACTCCACTTACCCTGAAAGCTGTTCTCCAGCTGTGCAGGGGCACCAGTGAAGAGGGGTGGGAACTGAACTGTACTTATTCGGGGCCCTGAGCGGTGGGCATGGTCGGCACCGTCATCTCGGCCTGGCTCACGTGACGGGTCGGTTTTGTGACTCCTGTTCTGTATTCAGGGGAATGCAGCAGTGGACTCTGTGACGAAGCTTCGTGTATCAGTGGTGGCACTTGCATGGCGGTCAAAGCCGACTCCTCCATTTGCCTCTGCCCCCTTGGATTTAAAGGGCGACACTGTGAAGACGGTGAGAAAGAAGCAAGTTGATTGTGATCTCTGTCTGCGCTAATTCACGTTGATGTAATTGTTCATCAGTGTGCTTTTAGCAGGGTCCCATACATGTTTATGGGATTAAAGTTTATGCATTATTGGGAAACGTGGGAGAATCTTTTTTCTTTAAGATTGTATTTATTTATTTGAGAGAGAGAGAGAGAGCATGCACGAGGTGGAGGGGGTGGAGAGAGGCAGAGGGAGAAGCAGACTCCCTGTTGAGCAGGGAGCCCTACATGGGGCTCAATCCCAGGACCCTGAGATCATGACCTGAGCTGGAGTCAGATGCCTAAGTGACTGAGCCACCCAGGCATGACCCGTCCCCCCCCCCCCCCGCCTTTTTTTAAATCAGGTTGGAGTGTCTTTGAGTGTTGAAGTGTCAAACCAACCAAAGATATGTTCATTTGAAGATGCTCTTGGGCCAGGCTTTGGTGGGCTCCTTTTGGCCCTCAAAAAACTTTGAAAAACCTCTGTGCGTATGGTCTGTATCAGACCATTTGTAGCTCATGCTCCGTAGAATATCCATCAGTTTCAGAGAAAAGGTTGGGAAAATATACACAGAATCATTAACAATGGGATGGGACAAAAGTCACCTTGTTTCTTTGTCTTTGTCCTGTTCTAGTGAATTATTCCACCTCTCAGACTGTCTGTATAGGTCTCGATACATGTATAAACCAACATGTGTGTATATACATGTAAACACAATGCATACACAAACACACACATATAATAATGGAAAATGTTAAAGACTTAAAAGATTTTGGAACACTGTGCAGAGTTGAACATGTTTTAATTTTTTACTAGTGATTCAAATTTGGACCTAAGACAGCATTCTGGGACAAATTTTTTTTTAACACTGTATAATCTCAAATCTCATTTCACCTAGAAGAGGGCCTATGAGTTCCGGTAAGCCAAAGCTGTTACCTATCATCTCATATGTTGTAGCCTGACATAATAAAGGTTGATCCTTGCTCACATGACACATCACTGCAGGCCAGTAGGGGGCTGGGGGGGTACGCCATTCAGGGGTGCAGGCTCCTGCCTTCCAGTGGCTCTGCCAGGGCCTTAGAATCCCCCACCCCCCTGCTTCGTGCATTCAGCCAACAGATGAGGAAATTCGAGGGGCCAGATCTGGGGTGCTGTATAATACTCCCACCCACATTCTACACCGGCCAACTCACTCAGGGCTGCTAGGAAATGTAGTTTCGCTCTGTACCCAGGAGGAAAAGAACGTGGCTGGTCCTGCCACAGAGGGATTTCTAATGACGTGCTTCTTTCCTCAGCTTTCACCCTGATCATTCCTCAATTCAGCAAGTCCCTGAGGTCCTATGCTGCAACCCCCTGGCCCCTGGAGCCCCAGCATTACCTCTCCTTCACGGAGTTTGAGATCACGTTTCGGCCGGACTCGGGTGACGGCGTCCTCCTCTACAGCTATGACACAGCCAGCAAAGACTTCCTGTCTATCAACATGGCGGGGGGCCACGTGGAGTTCCGCTTTGACTGTGGCTCTGGGACCGGTGTTCTCAGGTAAGGGCTGAGACCTGCAGCGGCCCGCCTCCCCCTCCCCAAAAGCTAAACAGCGGCCACTTGGGGAAAAGATGACTTTGTCCCAAGAGCTTGCACTCTTCCAGTCTTCCCTCCACAGTTACCTTTTCTGAAATGTGTCCTGGTGTTTACAGATAACATGCTTCCTTATGGCTCATGCTTTCCTCCTGGCAAGACTTCCTTTTCTCCGATAACTCCCCAGCAGGGAGCGACTCTCTGCTTCCACCTATGGCAGACGGGCTTGCTTCAGATGGGGCTACCCTGCCTTCATTTCGTTCGGTGCCGTCAGGAGAAGCGTGATGCAGTGTAATTCATCTGCGCATGCTCACAGCATCTCTCGGTGGGCGCCCAGCAAATACGTGATGACTAGTAAAGACGTATTAACAGACATTGAATGAACAGAGATGTCCTTGGTGACCTGGCTTTTAACGTTTACTCTCCTCTTGCCCTGTTTCTTTGATGGGAACCAGTTATTTCGCGAGTCTCCTACCGTTCTCCGTGTAAGAGCCTGGCACTGAGTGAACCATCGCAGGGACCCGTCCCTGACCCTGATGCTCAAGAAGGCTGTGTGATGAGTGGTTTCAATAGCGTGGCCGTGACTAGGTGCTTGTGAAGTGCTTGCTGGTAGCTGCAGAATTGGCCCCGGGTTGTCAAACCTGTCCTCCTGTTATCTCGCTTGTACTACTAATTTATTTAGCAGATCGACTGTTCCCATCCAGTGTGTCACTATTCTGATGACTCCCTCAGAGCCTGTGGATGGTAGGGGCAGATGTTCTTATTTGTCTAGGTCTCCCTATTCTCACTATCTTGCTCCCATGGTAGTTTTTACCTTCAAGCCAGAGGGCTGCTCATCAAAGGCAGACATGCTCCTTGTTCCTACATTTGGTGAATTCTCTTTTGAAACTCACTACGATGTTTCATTCAGTGGTGCCCCGCAGCAGGAAATCAGTCGGTGGTGGTTGTCTTAAAGGAAACTGCGGGCTGCGTTCAATCGTAATTCATACTGCTGGACTGTCATTTTTAGGAAGAGCGTGCGGGAGAGATGTTACGACCATACGTCGCCCTTAACTGCTGGTCATTTTTCATGGCTGATGAGAAATGCTTACTGCATTAGGTTCCAACAATTCTTAAGAAGGACTGTTCATTTTTGTCCTGTGGCTGAATTCGTGCACATCAGTGACACTTCCTTCCTTGGGGCATGGACGAACATTTTGGTACCTCTGGTTATGCAAAAACATCCTAGGTCTCAAGACAACGTGGGTGGGTATTTAATTGATTCAATTTACATATGATTATGCAAAACAGCTAAGCAACTATTTGTCAAGTTGAGAAGGAAAGACACCTTGAATATCACCTTGTGTTTTCAAATGGCTTCCTCCTCGATACGGAGTAACCAGAAAGAGCGAGGGGAGTGTCGGAGCTCATTAGCCCTCCTCCTGGATGGATGGCCCCCCACACCCCACGTCTCCACGGAGACAGCTCCAGCTGTGGGGTCACAGACAGATAGGACCTGAGTGTCCAGCATGTCTCTCTTTCATAATTCTGTGCCTCTTTGAGACAAGAGGTGGTTTTATTTTTTTTATTTATTTTAAACGTGAGTTATTGTCTTCCTGCCTGGCAGGAAAGCGCCTGGAAAAAGGATTCTGCGTATTAGTTGTGATGAAAAGGAAGCAAGTGCTCAGAGTGTCCAAGGGGCAAAGCACCCCCTGTCCCCTCCCCTCTCCAGTGTAACCTGACAACAATGATTACTGTAGGTGTTTCAGGCGCCCCTTTGCAAGATGTTTATTTTGAAAACCATTTCAAAGACTTCCTGCTTGATTAAGAACATTCACTGAAAGCCGGAACCACAGGAAATTGTGGAATTGGCCAAATCATTTTAACTTTAGGAAAAGGATAAGGTGGTCAAGTTCATGATGAACTTGATTCAAAAATCGAGGCAACTGCAATGAGCTTGTGATGGCTGGGATCAATACCAGCATGCTGAGGAAGGCAGGTATTGACAGAGAATGACCTCGGCAGGACAAGAACGCTACCAAGGCGCTGTGACTTATCACGGAGACGGGGCTGCTTTAAGAGCGCCTCTGGTTTCTTTATTGCATATCGATTTAGCCAAGGTGATTAAATTCTAATTGCTAAGGACAAATCACAAAAACATTAGCCAGAGCAAAAAAAAAAAAATCAAGTGAGAGGGTGGAGACCTTTCGATAATTGTGCCCATTGGTATTCCTGACAGTTTTCTAAAGATGGTCCAGGATCAAAAAATAATTGGGAGGTTCAGTGAAGGCCATGAATTAGACACTGTTAGAAATACAAATGCAATAATTATACTCTTCTTGCATACCTCACTATCCAAAGTAATGTGTAAAACTCCTATTGATAACATTTAAACTTTAAGCGCTTCCACCTGGAATTAATAATTGGATTTTTAAAGTACCTTTAATCCTTTTCACAATATCAGACAATATGGAATTCCTCCCCCCTCAACATTTTATTATGAGAAATTTCAAACATATAGAAAAGTTGGAAGAATTATATAGTAAACATCCTTATACCTCCCATTTGCCATCTACAATTAATATTTTGCTATATTTGCTTTATCACATGCCTAGCTATCCTTATATCCATCCATCTATCCAACCATCCATCCATCCATCTATCCATCCATCCATCCACTCATCCATCCATCCATCAATCCATCCTATTTTTTCTGCATTTCGAAGGATGCTGCAGACATCAGTACAACAAAGAATCTGTGTTTTACACCAGAGCCCAGGTAACTCTTTTTCAAAGCTTGTGTGCAGCTGTGATCACATCTCACCCTCCTGTCACCTTTCATCTAGAAAACCAGGCTCATCTGACCCACATTTCAGGCTTGTTGGAACAAATAAATAAAATAATAATTGCAATGTTCCTACCATAAAGGGGTCCAATAGATGGAGCTCACACAGCTGTGCTTACGAAGCAGGAATGATTGTTTTCTTTGGACCGAATGAAATGAGGCATCTGAGGTTGGCATTGGTTGCATCCAGGTGGATTCATGAGCATGATCCGCAACACCAGTGATGCTTACCCACGCTTAGTTTCCTTCCTTCGACAGGAGTGAAGACCCCCTCACCCTGGGCCACTGGCACGACCTGCACGTGTCTCGCACAGCAAAGAATGGGATCTTACAAGTGGATAAGCAGAAGGTGGTGGAAGCAATGGCAGAGGTAAGCAGGGCACACGAGGAACTGGGTTACTGGTTTCTTCCCGTCCTGGCGAGAAGAGCAGCGGTGTAGTGGTTAAGTACATGGACCCCGGCGCCAGGCTGCCTCACTTAACACCCAAGCTCCCCACTGGGCAAGTTAGCGTTTCTATTCCTGAGCTGTGAATGGGGTAATAATGGGGGAGGTCTCTTACGGTTGTTGCGAGGATTAAGTGAGCTAATACAAGTCTGGCATTTACAATATTGCCTGTCACCCCCACCCCTACCACCAATCCCTGCCTTTGTTCGAGTCAGTGTCTAATGTGGTAGGTCAGGACACGGACTTGGAGGGCAGGCCATCGGTGTGGGGGGTCACACATCTGACAAGAACACGGCTCTGACGCCAGGCTCCTGGGTTGCAGATCTAGCTCCATTACTTATCAGTAGTGTCAACTCAGATAGGTCATTTGACCAAGTTTGTGTTTTCTCATCTATAAAATGGGGATAATGGTGATGATAATGGGCCTAGTTCACAGAGTTGTGCAAATTAGAATAGCTATATATATAAAACACAACGGTACCCGGCATCCGGTTAACACTACACAGCTTGACTTATTATTAGTTAATTGAGTACTCTCGTGACCTCAGAGCACAGAATTTCTTTCTTTTTTTTTTTTTTAAAGATTTATTTATTTATTTATTTGAGACAGAGAGAATGAGAGAGAGAGCACATGAGAGGGGGGAGGGTCAGAGGGAGAAGCAGGCTCCCCGCCGAGCAGGGAGCCCGATGCGGGACTCGATCCAGGGACTCCAGGATCATGACCTGAGCCGAAGGCAGTCGCTTAACCAACTGAGCCACCCAGGCGCCCTGTATATCTCCAAATTTAAAGAGGACATTAAAGAATGTCGGTATTCTGATAAGAAAATGGATTGGTAGAAAAAAGAAAAGGAAGAAAAGGAGACTTTTGGTGAGGAAAGAGGTATTGGGTTGAAGAAGAAAAAAGGAAGAACACACATATGTCCGGAGGCCAGCATAAGGGATGGCAGTGGTAGGAGGTCCTGTCAGAACCAAGGACCTCCTCAGGATTAGAAGAATCCCAAACTGGGTTCTGCTTCAAGAGGTGAGCACCCTTCAAACTTAGAAAATGTTCTATACGTATTTGTGGAAAGAAGGAAGGAAGGAGAGAGGGAAGGAAGGAAAACAGGGAAGGAGTCGGGGAGGGAGAGAGGGAGGAAGAAAGAAAGGGAGGGAGGGAGATGGATTTTAAAGGGAGAACAGGAATCACTTCTGGTATGAGCCAGAAAATTCTAACAGCTGAATTTAGTCCAAGATAGAAGTAGAAATTCACAACTATAGACTTGACTGTATGTTGATTTAATATAAATTCAAAAAAGCCTTGTATCTCTGTAGGCCTTAGTTACAAACATTTGTACAAAAGGAACAAAAGTTCAGAATGGGGATATTTGTAGATAGTAGGATTAAGGCCTTTGATTATAAGTAAGGAACTTTTCAGGTCATGGTATTTACCATTGGAATTCTACAGCGAAGAGACAACACAAAGGTAAAAACCATACCTCAGAATTTCTATTGCTACCATATCAGAGAATGAGAATTAAACGAGTATGGTAGAACCAGTGCTTCCCTATTGGCTTTTGGAACAGACGGAAGCTGGAGTGCAGCTCCCACCTGGAAAGCAATATAAACATGTGGGTAAAGGTGTAGCTATTCTGGGTACATGTGAGGTGGTTTTTTGTTTGTTTATTTTGAGGTAGCTCTGAGACAGGAGTGGAAGGCCCCATGCTTGATCTCAGTGAGTTGAGCCTTAATCACATCTTCCTCCAGGGGTTTCTGCTCCCCAGCTAGCTGCCCATACCACGTTCAAAGGCATGGCTGACCCTTTTGGTTATAGAGCAATGATATTAAGAATAGTGGTCTTAGAGCTTAGAGATGGGTGGGGTTAGCGAACACTTCTGGGGGTTAACCCAGGACGTCAGCTCCTAAGTGTCCACACTAAAGCCAAACTGAACTTTGGGTTGCTCAGCTGAGAAATACCAACAGCCCAGGGTTGAGTCTAAGCCAGACTTAAAGAAGGGATGTGCTTCTGAGGGCTCCAGAAAACCCTAACCAGTGGCTTTGCTCAGATTTTCCATCCACTTCCAGCTAAATAGAAGTGGCAGATCTAGACACGAAGCCTCATTTTGGTGGGGTCTATTCGCTTTTCTCTTGCGGTTCCCCGTGGGTGGGGCAGCTGTGGGCCTGCCTCTGGTCAACAGGAGGTAGGTGGGGGAGGATTCTGATGAGCAACCAAAAGGAAGCAGAGCTCACCCCAGGAGGCCGGGTCCCGTTCCCTGGATACAACTATAACTCAAAGGTTTTTCAAAACAGCCTATTTCTCTGAAATCCCTGTGACCCTGCAGCCTTCCTTCTTTCCTCTTATTAGCCGATTTGAACTTTTGGGTAAGGGCTAAGACGTGACCGTGATGGGTGCCTGTGGGGGTGTGGTGACAGCCGCTGCCTGGGGCAGTATTCCAGGCAGCCCTAGAATTCCTGAAAGCCCTTTCGCTTCTTTGATGAGCACCGCCCCCCCCCCCACCCCTGGCCAGTTAAATAAGGACTCTGGAAGCTGCCCAAAGGTTATTGACAGAAGGCGGTGCTGTCTATATTCCAGTTGAGGCCTCCCTGCCGTTACCTGGCTGGACCTGGACACTGTGAGCATCCCCTGAGATGGTGCACCTTCCCCTCTGCCCTCCCTGTCTCCCCTTCCCTACTCTGACCTGAGCCACATCCATTCTCCTCCCTCTGGCCTGTGATCTGCCTAAAACACAGATAGGACTATTTTCTCTCTGCGTAAAGCTCACTGCTTTTTGGGTACAGGGTAAATTTCTATGCGTGCAGGATCTGGTCCCTCCTTGCCTCTGCCCTATGCCTACTATTTCCCCTCAAGCCCTGACTTTGGCCAGTTTCTACAATTCTGACTCTTCCTCGACCACCTCCCCAACTCTCTGGGTCTAGGGTAGGATATGGGACACCTCCCGCCCATGTGCATCCAGAGTCCCCTGAACAGTCCTTGCTGAGCTAATCCCACCTGCCCGTGTAAGCCTCTGGAGGCCAGGAACCAGGTCTTCCTTATTTCCTGTTGTTTGTGCAGCATTTAGTGCCTGGGACACAGTAGTGCCCAATAATATTGGTTAAATTAATGACTAAATGCTGCTACTATCTATATTTCTTTTTACCATGAATAAGAGGAGACCTGACTTACATTACCTAAAGAGTATTCATCACAGAGATCTCAAATTTCAATGTATCTCTAATTGTTAGAACATTTTAACTTTTTGCTTACAGCTCACATCTGAAGGAGTTTAAACCTTAAATATTACACACAGCTTAATGCCTAGCCCACGCATGAGAGTTTAGGCTGTTGAAATAACCAGTAAGAGGGAAACCTCTGGGAGTTAACATGGGAAGTTTTCTCAGAATTCGGAAAATAGAAGAATTTCTCTACCCTTTGTAGTTGTTAAGGAATGCCTCCCACCCACCACGCCTTCCTTTTCTCTTGGCCTAAAGAGGTTCTATCTTTACCACTGCCTAATATAACAATAGCTGGTCAGACAGGAATGCTGCTTATGCATCCAACTGTGGGCAAAGTGCTAAGTAAGCAGGATCTCAGCCTCCAAGAGAGGCTAGACTGTGCCAACGTCAATCACAAACAGCTCCAAAATAGCAGCAGCTACAATAAGGGCTTATTTCTCACTTACGTGTCCATCCGTGGTCAGGTGCAGCTTTTTAAAAAAATATATATATTGTTTATTTATTTGGGGGGTGGGCAGAGGGAAAGAAATCTCAAGCAGACTTCCTGCTGAGTGTGGAGCCCGACGCAGGACTTGATCGCATCACCCTGGGATCATGACCTGAGCCAAAACCAAGAGTCAGATGCTTAACCGACTGAGCCATCCAGGCGCCCCTGGTCAGGTGCAGCTTGAATCTGACACCCAGGCTGAGAGTCCACCATGAGCCCCCCTTTCTGGCTCTGAAAGCTTCTGTGCAGAAATGATTCATTTCTCTTCTGCCCGTGTTTTATTGACTGAAGCCAGTTACCTGGCCCCACTCAAGATCAATAGATTGGAGCTGATCTTCCTGCAGGGAGAGGGGTGCTTCTGGAGAAGTGCTGAATACTGGTGGGCAGTCATGCAGTCTACCACATGCACTATGACACCCTTCTGCGGTAGATATTAGGGTTCCCATTTTGTAGATGGTAAAACAGAGTCTCAGAGAGGTTACTACACTTACAGACATTCAAACAGGGGGTAAGTGGCAATGCAAACCAATGTGGAAGTCCCCCCAGCCTTTTGGGGTGGATCCCCAGGGTACCAGGTCTACCAGTTGGTAGTCTTGACTATCTTTTCTGAAGCTATACCGTGTTTCGTGTCTACTCTTTTGGCAGGGAGGCTTCACGCAGATTAAGTGCAACACGGACATTTTTATTGGTGGAGTCCCGAATTATGATGAGGTGAAGAAGAACTCGGGCATCCTGAAGCCGTTTAGTGGGAGCATCCAGAAGGTACCAGCTTTATTTGTGCATGTTTGTTGTGTGACCTTGTCTACAGATGATGGAATCGAGAACTATGATCGGTATAATCCCATGCCTCCAAAAAAGAAGCTTGGAGAAAGTTTTAAGGTTTTCTTTCTTAAGGCTAGCAACAGAGCTTTCCAACCCTACTTTCTTATAACTTCTACCCCAGGGCCTCTGTCCAGCAGACATTCCATGAATGCAACTCAATGAAGATGAATCTACAGCCAATCCACCAAAGGATCCAGGCGGTGCTGAGGGAGGGAACAGGCATCAGGTGGCTGCAATGCTTCTACCAAAGGGAAGGAGGCGAATGGAGTCTCCTAGCAACTCTTGGCTCTGTGCTTCTCTTTGGGGTTACTATGCAGTTGGCTCAAGTCAAGAGCCAACCCCCATCCCCACTTCCACCCCCATTGCCACTTGTTTTTTTTGTTTTTTTTGGTTTTTTTTTAAAGATTTTATTTATTTATTTGAGAGAGAGAATGAGACAGAGAGAGAGAGGATCAGAGGGAGAAGCAGACTCCCCGCCGAGCAGGGAGCCCGATGCGGGACTCGATCCTGGGACTCCAGGATCATGACCTGAGCTGAAGGCAGTCGCTTAACCAACTGAGCCACCCAGGCGCCCCAAGTTAGCAGTTGTTGTTCATCAATCACGTAACCAAGCTCTTACTTGATGATGTAAGGTGCTCTTACAAGAGCATAGATGAAGAAGTCCTTCTGTAGAAGGTTCAGAAAAAAATCCTTCAGCTAGTTAAAGATACAGGGCACTGACCGCACTCCTATTTGTCTGTTATTCCTTCTCTTGGGGCTGCCCATGACCTCTCTGGTTATGATAACATGTTTTGTCTGTAACAGACAGGCAGGCTGACTCACCAAACCAGATTCCCAGGACTGCCAAGCCCTGGGAGAAAAAGGATTTGAAGAAAAGCATATTCGATTCCTGGATATTAGCTTCCTCCTGTTTTCCTTTAGCAACCGATGGTGGGCGGTGGGCCACTGATCCTTTCTAGCCTTGGCATGAAGCATGAGGGAGCGTAAAATGAAGGAGGCCAGTGAAAGGTGGTCCTATCGTGATTTACACATCCGGGCACTCGGAAGGGCCCCATGGGGCCCTGTCCTTCTTCTCTTGTATCCCGGTATGGGTCCCACGAAAGGGATCCAGGCAATACTTGCTGACCCTGATGTGTTTCCCTGTGTTGCTGAACAGCGATGTCAGTGACACCTCAGCTCAGCCCATGGTCCCCCATCAGCGCGGTTAGCCTTGTTTAATCGTGTGTTAGAAGTTCTCACTTAGAAAGCAAGCTGAGATGCTAAGTGGCCTCACTCTCTGTCCCCACCCTTGTCAGGCTTTGCCCCTCCCCCTTTCACACAGCACACATAACCCTTTCCTCCTCACCTCCTGGGAAGGCCACCCTCCCCTCCCAGGGGCTGAGTCATTGGCTGTGCCATGTCCTGTGGTGGAGGGTAGCATTTTGGCTTGTCTCAAATACGTATGACTCAGTTTCACACTCTTTCACTTGGAGTATGAAAAGGGGACAAGTAAAGAAGGATTCTGGCTACTTTCTCGCAGTTTGTAAGATTCAAAACTGGGGGAAAAAAGTGTTCTCCCAACTCTCCCGACACCCTCCAAGGACTAGGCAAGCTTGTGGAACCATGCATTAGTGGCAGGAAAGACCACAGCTAACCTCTTAGAAGCCCCTGCAGGGTAGAGGTCTTTCTGAGAGGTGTTCTGTCCCCAGGTTCTGCAAAGCCTGCATGACACTGAAACACCCACACAGCTCAAAATAAACACACTCTCCAAGTCAAGGGCTGAAAACATTGGCTCCATTTACCTGGGGCTGGAAAGCCCAGTAACCTCTCCCTATAATTCATCATTTTTGCTAGAGCCCCACTGCAGGGAAAGGGGGGTGAAGGCAAAGGAGCTCTCTTGCCGGTGAATTTGCATGGCAGTACTAAGAAGGTGATCTGAGTTTTTTTCTTTTTTTTCTTTTTTAATGGTGGGGAAGGGGATGTGGAGAGGAAGGGAATTCAAGAGTGTCAGGGAGGGAGGGTAGAGGAGTGGGTGGGACAATTGGGGAATCCCAGCTGATGGAGCTGTAGACTCCCTGGAGACCACTGGCCAGAGGAACACAGCAATACAGGGAGAAGCTTCTCCCAGCCCCACCGCCACCAGGAGCCATCAGTCCCCCTTTGATTCCTGCCTGTTTTGTATTCTTTCCTCCTTGGTTTTACAGCAGCACCTTTCAACCTTGGCTGCATCTTAGAATCACTTGGAAAGCTTTTAAAAGTGACTGCTGACTGGATCCCACCGTCAGAGATGCTGATCCAATTGCCCTGCGTGGGACCCGGGCATCAGTACATTTCTTAAAGTTCCCCAGGAGATTCTAACAGGCAGCCAGGTTGAGAACCCTCATTTCGTATTTATTGGGACTTCTTTATGACCTCCTGGAATCTTCCAGAGCCAGGGGATGCTTTCCTCTCTGCAGATTCTCCCAAGGGCCACGGGTAGTCACTCGGTTCCTGCATCGCTTTTACAAGGCGATAAAAACCGGAACTGGACCCTTGCTCTTTTATGCAAGCTCCCTCAGCACGCGTCGTGCAGGTGCGGGTGCCGAGGGAGGCTTTAGCAGACTGCAAAGATGTGTTCCGAGCGCCTGAACGTCTTGACGCTCTGCCCCCCGCAGATCATCCTGAACGACCGCACCATCCACATGAAGCACGACTTCACGCGGGGCGTGAACGTGGAGAACGCAGCCCACCCCTGCGTGGCGGGGCCCTGCGCGCACGGGGGCAGCTGCCGGCCCAGGAAGGAGGGCTACGAGTGCGACTGCCCCCTGGGCTTCGAGGGGCTGCACTGCCAGAAAGGTAGGCGCTGTGCGGGGGGGGGGGTATCTCCGGGAGCACAGGGGACAGACTCCTCCGGGAGGGGCTGGGAACCCCAGGTCAGCCATGTGCGTTGTTTGGGGCAATGAGTTCAGGAGCGTATTAGATGGCATGTCACATGGTTAATCATTCTATTAAAGAAGAATTACAGCGCCGAAGTACCTCCGTAACAGTGGGGCGTCTTCCCTGAGAATCCCCTGATGGTCTAGCAGCCGAAAGGTTAAATCATAGTGTAGGGGGGTTTCCGCGCGACCCCTGCCTCTGAGCCATGCCCAGAGCCTATCCTGATAGGTGGGTGCCTGGGCTTTATAGCTGATAACTATGTTGACCCGTACCTGCGAAGGCAGTAAGGAGAAATCTGAGAAATCTTGCCCAATACAGAAAAATATAAATTCTACTAAAGTATAAGTAACCTTCTGAAAGTGTTATTTTTCATGCTGTTTCCTCTGTGCCTGGGTTTCCTCATCAGTAAAATGCGAATAATGATGCAATAGCGTCTGGCACAGAGGGTGGTAGCCTAGATTAAATGAGGCGATGCATATTCCTGAGGAGAAGGCCTATTAAGTACTCAGCCAGTACTCACCGTTATTGTTGCTGGTGAGAAGAAGAAAATCCACTACACCTGCTGTGAGCTACTCAGCTTCCAGCCTGTCCTTGTCTGAAAGCTAGAGCAGGTCACAGGCCTTGAGTCCCTACTGGATGGAACTTTCCACACCTGCCCTAGGGAGGCAGAGGCCACGGACCTGGTGTCTGGAAGAGGCCTCCCAGGATATGGTCATCATGTTGGGCCATTGGCTCTTGTTTCAAGTATCAGTATGGCTTCACCAGCCTGGGAACTAAAAAAAGGCATCAGGCCAAACTAAAAAAAAAAAAAGGCATCAGGTCAAAGGAAATAAGGCAGTGAGCCTAAGTGAAGGGATGTGTTCTCTCTCTTTCCCGTCTGTTTCCAGGTTCCCGAACTTTATCAGAATGAGGGCTTAGGAGAAGATGGTCAGTTACAGGTAGATGCTGCGGGGTATGGAATAGTAGGAGAAGTTGTTTTGCAGCAGTCTTGGGAAGTATGAATGCTAATTTGCTGGTTGGAAGCCTGCGTAGTATTCTGTTTCAATGAATTTTGAAAACTGCATGGCAAATTATAAGAAATATGTTTATTAACATAGCTCACCCTAGGGATGAACCTCCGAAGAAGAGTGATGGATCCATTTCTGAAAGATCCTGATTATAATTCTAACAAGCAAATTGTTGTTTGGCTAATAGCGTGTACTTGCAGAGATTTAGTTCAAGAGTAGCCCATTCATTCGGAAAATTGAGTTTGGATTTTACACATTAGTGTTTGAGTTTCCTGGGTCTCCAACTTTACCACAGGCAATTCAGGTTTGCTCCTGCCTCAAAAGCTCACCTTAATGGTCAATATATAAAGCCCAAGGCTTAAATGAACGTTTAGCTTTGAGAATTAGAGGAGGAAGGACAGGATAATTTGTGATCTTGTTAACCCTCGTTTTCTGCTTCAGAACATTAGCCGTAACAGATATAAAGTGCTCACATTTATAGCTCTATAACTGTGCGTTCAGGTTCAGTGAGAAGCAAGTCTCAGCAGCTTGAAGAGTCAGAGCTCCAGGGAGGGCCTGGGCCTCCTGGCAAGATCCAAGGGAATGGACAGCGGCGGGGGGATCTGGGGGGCGTTTAGGCCTCTTTTTCTGGAACATGCTAGGCTCAAGCCCAGAGTAAAACCCAGGCCAACTATCAGCTCCCCTTGTGTTGTATCAGTATTTCCTTATGCTTTGAAATAAAGATAGTGCTTCTGCCCTAAAGGCAGTTGTTACCCCTCTAGGAAGGCTTCCGTAGGGGGGGCGTGGCCCGTAGCAAGTCATTTCTTCTCCTGTTTATGGCTTGATGGCATTAATGGGAGACTGGGCGCAAGTTAGGGCCATTAAGGACAATTTTTTCCAGGCCCCAACAGGCACGCGGTGGCATGCAGTTGTCACACGGACTGCTGTAATATCGGGGTGAGCATCTAGTCCCGAGTGAGGATTGGAAAGAGAAGGGAGAGAGGTGGGCAGCTACATTATTCCACAGAAACACAGAAGAACATTCTAAAACTTTGGTTAGATTCTTGGTGGGAGAGACCAAGAATGTTCAGAAGCCATCCTTGGTTGTCAGGATGAATCCTGATAGGTAGACAGGAGACAGTCTTGTCTCATCCAGCAAGGTGATGCGTAGCTTCCTATATTTAAAAGTTTGGATTTTTTTTTCTCCCTGATAACCAGATCATCTTTCAAAAGCAAGAACCTATTCTTAGTGTCCCCTCCGGAAGCTAAAGCGGTCCTTTTACATTGAGCAGCCCACACTGCTGAAGTCACCAGCTCCAGGCCTCATTCAATCCATACCACCTTCTCCACCAGCAGTTTAGCTTTGGGGGTCCCTGGTGAGTCTGGTTTTCTCTAACCTGGTCAGGGAGTTTGTGGCACGCAGGTGATTTCCACTAGGGCCCTCGTTGGGAGATTGGCACCTCTTCTCGCCTCTTGGTGGCACAGGAGGGTTGGAACCAGAAACTCTGGCCTATCCTGGAATGGTCTAGACACCCAGACCATCACAGTGGTTTAAGGACCTCCCCTTTTGTCCCTGCAAGGCTGAGCCCGGACAGAAGTGGGCATCGAGCTCGCACTGAGCTCCTCACTGCTCCCGGGGCACTGGGGGCTCCCTATTGCGGTAGCAGCTATGGAGAACCGAACCTCCCCGCCCCAACCTGGGGAACCCACCAGGCCAGGAGAAGCCAGTTCTCCTAAGTCTAACTGCAGATGCCTACGGAAATCATAAGGCCTGACTTCGGTGGTCCCCTGACCTCCCGTTTAGGGGCTCTCACTCTTAGGTGCCTTCTGCTACCTTAAATCTAGGCACCCTATGGAGCACCCCAATACTGAGACCCCCTTCTCCTCTCCCCAGAGGGGTGTTACCAGGGCGTTTCCCTCCTCGGAAAAGGTACGCCCCATCCCTAGAAATTTCTTTTCGCTTTCGCTCTACTCTCATCCAAATTTACCCATCTTGCATCCGGTCCCTCAGAGTTCTTGTATCTAAGTAAGTTACTAGTAAGTTAAAGCAGAATTTCACGAAGCTCATGTACAAAAGTAGGTTCTAAGAAATACTAATGGCTGGTTTGAGCACACATGCAAAGACAGACAACATACGTTCACAGACACAAAATGGGTGTGGGGGTCTGTGGTCAGGTAAGCTTGGGTAATCCTGAGTAACCCCAGTTTAAACAGCTCTCTCTTCTGGGGGACTTCTTGGCGCCTTGGCTATGATCTGAGTGTCCCAAGACGAGGATAGAGGATGCAGCTGTCTCCCAGGGCTTCTCCCAGCCAATAGCGCGCAGGCCATTTGGGAAAGAACTCTGAGCCCTGGTCCTCCCTTCCCTTCCCTGCATTACTGACAAGTTTGGACTCGGAGCGTGCAGGACCCGTCAGGCCGCTAGATGGGGGTGTTTCTCTGTGGAGGAGAGCTGCTCCGCGCTTAAAACCGACAGCGAGCCGGCCTTGGGCACACGGTTCTCAGTCCTGCAGAATCCGGTCTTGCCTCATCATCGACACCTTGCACACCTTCCACAAACACAACATTTTGAACATTTTCTATAGTATTTAGTCAATTCACAGCACCTTGGGAGATCTGATTTAGATGATGTTACTTTTTCTGGTCCCAGCGTGTGAAAAAACAGCTTCAGTAAACGTAGGCCGTAATTTAAGAAAACTCAGTATATAAAAACACAAATGAATACAGCATATTCCTTATGCAGACTACAGGGACTGTTTCTTCCTTAGCATGTTGTATCATTCAACAGTGGAATAATGTGGGTGTGTTCAGCCTGGATGTTGATCTTGAGAGAGTTGAAGGCTGGTCCTGGAAAGGTATTTGGTGGTTGTTACTCCGGCTACCGAGGCAGCATCATGGAACCAAGAATCCTGGACCAAGTAGAACTGTCCAACAAGGGAGGGTACTACCCTATGGATGAAGGAGCTGCTTGGGCCCGGTGGCCATCCAGCAGGATGCTGTTGGGAAAGTCAGGTTACAGCCCCCCCGCCCAGGTCCTTCCTTCTCTGGGGTCCTTTGACTCTAAGAACGAGCCAGCGCTCCATCAGCTCCTTATAGTCTGTTGGGAATTTCAAGTCCCTCAGGTGGAAAATTTGCTTTCCCTGGCTTGGAGGCTGCTATTCACTGGGGTATTTTTTTGTGTCGGCAGATTGGCACAGTCTTTTAGGTATAAATGTGAAGACGTGACAAAAACACTTTTTGATTAGTGCCTTTGCCGCAGAAGAAAAGATGATGTAGAAAAAATTGGGTTAGGATAAAATATCATCACGTTTACAATATTTAAATAAACTACAAAGGGCCGGAAAGGGCTAGATGGTCACTTCCAGTTCTAATGTTCTAGTACAGAGTTCATATTTATCCATAGATACTGCCTGCAGTTTGTATATTTTCACCATTTTATATTCAGTCGGGTCCTTTCTGGAGCCTTCCCCCGCCCTTTGTTAATCGCAGAATGAGCAGGGCTCTGGAATCTTGCAGAGGGCCGGTGGGGTGGGAATTGGGGGGATATTTTTCCACTACAGAGAAAAAAGAGGCAGCTGGCTGGCTTATCATTCCTCTTTCACACATAGCCTAGAGGCAAGAAAAGTAATAATCATTGACAAGGTAAGTAACTGTTCAGCAAAGCACTGTTTCTCCAGATTTAGAATAAATGGGGATTGTTAGTTCAAGGTCAGGGGAGCCTCAGAAGTGTCAGACAACGGACACATCCCTTCTCTGTCCGCCCCCACCCCACCCCCACTATGCAGTGGAGACTTAGGGAGGGGAGTTGGTGCTAAGTGTGCTGAGAGAGATTCCAGCCATCCCTGTGGGATTCCTATTCCCATTCCCCTGAGAGGACCGGCTGGGCCCTCTCAGGGCTTTATGGGGGAAACAAGGCTGGTTTCCGGTGACCTGTGGAATTCCGACTTCCCCTCTTCTGTTCCATGCTGGCGGCTGGCAGAGTGCGAGAACCACTGCCTCAATAGTAAGTACAGGACGTTCCAGGTGACACTGCGAAAGCGCTCTGGGCTCCTGCCAGGGAGGGCACCCCGTGCAGGCCAAGCGCTTGCAGAGGGGAACGGGGTAAGTGGTGGGGGACTCGGCCACTCTACCGGGGAGGAGGCGGGAATCCTCCCTCTAGAGCCACCAGCCCTGAGATGGCGCTCGCCTCCCACCTGGAGCTCGGGAAGCGCCTGAGCCCGGCTTGGCAGGCAGCTGGGCCCGGCTCACACAGACCCCGCAGAGGCTCTCTGTGTGCCTCGCTGACGTGTGACAAGCACATCCTACCATTTCAAGGAGTCCAGGGGAACAGGCCCACGCCCATGGCCAGTAACAGCAGGGCCTGCGCCTCTCACCCTGGGGGTGAGCCAAACCCAGTGGGGGAGCCTTGGCTATGTTTAGCTCTGGGAACCGCCACTCTGACAGCTTGGATATCCTCTCCTTTTCCCTCCTGGGCACTCCTATCCTGAAGTTAGGGGCCTGCATCCCACCTACAAGCCCCCTTTTCCCTCTTCTTCTCTCCCCCTCTCATTTCGACTTCTACTCCTCTGGCTCCTTCCCTCCCTGCCTTGCTTCCCCACCCCCGCTCCTTCCCCCACCTGAAGGCTGCCCAGGCACCTGGCTCTCCCTTCCTTACTTGGCAGCTTCTTTTCTCCTTTCCCCTCTCTCTCCTTCCTCCCATTCATTCTTCTCCTCAGCTCCTGCTATTTTGCATCTCACTCTTTTTACCTCTCTCTACTTCCCTTCCTTTTCCTCCCCTCTTCCTCTTACCCTCTTTAACCAGAAGGGAGAGAGGCTGGTGGGGTGGCCAGAATTGGAAGCTACAGTCATGCTCCCCTACCTGATCTGCGGGGAGGGAACCTGCCAAGACCCCCAGCGGATGCCTGAAACCACAGACAGTACGGAGTCCTATATATTCCATGTTTCTTCCTGGACGTGCTTACCTACGATCAGTCTAAATTGGGCACAGTAAGAGATTAACAACAATAACTGATGATGAAATAGAACACTTGTAACAACATATGGAATCTAAGTTATGTCACTGGGGTCTCTCTCTCTCAAAATATCTTACTGGACCGTCCTCACCCTTCTGGTGATGTTGTGAGATGGAATGCCTGTTCGGTGGGATGAACAGTGACACAGGCATGGTGACTTTCTGTTGACTTTCTGACGATAGGAGGATCATCTGCCTCTGGACCACGGCTGACCACAAGTAACTGAAAGCGTGGCTAGCAAGCCCACGAATAGGTGGGGGCTGCTGCACTGGATAGAGCCTTTCTTGGTTCCAGTAGGCCCCCCTGGGATGGCAGCCCCCTGATCGGAGCTGAGACGTGTCAGCACTAAAGCAATTTCTTCAGAGTTACCTCCGAAATTATTAAAGTTCCATTTCTCTTTCTTTGCTTTCTATCCCCCACCCTGCCACCAGCACCATCATTCTAGAATTTTCCTTCCTCTTCAGGTTGACTACATCTTAACAGACTAAGGCAAAGCTTTAAGCTAAAGGCACCCAGTTCTTAGGCTAGATGAGTTTGGGAGCTTTTCAAGGGACAAAAGTGGTTGAGAGAAATCCCTTCCTTCCTTCTTCCCTCCCTCCCTCCCTCCCTCCTTCCTTTCCTCCTTACCTCCTTCCTTCCTTTTTTTAATTTTTTTTTTTTTTGAAAACATTGTGGGAACCTGCTGTGGGTGACCTGCCAACAGAGGAAGTTATCCTTGGGACTCAATGTCACTGGGTTTGGGGGTTTGCTGTTACCTCTCTCTCTCCTTCCCTCTCTGTCTCTCTCTTTCTCTTTTCATAATTAGAAGTTAAGTTTAAACTCTCCTACTGTTCATAGTATCAGATAATTATACATTTTCTCCCCTGGGTGTAGAGTCAGCTCAGTGTCTTCTTTGCCTCAACCACATAATTTTGTGAAACTCTAACTGGTTTTATAAGCTGATTTATTCTCTCTCGTTTTGCACATTTCTTTGAAAATGAGATTCATTCTATCTTAATTTCCTTCAACGGTCACTTCTATGTCTTTCTAAAGAGGAGAAAGATGTTGCTGTGTGAAAAGGGTGATTCCTTAGGAAAACAAGGGGATGAGACATTAGGAAGAAGGAAATACACTTCTAAGATACTGGAAAGTCAAACATGGGCTGAGGGCCAGAATTAAGGAGAGCCCTTCTGGTTTATGGTCTTATGCTCTCTTTGCTGTGTGATCTTGGGCAAATCCTTGATGGTTCCTGTGCATTGTCTTCCTCTTCTGTAAAATGGGAATAACCAGCCCTCCTCCATACTCCCTGCTACTCCATGAGAATATGGTGAAGATCCTGTAAAACATGACGCTGGAAGGTGATTAGTAAAAAAAAACGAGCCAAAGCCTTATCCCGCCTACTTCACCAATCTCTTGAGGTCATGGCTGAAGAAGTAGGAGTCCTGGGGCAGATTGGCTTCAGATCATGAAATCCTGGTGGGCTTTGTTTGGGGATTGTTTTCTCTGCCTCCCTTGGAGAATATCTAGGGTTATCCCCAGCTGTTCCCCACATGGCCCACGACCTGCTCTTTGGCTTCCAAGAATAATTGGGCACAGTTCAAGTTTCAACATACTGCAAAGACTTCTCAGGAGTGCTGAGGCCAATAACAGTGACAGCCAGCCCCAGGGAGGCGACCACAGGGAGACACCAACCCCAGGCCATGACAGGCAGCTCCCAACCTGGCCAAGTGTGTGTGCAGACAAGAGGAAGGGGCTGACAAGTTGTTAAATGTCCCATTTCCAGGAACTGGCTTCCTTTGTATTTTCCTGCCCTGGGGTTGAGGGCTGGGGTCAAGAGAGCCGAATACCATGTAACCTCCATTTTCTGTTCTATCTCAGCCATCACAGAAGCCATCGAGATCCCGCAGTTTATGGGCCGCAGTTATCTGATCTACGACAACCCAGATATCCTCAAGAGGTAATAAATTACAGTGGGCACCTTCCCTATCTCTATGGGGGTCGATTCCTCAAAGTCTTTCCCAGGACTTTTCTTTATCTTACTTGCCAGAAGATAATTCCCAAAGAAGGCCATTGAGACATGGCCTTTTGGTGGGTGGGCGGGGGGTGGGGTGGGGAGGGCCACAAAATAGACATAGAAACTAGAACAAAACAAACAGACAAAAATATTCAACTTGAAAAGTGCTGCCTTTCAGACAACGCTGTTACAAACAACCCAAACCATTTCTGGTCAGAGGGCCTGGAGAGACGAGCATGCCCAGCCCTGGGATTTCCAATATCGGGGCTTTGAGAAGCAGTGAGAACTTGACACACCCCAAGCCGGGGTTCTAAGTGTGGTTGCCCAGGCCGGGCAGTTAGCTCCACACTGTCCTGTGGCCACAGGAGCCAGCAGCGGAAGTGCCCCCGTGGCCACCAGACAGTCTTGGAGTCCACGTGCTACCTTGTGTCTTCCTCAGCAAAGCTCCACGGTCCTCTTCAGGCTCTGGCCAGTTCGGTGAGGGGCTTCTCAGCTCTCCTCATGTGGATACAAGAGCCTGGTCCAAGGAGATACCCAAGTCCTAGCCATGGCTTTTCATGCCAGTGACAGAAGCTCCAGCCCTGCTCTGGAGTCCAAGCTCCTGGTTCGGAATTGTATGCTCACAAGGGAAAGACTGGTCCTAGGCAGAGTCCTCACCCTAGCCAAGCTCATATGGGGTGCTTTCAGTTTGCCCTTCTCTCTTTCTTCTTCCTCCTCTAGTTCTTTGTAGTTTACAGGGTGCCATCCCCCACCCTGCCACCAGCACCATCATTCTAGAATTTTCCTTCCTCTTCAGGTTGACTACATCTTAACAGACTAAGGCAAAGCTTTAAGCTAAAGGCACCCAGTTCTTAGGCTAGATGAGTTTGGGAGCTTTTCAAGGGACAAAAGTGGTTGAGACAAATCCCGGGGCATTGGATGTACCTGGTAACTCTGAACGCACACCAGACGGGCATCACTTCATTTCTTTAATCTCATGTTGTATTTATCTAGGTTGTCTTGGCATGGGGCCCAGAGAGAGCTTCTTCCTTCTTTAGCCCTTTCTCCCCTAAGATGCAAGGGCATTCAGTCCCCAGAAAACAAGGCCTTGTGAAAGGGGCCCAAGTCTTCACCCCCCTGGGGCTTAGTACAAGGCACCAGGTGGTTTGGGGGAGTAGAGGGGTTTGGTGAGAATAGGAGGTGCAGGTCCCCAAACCAAAACAATTGTGTACATGTGGGTACATGCACGTACATATGCATGTGCGTGAAGCTGCAAGTAAAAGTCAGGATCAGGGTCTGTTTCCATTGGATGCCTTTGGCTGCAAGTAACAGGAAACTCAGCTCAAATGTCTTCAACATGAAGGGCATTTATTAGATCATGTAACAAGCAGTGCAGACTTAGACTGGTTCCTGGATTGATTAATTCAGAGATTCAACTCTATCATCAAAGACCTAAGTCTCTTCCATCTTTCTGCCTTGTTATCCTCAGGATATTCTCCAGGGGCACTCCCTCCATGGTTATAAGACAGCTGTCCATAAGACACTCGTAAAATGGCTATACATCAGGGCAATATCCAGTGGAAGTAAAAATTTTTTTCATGCAACACTTTTTTAAAAGAAAAGAGTCTTTCCTAGAATCCTTCTGATAAATTTCCTTTATGTCATCGAACAATATGGTCACGTGTCCACCCCTAAACCAATCACTGCAAGAGAAATGGAACCATTATGATTGGCTTACACTAATCAATGTATCCAAAGCAAGTGAGGGAAGGAAGGAACCCGGAGTAAAAGATGGAAAAAAGCAGGTCTCTAGGGAGTGGGCCAGGGCTGGATTCTCTGCACCGGGCCTGGTGGCAAAGTCACCATTATGGACCCTGCTTCTCCCTGCTTCACTCTGAGGCCCTGCATGGGGAAGGTAAACTTGATTTCTTCCTGTCTAGGTCAGGCTCTGGGAAGCCTAGACAAGATACCCCTCCACTGTTCGCTATAGATAGTCCCCATGTTATGACGGGTTGACTTAATGATTTTTCAGCTTTACAATGGTGCCAAAGGAATGTGCATTCCATAGAAACCATACTTTGAATTTTGAACTGTGATCTCCTCCCAGGCTAGTGATGTGTGATAGGATCCTCTCTGATGGGGCTGGGCAGTGGCCGCTGCTCCCAAGCAGCCACCCCATCATGAGCATGAACAACCGATGTGCTTACAACCATTCTCTTCCCGTACAACTGTTCTGGTTTTCACTGTCCGTATGGTGTTCAGTAAGTTACCTGAGACAGTCAGCCCTTTACTAGAAAATAGGCTTTGTTTTAGATGATTCTGCTCTAGTGTAGGCTAGTGGAAGTGTTCAGAGCACATTTAAGTTAGGCTGGGCTAAGCTGCGAAGTTCAGTAGCTGAGGTTTATTAAATGCATTTTTGACTTAGGATATTTTCAGTTTATGATGGGTTTATCTGAGTGTAAGCCCACGGTAAGTTGAGGAGGGTCTGTACTGAATACACTCCACAGCTCCTGAGCAAGTAGGCGACACAGAGGGATGGTACAAGGGATAGGGAAATAGAAAAGGAGACTTTCCCAATAGTGCCATATTAGGAGCAATACTGAATTATGTTTACTCTTGTCTCACTTCCTATTTAAAGACCTCATGCTTGCCCTTCTCCTTATATCAGATGAAACCCTGGTCACCTTAGTGAGACTAGATTTCTGAACTAGTCTATTCCCAGGAATTGGTAAGAACCCGTAAGCCTGTGATCCTATCCCCAGCCATGGCTGTAGGGGCAGGAACTGACCCGTCTGAGCACCCCTCCGTTCCTCTCAGCTTCCTGCTCCTCTCCACCCTGCCTCCACCCCAGCAGCCTCAAGACCATGATCCCATTGAGCCACCTTCCTTGTCTGACTGACACTCTGCCCCCTGTCCGGTCGCCCCTCCTCTGCCCTCAAGGACAGTCACTGCCAGAGCGAGATATCCGTAGCCGTGATCATAGCCCAGAGAGCTGCCAACTTGAACCTCTTGGCAATTATGAAGCTCACTTTCTGTTGGGGAATGGGGAACACTATTCCAAGGCCCCCTGAGGGTGGGACAGGAAGGAGGGAAGACAGGTGTATATTGAGGGTACAGCCTCGATGCTGGCATTGGCCAGAGTCTGGCTAATCTGTGACTCATCAAGTGCCCTCTCGTGGAATTTCACCACATGTGGGGAGGGGAACACTGCTGCAAAATGAGCAATCCAGAATTTTAGGCCCATCATGTAGCTTGTGGTGGTGATGCCATTTTTCATTTCCTGGTAGTGCGTGTCAGAAATGCCAGACTACCCTTACACCTGGCTCCTCGGGGCTGGCAGACAAAAGTGGGACTATTCAGAATGGACGTTGGTGGACACTGGTTGATCTGTTGCAATTATTTGTGTATTTTCCCCAGGGTATCAGGATCAAGATCAAATGCATTCATGAGGTTTAAGACAACTGCCAAAGATGGTCTGTTGATGTGGAGGGGAGACAGCCCCATGAGACCCAACAGTGACTTCATTTCCTTGGGCCTTCGAGATGGAGCCCTGGTGTTCAGGTAACCGCTCTCCAGTTGTCTTCAGCATCACCTTGTGATTTGTCTCAGACAGTGCCAATCATGCCAAACAGAGTGATGCCAAATAAGCCAGCACCCAGTCTGCTGGAATGGACTGTTGCCTGAAGGACCAGGCTTATTTGAGGCTCCTGGTGTTTCTTTCCAGCATCCACCTTCTAGAGCATCAGTTGGCAAATTTTGGCCTGAGGGCCAAATCCAGCCCATCACCCATTTTTGTAAATGAAGTTTTGTTGGAATTCTGCCATACTCATTCACTTATATATTATCTGATTACTTTCATGCTACGGTGTCACACTTGAGTAGTTTCAATAGGGACTCTATGGCAAAGCCTAAATTATTTATCATCTAGCCCTTTACAGAACATTTTTTGACCCCTGTTCTAAAATGTTGCTGCCGTATGCTCCCCACTTGCAAACTAGGATGTAGTAGAAAGAGGACTTTGATAGTGCTGAGCATGGATATGAGTACTCAGCTCCAACTAGCTCAGACAGATGAGACCAACTAAAGTCGAGAGACCTGCCTGTAAATTCTGACTCTGCTCCCTATTAGCTGTGCGGCCTTGGGAAGGAGATTGCCTGCCTTCCAGTCTCCCCCTGCAAAGCCAGATTCACGCGTCAGTAGATCAACCCAACATTTGGATTTTTGCAAATGCTTCTTGGGTGATACTGATAAGGCAGTCCTGGAAGTACTTACCTCTTTTGAGTCACTTGAGACTGTTCTCAGATTTGTCACATGTAGCTGTGAAGTAGCTAAAGGATGACCTAGACCATTCCTCCCCACCACAGTGGGTGGGAGCTGGGTTTGCCCAGGGCCGGCACTGGCTTGTGTGACATGCGGAAGCTTCAGTAGAGACTGTGGTGGTACATCCTTATTTGAGGTTAGAAATACTTGTCCAGACCCATGATTCTCAAAACGTGGTCTGGACCGGTAGCATCAGTTGTCATGGGAAACTTGTTAGAAATGCAAATTCTCAGGCCCTACCCTTGGCCTCCTGAACCAGAATAACTCTAGGGGTGGGACCCAGCAGTCTGTTTTAGCTGTTTCTCCAGGTGATTCTGTGTCCGCTAAGGTTTGAAACCCCTGCCTGGTCTCTGGATGGTCTATCTGCTCTGTGGGGGGAGGAATTTCTCTGGCTTTTCCTGCTTTAATTCCCCCTCTGGTGACTAGCACAAAGTCACTAAGTGATATGGACTCGGTTGGACTCAAAACAAAGATGATTGACCTGTGGAGAAGATGAAGGTTTAATTCTGGGGCTTCTGTGGATCGTGCACGGGGATTACTGACAGCCCGAGTAGAATAATGTTAAGTCCTTTCAGTTTGAATAAAAGGCATTTTGAGAGGAAATGTCACTTGTCCAACATCACACTTTTTCCTAAACAGCAGAGTGTGCTGAGGGATGCCATCCTGTGATTGTCGGGGACTTGGGAGAGAGTGTGTGGTTGATAGCTCCAGGCCGGCCGGTGGGAGCACGGTCTCGGCTCCCTTTCCCCCCTTGGCCCTGAGGTCAAACACAGAGCTCTTCACACCCCAGTTTCAGGCTGGCTGCCGCGAAGCCATTTTCTTGTGGTTTTCCTGTGGTTAACCTCACCAAGGCCTCAAGTACTTGATTGTGCCCAGAAAAGGGAACTGAAACAGTAGCTCAGCCGTGGGTGGGAGGCCCAGCTTCCCCCCTAAACCGCTGGCCCCGGACAGGGGAAGTGTGCTCAGGGCTGCCCCACAGCTCCCCTCCGGCTCTGGCCAGCCCCCGTTTCCCTCACCCCCGGGACACCCTTCTGACGGCTCCCCTGCATCCCTGCATTTTTCTTCTATTGCCAGTTCTCCCTCGGATTCTGAAAATAAGGCCCGATGTGTTTCTTTTAGCCTGGAGTGGTGGCTATGTTCTGCGTGAAGGATGCCCCGCTTGGCCCCCCACAGAGGTGGACGTCTGCGCCCGCCCGTCCCTGGGCCTGGAGCTGCAACGTCACTGCCTCGGCCTCCCTTCCTTCCTCTGGGCAGTCACTTCGCACATCCATTCACCCAGCACAGATATAGGAAGTGCCGCGGGAGGCTGGGCATGGAAAGGAATTAGAGTGCAGGCCAGTGGTTTGAAAATGTCATTGTACAGAGTCAGCGGGGTGGGGGGAGCTGGTCTCAGAGGTGGATTCCTGGGACCACCACCCAGAGATTCTGATGGCCCAGGGCCTTGTGGGGGCCAGAATCCGATTGGAAACGATCAGGAACTGCGCCCTAAGAAGCAGGGTCTGAAATGGTCAACCTCCTGGGCTTCAGAGTCAGACATGTGGCCGCGTGACCTTGGGCAAGTTACCCTGCCTCTGTAGAAGCGAGAAGCAAACAGTCGTGAGGACTGAAGACTGAATGCGTTAATTCATGTGAAGGGCTTAGTGCAGGGTCTGGCCTATCTAGCTGTTAGTGGTACTGATTATTAAAATTGTTATCTTGGAGCAAATGTTTTCTGGGTTTCTATGTACAAGATTAAGTAGAAGAAAGGGAATCAAAGTGTTTGGCTAAGAGTATAGTTTTTGGTGGTTTTGTTTCATTATGTTTTATGATTGTGTATGGGGCATAAAGCCCAGTGAACAGGTTTGTGAAAACCACCTGACTGACAGGCTTTCCCACTCTTTCCATGTGACCTTGATAACATTTTCATGCAACAGAGAAAAGGAAGAGATCTGACATTAGTAAAACGCCCTGTGTGGCAGTTCAAAGGGGGTACGACTAAGTAGGGGGCAGTCACGGCATGGAAGCAGCCACGTAGTTTCCAAAAGGCCTCACCTGGTGGCTCTTCCTGGTGGCCCACCTTGGTGCTCAGCCTCATGGCTTCCCGGGCACAGCAAATTGAGCAGGTAAATTTGGATCAGAATAACCAAGTCCCGCTAACCAGATTCACAAGGCCTTGATAGAGAAGCCAGACATGCATTCGTCTGTTCATTGATTCATTCATTCATATGTTTCTACTTTTTCTTTTTAAACTGAGGTATAACTTCCATGAAGTGCACAAATGTCAAGTGCTTGATGACTTTGAAAAATTTTTAAACACGTAGACACCTGTGTAACCACCACCCAGAACAAGATAGAGAACATTTCCCACACCCCAGAGAGCTCCCCCATGCCCTCTCCCAAAGCAGCTAACCACTATTCTTGGTCTTTTATTATTGTAAAAAACAGCAACAACAGAGGGTGACAGGGTATCTGGGGAAGCAGGAGGTTAGTTGGAGGGTGGGATAGAGCGGGTGCATGTGTGGGAGAGTCAGGCCATGGAGAGGCCAACCGAGCGGCCTCCCCAACCACCACCTCACAATGAGGCTGGAGTCCTGGCTGCCGGGTTCACTGTTGACTCCCTTGAGCACGTTCTGGCTCTTTGCATGAATAGGAGCGTTATCAGGTTGGAGAACAGGAGAAGAAAGCCCGTCTTTTGTCCAAACACAGCTGAAAGGTTTCCATTCACTGGATTACAATCACGTTCCAGTCTAGCGTCCCTGAGATTATCTCCAAGTCACCTTGATTCTGAGATCTGGGTGTTCCTGACCTTTTTCGTTACATATTTACAGCCTGTTGGTTCACTCTCACACATGACTACTCTTCCAGGAGAGGCTTGATGAGTTTAACTCTTGGTAGCAACTTTCTGTTTACTACTGGTTCCTCCAGATATATTGTCAACCTCGGATATGAGCTGCATTAAGGACTGCGTGTATTGGGGATGGTGGGGTGATTTGTTTGGATCTTACTATGTGCCATGCTCTTTTATGTAATATTCCCTACAGTCCTTTAGGGAAGGTATTAATTCCCCCATTTCACAGAGGAGGAAACAGTCTCAGAGAGATCGGGCAAATGGCCAAGATCACAGAGCTAGTCATTGGCAAGCCTGGGAATCAAGGCAGGCTAGTCCAATCCAAGTGCCCACACCCTTTCTGTTACCCCTCACTGCCTTTCATTAAAGCCACACCTGGTGATTCAGCTCAGTTTCTGCCAATCAGCTCTCAGCCCTGCTTCATCATCATTCATTCCTTCAAAAAGTCATTTGGCCACTAAATAATGAAATCTGAAAATCCCACCTGCAGGCTGCTTCTTACAAGGAGACACTGGGGGTGGGAAAATGCATTAGGAAACCGTAAACTTTTCAGGATCAGAGTGACAGCTATGTCTCCTAGCTCATCAGGTCACCCAAGTTGTGTGCTTGGTTCAGTGTCAGTGGGCTGGAGGACTCCTCGGAGCCTCCCTGATTACAGAAATGACCCATCGTGCGTTCCCTGGGGAAAGCCAAGTGCTTTCTCTTCTTGCTCTTTTCTCAGAGCGAGTGCATGCAAGAGCTCAGTTACTAATCCAGGTTTCCTTTCAACATTCCTATTTCTTGGCCAGTGAAGTCACAGAGAGACATGTCCTCTTATAAACTGAGGAGAGGTGCCCTGGTGGAACACATTTTCTTTGAAAAGCGTGATTACATTAGGCTTTATTGCATTATCAAGGGGAGGTCTAGGCAGTTGGCCCAGTGCCCAGCCTGGAGTAGTCACTCACGAAATATTTGTTGAATTGAATTAAACTAGAATTATTAAATGAGCACTGGACTGAGAGGGATATTTCTTTCTGGTAAACAATATGTGCACGTCTTCTGAGACCTGTAGGGTATAAGGGTATCTGGAAACTGAAACAGAAAATACAAAGCTACTGAGTAGGCCTGATAGCAGAGTAAAATTGGGAGGGAGGAGCAGATCAGACACCAAGTTAAGTCCTATCCATAAGCTTTGGGATTTTGGGCAGATCCTCCTGATCCCTTTGGGGCTTAGCCCACTCTGCTGTGTTGTGTTGTGTTCTGTTTTGTTTTTCAGAAAGTGAAAACACATGTATGAGTTTCTGAGAGCTGCCATAACAAATTACCGCAAATTGGGTGACTTAAAACAATATAAATGTATTCTCTCACAGTTCTGGAGGAGAGAAATCCGACACATGGGTGTTGGCAGGGTTGGTTCCTTCGGGGGGCTCTGAGGGAGAATGTTCTATCCCTTTCTCCCAGGTAGTGGTGGTTGCTGGCAATTCTTGGTGTTTCTTGGCTCATAAATGCACCATTCCAATCTCTGCCTGCATCTTTGTGTTGCATTCTTTCCTACCTGTTTCTGTCCCTGTGTCCAAAAATTTCCCCTTTTTTATGAAGACATATTGGATTTAGGGCCGCCCTAACCGAGGATGACTTCATCTTAACTAATTACATCTGCCAAGACCCTCTTTCTAAATAAGGTCACATTCTGAGGTTTGGGGGAGACAGTATTTGACCTAGTAAACACATTACAAATGATGAAGCCCTTCTTGTTCCTGATACTATAGGACTGATGCTTCTGTACATGGGGCCAAAACCAACCAACAAACACCTTGAGGACGTTATGCTAAATGCAAGAAGCCATTCACAAAGAGACAAATACTGCATGGTTCTACTTGTATGAGGTTATTGAGAATAGTCAAAGTCACAGAGACAGAAAGCAGAACGGTGAGAGGCCAGGGAAAGGGTGGATGGTGAGTGGTAATTTCAGGGGTGCAGAGATTCAGTTTTGCAAGATAAAATGACTTTTGGACATGGCTTGTGCAGCAATGTGAATGCACTCAACACTACCCAACTAACCCTGGAAAATGGTTAAAGTAAATTTTATGTCACGTATATTTTACTACGATTAGAATTTTAAGAAAAACTTTTTTTTTGGAGGGTGGGGGGATCATTTATGGCCTAGCCTGGAAACCTAATGCTTTTTATAACATCGTTGTATTTTGTATTAAGGAAGGTACATTCTGAGTTCCAAGGACTTTTTGCAATGGGAATCATTCGTGGCTGCCTGCCTATCTGTATTTCACTTGATTCTGTCCGCTTCTTCTCTTATGCCATTAGCTATAACCTGGGCAGTGGCGTGGCGTCCATCATGGTTAATGGCTCCTTCAGTGATGGTCGGTGGCACCGAGTCAAGGCTGTCCGGTGAGTCCCCACCACAGGGTGAGACAGAGCTGGAGCTCAGCAAGAGCCAGATGTGCTGTCCACGTGCCTGTGGCCCCAAAGTCCTGCTCCCCACCCTTGCCTGGCATCCTACTGCTTCTGACCCAGGTCATCCAGGGCGTTTTGTTACTAAGGTCCCCCTTGCTTTTCCCTAACACTGACAGGCCAGAGGGCCTGACCTCCCAAGTCTGCACTCAACAGAGACCACCCAGAGAAAGAACTTTTTGATGGCTAACCTGGAAGAGGGCCTCGCTATCTTGCGAGATCTAGATCTCTAGTGGGATAAGATTTCAGGGCCTGTGGACTTTGAGGAATGCTTCACATCTCACCCACTTTTTTTTTTTTTTTTTTTGGACATTACATTACCTGAGCTTTAGAAGTTGTGTGCACCCTGCCCCAGTTACATATCTCCCCCCTCACAGAGGTCACTACCCTGACTTCTGACTAACTCCGGGTGAATCATTCCTTTAAAATTAGTTTTACTTCCTCTGTCCATATTCTTAACAGTATATTCTGAGAAACCAAAGAGCAGGCCCAAACTTAGCTCTGTAAAAAAAATGTCAGTCTTGCCATGTTAGATGAGGGTTCTAGGAGTTGAGCTGAATAGAGTGTGTGGTTCAGGTTCCCTGAGCATTTACCATAGCCCTTTCTGGGGAGGTCCATGGGTGAGGCCAAGAGTGAGGCTGGGAACCATGGGGCTACCATGCTCGGTTTCCTCCTCAGCTCACATATAGGCTGTGGTGGGAGTAGCCTTGCTGGACTCCACTTTCTTGTCCATTACTTATTACCTTAGAAGTTGATACCATGTTTTTTCAAACCTAAGATGCCATTGATTATAAGACATAGCCTCATTTCAGAGATATAAAAAAATGAAAAATTCTTAGATGAAATAAAGTGGGAGGAAAAATGGAATTTTTTAGAGTAATGGTGAGGGGGGTGGGAAAGGCTGGTCAGGCAAGATAAGCTGTTGGAGGCATTGCTCATCACAGCATTCAGGTATGGGATTCTAAAGAAGCATATCCAAAGTGGGGAGGCAGTGTATGGTCTTGAGGGTGAGGACAGAACAGAATTACCTCTAAAGCTCATTACTAGAAGAGTTTCTACCAAGACGTGAGGCCTGGCCAACCGGATTTATATTATTGTATCCCCCCAAAAAGAGTAGAGCCAGGAAACTCTGGAAGGTGAAGGAGGGGCTAAAAGGGGGATGATTGGTTTTAAAAGCTTTCCTTGAATTTACTTGAGGAGTTAGAATCCAAGCCCCTTTTCTACCTCATCTAGCTGGCACACTGCTCTTTCCCTACCCATGGGAAAATAAGGAAAGGCATTTCTCTGGAGAAAGTGAAATAAGGTTCTGAGCTGGTGGCAGTAGGCATAACTAAATACTGGACTACTGTGTACTGTATAAACTATATAAACTGAAGCTGGGGACTGGGGGCAAGCTCATATGTTGAATATTAAGAACCCCATAATTCTTCCCCCAGTGTGATTCCAGAATGCTGGGAGCCAGGCCTATCCCCCACAGTAAGGAAAGTAGAAAATTCAGGTGTCCCCCAAGAATTAATGATTGAGCCAGATCCCAGCACTATGAAGCCCCAGGCAGCAGAGCCGGATCTACACACAGAGCCTCCAATCTACCTTTTAGTGCTTTTTTCTTTTTTAAAGATTTTATTTATTTATTTTAGAGAGAGAGAGTGCACAAGTGGAAGGAGGGGCAGAGCGAGAGAGAGAGAGAGAGAGTCTCAAGCAGACTTCCCGCTGAGTGCAGAGCCTGTAGTGGGGCTCGATCTCACGACCCTGAGATCATGATCTGATCTCATGATCTGAAATCAAGAGTTTGATGCTTAACCAACTGAGCCACCCAGGCAACCCAGTGCTTTTTCTCTTCGCTTAACTATGAAGTGGCTGTCAGGAATCACTAGGCATTTGAAAAAATCTCCGATGTAAAAGATGGATAGCAGAACAAATCAACATAACAAAGCAATTTGAAGGAAACAAAGACTTGAATGAAAAAATGATAAATGATAAAAAAATGATAAAGCATATTACTATGTCAGAGAGATAAGAGAGACCAGTAATCCAAGAAACAAGAACAGTTTGCTGTAAAAAAAGATGAGAAGATCAATAAGGAACTCCTAAAAAAAAAGTGCAGCCTGGGTTGGTACAGTCCTCCAAGATCTGTACAAACAGGTGGTTTTTTGAAGAAGGTCCCTGGGACCAGATAGTTTTGGGAACCAGCATAGAAAATGGCAAAGCCCTTGCCACAGATGAACACCTCCACTCCACTGTCCCCAGAGTCGCTTTTGGATGACTCTCTAGGTCCTTTAGAAACTTCTCGGCCATTCTTTGTCCTCCCCCAAAGTAATCCTCTACCTGCTATCATTGGCTTTCCATTTTGCTTAGAATACTGTTTGAACTCATCACGTGTCCCCATGTCCCCACCACACTTCCCCTTATAGTTCTGTTCTTCTCTGGCTCCCTTCAGGAGAAATGCTTGTGGCCACTCTCCTCCCACTTCCAGAATTCTGTATGCCCAGCCTGTACCAACCCCCTGTCTTTTCTCTCTTTAGCATTGCCACTTCCTGTTTGCGTTACCCTCCTCCTTCCCCTGACCTACCCAGCCTTCGAAGCTCATCTCAGACAGAGTGTCCCTTGAAGCTTTCCCTGACCCTCTCTCCTCCTGTGTTCTGCACCATCCTGGCATTCCTCTGCTGAGGAGTGGCGACACGGTGTTGTCATGTACAATTTGAATTTTTTTGTTTGCCTCAGGAAACCGTAAATTCCTGAGGGCCAGGAATTTTTTCTTTTTCATTTTTGCACCTCCATCATTTAGCATAGTGCCTGGCACAGAGTAAGTACTTAAATGGAGTTTTATTAAAATGAATGCATAATTGAACTAAGCTCCGAAAATGGTGGTCTCTGCAGGGATGGCCAATCCGGAAAGATAACTGTGGATGACTATGGGGCCAGAACAGGCAAATCACCTGGCATGATGAGGCAGCTCAACATCAATGGAGCTCTGTATGTGGGTAAGTGGCCTTTGACCAAATCTAAATTACGCCAGCGTCTTCTTGTTAGGCCTCCAGTTGTCATGGTGGGGTTCCCCCAAAGAGGTGCACTTCACCAGATCAAATACTTAGAAATTGGGAAGCTTGCCATATATTCTGTTGTTCCATTTTCTGAACTTCTGACTCATGGCTGAGGGGGCAGGAAGCACTTAGATGCTTTTGTGCTTTGGACCGATCCACCAGGAAAACCATGCTTTTCTTGTTTATAGAACAAAAACCCGCCTAATATAGCTCCGACAGTTCCCTCTGAGGAAGGAGGATCTTTCTTGTCCCCTCTCAAAATTAGAATGAGTAGTATTTCTGTAAATAGTTTAGAAACCACTAGTGTAGATACATAAACACGAAAATAGGTCTCCATCCAAACGATATTTCCTAAAAGTGAACTTAATTGAAAGCTTTCAATATCAGTGTATTTCTTCCGGGTTAAGATGGCATCACCTTTAACTGTCTGCTGCCTTCCGTTGACATTAGACAACATTTCAAAATTTACCAGGCACTGTTTGGTTTTAAGTGGTCAGTTGGGTCAGCAGTCACACGTGAGGTGGGTATTTATAGCCCCTGGTTGTGTGTCGGGTCGATACAAGTCCGTCTGTCCCTTCAAGGGTTATTATTAATTAGACAGATGCTCTGCACTGAGCAGTTGGAGGGGCTCACAGCCCTCACCCATCCTGTCAGTCGAGGGACACCTTGGTCAGTGAAGACTCAAGTGTCCTAACGAGACCTGCTCCCCTCTTGCTTCCCGGCAGGTGGAATGAAGGAAATCGCTCTGCACACTAACAGGCAATACATGCGAGGCCTCGTGGGCTGTATTTCTCATTTCACCCTGTCCACCGATTACCACATTTCCCTCGTGGAAGACGCTGTGGATGGGAAAAACATCAACACCTGTGGAGCCAAGTAAGCCCAGCTGGGCTTGCCCAAGGGACACAGCCTTCTCTGCTGAGAATCCCCGCGGCTCCGCGACCCTGCCTGATGCCACGCACGGAGGCACGGCGGCCAGGTGCGTTTCTTCCCATCAAGGAGAAGGTACCCCCTGATGAGAAACTAGAACCAAGACAGGAGTCCCTGTGTGGCCCTTCCTGCTGACACTCTGTGGGCCAAACCCAACGGAATACTCTGTGTAGGAAGCGTCGAACTTTGTCCATTGAATGTGCAGGGGCTGCCAGAGATCAAACTTCGATGCAAATTCCAGAGCCTATCTGCTGTAGCTCAGTGACTGTGTTGTGATTCATAGTGAATAAAAACAGAAAGAAAAAAAAAATAGAGACCCAAAGGGCAGTATTAAAATACTTCCCTCCTTCCCTGACTCATGACACTTTTACTGACAGCAGAATGACTATTTGACCTTGAACCTTGAATTTCTCACCTTGGCCCATGCATTATTTAGGATTAATCCCTTGCACTCCTCAGTGGCTGGTTCAGTATGCTCTGACTATTCCATGAAAATCAGGAGGAGGGGAGACTAAGCATGGAGTCACAGTTAGAATGCTGCCCCCACCAAAGTTTACCTTTAATGAAAACTCCCTACTTTTTATAATGCAAATCGAAGAAAACGGGCACCATGATTTTGTAGATGTCTTTTTGTATGTGTATATTTTTATAGCTGCAGACTGTCCACACAGTATACTTTTGCAAGTTTGTGTGGACAGCCCTGAATTCTTTGCACACTTCCTAAAAATTTTCCCCCAGAAAAGACTTGTTTGGGCCCTTCGTGACATCTGTCGGAGTGGGATAGTTATCTTGGGGTGGGCAGCTTGGGGAAGCTGACTCTTCTCTTGCAGTAAATGTTGATGGCTCAAGGAGATGAACATGAAGCTTCCCACATAAGCAGATTAACAGGTACATGTGTTACGGAGGAGGGTCACTGTCATTTTTGCTTTAAGAGAGGGGGAACGTCTGTAGTGAACCTGAATAAAGGAGATGAAGAAGGCTAGAATCATGCGTTCAGTCTTTTATTCATTTGGGGGAGATGTTGCTGATGCTTGCAGAAGCCGTGTCCACAAATGGACACCGATACAATTATTCATGATCTGTAGACACAATCCCTGCAAGTAGAGTCTCACAGTGGGTGATTCTAAGGCTGGTTCTGGGCAGGGGGTGTCCTCAGCATGGTCTGAGTGTCTGGGCAAGAACCGGAGAAGCGGGTGCTTCCTCTGAGCCCTTGGCGGGGACCCGGCTGACAGCTGGCTCACTGGCAGATCTCCAGGACGGAACTCGCTAAGGGAAAGGTGAGATGAACACTGTCCCCAAAGAGGAGGGAAATAGGATCGGAATCACGTACGAGCCTATAATTAGTCCGTCATGACTTGACTCTGGTGTGTGCAGCCTGCGTTCAGCAGAGACTTTGAGCTTTGGGTGAAGCACAGTGGTAAGCACTTTGAGAATTCTGAAAACTGAATAAACGAACTAGAGACATTCCCCTCGTGCTTCAGCCTTCTACCTCTTACCTTTGGGACCTCCGATGACCAGGATCCTCCCTCTGGGAGGAATAACAACAACGATGGTAATAAGGACAGTGATTGTAGCAGCGAAGTCCTGGTAATTCCTTTGTTCCTCCGGGTGTCAGCTGGGGAGTGCAGTTTACAGGAAAGCCACGTGGTAGAAAGGGGGCTGGTTTTTTTATCTTTTTTGTCTTTTTGGTTTGTTTCGTTCCCTAGTTTAATGAATTGCAAAATCTTCCTGCTAGCATTCAGCTTAGAAAATACAGAATTATCATATTGTTATATGTATCCCTGTATCCTTCAGTTTCTAGCCTACACGGTTTCCTGAACTCTTCATGGACTTTTATGTCTTTGCACAATTTTTTTATGCTGTTTCCTCAGCCCAGCATATTACATTCCTTAATCCAACATGTCTGTATTCTCTGTCCCTTTCAGGGAATCGATCAGAAGGTTCTGCATCAGGATGTCTTAGAAAGCGGGTTTTGCCAGCTCCCAAACACCCTCACCTCCACCGCTCTTCCATGGAGACTGCTAGGAGCCGTGCTTCCCCAGAGAGAGTGGGGTTGCCTTCGTAGTCTAGTTTCAATCCATTGCCTCCAGCCAAAAAACAAAACAAAACAAAAAAAACTCACCCAAAAAACAACCCCAAATAAATAAAACATTGTGATTTTAGCAAAATATGCAGCTGAGCTGAAGCCAGGAGAGTTGTGTTGTAGATGAGCCGCTATTCCCTGCCGGTGTTATCTGGACAAAAATGCGGTGACTCGGGGACAGGGACCTGGGAGTGTGTGCTGAAGCTGAGGAGAATTGCGGACCACCTTCCCCTCTGGGTGGGATGCAGAAGGGGTTAGAAAGGGTGACCCCATGGTGGGCTGAGGGCAGGGGAGATCCTGCTGACAAGAAGGCAGCAGAGTAGGGTGACCCCAGAGGAGCGGATCACCTGGGTGCTCAGGATCAGGGAACATGGTAAGTATATCCCAAGCCAGGAGCACGGCTCTTTCACCCTCTTGGTGGACAAAACCCAGGAGATACGGGATGCATTTATAGGGGAGGTGGTTGTGGGGATACAAACGGCATTCCGACGCTTGACCAGGTGGTTCTTTGGGTCTCAGCTGGACCCGTTCACATGTGTGGTAGTTGGCTCATTTAGGATGGCCTTGGCTGGCATGGTGAGGTGACTCGAGTCTCCTCCGTGTGGCTCTCCTCCTCGTGGGCCCAGAGGATAGGCTGGTATGCTCTTGTCACTAGAGAGGAAAGCGAAGACACTCGGGTAAAGGTGTAAGGCCTTTGACAGCCTATGTTTGGAACTGCGCATGTCCCTTCTGCCACATCCCATTAGTCAAAGTCCATCGACCGAAGAGATGAGGAAACAGACTGCACCCCTGCAGGGGAGAGAAAGCCACCCAGCAGAGGGCCAGGCGAAGCAAGGGTACGAGATCCGGGCCATTAATGCCATCCGTCCCTCACAGCAAGTCATAGGTTGTTGAGAGAGGTGGTGTGGTGCAGGGTGGTGGCCCCCCAGGCCACGGTCCTCCTGGGAGTGGGGATGAGGTCTGTGAAGTTGTCAGTGGCCGCCCGGCCAGGCAGGGCCCAC
Source organism: Mirounga leonina (assembly GCF_011800145.1). Taxonomy (NCBI): domain Eukaryota; kingdom Metazoa; phylum Chordata; class Mammalia; order Carnivora; family Phocidae; genus Mirounga; species Mirounga leonina. The sequence goes on from NW_023270871.1 coordinate 3,866,846, forward strand.
GGGGCAGCATCCGTCCTTCCTCCACACCTGCTGTGCTCTGTGCTCCCTCCTTTTTCCACTTTTTTCCACCTGATACTTACTCTGAGGACGGGGATTTAGGAGGGGGACAGGATTTGTGCCCTAGCTTTTGGGTAGCGGCTCTGTTGAGAGAATCGTGAAGAAGCTGCCTAGGCCCTGGGCTCCTGAGAGAGGTTTGAGTAGCCAGGGAGCTCGGAGGTTAACGGCATCCCTGTCCTGCCCGCCAGGGCTATCGTGAAGCCCGGGTTCCTGAAAACCACCTTTTGTCCCCTGGTCAGGATCTGAGAAAATCCCCCAGACTTCCATGTGCCCTAAGCAAGGATGGCTGGCGGGGAGGGGGTAAGGACAGGGATGTTCTTGCCATTCCTACTAAAACTGACTCTCACAACCACACGTTTCCTCTAAGCCCGGTTGCAGGATTCTCAGTCCCCACACTGTCCCAGAAGCCCGTAAGTGGCAGCTTGACGACCCCGGGCCGTCAGGCACCACTCGGACTGGCTGCCCTGCTCTCCCACCCTCTTACTTGCTCTTCATTTCCGTTCCAGCCTCCGGGCCCGTGCCAACACAAACAGGCCTCAGGTTGCCGGACGCGAGCCACCCGGGTTTCAGAGTAACGGGTGCTTTCCTTCCCACTTCCCTCCTCGCCTTCCCCTCACCACCCACCTCATGGCTTCTCCCCCTTGCAAGCGAGCTGCCTCCTCCCTGAGTGGGAGGAAGGATCTCGGAAATGTGCCCAGAGCTGGCAGGCCCAGCGCTTTGCACTTGGAGGAAATGCTGCATTTTTCACCTTTAACCCAGAAAAATATGGTTCTCAGAAAGCTTGTTTTTAGCACTGCGAGTTCCCAAAGGAAGAGGAATTGGGAGTAGGAGCGGCTCGCAACCCCTCTCAGCTCTGACAGCCAAACCCCTGCCCCAGAAGGCTGCTCTTCTTCGGGAGGGAAGCGCCAGGGGCAGCCTGCAGCGGCCCAGCTGCTGGGGAAAAATAAAGACAGCTCCAAGTAGAAAGACAATCAATCTTTTAGGAGAGACGTCTGGACAAAGCATTAGCCGTTCCCTGTTCCCTTTATGGCCTCTTGCAGCTCCGGCCCAGTCCAGCCGACACACAGTAGTTGCCCGTGAGGATGGAGGTGGGGTTGGGCAGTGCCCGGCACCAGCCTGGACCCTTTGCTGATCAGGCTGTGGGATGAGCTCATCAAAGGCAGGAAAGGCATCAACATCAGAATCCCAAACAAGAGTTTTGTGGTGCTTCAGCCCACTCCCAAGTGGCTTTTTCCCAAGATGGAGAGCGTGGGTCACTCAGCTGCATCGTCACTGGGTATTTCTACTGCACACACAAAACAAAGAAGTAGAAGGGCCCTGCCTCAGCCCAGCGAGGCCGTGAAGTACGAGGTCTGAAGGCACTTATGCTGGCGGGTCTTAGTGGAAGTGACGGGCTATGGTTCGGAAGTTCCAGCTTACAGGAGGCTATGTTCAGGCGACCACATGGACTGGCTTCTGGGATAGCCCCTGTGAGTCATTAGGCTCCAGCCCCACGTTCACATGTTCAAGCTTAGTAACAGCCCTCCTTTGATGACTGCCAGAGCAGATGCGCATGGCCTGTTTGGCTTGGGAAGACAGAAGCTGGCCAGAAAGACTAGGTGACTTGCTGTGGTCCTACCATGAGGACATGACCATGATGCTTCCTTGTGGACCTTTCCTACCCCTCACCCCGGCCTGCAGTCAGACACGACCGGCCCAAGGACCCCAGGATTGTTCGGTGGCCTTCTGGGGCTTCCTCAGGTTGGCTGTGACCGGTAGCCCAGGCCTGTGGGTAAGGGGATTTGGGCAGAGGCCAGTACCTAGGTGTCTGCCTGCCAGTTTCTCGTCAGAGCTCCACGTCTGCCTTCTTCCTGAGTTCTCTTATCTCAAGGACTCTGGAAGCAGAAACCAGAGCCATTCGGTCAGAGTGGGATTCGGGGACCCACAGTATGCAATGAGGTCTGGGTTTGATGTGTTTTCTCTTCTCTCCTTTGCCTTCCCCTCCACAAATAACCTCCAGAACTCAGGGGAGTTGTTGCAAATTATTTCCAAGCAGAGTGTGCTCCCTGGGCCCTTGCCTAGCCCCGGCCAAGCCAAGAACTGAGAGCGCAGGGCAGGCAGCAGAAAGAACTCCCTGCTGCTCCTCCTCCTCCTGCCTGCCCTCGTGGAGACATCTTTGGTCCTAGAAAGTGCATGGCTCGTGGAGCATTTGTCTTTTCCTGGAAGGATGTGAGAGGAACACTATGCCTCAGTCTTTGGGATGAGATGGCTGCTATTTGGCTATCTTTGTCTTGCAGACCTGCTCAAGCTCCAAGTGGTGTACAAAGGCACAGAAATTTCTAGCACATGGTGTGACCTCCCCTAGTGTCCCAGCTGCCCGCCTCCAAGCAAGGGCCCAGCCCGGGGCTTCAGCCTCCTGGGACAGCCCGGTGATGGGGCTGCAGCTCTGAATTTGCTAAAAGACAACTTGGGTTGGAATGTCTCTGAGAAGGAAGGCCGGGGAGCTCAAGAAATTTGCTCAAATATCCTCATTTAGCAACAAAAGTAACAGGCACCGGGCCAAGGGCTGAGCTGCAGGAAGCCCTGTAAGGAAATGGGCTTCAGGAAGGCAGAGGCCAGGGGAGGGAGCTGTCAGACCCAGAAAGCATGGAGGAGAGAGGTAGGGATGCAAGGCTGCTGCACAGTGACCCGGGCCCTCGCTGCAGATGTCCTGTGTTCCCACTGGACTTCAGCTCACAGGGCACCTGGGGGAGTGTGGGTGTGATATGGGGGACTGTCAGAGCAGAAAATGGGCCCACTGGTTGCCCGGGCCACGTATCTATGAGCTCTCGAATGAAGGAAGCTAAGTGATGGCCTGATCTAGCCTCTCAAATAGGGCTGGGGAGGTAAAATGGTTTGCCAAGTGTTGGGATCTTATTCACAGTGACATGACTGCCTCTTGCCTGGCAGCCTGAAGCCCTTGGGGTTTGTTCAGAGGCTTTGGGGTGGTTAGGATGGAAGGATGCAGAATGATCTGGGTCCTCCCAAGCATTGCTTTGGCGCTCCCTTTCATAGACACGTGCCAACACACATTGGCTTTGTGAACATTTCCCGAGGATTTGCTATGTGGGAACCAACCCCTGAACGAGACACTGGGGAGAAGATGAAGGATAGAGAAGACTCGGCTCCTGAAATCCAGGTGTCAGCTGGGGCTATGGTATCGTCTGGCATGCTCAAGGGCCACCTGCTCCTTCAAAGCCTGCAGGAGACTCTCCGCAAGCCCGGTCCCTCCTGCGAGAGCTCTTGATTAGGTTAGGCCCACCCTGGATAATCTTCCTTTTTATTAACGCAAGTCGACTGATGAGTAACCTAATCATGGGAGTGACATCTTGTCTCCTTCCGGGTCGGGCTCACACTCCAGGGAATGGGATGGTAGCAGGCCTGTGCCGCAGAGGCTGAGAATCTTGGGGACCGTCTTGGACTTCTGCCTACTACAGCTCATCAACCCACCTCCACACAGTACTTCACCGGAAACCAGATTTGTTTGCCTAAGACACATTTCATGTCACATGTCTCCCATTAAAGAATGCGCCACTGTCTCTAGTTCCCTACACTAGGAGTCCGACAAAGACTCCTGGGATAAAGGGACTTCTGTTCCCAGAGAGCGTCAAAATATTTCAAAATCCCTATTACAGTTCCTGAAAATCCTGTTTCCCTTGGGTCTAAGGATCCTTACCAAGGACTGAGGGCCCGGGATGGAGTTCAGCTGCTGGGGTGGGTGCCCTGAGCCGGCAGCTGCCTTTTCCAGTGGCCAGCCAGCAGGAGCCCTGAGCAGTCCCCACTCTGAGCTCCTGCGGGCCCCGCCCGCACCGCACCCTAGAGGAAGTAGCGTGTGAGCAGTAAAACTCCGCTTCAGGTTGGAATCTTCCTTAGTTGGTAGGAAAAGACCCGTTTAATGGCACAGAAAAGTCGATCGCAGAGTGCTTGAGTAGAGCGTGCCAGTGACTCCTTGTCCCCAGGGAGCTCGAGTGTTGGTTTTCAGTCCCAGCCAAATCCGTGCCAAACATCTTTGCCTGGCTTTCAAAGTCATCCCCTATTTAATGAAAAGTATCAACAGTTTTATAAATGAATAAGAACGAAGGAATTCAATAAGGAATAAGGAATAGGAAATTTAAATAATATATCCATACACGAGAGTGTTATATATCCATGAAAGAACAATGCCATATAAATATCCCATTGATATAAAAAAGATTTTCAAAATAAGCTAAATAAAAGAATCAGGTTTGAAAACAGAATATACAATATAACCCTCATGTATGTGCACACATATTTATGGAAATGTGTAAATATTTATATACACACAGTCACACAGGAAAAACGTCTGAAAGGGTAAAAGGCAAAGTGTTAAAAACAGCTAATGCTGTATAAGAAGACAGCGTGATTTTTTTTCCTTTTTATTTTCTAGTTGAGCGAGGCTGTAGTGAATACTGTTTTGTTCACTCAGAATATCACCCCTCTTCTTCTGGGGGGCTGTTCGTCCTCCGATTCGGAATGTGTAGTTTCTGTACAAGCGGCCGGTGGACAGAACCTCTGTCCGGCCACGTGACCGCCCCAGGGGCGGACACGTGACCCAGGCCACGCCCACCAGAGGCCGCCTCCCTGGGCGCTGGGAGGAAGGGCGCGCTCCCGTCCTTGACCGCAGGCTGTAGCTTGGAGGAGGCTGGCGCCCCGGGCCCAGCTCTTTGGGGCGGCCTGTCCTGCCAGAAGAAAGTTTGGGATGTAGAGAAGAGATGGGTTAGCCCCTCGGTGGAGGCCTGTGCGACGTACCAGGACCTACCTACCCCACCGAGTGACTGTCTGAGACCTGAGGCAAGGCTTGTCTTCCGGAGAAGCAGATATGCAACGGGGGAAGAGAGGTGGCGACAGACATAGACGACTTCGTCATGCACGTGGTCACTTGGAAGGGTACAGACCCAGAGAGAATGGCATAAATTTCGAGGCGGGGAGGAGGTGCGGTTGGACGGTGGGTAGGAGGAGGGCTCTCACCTGTGGTCACTTCAGTAAAGCCTATTTATCCTTTACCTGCGCTTGTCAAGCAGGTCTGAGGATGAAGGCGAATTTCCTTGAGGGAGAACGAAGGCAGGCAACAAAGACTTGAGCACCTGGGGTGAACAATGTCTCCCCCAGTGGACGTGGGAAGGAGCGTCTTGGGCCACCCCAGGGAGCCTCCGGTCCTCGTCTGAGGCATGCGAGTTCAGCGGGGATCCCTGTGTTTCCATGGTTGGAGACTAGACCCCAGGCGGGTCACCTCTCTGTACCGTAACGTAGTTCCTACATCCAGGAAAGACATTGTCATGTATTGGCTTTTCAAGGTCGTTATTTCAAGAGTATGGACCAAGCCCTTGTCATGTGGCTGCCACTGTGCCGAGCCCCGTGGGTGCAGTGGCACCTGAGACGCCCCTCAAATTCTGTGTCAAAGAAAGCATTAGAATTGTGCTCGGTGCTCCGAGGGGTGGGGGGGGGGAGCTGCACAGAAGTGGGGTGCACGGAGAGGTGGGGTTGCTGAGACACCGGAAGAGACTTCTCAGCCAGCCATGCTTAGCCTGAGACGTGAGGATGGAGAAAGTTACCCGGCTGGAGAGAGATCGAGTCCAGCGTTCCAGCAGGTGGAACGGGTCCCGCGGTCCATCTAAGCAGGCCTCTTGCCATGTAACACCCCTCTGGGTAACCGTGGGATGTGACCTCAGGGGCATCTAACCCGAGTTGAAGGCATTTACACCTTTAAGGTGCAGGTCAGAAAGAGGCATTCCTGAGGTTCCTGGAGGGACAGAGGCACGGGTAACAATCCCACATCTACCCTGTTGGGAGCGTCACGTACACTCTCCGGAATCCTCACAACCACTTTGCAAAACGAGGTCCTCAAGCCCCACCGTTTTGAGCAGAGGAGAATGAGAGGTTGGCTGATTCCCCCGGCGGGGGGTGGGGTGTGCGGGTACCAGGTGGTGAACGCAGCCTGGAGCCAGGCCTGCCCAGCTCAGGCAAGGCGGCATCCACCTGGCCTCCCAGGAAAGGAAGGGAGCCACCAACGGGAACAGAAAATTGGACTCCTGTTTGGGAAGGGTGTGTGCTGCTGGCTGTTGGTAACTGGGCAGTGTGGCCTCTCGAATCGGAACCCGCCCCAGGACAAGGTGAGTGGGGGTGTGTGCAAGCACCTCGAGGGACAGGAAGCTGAAGGCTTGGCTCCAGCCTTGGAAGGCTGTCTGCAGCGAAGACATGTTTCCAGGGCAGTGAGAAAGTGAGAAAGGGGCCCCGGGGGGAGAGAGATTTCCATCTGAGCTGGGACCTCAGCCTCGCTCTAACCTTTGGGAAGTTGAGAGATGTCGGAGTGGCCCAGTACAGTCCACTTGTACTCATTTTAACATGATTTCCACTTCCCAGTTTTTATCAAAATCATCCTCAAAACCTTTTCTTCTCTTTAATCTGAGACTAATCACTCTGGGATAAAATCCACTCCAATTTAATTCCAAATCAGTTCAAGACATCTCTTGTTAAATCAACTTTGCTGGTTCTCAGACATTGAATAAATGCTTTCAATTCCGTATTTCTGTTAGTCACTCCAGGGGAAGGGTAATGGATCAAATTTATAGGCCATTCAAAACTAATTCTTACACAGCTCTTTTGTAAAGAACTTGATTTGTAAACTAACATTTTAGTGATGTTGAATTCTACACATTAAAGAAAAAATTCATACAGCTCTACTTTTCTTTCCCCTAATACTTGTATCATTCCTCTCTTTCTGACCTTTTCAAAGTTCCTGGGGTGGATGGTGCTTACACATTTTGGCTCAAGAATCCACCATCTGGGAAACAAATTATGCACTGACATCTCCCCGAAGGACAGACCGGTCGTATGTATGCACTCTTCTAGGACTTAAATACGAACATGTGTTTCACAACTAATTCAAAATTGGTCTACGGTTTCTTCAGGTTAAATTGTAGCCCATTCATATTTTAGTTGTGACTCTGGGTAAAGCACAGGCTACACAGGACTAAAGGCTTAATTTCTCCCCTTATGAAATGCTACTTAAGATCACCTTATACTTTAAAATTGCTGAGGTTTTGCTGAATCAATGACTGTATTTCCAAATTCAGTGACTTGAAATTAAACTGATTTTGCTGTATTCCCAGAATCTCCAGAAATGTTTAGGTTGTCTTCAGAGGAAAAAAATTAAAAACCATACTTTCAGGACCAGTATTCATTTTTTGTTTTATGATGTTGGATTCCCACTTTTTGATTATTTTTATGCTAACTTCTCTGGGACACAGAATATAGATTTAGTGGAACAAACGGAAGATTAGGTCAATGGCATACCAACGTATTAAAATATTAAAAATTTAGTTAGAGCCCCATGTTACTGCTTCATAAACCACTGTAATTCTTATGAGAATTCACAAAAGTATTAACAATAACAAAGTAGAGGCTACTTTTTCCTAAGTGCTTAAGACAGGAGAAAAAACAAACAGTAATGCCTAAATCCGTCAGTGTAAGTTGTAAGAAAATATATTTATTTTTCCATGACAATACTATGATAAAATTGTTAAATACATGCATTTTAAAAACAAACATAAGTAACATCTTTAGAGTTAACAGCCAAGCATACTAGTTTTATGTTTAAGGTGTCTTAGTAATAGGTTACTTATATTCTATGTTCTTGATATAACCATGTTCTCCAAAAGATACGGAAACTAAATTCTGAAATTATACGATGATATAAAATGTTCAAATTTTCCATTCTAACAGCAACATAATCTTCAAATTTTCACAAGGCGGAAAATACTTCAGTTGTCATGTCTGTTAAGTGGAGTTGTTTTGTTCCATTTTAAACTAGGAATTCTGTGAATCAGACTGAATCACACCAATATACTGCAATCTATAGTTTGTTTCCTCTGTGTGTGTATTTAAAGGTTTCCTTATACGGTTAAGCATGATTTTAGGTACAGAACATCACAAATGATAATTTGGGTTAAACAAAGAAAGTCTGTAGTGGTTAACGTTTCAAGAAACGAAAATGGGACATTTTGGATGTGCAGTTTCTCCCTATCTTTCAGCTACATTTGCATACACCTGACCAAACAAAAATTAGTAAACAGTTACTAGTATTTATAAAAAAAAAAACAAACTGAAAATATTTAACATATAACCCCTTTAAAAAGACACTCATTCTACAGACAACCTTATAAAAGACAAAAACTTCTATCTGTTCACAGTATGTGTATTTTGTAAACAGTAATTCACTATAATGCAATTTTGAGAGTAAAAAAATGGCAATTTCCTAAACGTGAAGAAGACCACTGACTTATGGCCAGCTAATGAGAGAGAAGAAAAGGCAACACATTCTTTTGGGATAGTTGAGTATTTTTAAATGATTTTCAGCCTTTGGACATACTTGTAAAGGTGGTACCATCTCAAATTCTGGATGTCTTTCTATCCAGGCCAATCTTTTTCAAGCAATTCTGAATTGAAATGTATTTAAGAAAAAGCCATGCTCCTTTTTGAGGAAATAATAGGAAAGCACAAACGCCAAGGTAGCATAGAATACCTACCCTGCCACAACAACGACCTGAATAGGTGTTTCTTACTGTGTTTTGTCTTCAACTATTCATAACATATTCATCTTTTTCCAAAACATTATGTCAGAAGGAAAAAATTAAATAGAAGGGTGTATCATAAATCATGGGAAAAAGTTTTGGAATCAAACTGGGGGCCAAATATTTGAAACATTTTTTAATGAAAATTTAGTATTGTTTTGTATGATCGATTGCCAAAATACTGTTGAACCTAACAGTTAACTTGTCCATGTTTCAATGAAAATTGTATTACCACCTAGAAATCTTTCTGATGTCTTATAATGGAATGTTTAGGAGGAAAAGGAAGTTCAGAAATTGAAAGTTACCCATGCTTAAAATGGAATAATTCTGAAGGGAAGTACATTTTAAATGTGTAAGGAAATTCAATACCTTTAAATAAGCCATTCAACCAGGTATACAAAGTATTTTTGGCTTAAGGGCAGCATAAGGTCTTTGTTGTTAGTTGTTTAGCTTTTTTAAAGATCTGACTGGCTAGTGCAAAGGAAATCTTAGAAAATATATGTAAATGTAATACCAATTAATTTCCTTATCAATGAAATATTCATTCCCCCCATCACATCTCTTAGTTTTTAGGGTGTTCAGTTACAGCAATAAAAAAGTAATGTAAGTTACTTCTGTTTTGTATTTGGTTAATATTCAATCAGTGAAAGCTTACTTCTTTGAGAGATTCTGAATTTATTTTTTCTATGGTTCTTCAGCTAGGCACTTGTAACGAAAACTTTCAGAAGGTTTCCCTCTTAAAACACTACTTTTAACTTTCATAAAAATGTTGCACAGTTAGAATTTATCTTGCATAGGTAAATTCTGTCTGCAACTTGGACACTTATAATCCAAAATATTAACAGTCTTAATATAGGGAAAAACAAGCACTTCTCATGGTTAAAAATAACAGAAACTTGTCATAACTCAGTATCATAATTTTAAGAATTTGAGTATATTCTAGATCAAATCACATCCTGTGGAATTTTACCACACACACTACAGCCTGACATATCAATTAACTGAATGTTCTTCTTAATCCTCCATACAGGCACTAAAAATAGCTCATTCGCATTATAACTGGCATGAATATGATCATGTCATAGTTAAGACAAAGGCACAAACTGAAAAGAAAAATCTCACCACGTTATCAAAATAAGAGGTTTAAATATTAATAGCCCTGGTACATAATCCACAAAGACAAACAGACCAAATTTAAACCAAGTGATTCCCAATGATATTCTAAGGTCATGTCTAAAAGATGCATTTCCAGTAAGTTTGGAAAATCATTTTCTGTGAAAAATTTTCTTCTGGATATAAAAGGTAGGATGGGCATGGTACCATGGAATTTTGTTTCAGCAGGAAATACCAGTTTAAAATAAATGCTCTGAAGAAAGAGTTTATCAAGAGAATGCACGAGTCCTTATAATTAGTTAAGCTCACACATCAATGTCTTGTTGGTTTGCTAGAACAATGCTGGTTGATACAAACACGTCCCAAGTTTTGTACCCATTAAATAAAAAGACGCTATGGATTCTCACAATGAGGGAGGAATAAGATATCTATTGATGCTTTTGCCTGACTCTTTCCCAAGTTTTCACTCAAACTGGAGCTACTTCTTGAGTAGATTTGAATCTTTCAGCCAATAGTCTTGGATCTACACAAGCTAGATCCCGGTATAAACCACCCTTCGTGAAAACTGCACATTCTGGAATGGGATTCTGTTAATAAACAATCACTGAATTTCCACCATGTACCTAGTCTTCTTTGGAATTAGCTAATGATCTCACATTTGACTTTGGGGATGCCTAATTTTAGACTTTCAAGATAAGAAAAAAGGGCATTTTATAAAAGGTATGCAAATTTTAAGTGGTTCAACACAGAAAACAGTAAAAATTACTTTAAATAGAAAAAAAAAGTCCCATCAGATTATGTGCCTGAGCTGTCAAAAAATTTGAGATAACATTTTCCACATTTTGATATGTTAGGGAGTACTTTAATTTCAAAATACTATAAAACTGATTTCAAATTCCTTTTGGAAGAAAATATTCCCTAATCTCCTTCACTAACCTACATCTAATTATTCAAACGCAGAAAGGACTGCCAAGTTCTTTATACATGAACCACATGAAGACAATTAAGAAATTACAGGACTAATGATTTCCAACAAGAATACAAGTTGCCTGAAGTTTTAACGATGTGACTTTTACCACAGTTTCTGAGTGCAATAGTACTAGGTGTTAAATGCAGTCCTTCAGATCCACGAGCCGTGAAAGTAATGCTGGTATGGAAAACGAGGCTGATCCTTTCGCCCTTAACCTTTTCCGTGAATGGCTGCTTGAGTCTAAGCTGTAGGAACACAGCACCTCTATCACCTAAGCACATAAACACACAACTATCCAGATACCCGGGGCCACAATCTCAAATCCAGGCTTCTATAGTTCAACACATCGATGACTTCAACTGTATATGGGTACTAATCCATGCAGTACATAATGTACAAGCTCTACCTACTGTCAAAATTCTAGCTAAGTCTTCTAAGAATACTTTTATACTAAATATTGTTTATCTAAGAGGGCCACTCACAAGAGAAATGCAGTCAAAATGACCACCAGAATGACCATCATTCCTCACAAGGGAGGCTTGATCTGAAATTGGTTTGTAAGTGAACTGGCTTATGCGAGATAGGAAAATGTGTCCTAATATGGACTATTATTAAACAGACATTGTGGGGCATAAATGAGTTCAGATACTTAGAGTTTTCTAACCAATGACTAGGCTTTAGTTGAGGAAAGAGGGATCTCCCAATTATTTTGCCAGTTGGGAAGGGCTGAAGGGAACACATCTAGCCTCCCCCTCCAACTAGCCTTTAGTGTCCCCTCCTCCAGGGAGAGGGGCTAAAATGACTGGAACAGTGCGTGACCAACTACAAGAATGCTTTTCACACTTGAGCATGGTCCTGACACTGACAAAGAGTGCCTATTTACCAGGTGCCACGAACACCCGGGTATGTGACAAAGGGAGGTGTCTTCTCTCCCTGTGTTGAGGCTGCCCCCACATGCCCAGGTGGGGCAGCAGGGGCCGGGGGGGGGGGGGGGGGGGGGGTAATGACTTTGGATTTGCACAGAGGGTCTGGCTGTCTTCAACGCAGTGGGGAAAGACAAGCAACCTGCTTTGGCCTCAGCCCTAAACCACATACTTGTAGGCATACAGCACGTTACAAAGAGCTTGCCCAGACTAACAGTGTTGCTCCGCTTCCATTCACCTAGTGATCGCTGTGTATGGAACTCCAGGGGAAGGTGAGAGGTGAGCAGCACTCTAACCCTTTCTCATGCAGTAAAAGCACTGAAGTCTTGGAGAGGGTGAAAGGACTCAAGAGCCCAGTGATATTCACCGTAAGCCAAACAAATGAGTCATTATATAGGTTAGAAAGGGCACCGCATCCAGATGGCCACAGCTGCAATGCATATATACTGATGACAGAGATCCAACAATTGCTTCTGGCCTTTTCCCCGTTCTCAGCTTAGTGTAGCTCAGACCAATAAACTTTTACCTTGGCCAACACTTATCCCAAAGAGATGAAGTACAGGATCCACTGGCTTCAATGGTGAACAAGGCAGGAGCTGGAGGCAAGAGGCGGGGATGGAAATGACAAGCTTCAGCAGGGAATGCAGGCAGCCCCAGTTCTGAGTGTCTGGGGTGCAAGCTGAGGAGAGGAGCCCAAGAGGATAAATAAAAGCAGCAAACTGTCAGGGATGGCTCTGGTTTGAGACATTTTTCATTGTTGAAAATCTCTAGGAGGTATTCCATGGTTTTAACATATACTAATTGTGTACATAACTAGTTCTGTTTCATTCCATGCGTCCATACATCATGAAGCTCTAGAATTTAGTTGAATTCTAGCAATTACCATCAGGATTCAGAGAGTACCCAAAGAGATTTGCCCCTTGTCACCTTGTGGCTTTTTTCCATGACATGGTTTTTATAAAGAAACATGAGGACCTAGAAAAAAAGGATAACCAATCCATTATCATCACAGAAGCTCATATGATTAAATAAAGAAAAGAAAAACAGGCACATCCTGATGTATTCAGATATTTCCAATTTTTCTGGTGCTTTGCCTTAACTCTCAAAAGACAAAATACAAAGACGACCTGCGGGTGGGGGAGATGTTAAGGTACACTTTTTAGTTCATTCTGCTTTTCCAAAACCCACATTCATCCTAGACATCACTTACAAAAAGCAAGGGCGGGCGGGGAGGCTGTGAAGACAGGAAGTCAGGGACAGCTCACACATCAACCACCACACCTTTAACACGGGCACGCCCACCGATTCAAACGGACCTTGCCACAGCTCACATGCAATAGCCCTTGAGGAATTGTTCCTGTAGGAAGCATGATCTTTTTAGTTTTAGATTTAAACATTTGAGGACTGGGTCAAATAGTCTAGACTGATGATCATTTCACAAGGAGAAATGGCCAAAATGCCTGATCAGGAGGAACCTTTGGTCACCGCTGCCCGGGTGATTGGGGCTCCACGACACGGCCTTCTCGGGAGGCGCTGAAGCCAGTCAGAACCGTACAAAGAGCTAATGCAGCGAGCGTCTGCGTAGGAGTCACCTCAAAGAGTCAAACCACTGCAATTCTAGGTTTATCGGTAATACTGGATTTGCTCCTGTATTTATAAAACTGACACTGTGTTACAAAAAAAAAAAAAAAAAAAAAAAAAACAGATGTAAAAAAAACCTCAGATCTCCAGTCTTAGAAATTTCGGTCTTAAATATTAGGGCAACCAACTGCAGGAAGGGAAGTTCACATGCATGCTACAGAGTAAGGGGATGGTCTGCAAAACCTCCCAAAGCAAGACAACATGATTCTAATTTGGGCTGGTCAGTGTCACGCTCATTTTCAAAGTTTGTACCCCTGAGAAAACTGTTTGATAACCATTATACAGTAGGCACGGAAATCAGCATACTTTATCAAACAAAACACTAAATAGCTGTCACTACGTTAGAAATTATATTAATTTTTTGTAAGTGCTGTGGATAGAGGAGACTAACGTTGAAAGTTCTGAAATCTGTGCTTGGTTTTCGTCTAGAATGGAGCAAGGGTCAGGCAAATAACCATCATCTGTTACTCTGACATTTTTCTCCTGTGCCTGTAAATCGGCTTGCGATTCCATAATGCATCCGTATGAGAAAACCACTAGCAGAACAGAACACGCGGCTGGGGGACTTGTTTTGCATGTGTGGACCAGACAGGATTAGCCACAAAGGGCTTCCTGAAGGTAGAGCACGTGAGAATTCTTTGGCTCCAGTCACGGATCGCTCCAAGACTTGAGTGGCATGGACTGAATTTCTGAGTTACTCGACTTTGGCTGTGAGACTACATTAGGTGCACAGGAACACCTGGGAGTGTGCCTTGCGCGCAGTGAGGTCCCCCTCGCTAACAATACTTCACAGGATCCCTCCAAGATGCCCAGTGCTGGCCCGGGAACGCCAGAACGGAGAGCTTGCTGAGATGGCAGACTGAAGTGACACGGTGACTCTGTTAGTCGTTGGGTTTGTTCTGAAAAAAGTTTGTAAAGGACCACCCTCCCCCATTCGATTTCGGAGAGTCCTCATCTTTAGGAGGAATCAAAAATTGTCGGGAGTTAATGGAGCAGGGACTTCCAAAAGAGACAGTTTCACTGTTGCTGTCTGTGGACCTGGGAGAGTCTGGAGATACTAAGCTCCAAGTATTTACATTGGCCTGGGGTCTGTAACCTGCAGTTTTGTCTAAGTCGTCCTCCGCTGCGAGGTCTCCCACAGCAGCAGGGACGGGGAGGTGCATTTGTGGCTTATAGCCGGCCCCCCCGACAGGGTCGTTGTCTTGGTCTTCCTCTGGCTTCGCTTGGGGCTGGTACATAGACTGGATATCAATGTAAACAACCTGAGAGGTCCCTCCGGCTTCATCGGCGCCCGGGGTCGGCGTTTCTTCCTCAATGACAGGGGGGCAATAGGACACGACCACGTGGTTCTCGGGTTCTGCATCAGAGCTTTCTTCTGGCCGCTCAGCTACCGGAGACATTATTTCTGTGTCTTCTATTTTCGGAACTGTTGATCGAGTTTCCAGAACCTCAACATTATTTGGGGTACAAGGATTCATTTCCAATGTTTTGAGAGGACTGTTTCCCTAGAAATAAATTATAAATCACTGATTAAGAAAAGCGCGAAAAGCTGCTGCAAATGCCCTTCCTACAAAAAGGGGCTTTATCTCAAATATTCTTCTCACAGCTACTTACCAAAATGAGTCTCTACTATTCTGTAGTGCATACTAGAACAGTTACTTTTTTTTTTTAATTTTTTAATTTAATTTTATTTATTTGACAGAGAGAGAGAGAGAGAGAGAGAGGGAACACAAGCAGGGGGAGTGGGAGAGGGAGAAGCAGGCTTGCCGCTGAGCAGGGAGCCCGACGACGCGGGGCTCCATCGCAGGACCCTGAGAGCCGAGAGCCAAGGCAGATGCTCAACGACTGAGCCACCCAGGCGCCCCCAAAGTTACTTTTTTACATATCAATATGTTCCCTGCTATTAATAGCAGTGGAAAAAATGAGCATGGTAAAAACACATTAACATTCATCAGAGCAGTTCAGCAGATGTTAAAGATGCTCTTTGCTCAATACATTGTCCTCCAGATGATATTTGCATGTTAAAAACTTCTCCCAAAAGACTAAAAAAAGGAAGCCAGTACTAAAAGATAAACGTTTTAAGAAAAGAAAGGATTACCTCACAGACACTCTTTTGAAACTGTAGAGCTTTACAATTTTCTGGATTTGGAATATCAGGGTAGAAGGTTTCTTTAATCCTTTAAATAGAGATGATTAAGTACATTTAATAATCACGATTATCAATCAGACAACAAATAAGTTAGTAAATCATTGGGCTTATTTTGAAATTTCATGTGACGCTTCAGTGAACATCTGAGACAACAATGCAAGACCATTTTTAGTGTGATCAGTCATTAAGCTCTCTGTACAACGCACCGAGAGGCTCCTATTTGAAAACGACAAGCACCACTTCTATTTCTAGAACCACAATATCTTATGGATCTTATGAAAATGGAAGCAAAGGATTCAAATGGTGATTGTGCTCTCAGGTCAAAAGTACAACAGGGTCACCGCTCATCTAATCGAATGTCCAGAGTGCGGGTGGGATCATGCACGGTCCAGTACTTCAGGGGCGTATGTGTGTTATGCAGGTCTCTGCTGCTCCTAACAGGGTCTGGACTCTGAGGGGAAAAGGCTACTAATCATGAGCAAAAACAAAATGCAAACAAAAAGGAGATTTGCTCAGTGCCATAGCATAGTATAGCTGTTAAAAAGAAGTTTAATTATTCGAAATTCCTGCAAAAAAACAAAACAACTTTGTTAATCTAAGTCTGAAATGCTCTAGCTTCTAAACTCTCTCATTTTATCTTTTGTATTAAGATAATTTTTAAAATGTGATTTTTGGTAATGAGACTATGGTCACCAAAACAGGGTATTCTATGGTTCTAAACTATTACTATGTTAACTTATAAGCCAGGATTACTAGAATACATTCTCTTCTTTATCATAAAGGATGGCACTTTTAATGCCAGTGAGGGCCGTCTATACATGAACACAGCCATCTGCCCCGAGCCCAGCCCAGGATGGCTCCTGCCAGCTTACCCTGAGGTGTTCTCTCCCACTGGGTCCTGGCTCACCTCCTCCCCTCACCTCACCTCACCACCTGCCTCTTTAGCTTCACTCAGACACACAGTCCTTCTCACTGTCTCCTGATGACCAAGCTCTTTCCAATTTCTGGGCCCTCACAGGAGTGATTCTCTCTCCCTGGAATACTCTTTCTCCTCTCCTTACCCTGTGGTAAATGGAACTCCCATAGGGAAGATGTGGTAGGCCACCTTCGGTGACAGGGTTCCCCCTCTTATTCCCCTCATGGTGCCCAGTGACCTTCCTGGTACACACATACTTTATAAGCATGTGTTTACTGGATGATTATGGGTTTAATGCCCACCTTTCCCCACTATGCTCAATGTCTATAAGGATCACACTTATTTAGTTCACCCACTGTATTATTCTTCACATGGGAGGAGTCATTCATATTTGCTAAATAAATGAGTAAATGACAATATTTTCTAAGTAAGTCACCAGGACAAGTGTGATCCTAATCAGTAATCTTGCACATAGCTATTGCCATATTTGTGCCTATAAGTATTTTTAATACATCTGCTATCACTTTAAATCATGAGTAAGTAAATACAGTAGGAGAAAGTTTACCTTTTACTTTATTACTTTAAAAACCTTTCAATAATTCTTGCTTAATATTAAATCCAATATTAATTCAGACTGAGCCAACATTTTTTACCGACTGGTTTCAACCACGCACTTCTTTCTTAACTCATGAACTGAATAATCATGCTCTTCAGAACACAACAGCAAGAGGAAATGCAGGTACCATTACCATTCTCGTTTCCGGTAGCAAAGGATACTCGTCACCACTCCCACAATGACAGCCACTGCCACTGGTATGAGAATGGCAATAATTAATCCCACAGCTGAAAAGAGAATATTGGATATATTCAAATCAGCATTTTAAGCAGGACATACAGAATACATTCGTATTAGAAGATACTTAAATTGATAGATTTAAAGAAAAAAAAAATCCTACCTGCTCCGAGGACACTGAAAAACTATTAAAATATGACCTTCACGCATTTTAATAATTTTTACACTAGTACTTAAATTCTTGAGAACGGGGCTGAGCGCTATTGACATGTGAGGCCGGATCCTTCTTCCCTGTGGGTGGGGCTACTGTGCGCACCGTAGGGAGTTCAGCTGCAACCCTGGGCTTCTACCCACTAGATCCCTGTAGAACCTCACAGTTCTGAGATCCAAAACTGTCACCAGACACTGCCAAGTGTCCCCTACGAGGCATAATGGCCTCCTGCTGAGAACCATATCCTCATGGTGCTTTATTTGAGAGTGTGTGTGAAGTCCAACTTGGGGCTAGAGAATATGGCGTGATCCAACTCAAGCTCTTCACTGCAGACAGTCAAGCCCATCTTCCCTACTCTCCGTCTCCAAGTTGCGAATGCTGGGGTTTATAGTTTTTTAAAGGATATTTCTTCCACTCCTCCCTGGATATGTTAAAAATCACATTTAGAATAGGGCGAAAAACTGTTAAAGTGGGGGGCACCTGGGTGGCTCAGTCGGTTGAGGGGCCGACTCTTGATTTCGGCTCAGGTCATGATCTTGGGGTTGTGAGATCGAGCCCTGCATCGGGCTCCCAGCTCAGTGGGGAGTCTGCTTGAGATTCTTTCTCTCCTCTGCCCCTCCCCCTGCTTGCACACACACATGCTCAAATAAATAAAATCTTATAAAAAAAAATGGTAAAGTGGGTCAGCTTTATATAGATTCAACATGATTTAGAACTCCGGACTGAAGATATATCCTTCATGCATTAATTTCTTAAGTACTCTTAGGAAACAGCTACAAATAACTGACAAGAATAAACATGAACTCATCCCGTGGCCTTTTAACACTGCTGGCTACCCGCTATAAACATGCAACACATGAAATTTTAAAAAAGGGGCTTCCTACATACACAAAACTTGCTCAAACCTTATGCATTTAAGTACGGAAAGCACCCCAACAGCAATAATTAACTTACAATTTTCCTTCGTCACCACAAACATGCTCTTCTCTGGGCCCATGCCACCATCCGTGTAGGCTCGCAAGACCAGATGGTAACTTGTTTTACCCTGAAGATCAGCAATTCTCAGTGTCTTCTGGGATAGGTCAGTAATATTCTTAACCTTTATGTCGGACCGACCTATTTTTAAAGGGAAGATTATTATTACTGATCTCTACACCATTTTTTAAACCCCTAGTTATTTATACCTGTTCTGCCCACATCCCTTTCAAATGAGTGGCTGCTGGCTACCCTCGCGGCCAGGGCCTGTGGAGTCAGCCAGACCCACGTCCAAGTTCTACCTCTGCCAGTTAGTAGCCATGTGGTCTGGACCTAGTATGGAAATTACTCGGAACTTGAGTTTCTCTAACCCATGACACAGACCATCACAACTTCCCTCCCTGGGGCTGTGTGAAGTTTTCATACATTCTCTAGAATAATCCTGGCATATGGCAGATAATCAAAGTCCCTTCTCTTCCTCAGGGCATGAAAGTGCACGACCACCCGCTGGGGTGGGGGTTGCTGGGCCTGGGGCCCATCCTGCCTGAGTGCAGTGAGAGACCCAAGGGAGAAGAGCACACCGAGTCTCAAATGAGCTGCTAGCCGGGAAGCCTTTGAATCATTTCAAAAGAAGTATGAAGAATTGTTTAAACTACTGTTTTAAAGTTTTAATCAAAATAATGGAAGACAGTAGTCTGAAAAACTGAACAGCACTAAATGCTAAATGGCTAACACCACAAAGTAGCAGCTCCCTGCTCGCACCTTCCCCGCCAAACCCCATCGCCTGTTTCTTTGCGTATTTAACTTCCATGTTTTGAGATAAACTCACACTGGCAGTGCCTTGATTTAAAACTTTTAGACATTATGTATGCATGTCCTACAAAGAAGGTGCAGCTTTAGTGTTCTCAACACCCCGTCTCCCTCCCATCCCACATCATTCACAGACACACCACAAGGTTTGGGAAATGCAGAGTTTACGTTACTGTGATCATAAAAGTGTGGATTCCTGCTAGACAAATTGCTTGGTCTGCTCATGTTTCCCTTACTTTTCTGTTGTTTTAATTATGTTTTTTCCTCATTTGCTTAATGTACCAATCCCTAATTCCTCCCACATCCTCCTGTGAATATTCAATGCGATTTTCCACATGGCCCAACGCAACAAAATCCCAGTGCCATGACTGGCCACCCAACCCCAGCCCACGTCCTCCCAGGGCCCCCTCCCCAGGGTATCCGCTCCAGACCCAGGCCTTCCCAGCTCCCGCCCTCCCGGACCTCCCTGTCCTGCTTGCTTCCTCAGGCTGACCCACTGTTCTAGAACCAGCGCCTGAGAAGGGGACACGGGGAAGGAAGTATCTGCAGCTCGACGGGTCTGAAAATGCCTTCATTCTGCTCTCTCACTGGCTTCCACTGACAGAACAGACTGCTAGGCTGGAAAGAATTTTCACTCAGTATCTTGAAGACATGGCTGTGCTGTCTTCCGGCATCTGCTGTGCTGCTGAGAAGTGCAAGGCCCCTTCCATCCCTGAGGCCTTGCACCTGAGCGACTTTTCTGTTTCTAGGACTTATTCTTTATGTATGAGGTGCTCGGGAAATTCATGACAACCTACCTTGGTGTAGACTTTTTTTTCTATTTACCTTACTGTGTACTTAATGGGTGTTTTGACTCTGTGTATCCTAGTCTTTAAGTTCTGGGAAATATTCTTACGCTCTTTCTTTGGTTAATTTCCTTCTATTCCCCCTCCCCCAAACCCCATGACAGCACAGGTCTCCATGTACTCCAACTTCCTCATCTTTCTACTCCAAGTTTTCTCCTCAGCATTTGTCTAATTTGGGGAAGAATTTCTCTATCTCCCATTTAATTTCTCTATCTTCTATTTAATTCTTTAAAATTTTCTTTGATTGTATTTTTAATTTTGATGAGTTCTTACCTATCTTCTGACTGTTCTTTTTTATAACATCAGGTCCTTTCAATAAATACAGGGAATCCCAACTATGTGAGGATAGTTTTGTTTTTTGTTTTAAATTTGTTTCCCTATGCTGAATCTGTTTTCTCTAATTCCTTCTGGTTTCTGTCCCCATGTTAGAATCTTTCTCAACCATGTGGTTATCCCTGGCTGCTAGTCACAGTTAAGAGTGGGCCACTGAAAGGTCACTGTGAATGGGTGGAGCTTATTGGTTGGTGGGCTTCACTTACCACTGGTGGGGAATGACCAGTCAATTTCTGGCCTTTCACTGGGACAGCTCCCCAGTATCAGCACCTTTCATGTCTTTCCTCAGGGACCATTTTTTTTTTTCCAAAGAAAGACCCCCTAATCTCATCCGGGGAAATAGGCCTAGCTGAAGATGTCCTATTAGCTTCCTTTAGAGGAAGGAGGGGCAGGGAAGGTCACACTGCTCACTAGGTTGTCCCCCTCTTTGGAGGCTCTCTGGTTCAGTTTGTCTTCAGGCAGGGGAGCAAGCACTCATGTTAGCTGCATGAAGTCCGTGTACGACTTGGGGGTTCTCACTGCTCCTTACAGACTTTCAGTCGGCCCTCACTGTTCAGCCCATATCCATCCTAACCACCAGCCTCCAATCCTGGCCCACAGGATGAGTCAAATTATTTCTCGCCAAAGCCTGAATGTCCACCTAGATTTCACCATCCTCCAGGTCATCTGTCCCACTCCATCACACCCAAAATGTCCAAATGTGGTGTACTCTTGCCTGTCTGGTTCTCTTTGTTTTTGTGGCTTTATGCTTTTTTTTCCTCTTTAACTTTAGTGACCAATCCATCATGTCTAAATGGAAGTCTAGGTGTTAGAATTTTAACTGGTACAAGTGTAAAATTTCTGGACATCTGGAGAAAAATTTCACTAGACTCTGGATATTTGTAAAACTTTGTATGTAGGGTTTTTCTCATTCACAGGCAACTGTGAAGGTTCAGGAAATGCAGACCTGAGCAGTGTGGGGGAGGGGCACATCTAATGCTGCTGAGCAGGGAAGTGCCTTAGCTAAAGCCCAGTCAGCATCTGCATGCAGCACTGTGGTCTCCGCTTGTCAGACAGGCATTAAATAATTAAAATGGCTTTTTTCTGAGGTGAGGTCATTAAGGGAAAGGAGAGCTTTCAAAATGAAAAGATGATATGCTTGTGTTATGTGGCTATGTATAGGAAACATCCGACTCCCAACAGAAATATAATTTAAGGAGAGGCCAGAAGTCTGCATAAACACCTCTGTATATGTAAATCTGAAAATTCTCTATGGTCTTTTGGACATACGCTTACCAACTGTCAACGATTGACTGTACTTTTAAAGATCTAATAGATGCACACATCCCCGATTAAGTCAGTTAAGCTTGCCAGCTCATCAAGTCCACAGCTAACTGTGCGGACGGCTCTTTGTCAGATAATAGCAAGGCTCCGGAGCCCTTCTTTGGGTTCCTGAGCTTTTCTCCTCCATTATTAGAATTTTTTTAGAAAGACTTTTTTTTTTTTAAATAACCTATGTGAGATGCTATTTTATGCATCAAACAAGATTGCTAAGAGACGGTCTCTGTCCTACGGGGTTTATAATCAGTCTGCAAAATAATTTAAATGACAGTACATGTCATTTATCACATACTAAAATCCTAAAATTCTCATATTCATACATTTTCATTTACCTATTTTTCAGTTTTAGAAACCGGTATTACATTACTCAGCAGCACTTCTTTTTCTTTCCTTGTTTTTTTTGTTTTTGTTTTCTGTCTTTTTGTGTGTGTGTGTGTGGGGGGGGGTTAATGAGAACTTCTAGAAAATACTGTTCTCGCTGTAATAAGTGACTTACCTGATTCCAAACCCCTTATTTTAGATGTGTCTCTCTCTCCTTTTTCAAAATAAAATAAATATCCTCTTAAAAAGCCTCTGAGCTCTTCCACAGGAATATCTTCCCATTTTACTAATATGGAATCTGCGGATGTGTCCTCAACAGTAAAATTCGGCGCAACAATCGGAGCTGTAAAGGGAAAAGCATCCACAGCTAAAGGAGAGCTTATGGGTACAGAGTAAGACACCAACATTTAATGAGAGTTGTATCCTCAAAAATAACTGAATCTGGGATGAGAGCTTTATTCTCTAGTAAGTCACACTTTCAGAGATGCTCTCATAAGCCCTGCTCCTGTGAAGCTCGCATGCTAATGACCAGAGGCACACAGGGGGGTCTCACAACATACACACCCGGGGAAGCACCCTCGGCAAAATCTGTAAATGGCTACTCTCACAGAATTGTGTTTCCCCTCTGTACACGGTCTTGAAGTTAATGGTTTTATTAAACGTGTTGAAGTGCAAATTAAATCTCTTTGACATCAAAATTAGGATTTTATTTCCTCAATGACAACAGTAAAATTGTGAAATATAAACATTAAAGAAATTAAGTTTACATAATCACGAGTAATTTTAAGTTTACCATGCAAATTACTTTTCCTTCCTTGAACTAAACATATCAATTCAATCTATTTTTAGAATTCAATCTTGCAACTGCTGTTGATTTCTAATTTCTCATGTTACCTTGGACTCTTAAGAAAACTTACCCACTTAACTTACCCAGTTCTTCTATATATCCAATTATAGAACGTAATAACTGATATCCTTGATTTCTGCACCCATACAGAAAAAAATTGTATCTTACACCTGGTCGAAACTGATCTACAGGAGGAACACAATTAACTTTCGTTAAGTACATATTACTATGAACATCTATTTTAGAAATACCAGACTTATAGTCACTTATTCTGAAATCTCCAAAGCTAATTTTAAAGATGTTTTCTTATCATAAAAAAATACAGCCATATTTTCAAAATTGATCAATATTCAGAGTGAAAAATTACTGAAGAAAAATTAAACAAATTCACTTCTGTTATAATGAACAGTATTATAACATGATGTGGCCTTGAAGGGAGAAAACAGCGGTCAAGGCTTTCATTTTGTTTCTTTAGATCAAGCAATGATGACTTCTTTCCAGATTTGGCCAGGGTCAGTTTACTAGCCAATCCCAGGTCCATGTCAAGCCTCTGGAAAGCCCTTCCTGCCCTAGCCAAAAAGCAGATACCAACCTTTCCACTCTACCTTGCTGCTTCAAGGTATGCTGGCCCATAAAGTCTGATTCTCTATATAGCATTGCTATTTAGTGCCCTTGAGTTAATTTCACAAGACACGCAAGAGAAGCATCTTAACTTCAGTTCAAAAAGCCCCTTTTGAAATACCTCGACACAATGCAACGTTTGAAATGTTGGGAACACAAAGGTGGACACAGTGTGGCCCATGGCCTGGAAAGGCTTGCAGAGTGCTGGGGAGACAGATGAATGGGGGTAACCAAGACACAATGTTCTAGACTACAGGGACCTATCACAGGCTGGGGCACCTTTACCATGGGACCAAATGAGCCTAAGAATATCACGAAAAGCCACCAAGAAGTGACATCTGAACAGGGCCTTAAAAGGCAATGAGGAGCTCATCAGTGGTGGTCCAGGAAGAACATACTGCCAGGGGGGAAAATGGCAGCATGTGGGATTGCATTTAATTAGTGGAAAGCAACTCTTCTGGTGTGGTCAGAGCACCTATTCTTCAATTACGTTCCCACGGAACACCAGTGGTTCTACAAGCTCGAAAGTGAGATGGCCAACCTCTAAAATCAGTTTGTAACTTTTTTCTTTGGGGACAGGCATGCCTGAGGTTATTTTAATCTGCATGTAGGTTAGTAAATCTGTACCTACTGTCACAATGAAATATATCAATATTCTATAGGGTTCTGCTGCCTTAAAAAGAAAAAGAGCCCGAGTGGGGGTTATGGCATTACTCCTGTGTTTTGAGGTCATAAATAGACAGGACAGTTGAATGAATAGATGACTAGGTTGAGAAAGGGACAAGAAGTGTCTCCTGTAGCCACGCGCTGTCCCAGCAGCAGTCAATAAGAGAGACAATTCCTGGTCTCCTGAGGCTCTGAACTGCTTTGAATTTGAATCCTGGTGCTGTCACACGCTGGTTCTGTGAACTTGGGCAAGGCACCTGACTTCTCCAAGCCTTTCTCAACCACTGTGGGGCCTCTGCTCATCTGCCGTGACACGGGAGGTTCTCCCTCTCATCCTACAGGTCTCAGATTAAATCTCTGTCCCCAGGCACTCTGTCTAAGGAGAACCCTCTCCACACCACCGAGCCTGCCCCAGTCCACCCTGGTTATTCTCAAAGCCCAGGTGAGAGAGGTGGAAAACGGACGAGAATTCACATGGCGTTGACGAGGTTGGCATAAGGCTTAGGCAGCTACAGGTGGGGGGAGTGCAAAGGGGAGGTGCAGGAGAGGAGGGTGGGGTGTGCCAGGCACCCTGATAAGGGAGGCAGGTTCTAAGAAAGGATAAAGGGACCACCAAGTATCTCAAGTAGAACTGGCAAATAATCTAAACCCACTTGGAGTAATCTACTGGATGGGACTCATCTTCACCATTTGATGGTGAAATAAGTGGGTAGCACTGGCTCCTGGGAGAGAAGTATCAGCAGCTGCTTGCTCTCCTGAGCTTCACCTCAACGTAAGGGAGAACCAGGACAGAGGAATGACTCCGAGGAGCATCACCACCAAGGCAGCAGGTTCTAGAATTCCCAAGGGTAAAAACCACTGCACTCGGACCAGCCCAGAATTCCCAAGGGTAGAGGCACAGAACACTCACCAGCTACTCAGAAGGAACAATGATGGTGGAAACAGGGCTGTGATATCCAAGGACCAGGCTGCATTAGCCTGCAGGTTACTACAGACTCCTCATGGCTGAACTTTAGGCTGCTCCTAGCAAAAGCAGCTCCCCTTACAGGACTCCTGGCTTGTCAACAGTCAGGCGCTGGGCACTGTTTCCCCCCCCCCCCCCCCGCCCCACCACACACTGTGCCCCCTGCCACACGGATGCCCCTTGTCCGACATCAGTGGTAATGGAAGCAAGGCCTTTGTTCTCGGCTCTGCCCAGTAACCTGCGCTTGGGCAACAGAGGCCAAGGACGAGGGGTGAGACCACAGTGCTTAGGGCTTCATGGTCTCCTTTCTTCAGGAGCATTCCTCCATTGCTTTGTCACAATCTGGGCTGCTACTTAACATTCCACTTTACAGATACACTGTAATTTACTCATTCTCCTATTTGCTATTTGGGGTTTCAATTTTTGTGATTATAAATAACACTACGGTGAACCTTCTTAGATGCAATCCTGTGTTGCTCTCTGATTATTTCTTAGAATAAATTCCTAGACAATTACAAGATTAAAAAGATACAAACCCTTTGATACACACACTGCTACAAAGCACTTTCCAGAAAGGTCAATTCACACCCACTCCAGTGGTAAGGGGGAAAATGATCACTCATTATACCCAGTCACACCACGTATGGCTCTTTTAAAAATATTTTGTAACAGCTTTCACTGAGAGGCAACTCTGAGTTCATCTTACCAGATTCTATTACAGCTTCAGTGCTGTCTGAAGGGACTTTTTTCCAGTCCATAAGGCAGGGTTCAGACCGAGATGAGTTACACCATTTAATAACATAGTCACAGGTCATATTGGGATCGTAATTCCAAGTGAGGAGAATTCCATTTCCCATTCCGACAGCCTGCTCCACTTTGAGATCATCTTCGACAAGAAAGAAGTACATGTTACTTGTATTAAAAACAATAACAGAAGTAAATCTCATGAAAATGGGCAGGAGTTAGAAAAACTACTTCATTGGACAGAAATTTTAAAAGAGTGCTCAAACTAGATAAACCTCTAGCAAAGTTTAGAAGTGTTGCTCTGTTATTTTTGCTGTAAAAGGTAATTACCCGGATGTACAGATAAACTCAGAAGCTGGAAAAAGTAATGCAAGGGCACCTCGGACAGGTGGTGATGCAGCATGCTGGGGTGTGCAGGTCAGGGCCAGGACAGACGGGGCTGAGGGCGTGCGGGCACTAGAGGAGGGTAGCAACACAGGTGGCAGGCAGGAGCAGAGCATGAGTGGCCAGTCCCAATCTCTCTTCTCCTTGCCCACTACGGATGTGAGCTCTGTGAGAGTGGGCGGGGGCCTGTGCCTGCAACCCCAACCCCGGGGCCAGACCTACAGAGTAGGAGCACAATAACGAGTGGTGAGCAAGTGGATGGACCAGCCCTTCTCTTCCTCTCAAGCCTATGGGTGGGCTGAAGGGGCTCCTGGAGACGGGCTGAAGAATAGAGAATCGGCTGACATGCAGCGGGATCAAAAAGCTGTGGGACCAGGGGCGCCTGGGTGGCTCAGCCGGTTAGGCGTCTGCCTTCGGCTCAGGTCATGATCCCAGGGTCCTGGGATCGAGTCCCGTGTTGGGCTCCTTGCTCAGCAGGAAGCCTGCTTCTCCCTCTCCCTCTGCCCCACCCTCCCCCACTGTGCTCTTTCTCTCTCTCAAATAAATAAATAAAATCTTAAAAAAAAAAAGAGTTGAAAAGATACTTGGAGGACCCTGACCGGATCCACCAACTTTTCTTCCTTTAGGAGTGGGTGGTCATAGGCAGGCACCCCCATTTTGGGACAGGACAGCAAAATGGGGGGGGGAGCAGGGAATGACCTGGAAGAGGAATGACCTAAGAGGCAGAAGTGGCTATGGATTAAATATTATGGATTACTGGTAATACATTTAAAGAAAGGCACTAAGTTAATTTTAAAATTGCACCATGGTGACTTTTTAAAGCTTATATTGAAGATCTAATTTAGACTTTAAAAAGAATTTATCAATAAAGGGTTCCTATTAATAAAGAATGTCTTGTCGACAAAGCCGCCATTAAAAATACGTATTATATTTCCTGCCTGACATTTGTAAAACAGCCCAGCTGATATAGCATCAGCTCCCGTGGTCTTAGGAGAAATAAATGGCTGAAACATTTCCTACTAAGAGTAATATCCACCACCACAACTCTCCAACACTATGCACTAAAGTAACTGGGTACACTCATTATTTTATCCAACAGCACAGAGTCTGGAGTCATCCCTAAGGATGAGTAACTGCTGTCTCTCATTGAATTCTGGACATTAATCGGCTTGTTCCTCCTCATGGATCAGCAGCAGCAGGGGATATGAGAAGAGAGCTGACCTTATAAGAGCAAGCGAACACCCCTTAAAATGTTTCACTTTAATTTCCTGTTCTTATATACTACATTATCTTAAGTACTCACCATTTGGAATTTCCATACTAGCTATTTTAGAAGGTGGCGATGAGCCAACAGAATTTTTTGCCACCACACTGATGATGTAGTCATTTTTATCAAGTTGTAGTTCTGCCTTGTGTTGAGGATCAGGGATCTCAGAAAGGGACTGTGTCTCCTCATCGAGTGAACATGATACATTATAGGAAAGTATTTTCCCATTCGCTTCATTAATGGGTAAAGGCTATGAGAAACAGAAAAATAAATTCTGTCAAGAAACCTGCAAAACCGGCCGTGTGATGAGGCAAAACCATCAAGTCTAAACCAGGCACTGCGTCAATCATGACAAGGTAACAGCAGAATCAAGAGAGTTGTGAACGGTGTCAGACATAGATTTAAGAGGCACCGAGGCCAGGACAGATCAGGGAAGTGATGCTAAAGAAAAACTATACTTACCGTAAGCAATAAGAGCGCAGAGAAATTTAAAAATTAAGGAAATGCAAACCAGTCTTAGCCTCACATTTTTCAGAAGCAAAACAAAAAAAGTAACAGGAATGACTGCTCTATCAAACAAAACATAAAAAATTATGGCATCAGGGTGGCTGGCTGGCTGGCTGAGCCAGTGCAGCATGTGACTCGTGATCTCAGGGTTATGAGTTGAGCCCCATGCTGGTAGAGAATACTTAAATAAATAAAACTTAAAAAAAAATTATGGCATCATAGTTTTTAAAAAACATTTATTATTTTCTTAAAATAGTACATGCCCATTACCAGAAAATTTGGAAACGATACAAAAGTTAAAAAAAAAAAACTGTAAAATGCTCCCATATTCCCATTTCTTAAATACTCTTACATTTTGATATTTTCTTCAAGTTGTTTTTCTAAGATGTAGCTTTTTAAATTAACATTGTTTTAATCATACAACCTTATCTTTTTTCCACCTTTCTATAATATACTTGTTCATAATATATACACTTTAATGGCTTTTTATTTTATGTAGTATTTTTAGTAGTTTACTTGAATATTCCTTAAATAAATGAAATTCAAGTTGTTTCCAACTTTTCACAATACTAAAATAATACTTTGGTGTACCTTTTCATTATACTTTTTTCTTTTTCATAGTTAGGATTAATTCTTTAATGTGGATTTCCAAAGTAGACTTACTGGATATAAGGAAACATTCAAACCTTTTTATTTGTGGAGCTGAACTGCTTTTCAAGACTATACGACAATGCATGGGACCCTCTGATCCAGACTGACCTTGATATTAATGCTCAGCTGAAAACACTGCTCCGTAACAGTGACTCCCTGATGGCCTGGTCCATTGGACCCATTACCATCCTAAGGCTCACGGGCTTCGTGTGACGCTGCTGACCGCTCACTCCTTCACAGAATCCCCACCCTTGGCTTCTGCTTTACCATTTTTTTCTGGTCTTCCTGTCCTCTAACCTTCCCACTCTCCTCTGCTGGATCCTCCTCCTTTGCTGGTCCTTTAAACGCTGCTATCACTTAGACCTAGGGGTCCATCCTTGGCCTCTTTCCACCCTGCATGCTCTCCCTGAGTGATCCCACTTACATGCTACTCAAAGCTGTGTCTTTAGCTCCGACTTCTCCCCTGAACTCCAGAGCCTCACACCAAACCACCACCTATTAGACTCTACTTGGACATCCCACTGGCACATATTTTTAGAATACATTTTGAAAAAGTCAACCCCAAACAACTTCATTTTCCATCCAAATATGCTCCTCCTTGGCAAACAGCAGAACCATCAACCTAGTCTCTGAAGTTACAATCACCTCAGTATTTTTAATCTTTGGTTAGGCATTCATCTAGTTTAAACAACATCCCAAACTTTCTCTACACTGAAGTAATGGTCCTGCAACACCAGGCTGATGTGTGGAGTGGGCAGAGTGAGCTCCTATCCTTTCTCCTAATTCCCAAAACCCATGTGATATATTGTCTTCGGACAGAGGACGTATCAGGCATTAAACCGTTAAGAACAGATACTACACTTGATCTTAGCTGAAAGGCTGAGAAGTGACACACTGAAGTGGCTGTATAATTGTTACTACATCATCAGGAAATCTGACAGACAACTGTGAGTAGCCAGTGGATTTTCTAATCAAGATTAAGAGGGGTACACAGCCATATACAGACCATCACAAGGCAACGGAACTCACAATGAATTTGCACACAGACTTTCCTCAAAGCTGTACTGCTGTCAAATTTTTATAAAAATGTTTTACTATCAATAACAAAATTCACTATTTAAAGGAATCCAATTATGACTGCTCTTATAAAACCTGATATAGAAAACAAATGTCTGTTTTTGATGTTTGATGTTTTGATGTTTGATCCTTGCAAATCAGATAAAAACTATAGCAACAAAAATGTCTGCTCTAGTAGAGAAAAACTAGTGAAACCATAATGCAATTTATATTATATCTAAAAATTGTACAAAACCATGAAAACCTTTTTAAGTGGCATATAATAATACAACTAAGGGAAAACAAATTACGTATGAGATAGTAAAAAGTTTCCTACTCATTGGAGAAAAAAGCATAGCATCAACACAACGGAGATTCTAACTTGTAGCTTCTTGCTATGTTTCCGGCTTGAGTGAGAGAGATGGAATTCATGAAATCCCGAGGTCCTCTACAGGCTTCCTGAAATCAAACTGAAGAATGCTCAGAGCTGTCAGAGAAGATGACTGTGGTGAATGGGGCGTGATGAGGAGTCCGGGGGGTTGGGAGGAGCCAGGTTAGATTTGCAGCAGGACTGTGAAGAGCCAGTCTCGGAAACCCGGGTTTCTGGATCACTCAAGTACCATTCGTAAGTTAAGTAGTTTAGCCCAATATCGTTATGTAAATATTCAGGGGAAAATCAGGTATTTACCTTCCAATAGATTATTAAATTTTTTCCATCAGAACTCCATTCTCTCCACGTATCTGGTCCCTTTGAAGGAACTAGGAAAGAGATTTCAAAGTTAGCATCTGAAGATGTGTATTGTATGTCAGCTGATAATATCAATAATTGAGACAGTGGTGCTTGAGATTTTTCCCTACGTTTTTAGAATTCTCCGTAAAAATGTGAAGCAGTTCAGTGGCCACTCAGAAATGAAACAATGAAAAAGCTGAGCTCTCAATGCCCACAAAACAAGAGGCCCCTTAGAATGGACTAAGGAATGCTGCTCTGTCTCACATCCTCCTACCTCCCCTTGCTCAAGTCGGCTAGGGCCGAGCACAGGCTTCCGGGGGCTCCTCAGACGTGTTGGACCACCTGCCTCAGGCTTCCTGTGCTTTCCGTGACTGCTCTTCCTGAGCGCAGAAACTCTCCTCCCCGGGATCATCTCCTCTCCTCCGTATCTCAGCTCCAATGTGACTTTACTAGTGAGGTCTTTTCTAGCTACCCTATTTAAAATTGCAACCCCTCCTCCCGTCACCTTCTCTCCCTAGTCCCCTTTCTAGGCTTTATTTTTGTCTGTGGCAGTACCCAGCAAACTATTTCTAAAACTTTATTTCTAATTCTCTATTCCTATAAACTCCATGGGCAGAGACTATTTTATTCAGTGCTATATCCCTGGTGACTACCACAGTTCCTGACACATAGTGGGTGCCCTTTTTTTTTTTTTTTTTTTAAGATTTATTTATTTGAAAGAGCATGCACGCGAATGGGGTGGGAGAAAGGGAGAGAACCTTCAAGCAGACTCCCTGCTAAGCGTGGAGCCCAATGTGGGGCTCAATCCTATAACCCATGAGATCATGACCTGAGCTAAAACCAAGAGTCAGCCGCTCTACCGACTGAGCCACCCAGGCGTCCCTCAGTAAATATTTGTTAAGTGAATTAATTCTATAATCTCAGTGAGGTATAAATAAAATATTTTCTCTTGGCAACAGCAGCTCATCAACTGAAGGCAAAAGCTCCTGTGGTAGCCAGTCTCCAAAGGATCAGTATTGGTCACACCTCCTGGCAAGCCTGCCTGTGTGTGGTCCCCTCCCACACCGTAACAGCATTGGCCTGTGTGACCAATAGGGTATGACAGATACGATGGTAGCTCCCTTCTGAAGTGAGGTCATAAAAGGCATTGTGGAGGCTGCCATGTTTTCCCTCTACTCACTAAGTCTAGGAGGAGCTAGCTGCCATGTTATGAGGATACTCTGCAGCACTATGGAGAGACCTGCATGGTGAGGAACAGCCACTGTGTGAGCCATCTTGAAAACAGATTCTCTGGCCCTGGGCAAGACTGCAGCCCCTATCTACGTCCACACTGTGGCCTCATGAGAGACTATAAGCCAGAGCTACTCAGCTAAGCTGCTTCTCAATTTCTGACCTATACTCACTGTGAGATAGTATGTTTACTGTTTTAAGCCACTGAATTTTAGGGTAATTTGCCAGGTAGCAACGGATAACTAAATACACTGGACTCGTGCACAGCTTTGATGATCCAAATAGTTTTTTTACATATATCACAAAGCTTCTCCCACCTCTCTAACCTTCCTTCATGTGGAGAGGCAAAAATCTGGATTAACATCTACCATTTTTTGTTTTGTTGTTCATTAATTTTTTGGAAGAAGTTTTTTAAAGAAGATTCATTTATTTGTGGGGGGGAGAATGTACACAAGCTGGGGGAGGGGCAAAAGGAGAGGGAGAGAGAAAATCCTCAAGCAGACTGCCCACTGAGTGTGGAGCCCGAAGTGGGGCTTGATCCCAGGACACTGAGATCATGACCTGAACTGAAATCAAGAGTTAGATGCTTAACCAACTGAGACACCTAGGTGCCCCTGGAAGAAGTTTCATATTCCCTATATTATCTAGTGCAAATAAAGCTTTTGCTATCCTTTGTTGAATGACTCCCGAAAATTATACCTATTTCTAAGTTTTTTTGTTTTTGACTTTTAAAGCTGACATCTGATTATTCAAGGATAGAATCTCATTCCATCTTTGGGAATTATCATACTCAGAAAACCAGTTACCTAATTTTGTACCTATTTTGACCTCCGTGTACTGCAGAAACTAAGAAACTCTACTTGGACATCCTCTGGCCCCATCCATTTCTCAAGCCTAGGTCACAAATAAAAATTCCAACAAATTCTCTTTATTAACAATTGTCTTCAGTAAAGTCATCTAAATAGGTTACCAAAATTCTAGGAAAGGAGGAAAGAGTGTCAGAGAAATCACCCATAATCTCATCACAGTTTTGAGTCTGTTTCCTCTGCATCATCTTAGGACACAGCTGTAAACATCCTGCAGACAGGCCTGGTCTTCCCCACAACACAGGCCAAGCGGCTGCCCGTAGGAGCACAAACCTTAGAGCCACCATTTAAGATGTCTGGATGATATTTTACTAGGAGATATTACACAATTATGCAATTCAAGCTTTCTCCTTTTACTCACTTTGGTGACATTTTCTTTAAAAATAAGTTGTAAAATGTCAAGATCCATAGTAATAATCAGCTATAAACCACTGACTTAACTTACTGGCTTCTGTGGTTAAATATTTTTTTTCATTGCTCCATTTGCTCCATTTCCAGAAAGTTTCAGTAGAACAGCGAATCCGAAAAGTATATATAGTATATGGATTTAACTTGTCCACAGCCACAAGATAACTTGAATTTTCTACTCCTTTGATTGTGACATTCCGCTATTAGAAAGCAAATCAATATGTATATGTATACGTATATGTAATGTCATGTAAGAATCCACATATATATATATAACACATAAACACACACTTTTTTTGATAAACCACCCAAATTTATAACATAAATTGACTAAATGTCCATGTGAGTTTACCTTTGTAAGACTAATGACAGTTCATCCACCAAAATATTTTAATTTTTACATAAATACCAAATCTGTGGAATTATGCCCTGTAGTAACAATATATTTAGATATCATTTTAATTCAAATACTGGGTCTAAGTAATAATGATCAATTAAATTATGCAGAAAGGATGATATAATCTTGTTCACTGGTCAATGGCTAATGGTAATACAACAAGCCTTAATATACTTTAGTAATCTAAGATGACCTTGAGGATTAAGTACATTAGTCAGCTATATTTGGAAGCTTCTTTGAGGCAAGCATCATCTGATGCATTTTTTTAATAGGGCACTTAGAACTTCTAGTATGGTGCTAAACATGTAGAATATTCAACAAATTCTTATTTAAATTATGTAAAATTAAAATGACATAATTTAAACAAATCTGAGGATCTGCATGCCTCAGGAAATCCTCTGAGCTCCCAGTTACTAATTATAAAGGAGTTTTTCGGATTATATTCTGGCATTTGACTGATTTTCTAGCAATCATCAGTAAGTTTCCAAATGAGTATTTTCACTACAATATCTTTTATTTTGGACTTACCACAAATTACAAGATGGTACACTACAAAAGTCAAGCTAAGTATCTGAAATGTATTTTAAAAAGTCATGTTCTGACTTATAACGACCACATTCTGACTTAGAACTTGCTCCTATTGCTGCACTTGGCAGTTTTAGAAATCGCATCTTCTCTCTGGTGCTTATCAGTCCATTAACTGATGCTAAAGGTTATAGCAAAAACTATTCATTCATGTTCAAATTTGCTGAGTACCAGCCATGTGCCAGGTACTATATTAGACCTGGTAACATTCTGAGTAGTAAAAGTCAAACTCACGTTCTACAATACCCAGGATTTTAACTGTTTTCAAGTGCTAAATATAATGCTGTCATTACATTAATATATAATGTCTTAGTTCTTAGTAAATTTCTATAATAAATCATCTGAGAGCTTCTGCATATCAATTTCTTTAATTAGTTTTGAAAAATATTTGATCCAAAGTAACCTCAAAGGAAGTTTATAGAAAAATCTTACCAATTCTTGGACTGCGTTAGTTGTGTTAATTTCAATTTGACATAAAAGTTTAATCTTTCCAAAGTTGCCTGGTAAATGCCAGGAAAGTGTAACAGCGGTTGAATTAATATCCTTTACTCTGATTGAAGTAGGAATTCGAGGATAGACTGTAAATATAATTTGTAAAGATTACTTTAAAAGCTACTTAAGAATACAATAAATGACAATTAAAAAAAAATAACCAAAAAAAAAACCCAACAACAAGAAACAAGAGAGGCAGCATTAGGTACCGATCAACAATATTCCACTCAGTACCCATGGCATACACAGACGTCACTTTCACTGCTGGTATCATGCCACCAGTGTTTACGGACCCACCACATTCAAGGTTCCTAGACTGGCATCAGGAATACTAAAAGGTAGTAGGATCATAATCTCTACCTTTAAGGAACCCCTAATTTATTTGCAGAGTGACCAAAAAAAAAGAGAGAGACAATGAACAAGAGTATATATGCTAAATTGGAAATTGGTATCTCTGTACTCATGTTTAATCAAGCATACACAGAAACTGGTGTTCTCTGTCATATTTACAGCTCTTAGCGGCTACAGGAATTGAGATGCAAGTGTGGTAGGGAAAGTCTTCGAGTGAAGATGGGACTTAAGATGAGCTTTGAAGGAAGAATCTGACTAAAATTGGCAAAACGGATGCAGAAGAGCATTTCCGATTGGGTCTTGGCAAGAACAGTACAACAGTGGAACAAGCCGCACACGATGCTGGTGATAGCACATAGGCCCATGTGAGTGGGAAGAAGGAACCGTGTGAAAATAAGGTCGAAAGGCGGAGGGCAGACAAATACAAACACTACCACTCAAGTACAAAATGTAGCTCTTCTGACCTTAGGAAATACCAGGAAACAACAAAAATGATGAGAAGGAATAATTAATAGAAGTGTACTTACATCTACAAATAGGGCAACAAGATCAGTTGCGCTAAGCACTTGCTAGGCTCTGTTATAATGCATTTGGTTTAAGCCTTTCTCCACTAACCGAGAGGCTCTAAGAGAAGGCCTCTGGACTGCAGAGCCCGCATGCAGCCGACGCAGTGGAATGCCCACGGGAATGAATGCTAAGAAGAAGGGCCATATTTTATTTCTATTTTGAACTACATATTACTAGGGCTGGTAAAAGTCCCAGAATCATCAGCAATAAGAAGGAACAAACCACTTATTGATAAACACAGCAAGCTGGATGGATCTCAAGGACATTGCCCTTAGTGAAAAAAGGCTAGGTATTGTAGGATTCCATTTATACAACACTTCAAAATGACTGAGGATCTCAAACACAGAGATGAAGAACTGAGTAGATGTTGCCTGGGGACAGGGATGCAGGAGCATGGGGTAGGGGGTGGGTAGCGGGGAAGTGTGGCGAGGTTTGCTAACGGGGCAGCAAGCAGAAGTCTCTTCGTGGAGACAGACCAGTTCTGTATCTTGACTGTGTTGGTGGTTCCGTGAATCTATACATGGATCCAACTGCACAGAAGCACATCGACGCACACACGCCTCTGAACACACACAGGAACTTGAGAAAACTGAGCAAGGTCAGTAGTCCAGTTCACTGGTCTAGTTTGTGGTACTGTATCAGGGTCGACTGCCTCATTTGGAAATTGTACTGTAGTCAGTAACACGTCACAAGGGGAGAAAGCCGGGTGAGGTCATGGGGCTTTATTATTTTTGCAACCACTTGTGAGTCTATAATTATTTTAAAATAAAAAGACTGAAAAAAAAAATAAAAAGCTTTTAAAAATTGGGCAAAAATTTTTCAAGAATCAAAAACCATTAGATAAAGCCACTTAAAGTTTCTATATAAATGACTCATACAAATTTTTATCTGAATTCAATAAAATGGTGAAACTTGAAATTATACATTTTAAGGATTTTTAAATAAAACTTATAAAATTAATATTAAGTAACTCTAAAGAAAATTATAAAAAGGAAACCCCAGAAGCACTTTTCATTAATTTCAAAACACTTTACCACTTCTAAAATTATTTTTAAGACACTGGTTTATGCAGCAGCTTACCTTTTTCAGTTATGTTAACTAAAATAGTTGATTCTGATCGACCCAGAGGATTGCGAGCATTCAAAGTAAAATTATATATTTCTTGATTTGGACGCATTTGAAAGAATAACTGATAGCTTTCGTTTGTTGGTGCTTCAACTCTTTTAAATCTTACATATTTCCCTGAAAAACTATGAATTAAGAGAGCAATAAGAAATATTAAAAGAGAGATAAATACTTCAGGAAAAAAATGAATGGGTAAATTTCTAATAATTAATCTTTTTTAAAAGTTTTTATTTCTAATTCTAGATGCACTATATACTTGGCAAAGAAAATGTATATGATTCAGAAAATAGATGAAAATAACTGCCCAGAAGCCTATTACCTAGAAACAGTCTCTGTTCATATTTGAGGGTTCTTCTAGGATTTTTAGAAAAAGCATACGAATCTAGTCTGTGTGCATGTCATTTGCAGTATTTATGGTATATCCAATTTTATATAGCATATTAGGTTTTATATCTTACTCATAACATAAATGAGATATCGCATTTCCCTATGTCATTTAATACCCTCCAAAGTGCTCCTCGCTGACATCTTTCCCTGGTGACTTTTACCTTTCAAATAAAGTGTAACTTGTATTGCGTGGGCCCACCAATGCAGTTGGTCTTCCCGGATTCCAAGTACAGACAATCTCTTTTAAATCACAGGTCTCACAGTTCAGTTTTTGAGGAATATCAGGTGGATCTAATAGGAAAAAAAATGTAGTTACATCTTATGGGTTACATATATTTTCCCTGAAAACATGTTTCATAATGTTAACTATATTTTGTACAATTTCCTTTAGAAATGAAATAATGTATTGTTTAGATTTTACCTTTTGAACAATGCAGGAATTGCCATGCTTTCTGTAGCATGTTTTTCTGGAGTTCATATTATGTTAGAAATGATGGGACAAAAATATACTGCAGAATGACTACTAGCTCATTTGGAAACTTCCCAACAGCAACCTGAAGACATTTTTCCCCCCTTAAGTCCTACCAAATCTTTCAAAGGAAGCTGTATCCAACAAATCAGAAAAATCTACAGGTTAAAAGTATTATCACGTAAATACTGTGATTTGAAAAGAAGTACCAACTCGGATTAAAGATCAGCACAGGTCATACTATAAGTTTCAGAGTTCTTAAATAAGTTACAATGATTATTATTTACAAAGTATCTCTTGGTAAAATTCTGCATCTTCCAATGTTCAAAGTGACTACTGCTCTTCTGTTTTTGTTCTTTATGAACACTCCCTCTGGTTTTGCAGGGGCAAAACTAGAAAAAAGAAAAATGGGGGTTTTTTGTGTGTCTTAAACCTTTAAAGTAATAATGCAAAATTCTGCGGATGGACACTAATTATAGAAATTGGTATCGCTGTACTCATGTTTAATCAAGCATACACAGAAACTGGTGTTCTCTGTCATATTTACCTTATCTACCAAATTATCTTTCACTAAGTTTTTAAAAAGCAATTACCTACTTGTTGCAAATTCTGTAAAATAATTTTATTTTTTAAGAACTAATCTTTAAAGACAGTTCTTTGACTATTTTAGAGACTTAGAAGGACAACAGAGAATTTCACATACCTTCCTGAAGTAGAATAATGTCCATCAATGATATTTTAGGTAATATTAAGAGAAGTCATGAGTTTTTAAAGTCTAACAACTGCATAATCAGATAACACTGATATATTTGTTTTGAAAATAGTTTTAAATCTAAGGCTAAACTTTCAGTCATTTTATTAAAATGACATACCAAATTTTTGGGTATACTTAAAATGCCGATTATTTTAGTATTTGGCAGATTAATGTTAAGGTGAAATAGCTAAAATCCAAGTAACAGAAGCAAATTAGAAAGAAGTGGAAGCAAAGATGGAGGGAGGAAAAAATACGAGAAGGCAGTATTTGAAAGGTAATGTACTGACTGCCTTCTCAAAGAAATTAACTTACCAAGGGATCAGCTGAAGCTGGATAAAAACTAGGTATAAATCAACTGTATTACCAGCAAATAGAAAATGCAATTTAAAAAACAAAGCCATTTTTATGAAAATATTTTCAAATGAGAAAGTATGAAATTTGACATGTGACATATAATATTTACACACTCTAATTCTATGTCACAATGTAGTATTTTAAAATTCTTGAGTATGCTAAAAGATTAATAAGTCAATTTTTAATGCTGAAGTGGCACTATCTATGAAAATAACTCTGAGTGATCACTGAATGCATAGTGTTTATAAAATATTTTGCTTATAACTAAATTAGCTCATGCATAAACACTGAAAAATACTAGTAAATATCCTATCTGTTGGATAATAAATGTATTTGCAATTATAATAATAAACTGAAGAGGAAAAAAAGCCACTTTTACTAGCACCAAACATCAAACTCTTAGGAATTAATTTACTAAAAGATATATAAGACCTCCTATCACTAAAATAAATCAAAGAAGACCTAACTAAATGAAAATAAATACATATTCCTGGTTTGGATAACTCAGTATAGTGAGAATGAAAGTTCTCCTAAAGTGGTCTCCTAAATTAATAAATCTAATGTAACTGAAATCAAAATCCTGGCAGGTTTTGATTGTGTCTTTTCAATATATGGTGGGTTAGCAGGATATCCATAAAGGAAAGAAAATAATGAATCTTAATCCCTAACTCACACCATAAACTGCCCTTCCTGTTAAGTTCCTAAAGAAATTCCTCTGAAGGAAAATTCTATCGCTGCTTCTGAGTTAACAAATATTGAAGAGTTCAACCCCAAATGCTATAAATGAAGGTTAAATTATGAATTAAATGGGCTTGTTCTACTATTATGATAGAAGAGTAGAACACTGGGGTGCCTGGGTGGCTCAGTCGTTAAGTGTCTGCCTCCGGCTCAGGTCATGATCCCGGGGTCCTGGGATCGAGCCCCGCATCAGGCTCCCTCCTCTGCGGGAAGCCTGCTTCTCCCTCTCCCATTCCCGCTGCTTGTGTTCCCTCCCTCTGTGTGTCTCTCTCTGTCAAATAAATAAATAAAATCTTTAAAAAAAAAAAAAAAGAGCAGGACACTATTGGAAATAATAAAAACCTAATGAATAGTCTCATCTTCTGATTTTTAATTTTTCTCTTTCATACTTTTAAGTGGATATCTCATTTTTTGGTATCATTTATCATAAGGTAGCCTCCCTCCATATACCACTGGTTTTTAACTTATACACCATGGTCATTTGTGAGGAATGTTGCAAGTCCTTCCCTAAAATTCCATTAGGAAAGAAATTTTCTAAAGTTTAAATTTGAACATTATCTCTCTCTCACTTGAATTCCAAAATGCATTACTGGGAAGACAAAAAGAGAGTAAGGTTACAGCCATCAAACAGAAGTGTATCTAATCCTGGTTATTCCCTTGGGAATATATGAGCAATGCAACATAATTCATCCTAAGTTTCACTGGAAGGAAAAGAGAGGTGGAGAGCTGCTGGTCTAGAGCACAGCTGAGAATCCAGAAAAGGGTAAGAAAAATCACCACACGATCCAAAGAAAAATCACAAAACCCACTCAGTACATTCCCCACCCTTTGATCATAAGACCCTTTAGACCAAACTCAGCCTCTGATTCCGAATGCTGGGGAGGAAGGGAAGCAGCGCTGCTGGGGGCAAAGCCATCCGCACACCACATGGCAGTTACCACAGGAGAGGGGACAGAAACACTCCAAACACAAAAGTCCCTGTGGACATTAAACAAAAGCTACATAAACAGGGCAGTACCTCACGACAACTTTCGGAAATGTGGAATTTTAGAACTGCGGGAATGACCATGTTAATAAAGAAGCCCTTGTACTATGAAGCCTCTGTTACAGAGAGGACACAGTGAGAGAGGGACCCTCTCCGAGCCTGCGACCCTCTTCTTCTCAGATATACTCCTTTAAAAGCTAGAGAAGCACATGTTATGCTGTCGAAAGATTTTGTGTAAAAATCATTACAGTTTCTTTAACTGGGTGATGTTTTAAAAGGTATGTTTTTAAATTTTACTTTTAAAAAGACATGTATGTTTATATTAGGTGGGATGTTTTAAAATTTTAATTTTAAGAGGTGTATTTTAGGTGGGAAATTGACCGTGAGTAGGCCCTCGAACACAGGGCTCAGGGGCACTGACCTCGCATGCAGTCAGAAATCTACATACAGGGCACCTGGTTAGCTCAGTTAAAAGAGCCTGCAACTCCTGACCTCAGGGTCTTGAGTCTGAGGTCCACGCTGGGTGTAGAGATTACTAAAACAAATAAACTTAAAAAAAATCTACATAAGCTTTTGACTCTCCCAAAATTTAACTACTAGTTAGTTTACGGTTGACTGGAAGCCTTACCTATAACATAGACAACTGATTAACACATATTATTTTGTATGTTATAATGTATTATATTCTTACAATAAAGTGAGCTACAGAAAATGTTAAAATCGTAAAAGAAAATGCATTTATAGTACTGTACTGTAGTTATTGGAAAAAAATCCATGTAGGGGCGCCTGACTCTTGGTTTCGGCTCAGGTCATGATCTCATGGATAGTGAGATCGAGACCCATGTCAGGCTCCACGCTCAGCAGGAAGTCTGCTTGAAGATTCTCTCCCTCTGCCCCTCCCCCACCTCTTGTACACCCATTCTCTCTCTAAAATAAATAAATAAATCTTAAAAAAAAAATCCATGTATAAGCAGACCCATGCAATTGAAACTTATTTTGTTCAAGGGTCAAATGTATATGAAATAATTCCTAAACAATGTAGGATTAAGAAATATTATACACAAACTACCCTTGACTCAGCAAAACTGTTAACTAAGAATTTAAAACTAAGCAGCTGGATGTTTCAAATCTTACTACAAAAGCTACAAGTTATATAAATACGAATATATAGAAAACGAGCTTAGAACTCATCTTAAAACAAGCAAAAATTCTGGTGTCTTCATATTAAAAAAAAAAAATAGAACTGTCCATGTCCCTGGAAATAGCATTAAAGCTTTTAAAGAGGCCCAAGACAGATCAATAGGTACTCTTTAATATTATATACTTACATCCTGCGAAAATAACTGTCCCAAATATGTTATCTTCCGTTGTGAAAACCACATTTGTTCCGCTGTTTGCAGAAACAGAAATATTATGGATCTTGATTGCCACATTTTCCCCATCAAGATGGATAAGGGGACAATTTGTTTGGCCAATCTGTGCTGATAACACTTTTTCTTGAGTCACACAACAAAATGTTATATCTGAGCCTACAAGTATCACTTTGTCTTGAGGAAAAACCTTAGTCTGAGAATCAGGTGACCCTAGAGAGAATAAAAGGAATTACAAATACTTTAGAAGTCTTTTACCATTAAATAGCCCAGTGTAAATAAAACACACTATAAAGTGTTTTGTAATAATGGCAGCCCAAAGGACCTTCAAAAGAGCAAGACATATACAAGAAATAAATAAAAACCAGGTATATTTTATCTACTTATGGCTGATAATGGGGGAGTGGAGGGGATTTCAGGCCAATGCCCAAGGTCACAGGTTAATGTCTAAGAAGTCTGAAGGTTCAAACAAAATGGGTTTATATCCATATGTGAAAAATCCATACCAAGAAAAAGTCACTCATCAATTCCAGTCCTTTGAAATGATTTCTATGTATTTAGGGCAGACTTCTTACTTTCCATCAGCCT
Organism: Mirounga leonina; assembly: GCF_011800145.1. Lineage (NCBI taxonomy): Eukaryota > Metazoa > Chordata > Mammalia > Carnivora > Phocidae > Mirounga > Mirounga leonina. The sequence goes on from NW_023270871.1 coordinate 3,908,935, forward strand.
GAATATATGTGTAAGTATTCCACATCCTAAAGAGCACTTTTTCCTTAACCTCAACTCTCTGCAGGTTAAAGCCACAGCTTTGCTTTTATTTTCCTAAATGTCCAATCTTTTTAATTATCTCTAGTTTCCTTTCTATCTAAAAGTCTTTAATCTATCACAATCTGGCTTCTACCCCAACCATTCTACTAAAGTGGCTCGCTGATCTATTTGTTCAGTCCAATGGCCACTTCTCAGTAACCCTTGCCTTCAACATCCACAGCATCCGATATGTTGCCTAAACTCTAGCTTCTCAAAACTCCCTTCTCTACACCACCCTACTCACCTGGGCTACTCTCTTCCACTCTGCTGGCTCTTTTTCTTCGATCCTACCCTTAGACATACAAGCTTGTAAGACATGTGTCCCTGGTCCCTGTTTCTCTTTCCCTGACTACAGTAACCTCTAGATTTAAACAATTTCTTATCCCATGTATGTTGATGACTCTCAAATGTACATCTCCAGCTCCTAGTAATCCCTTGGATGCCAGACTTGTATTTCCAACTGCCTGAGACATCCCTACCTGGAAACTTCATAAGTACCTCAAGCTCAGCATTTTAAAAATGAATTTATCTTTCCCACCTAAGTCATTCATGTATTTCCTGTTTCAGTGGAAAGCATCACCAGCTACTCAGCTGTCCAAACTATTATAGTCACCTTTGGCTCTATTTCTTGGTTACCAAATGCACAGTCACTAATTTTAATTCTGTCTCTTCAGTGTTTTCATACCTTTTGCCCCTTTTCCTTTCCAGACCCAAGTGCCCTACTTTACACTTTCACTGTCTTTTGTTGAATGGCATTAAGATCCTCATTACTTATCTACGTGCTTCTAGTCCTTCCTTCCTCTGACCCATTTCTCCATGTGGGCACTAGAGTGGATAATCTACAATGATAACCAGCCTTCTGAAGGACTTCATTACACCGTCAACAATTTTTCAGGCCTCTCTCACGCTGCCAACATTCTACCTGCATATGAGTTTCATTCAACGTACAGACGATTTGGGATTTGGGGTATACTTACAGGTTCCCATTTCTCTGCAGCTCATAGGGATCTGCTCTGTGGGCAAGAAACTAGGAGCCATTTTTTTTTTTAAATATAGACTTGATCTCAATAACATCTACATAAAATTTTTAAATGTTCTTCAATGCCTACCACAGTGATTTTTAAACCTGGATGTTTATCTAATCCCTTCAGAAGATCTTTAAAAATACAGATTCCTGAATCCTATCTCAGAGTTTTGAATCAAAACGTTCTGGGACAGAGACTTGGAAGATCCCCAGGTGACCCACATGAAGCCAAATGGCATTTGGAGACCTGAAAGCTTACACTAAACCTTATCCTTAAGATTAATCTAATTCATTTGAGAAACGAAAGCTTTTTAAATGTAAGCTTACAAGAAACATTCTTCAGTGGGCTCCAGTCACTCCACTCTGTGTGACCAGAGAAATGAGGATCGTCAACATAGCATCTAATTCCCACAGAATGAGTGGCGCACTCCAAGGGCATGTCTGAGGTCCAACTCCAGTGATGAACTGTATCTTTACCATTCACAGTTGTGTTGTGGGTCACCTAAAAAATGAACACAAACACAAAATAAGATTTCTAAGTAGTGATATGTTCTGCTTCCTTAAAAAACACAATAGACTGTATACAATCACCACTAAGTTAAAGGCTTGCCCTTTTGTACAACCATCTTGGTTTTCTATAAGGCATAATAGGAGAGTTACAGGAACAATAATCATGATTCATTTATGTTTACTTCTTTTTTTAAAATTCCAGCATAGTTAACAGTGTAATATTAGCTTCAGGTGTACAATATAATGACTCAACAATTCCATACAACACCCGGTGCTCATCACGACCAGTGCACTTGTTTACTTCTTCAGCTTTAGGCTCCACTGCATGATTATACATGATGTTAATATTCCAAAACATTCAACACAGTTCACAGAGAAATGTACCATTGCCAAAAATGATCTCCATTTTTCATCAAGAAAAAAAATTAATGGGTTTGTACTTCCAAGAGTTAAAGGCAAAGAAAGGAACAGCACCTCAACAAAATAACTGTTTCAGATCAGATTTGTTTTTATATGCAGCTTATAATAAGATAAAATATTAATCTCAACTGTGAAAAATGGGAAGGATTTCAATAAAATATCAAAGATCTACTAAAAGAAACCTTGGGAGCTCCAGTTAAAGACAACAGATTAAATAACTGTATTTCCGGGCACCTGGGTGGCTCAGTTGGTTAAGCAACTGCCTTCAGCTCAGGTCACGATCCTGGAGTCCTGGGATCGAGTCCCACATCGGGCTCCCTGCTCAGCAGGGGGTCTGCTTCTCCCTCTGACCCTTCCCCTCTTATGCTGTCTCCCATTCTCTCAGATAAATAAATAAAATCTTTAAAAATAAATAAATAAATAAATAACTGTATTTCCTTTTCCCTTATCTTCTGAAATCTTTCTAAAACGAAAGTACACAGATTTTTTTTTCTAAGGCATAGATGCACAAAGGCAAAAACCAGAAGAAACAACACCAATGAAATTCTCGATACTGGAGAGCTGATGGACAACTAATGGACTCAGAAGACCTGAGAAAGCTGAATCTTAAGCCTCCAATGGGAAAGGCAGAAATCACCTGATTTCTCTCATGGAAATGCCAAAGGGCTCAGGAAGGGGTTGTACCAGACTCCCCTAGAAATGCAGTGAAGGTGAGGCGCAGAACAGAAGACTGCTTGAAAGTTGAAGAGATTTTAGGTACCCAGATTTCCCTCCCACATTCTGTGCTACCAAAAGACTACCCTTCTTCATCTTGGCAGAATGGAGATTTATGATCTGGAAAAGTAAAACAATACCTCTGGAATGAAGAATCTCAGAAAGAGCAGAGAATGGGAAATACTGTACCCAAAACAAGGGGATTACTAACCTATGCACTATGAAGGCTGGGATGCTCCTGCCTTCTTCTCCTACTCAGCCCTCAGCATACTGATGGCAGAGTTGCTACTTACCAGGTAGGAACCTAAATCAACTTTTCTGGGGCATATGAACAGATCAAGATAAAAATCTAAAAAAAAGTATTAAGATTTTGTCAACTAGCCTGGTGTGATTCCGCCCTGCATGGCTGTTCTGTGCAACAGTAGTCGTTTATCTCCGTCCGCCTTCTCTCCCACCTAAGTGCGTGCCACCACCCCATGGAAGACTCGATGGACATGGACATGAGCCCCCTGACGCCCCAGAACTATCTTTTCGGTTGTGAACTAAAGGCTGACAAGGATTATCACTTTAAGGTGGATAATGGTGAAAATGAGCACCAGTTATCTTTAAGAACGGTCAGTTTAAGAGCTGGTGCAAAGGATGAATTGCACATTGTTGAAGCAGAGGCAATGAATTAAGGCAGTCCAATTCAAGTCACACTGGCAACTTTGAAAATGTCTGTACAGCCAACGGTTCCTCTTGGGGGCTTTGAAATAACAACACTTGTGGTCTTACAGTTGAAATGTGGTTTAGGGCCTGTGCATATTAGTGGACAGCACTTAGTAGCTGTGGAGGAAGATGCAGAGTCAGAAGATGAAGAGGAAGAGGACGTGAAACTCCTTAGTATATCTGGAAAGCGTTCTGCCCCTGAAGTGGCAGCAAGGTTCCACAGAAAAAAGTAAAACTTGCTGCTGTTGAAGATGATGATGAAGATGACGACGACGATGATGATGATGAGGATTCTGATGATGAGGAAGCTGAAGAAAAGGCTCCAGTAAAGATATCTATATGAAATACTCCAGCCAAAAATGCACAAAAACCAGAATGGAAAAGACTCAAAACCATCAACACCAAGAACAAAATGTCAAGAATCTTTCAAAAAACAGGAAAAGACGCCCAAAACACCGAAAGGACCTAGTTCTGTAGAAGACATTAAAGCAAAAATGCAAGCAAGTATAGAAAAAGGTGGTTCTCTTCCCAAAGTGGAAGCCAAGTTCATCAATTATGTGAAGAACTGATTCTGGATGACTGACCAAGAGGCTATTCAAGATCTCTGGCAGTGGAGGAAGTCTCTTTAAGAAAATAAACAGTTTGTTAAAATTTTCCGTCTTATTTCATTTCTGTAACAGTTGATATCTGGCTGTTCTTTTTATAATACAGAGTGAGAACTTTCCCTACCGTGCCTGATAAATGTTGTCCAGGTTCCATTGCCAAGAATGCGTTGTCCAAAATGCCTGTTTAGTTTTTAAAGATGGAACTCCACCCTTTGCTTGGTTTTAAGTATGTATGGAATGTTATGATAGGACATAGTAGTAGTGGTGGTGGTCAGACAAATGGAAATGGTGGGGAGACAAAAATATACATGTGAAATAAACTCAGTATTTTAATAAAGTAAAAAAAAAAAAAAAAAAAGATTTGTCAACTAGATAGCCCATCCTAATCACCTATAATGAAGCCCCAGTCAAAAGTCCCTGGACGGCAAACAAAAGTTCCAATTAGATTTAAAAAAAAAAAATTTAACAGTCAACTCACTTAAATGTGAGCAGCAATGAAGATGACCAGAAATTGGAGAAAAAGTTCTAATATGAGAGTCAAAGATCAAAACAAAGAAAAAAGCAACTCGAAGAAACAGACTATACAGAAAAAAAAAAATTAAATAACTGATATCCTCAGAGATGAGATATTGCATCCATAAAACAAACAGAACAGACAAAAGGGATCTCCTGTACATTTAAAAAAAAATCTATTAATAGAAATTCAATAGTAGCAAGATAAAGTTTAAGAAAAACTGTTCAGAAAATAGAGCAAAATAAAATTACAGATGGAAAGTAGGAACAATTAAGAACATGAGAGGACCAGTCTAGAAGGTCCAATTTCTGGAGAATTTCTGTAAGGAAAAAAAATAAAAAAAGGAAAGAACAGGTATGAAGAAATCAGAGACATAAGACATAAAATAAGAAAACTTCCCAAGCTGACAGACATGTGTTTTCAGACTGAAAGGATCCCAATGACTGTCTAGTACAACAAAGGAAGACAGACCCACAAGAAGAAGCAGATGGAACAATGTCTTCCAAATCTTGAGAAAATTCCCCAACCTACAATTCTATACCCAGCTAAAGTAGCAATCATGAATGAGTGCAAAATAGACATTTTTAGAAATGTCACATCTTAATAAATTCATCAGGTAGCATTTTACACTCCCATCAGAAGTGTATGAAAGTTCCAACTGTTCTGCATCTTCTCAATATTTGGAATTGACAGTCTTTTAAATTTTGTTAGCAACCAATTTAAATTAAAAAAAAAAATAAAGTATATCTGCAAGCTACCATTATAGGTAGCACAGAATATTTATAATAAATAGCAAATACCTACTAGAACATATGCTTCCACCAAAATGAGGAAATAAGAGGAAGAATTCAGGAAAAAGAGGATCCATCACAAGAAAAAGGTAAAAGGAATCCCCTGGATGATGATGGAGACCCCCTGGTCCACAGCTTCCTAAGAAATGTGCCAGGAAAACACAGAGATTTGTCCTAAATGGCTTATGGGTAGACCTAGGTATTAATCTCTTCAAACCTAGGGTTGGCTGGTAGGAGTGGACACAGCTGGAGCTCCTGAGAAATCTCTGGCCACAAGAGTCCTCAGCTATTTACCACACTCCTGCTCTACCAACATTATACCTATGTGAACCCTATGTAAGCAGGGCTGAGAGGTAAGCCAGAAGGCCTCAGAGAGAGCTATTCACATTTAGCTGATAAAATACTAGTGTGTTTGAACATTTCAACAGGAGATTCATACAACTTGGAGAGAATTTAGGATTGAATTAATGGGGCACAAAAATAAAACTAAAAATACAAGACAATACAAGAAGCTGTAGCCCCCAAAAAGGAAAATAATAGCATATGCTACTTGGTTTAGCTGTGGATAGTGTTTATATAACTATAATACAATGAATGCCAGTCTACCAAACATTATCACAGAATGATAGAATACACGAAAAAGATGGGAAATGTGTGAGAGAGAGAGAGAGAGAGAGAGCAAGCACGCCAGCATGCAAGTGTGCGTGCCCAGGCCAGGAGGTGAGGGGACTAAATTCTCATCTCCCACTGTTGCAATAAAACGCTGCTCAAAACTGAAAAGAAAAATTAAGGAAGAGCAACATAAGCATGCTATCTGGACAATGGAAATACATAATAAAAGAAACAGCTAAAAGAACTGAAACTTGTTGTTTACAGGGAGAGCAAAATGGGAGGGGCTGAGGGTGCTGCAAAGCTCCCAGGTGTCACTCCTATCCTGGTCCCTGCAGTGCACAGCTTCCATGCCCATATGTGAGGCGACGGGCAGAAACCGTCAAGTTCTAACTGAAACACCAACGTGCAGTAGTCTTGATTCTTACACAATCACAAAATAATAGCGAAGTGACAGGTCATAAGCAACTCTGCCTTAAATAATGGTATTAATAACATATAATTACAAACAGAAAGGTCACATTTTACTACAGACCTGCATCACTTGCCCTCTCATGTTTCACTTTTTAAAAATTCATTTGTTCTATTTCTATTTTTCTGGCCCCGTGCTATATTTCCCCATATTAAGATTCTTCTTCAAAGATCAGATCCCCAAAAGTACTACTTTGCCACTGCCATCTTGTGATGCATCTTGTGGCAATGAGTTACAGCATACCTTAAAAAGAGTATTTCCATTTCTTTATGCTTAATTTCACGTACACTTCTAAGAGTAGCCCTCTTATTCTAGCATCCCTTAGCCCCCAAAGGAAGTGATGACAACTAGCAGGTGTTTAGCAGCTTTATAGCTATCGGTATCATTTACTAAAGTAAATACTTGACACCACTTCACAAATGAGAAAAAGGAGGTTTGGGGAAGTTACCCGAAGCCACTAAGTGGTAACCCACCCAGCACAGAATGTCAGGCCATCATAAAGAGCTACACAGTACAATTTTAGATAAGCACAAGTTTTAAGACACCTGTGGCAGAGCTGTGTCAAAGCTAACTCCAAATTAGATTGACAGGGAAGAACTGCCATTAAAATTCAAGAAAAGAGAGGGCATTTTAGGCTGAGGAAATCAGGATGGGCTTTAAAATAAGGGTAAGATGTGACTCGGTCTTGAAGAGTACCTTCAATTTGCACAGGTGTAAAGGGAGGGAAGGCATCTTGTACAAAAACAAATATATCTATTTTGTAACAGAAACTGCAGTGGTTAAGAAAGAGCACAGAGTCCTGGCTCCACCACTTCATGTCTTCCTGTGTCTCTGCAGCTTCATCTATAAAATGGGGATGATGCTGACAGTGGCCCCCTCGCAGGTCTGTGGTGAGGACGCACGGAACGGCCACATAGGGAGCTTTGAGAGCACCATCAGCAACGGAAGCACCGTGCGCACGTGCACGCTAGCTACAGTTACGGCTGCCACTCACTTGGGAATGTAATACACAGTGTCAGACAGGAAAACCGAGACAACAACTGTGAAATACAGAGTCATCCCATTTTTTATCTTTACAATCTGGCTTACCTATGTACTTGGGCAAATAACCGTAAAATCATGAGATAGTCTTCTAATTCTTAAATCTCTAACTAAGCGTATTTCAAATCCATTGAGGGGGAAAAGAGTAAAAGGACAAAAAAGGGAATTCCCACATACCCGCTGTCAAAACATTTCACTACTATTCCCCATTCTCCTTTAGATTAAGAGAAAACTGAGACAGATCATAAGGAATCCATTCAGCAACAAAATTTTTTAAAAAATAAGAGAAAAAAAGCATAAGAGTAAGAACGTTATTTCAGATTCAGAAAAATTCAAGCTTAGCGTATACAAAATTTCTCTACAATTACTATGACTAAATATGTTTCAAAACGTTTTTATGTTTATAGTATTAGACAAAAGTAAAAGTAATAGTAAATTATATGTATACATTTATTTCATTTATGTGAAAACATGCACATAAAAAAAGCTGGGCAGAAACACAAAAATAACATTTACTGTGGCCAAGTGGTGGAATCATGGATTATTCCTCCCTTAATTTCCTAAATTTACTATAATTGGTAAGTAATACATTATTTTAAGTTATACATTATTTTAATAGGTGATTGGAGTGATAGCACATAGTTTTTAATGAACCCTGAAAGGATATCTGATCTACTTCCTTAACAATATAAAAGTTCACTGATACCACCTTAAAAATCTTTTAAAAATTACTTGGTTTCTTTAATGTCACAGGAAAAAAAAAAATCTATTTTGGTTCAAACTTACTAATTTTACAATTTCCATATTTTCTTTACGTAGAATTTTAATTTCCCAGATGACATTTAAATGATATGGAAAAACAGAGCCTCTGTCATTCCACTTTAGGTGTAATGTGGAAGTTGAGAAATCAGCAGACAAATTCAAGATCTCTGGAGTGTCTGGAATTAAGGCTTGAAAAAAAGAAAACAAAAGACATGATTCAGTAAAGTAAGTAATGATTTTTCATATTGTAATTCCATCAATCAACTAATTTAAAACTCTATTCCTTCTTGATCAAAAAATAATCAAAAACTAAAAGCAAACTCTCGGGACGCCTGGGTGGCACAGTCAGTTAAGCATCCAACTCTTGATTTTGGCTCAGGTTATGATCTCGGTCGTGAAACGGGGCCCCTCATCCAGCTCTGCACTGGGCATGAAGCCCTCTTAAGATTCTGTCTCCCTCCACCCCTCCCCCTGCCTTATGCACGCTCTCTCTCTCTCTCTCAAAAAAAAAAGTAAACTCTCAAAGTGATTACTGAAAAAAGAGAATATATTTATTTGCATAAGCAGTCCCCAATGATTCATCCATCAAATCTGAGAAAATTATTATCAAATCCTAATATGTCTTCTAATACAAATAGCCACTGGGTTCCTACAAAACTCTAGTGTCATCAGTCTGGAATCTATAAGGAGGCAACATGAGAGAGAAGTAAAGGAGCTTCCTCTGTATGACTGTAGGTCGGGCCTAAGAAAATGATGGAATGCGGAAAGCCTGCTCTCGTAGAGATCTCCATCTGTTTTCTCTGATGCTGGCAGAAGTCACCCACTTGGGGATGCTATGAGCCATTCCTGGTATAGGTATCTGTAAACAGCAGCAAGACCACAGGAATGACCACGGCATTTGAGTGAGGGAGCCAACAGGGTACTGTGCAGAGGTGGGAGTACTCAGCAGGATAGGAAGTCCACCAGAAAGGTGGGGCTCTAGGTAGGGCTCTGAGAGAGATAAGGTGATTAAGTGGGAGACCACTGGGGAAAGGCTGACCAGAGTAGCAGGGATACGGATCATGACACATCAGCACGTGCATGAAGGATATGGAAAAGGAAAAACTCTGATGGGCATTTCAAAGAACTGACAGGATCAAAGAAATGAAGGCCTAGTATAATAAGAAAGGGAAACATCTAAGATATCCTCAAGTTTCTAGCCTAGAAAGCAGGCAAAAGGAATCACGGACATTGTGAAGAAATGTGAGAGACAGGCTACTGATGACCAAGTGTCAGGGAAGGGACAGAAGGTCAGGGGAGGGGTCTGCTGACAGTGAGTGAGAACGGGGCCCATCAGCACCACGGACACAGACTCAAGAGGAACTCGCTGAGTGTAGCTGAAGAAAGAGGCTTGAACGCACGACTCAAAACAGCCAAAGCTTGTTTGAGAGCTGAGAACTACCAATAGACAGTCACACCTTCAAGGAACCAGAGAACTCCAGCAAGAATCCTGAGAGGCAGAAGGAAACCAGAGAAGATCCGGCACTGCTGAGACTAAAAGAAATGGGTTGTCGTTGAGGCCAAATCAAAGAGTTCATAGAAGAAAAGTGAGAAAAGACCACCAGCACTGTCACTGGTGATAAAGAAGTCTGGGAGGGCAGAGGGCTCTGAAGCTGTAATACAAAAGGTAAAGAAAAAAACCATGCTCAAAGATATAGTTTACAGGGAGAAATGGTAAAAAAAAAAAAAAAAAGGAGGGGGGCAGAAAAAGTAAGGTATTCTTTAAAATCTTCAAGTCTCCCTACCTAAAAGGGATGAGTAAATTATTCAATGAGAAACACGGAAGGTGTGAGCCTGTTCCATGGTATGAAACATAGGCTTTCTGGTATGAAGGGCAGACAAGATGGGGACTCTGTCTTGCATGTTCTCTCTTCCAATCACAGTAAGCGAAGGTAAGTTAAGACAACTCCAGAGACACATGCTCTCGGCCCATCCCTATCCTAGCCCTGCGCCATGAAGCACAAGGGCCGGTTAAAGGAGTCATGGCAAGCCCAGACTGCAGGACTTTACAGAGGTAGGGTAGCTGAGTGTGCTAAGTAACAACAACGGCAGAGCAAACCAATATAAATTAGTCTTGGAAATTAAAAACAAGTTCTTCTTAAATTTAACTAAACCGTGCTGGCCACAGTGCTCTATACGGGATCTGTGTGAAGTATCTTTGGCTGGACAGGAAACAGTACCTGTGGCTTCAACTAAACACTATGCAGCAAAGGCAACGGCTTCACAGCTACCTAACTAAGGACAGTGGAGGATGCTTTATAGGACAAGTTTTAAGTAGGAGCTGCTTTTAAAACAGAAGGAGCCACTATATTGTATGCCTGAAACTAATATAACAAACACTGTATGTTGACTGACTGGAATTAAAACATAAACAAAAACAGAAGGAGCAAGAAGTTGCCTTAGTGCCAGGAGAGGGAAAGTGCAAGGTGCCAGTGTGACCACAGAGCAAAGGCTTCTGAGAACACGGTTCTTTCAAATGCTTCAGGCTGTCATGATACGGTAACTTAAAAATTATGAAACCTGGGAGCATTTACACCAAGGCAATATTTATCTATCAAAATGCTCCCTCCCTGGAAAGTACACGTAATTTACATTTTATCTAAACAGAAGTGAGCTATTCTTCAAAACACAAGTCATAGCCAATAAATATTTCAAGCCAAAAGACAGTAATAATCACAATTATGCAAACGAAAGGATTAAACACACGCACATAGTACACTTCATACTTCATAGTATACTTCCTCGCAGTAAAATGGAAAGTTTCCCTAAGATCCCACAAACTATTATCTGCATTTCTTTCCAGCTAAAATAGACACTTGAGGACAGTATTTTCTGGAAGACACTTTTCAGCTGGGAAATAAATTTAATCACTTGTGTTTGTTTATTTTTTAAAGCTAGTACATCTTTACTCATAACCTCCATTCTCTTCTTGCTTAAACATCAGAGGATGGGAGCTTTCCCAGCTCATTTATAGGATCCACATTATTTATTCTGTCTCAGCCAGATCTTATTTTCAGGTTATTTTAAGAAACTTAGACACTAGAAGTCTTACAAAGACTTATTTCAGTGTTTGCCCTTGTCAATTAGAAGATGAAATACCTTGTTTGCTTTATATGTATAGTGCTGAAAGCATCTGGAGAAAACTTAATTTCTCAAACTTTAATTCAGTAGCAAATTGCCAAAATCCCAGATCCTCTAAGGCACAGGTACACTATCATTTCATACCTTCTCCCAAACAGTAGGTACTCAAAAGATTTGCTGATGCATCCACCTCCTTTTTATATTCATCTAGTTTGCTTTTCAATTTTCTTATCAGTATTATCATAGTAGTAATAGTAATATCTTATTATTGAGATACTATTAATCTAATATTCTAATCATAATCAAACCCAGTATTATTAAAAATGCTATCAACAAATTACATGATATGTAAAAACAATGAACTATTCATCTAGTAAGTCATCTAGAATCTGTCTTGATTTGCCCTTCTAATTCTTTCTGTCAAACACTGTCATCTTCAAGTAGCTTCCCAGGCAGAACCTTCTCAGTACCTGCTGAAAAATCAAACAACACAATCTGGCTCTCTCACAGAGTCCTGGGGAATTTTTTAAAAATCTGGAATAAAACTAAGTTAGATTCCTTATACCTTACAGCAAAATAATTGCAGATGAGTAAAAGATTTAAATCGAGCATGATAACAAAATCAAAAGCTCAAAGAAAAAATAGTGAAAGATTCTATTTATATAAAAATGAAAACCAGGAAGTTTAAATTTTAAACTTGGAAAATTATTTGTAGCAAATATGATAGAATTAATAACCATAATATAGAGAGCTCTTATGAACCGATGAGGGAAAAGATGAGTTTCAACACGAGAAAATTGAAAAAGGATACAGACAGTTCAGAAAAGAATAAAAATGATAACTTTTTAAAAAAGAAGTAATCACAGAAATGCAAAAACAAAGTGCTATAATTGGGGGGCCATCAGATTGAAATGGCAAAACTAAGAGAAATGGACAATACCTAGTCTTAGCAAGAAGTAAAGAACAGGGAGCCCCTCTAATAGGATGTTTGTGGAAACGCAAAGAGACTCGGAAGTTTTAAAAAAACATTGGCAATGGATATTAAAAGTCCTAACAAGGGGATTATCTTTAATGCAGCATTCCCAATTTTAGGAATTTAGCCTAAGGAAATGGAAACATATGTGTGCAAAACAGGCTCATTAAAGCATTGATTATAATACTGAAAAACCAGAAATAAAAATCTCAATGTTAACAATCAATCACTTAACATAATCATGGTACCTCCATTCAGTGGAATACTACGCAGCCTATAAAAATAATACAGATTTAGGTAACAAATTAAAAAATCTATGTCTTCTGTTAAGCAGGTTATAAAGTAATACGAAGCTCACTGCTTATATGTATACGCATAGAAAATAAATTTAAGTGTTAGCAGTATTTCTCTGTGGGTACTGAGATCATGGCTGATCTGTACAAAACATTCTCACACGGATCTCACATCCAGCTACACAAAGAAAAGAACAAACATGGCTCCCCTTTTTATCTTGAAAGGCAGTGAGACAGATGGGAAGTTCCTGGAAAGCTTGCTTTGTTATTATCCTTTCAGAATCTGTTCTATCTCAGACACAGACCACTCCAAACAGGCATCTCATCTATGAAATTGGACAGGTCACCAAGTTAATTATATTTTTCCCCTTGTTTCAAAGTAAGTCATCCTTATAAGACTCATTATAATATCATTCTGATGCCACACCATAATAGTTGTCAGGAGCAAACAAACCTGCCTCCCCCACCATTAAGAGTCAAGGCTCCTGGGGTTTTTAAGGTCTCACTGTGTAGCAAAATTTCCATCTCCATCAGCCTGGGTCTATTTCATGACTCCACTCAGCCTGTAACCTAGGTCGTAGGCACTCCATCAACACATCTGTAAAAGATGCTCAGCACGTGGGAGGCAGTGGGCTAGGTGCTAAGTGTGGAAGAGAAACTCCCTGCCCTATGTGAACCTATTTTCTTGCGGAAGCAACACACAGTAAGTGCCTTATGACATAATACATTAGTAATGCAACTGTGAGAAATGCCACGAAGGAGAAATAACATTACCTAAGGGAATGTTAAGAAAGGAATAGGGATGGTCAAAGACCACTTCGTAGAGCACGGGACACCTGAGAAATTCTGAAAGGTATGGAGGAATCAATGAGGCGAACAGGTGACGAGAAAAGTATCCAAATGTGGAAAAGATCGTGAACTCTGTGACATCTACTTTTGATTGACTAGACGGCAGTCGGCTTCCTTCCCAATCTTGGCTGCGCTCTATAAGCCACAGTATGGTTGCTGGGGAAATGCAAGCATTAGTCTAATAACTGACATTCAAGAGAAGAGTAAATTTCTGCCAATTATAAAGCACTGCAATACTAAGCACAAAGGCACTGTGCTGAGTTTTTTCTTAAGATTTTATTTATTTGAGAGAGAGTGGAAGAAAGAGAGAGCACAGAGGGAGAGGGAGAAGCAGACTCGCCACTGAGTAGATCCTGGGGCTCGATCCAGGACCCTGCGATCATGACCTGAGCCAAAGGCAGACGCTTAACCGACTAAGCCACCCAGGCACCCCGGTGCTGAGTTATTTTCAAGTCAATTTTCTTTTCAAATACTTACAGACATTTTTTTCATTTAGTGTGAATTTACTTATAAGATTTCCAAAATCATACAGACGGTTTATTGTTATTTCATGATCACCAGGTAAAAGAGCAGGGATTTGAGTATTTGTTTTCTCTGACTGATAACAAGAATGAGACCTGCAATAGAAAAAAAAAAATCAAATTTTAATTAGCAGATAAAATTAATAGTGCAACTTTCGCAAAAACATGATTAGCACAAAATGTGCTGGAAAAGTATGTTCTTCCGTACAAAAACATGATAGGTTATGCTGCATCTAAAGACTGAAAAAAGAGAGGGTAATGTAAGTGCATCAATGCGGAGGATGAATAACCAGACTGTACCAGAAAGTCGAGTGATAAGCTGAGATGATTATTTCAAGAAGCTCGGGATTTTAGCATGCCCTTCAAACTCCCACCAACCTTCCCTCGGCAGCCTTACCTGGCGCCGCGCACCCCTGCCCGGCTACAGCCCTGCACCTTTATACAAGACCATCATGCGGTCTCAGGCTGAGATGGTGCCCCACAGATACTGAGGACAGAAATGAAACTGGCTGCTTGTGGCCCTCAAACACACCCTCAATCTGTCCGCGGCTCCTCTGTTTTGGTCTAAGGTTCAATGTGAACAACACTTTCTCTTCCACTCTGCTTTCAAAACTCTTCCAGTTCCCCACCCATATCTCTTGGACAAAAGTCGGTTTTCTCCCCCTTGGTTCCATGGCCCTACCTTCACAGAGCACATTTACATTCTTTTTATTGTCCTTCATGTACATTTCTAACTTCCCATGCCAATCAGAGCTCAAGCAGAGGGACTCGGCAGTGCCTCGTGTGACCCTGCCCAGCACCCCGTGCAGACCTCTTTACATTTACTCCGGACTCCGACATAAACAGGTCGGCTCACCTCCTGTCACCCTCACAGGGGGAGGCTTCCTTAGGTGCCAGTAACACAAAACCACTTAAACTTGCTAAATCATTCAATTTTGTAAGTTCATGCCATGGAACTCATATTCTTTCAGGCTGGAATGTCCTTCTGTCCTTTTTCTGAGATACTGGGTCTTCACACTCCACAATCACACCTCGGACAGCCTCTCTGGGGCCCCACACTCCTCAGTCAATGCCCCCTCAGCCCTTCACATATAATTTCCGTCAGCACTTAACCCACGGTGATTTGTTCCTGTGAACTCCTGCAGAGCCAGAACAACTTCCTCTCTGTGTGGCCTAAGGTAGTCATTCATGCTATTTACCAAATGTTTCAGGTTCTCCCCTTCTAGATTCACAGCAGGACTGTACTTCCTGCTGAAGCAAGGCAGGACTGTACTTCCTGCTGAAGCAAGGCAGGCGATGGGACTTTATTTACAGAGAAATGTGAGTGAAATTCACATCTGTCTCTTCCGGAAGGAAGCTCTGGAAGCCAGCGTAGGCTGTGCTCCCTTCTCCTTCTCCTGTCTTCATGCACTGGAGGGTGAGGGACCCCTAGGTTTGGGGCCCCAAGGAGAGGCTGGGGGCAGAGATGCTAGCTGACCCAAGATGGACACAGAACACAAGCAGGAAATAATCCTTTATTTTCACAGCAGAAAATAAGGAAATAGGATTTTAGGGCTGTTTCTGCAACACAACCAAGCTCCTCCTGGTTGACAAATATACCACAAGGCTTAGACTAACGCTCAGTAAACCTATACCAAACGGGAAAACAACACCCAAGTAATATTTAAATGCGCACTTATGTCCATTTACATGAGGGCCACCCATCAGCAAAAGGGGACTTGGAGCTGCCATGCTCAACAACTCAGGTGTTGCCAAACCACTCAGAGC
Source organism: Mirounga leonina (assembly GCF_011800145.1). Taxonomy (NCBI): domain Eukaryota; kingdom Metazoa; phylum Chordata; class Mammalia; order Carnivora; family Phocidae; genus Mirounga; species Mirounga leonina. The sequence goes on from NW_023270871.1 coordinate 3,924,706, forward strand.
CCTGCTGGAATCGGGGAAAGGGAAGAGAATGTTCCAGTTTGCAGAGAGCCCAAAGGCCTCACCTCTAGGCTTCAGAGCTTATGGCCCTCTCCCAGATTACCTGAGAGGGGAAGGCGGGGTGATAGAACCTGTTGCTGGCCTCCTAATGTCCTTTCCCTTAATAACTCAAACTCACGGTTTATCCAGGCACATTGCCCTGCCTCTTATGCAAATAGGCTTCATCATTTGACTAAATTCTGCCAATGAGATGTAAGCAGAGGTGTTGTGTGGGACTTCTTAGAGGTCTCCTTAAAGGAAAGCATCCTTTTCGGGGCGCCTGGGTGGCTCAGTTGTTAAGCGTCTGCCTTTGGGTCAGTTCACGATCCCAGTGTCCTGGGATCGGGTCCTGGGATCAAGCCCCGCATAGGGCTCCCTGTTCGGTGGGAAGCCTACTTCTCCCCCTCCTGTCCCCTCTGCTTGTGTTCCCTCTCTTGCTGTGTCTCTGTCAAATAAATAAAATCTTTAAAAAAAAAAAAAAAAAAAAGCATCCTTTTCCTCACTGCCTTCTGGAATGCAGACATAACAGCCACTCCTCAAGCATCCTTGAACCATGAGATCACATGCTAAAGCTGGCAAAGCACCATGATGGAGAGGAACCTGGGTCTCTTATCAACCACCATGCCAGCCTTGAACTGCCTATTCCAGACCTGACGTATTCTGTTAGGCAGAGTCAAAACTTGAACCCAACTGATCTAGACAGATGTTGGTTTGGGACACACCAGTAAAACTTCCCTATAGTAGATCAGAATCCACAGCATATGAAAGGGGTGTTCTATACAATATTCATATAACACAAAGTTTTGGCCAGGAAAAGGGTTTGTTTCCCTTGATATAAGATTCAGATTTTTTAGGAAATAGAAAGTTAAGATTTAAAATTTCATTAAAAAATTTCTAGAAGCAAATCTCTATGCTCTAATATTAAAGACCTTTAGGTTATAGCTATTCATTAACCAAAGTATTTCTATTACCTGTTTTCGATGCAAACTTCATAAACAGTACCATGGCCTGCTCCAGAGGGTGCTTTCCAAGAACAGTCCCACACTTGCAAATTGTTAGTTATACACTTCAAATCACGAGGAGCCCCTGGAGAAGGAAACACACACACACACAAACACACACAGAACATGCTTAATAATTTAACTGCACCATGAAAGGCCAACATATCAAACCACCTTTAGTCATGCGTATGAGCATATGCGCCTGCACAGGATCCATGTTCTTTGTGCAGGGATGAGCCTGCAGTCACAGAAGGGACTGGTTTTCTATTTCTTTTTGTAGCTTATTTTTTAATAAAAATAAGAGGAAACCAACAGAAGTGGGCCAACCACTAGACCACTTAGGGACTGAGCCTCCATCCAAGTCCCACCTTCAGCCACTAAGATAAATGGAGGGAGTCAAGGACGAGACCCAGAGAGGGCCTGGAAGAATTTTATCTCCAATAGCCCCATTTGCCCCCATTCCTACCCCCGAATAAAGTAACTCTAAGTAAAAATTACGTGTTTCCCATGCCACAAACACAGCTTCTAAGCACTCCTAGCCACGCTGCCCCATTGCCTGTTACCAGACTGCCACCTATATAGAAACCCCACAGCCAATCTTTAAATTTGTATGAAGCAGGGGTGCCTCGGTGGCTCAGTCAGTCGAGTCTGCCTTTGGCTTGGCTTGGGGGTCCTGGGATCTAGCCCTGTGCTGGGCTCTCTGCTCAGCAGGGAGTCTGCTTCTCCCTCTGCCCACACCCCTGCTGCAGTCTCTCTCTCTCTCTCTCAAAAATAAATAAAATCTTTGAAAAAATTTTTGTGAAGCATATTATATTTAAATAGTAATGAACTCACACAAGTCTCTGAAAAATATGTCTTTTGTGTAGGCCTAAACAACTGACAAGTAATAACTTAGAAGACTGTAATCCTAATAGTATTTATTCATACCTATAAAACACTACTAGGTCACAGAATACATGCGCACCATACAATGAAAAACTGTCATGCTAAAAAGAGAATAAAAAGAAAGGAGGAGGGATACGAGAGGGAGAACAAAAGGAAAAAGGAAGGAGGAGAGGGAAGAAGGGAGGAAATAAAGCAATTAGAGTGTAAAAAAGGTTATTCCATCTCAGACTCTCTCTATAAATGTCTCTGAAAAGGTTTTTTAAATTTTTACACGACTGGCATGACATTTACAGTAGCAATAAATTACAAAGCTACTTATACATGACAGCAGACAAAAACATTAGAAGCACTCACATTAGAAATCATCAGTAACCATACTAAAGTTATTTAACACTGATCTCGGGGGAAAAGAGGAGATCTGTTTAATTATGAAAATAAGATAAAAACTAAACTCAGGGGCAGAAGGATGATAATGTTCTTTATAGAAATAAGCTAGGTAATAACATCTACACAAACACTCTTAATATATTTAAAGAAGATGAACACAACGTATTATTAAAGAAAGAGATTTCGATTTCATTTATATGACATTCAGAAAAGCAAAATTATAGACAGAAACTAGGCCAGTGCTGGCTTGAGGTAGGGAGAGAGGAGCTGAGTACAGAGGAGCATAGGGAATTTTCTGGAGTGGGGAGTGTTCTGTATCTTGATTGTGCTGGTGGTCACATGACTGTACACATTTGTCAAAACTCACAGAATTTTATCCCAAATGGGTGAACTGTATTGTATGTAAATTATACCTTAACTTTTTTTCTGGGGAAAGACTATTTAGATCTATCTTTATGGGCCTTTTTAAAAGAGAACAGGAGTACATAGAAAAAAAAAAGATGACAACTGGATTTTTTTTTTTTTTAAAGATTTTATTTATTTATTTGACACAGAGAGAGCAAGAGACAGAGAGAGAGAGAGCAAGCAAAAGCAGGGGGAACAGCAGGCAGAGGGAGAAGCAGGCTCCCCACTGAGCAAGGAGCCTGATGCGGGGCTCGATCCCAGGATCCCGGGATTATGACCCGAGCTGAAGGCAGCCACTTAACCGACTGAGCCACCCAGGCACCCCGAAATGGATTTTAACCATAAAAAACCTGAAGGAAGGGTCTGATAAAGACACAAGATCACCTCATAATCAAGATAGTAATGGCAAAAAAAACAGCAACGACACTGCAATCAGTTCATTCTCTAAGGCTCAGATGCACTTACCCCTTTTCTGGCTATTTACTTGGTTCATTAAGTATAGGAGAATACATGTTAATAAGAGCCACTGGAAATCTGAAGTCATCCCCATTCTTTTACTATCCACCATCCAGGATGGTCTTCTCAAACGTAAGGAAAGGTTCATCATCCGTGCAAAGCAGTCAGTCCTAGATGAGGAGAAGAATTGCAAATGGTGTTCAACATGCTGCAAAGAGACCTCTTGCACTGTGCACAGCAACATGGAAAGTGGATACCGACAAATACACATACTGTACATTAGTAACTCTGCAGACTCTAGACTCAAGCTGCCTTGGCTTTAGGAGATGTGAAGAATCCAACACAACTGTTGCTTTAGGGATCCATTATAGGATAAGTTTGCAAATGACAGGCTTCAAGTTCAAGATTATAACCAAACACCTATTTCTCAACTCTCCATTCCAATACTTCTACTACAGTACAGAAAAGCAGTGCATGAAACTGAAGTTTTGACAACTTTCAATGATATATGGAATGACATTTCAATTAATATAGTCATTCATGACAAGTAATATTTTTCTTATTCATTTACATTGTGATAAAAGTTTCTATTTCACGTAAATTTAAATGAAGAAAAAATTAGGATAAATAATAGTATAGGGGGTCCGCAGATGTGGCAAAAATAGGTCCCAATACACACAAATGACTCAAGTGCAACAAACACTACAACTGTAACGGGAGAGGGACCACTGGTAGATAAGAGATGTCCACACACGTAGGCGAGCAGGGACTGAAGCCAGTGCGCTGTGGGGAGGGGGCTGCAACGCAGGCGGGCACTGTTCAGCCTAAGAGCTCCCGAGACACTTGTCAGCAAATGACCAGAGAGAGCCGACCAAGTGCCGGGTCCCCATCCAGCACTGGGGGTGCACACGGAACCAGACAAAATCCCGGCCCTCCAGGAGCCTGGAATCTAGGTGGGAGATACATATACATAAACTACTAAGAAACTTACGATCTTGATATGTGCTTTAAAAACCAGAAGAAGTCGATGTGTGTGAGAGTGTAAGTGAGTCAAAGTGTCACCTGAGCTGAGGCCTGACTAATGAGAAGATGGCGAGGAACAAAGAGAAGCAGCAGCAAACACAAAGGACAAGCCTACTAGGTTCAAAGGTCAGGAGGAGGGGCCCGGCCCAGAGAAAGCGGGCTGGTCAGGCCATGGGGGCCTCCAGGCCACGGAAAGGATTCGGAGTTTAAAACACAACAGTGGATTCTTCTCTCAACCATGTTAATGGGGGGGGATCCGTATCTGATCAGCCCTTTGGAAGATTTCTCTAGCTCCTACATGGAAGGTGGACTCTAGGGGATTGGAGCAGAGGTAGGGAAACCAGAGTCCAGGTGAGATCACCAGTGGTGAGGACTAGGGTTCTAAAAGCAGAGGTGGAAGAGATGGTCAGATTCAGGATCTGTTCTGGAGATGGAGGGTCTTCCCAATGCACTACAGGCAGGGCAGTGTGGTGATTTAAGAACATGGATTGGACATCTGGGCCCTTTCCATATTTTGGCTATTGTGGACATTGCTGCTATAAACATCGGGGTGTGTGTGCCCGTTTGAATTACTATTTTTGTATCATTTGGATAAATACTTAGTAGTGCAATTGCTGGGTCGTAGGGTAGCTCTATTTTTAGCTTTCTGAGGAACCTCCATACTGTTTTCCAAAGTGGCTGCACCAGCTTGCATTCCCTCCAACACGTGGATGGAACTAGAGGGTATTATTCTAAGTGAAAGAAGTCAGGCAGAGAAAGACAAATACCGTATGATTTCACTCATATGTGGAATTTATGAAACAAAACAGATGAACGTAGAGTAAGGAAAGGAAAAAAAAAGTAACATAAAAACAGAGAGGGAGGCAAACCATAAGAGACTTTTAACTATGGGAAAAAAACTGAGGGTTTCTGGAGGGGAGGTGGGTAAGGGGATGGGGTAAATGGGTGATGGGCATTAAGGTGGGCACTTGTTATAATGAACACTGGGCGTTATATGCAATTGATGCATCGCTAAGTTCTATCCATGAAACCAATAATACAATATATGTTAACTATATATGCTAACTTGAATTTAAATAAATCGAAAACAAAACAAAAATGGACTGGGGCTAAATCCTAGCTTTGCTACTCGTTATGAGGCCTTACTCTCCCTGTGCCTCAATTTCTTCATCTGTAAAGTGGGACTGATAACTCTATTTCCCATAAGTGTGTTGTAAAGATTGAAAGAGTAAACATGTGTAAAGCACTTAGCGGAGAGCCACACATGCGGTAATGGTGTAAGTGTATTTAGTGTGTTGTGGGAGATTATAGGGAGAGGAGAGGAAGCAAAGATGGCTACAGATTTGGTGGAAACACAACAATGGGTGGGTGGTGGTGCCACTTAAATCCTCTCTGGGTACATAAAGAAGGAGGCAGTGATTTACTGTTTATGGGCTGTTTACAGACGGTCTGTTTATATCAGAGATCTGTTTTAGGACCTCAACCTTGACATGTTCCTACTTCCAAAACAGAAACAGAGGCATTCCCTACAGAATGTAAAAGAACTACCCAGGAAATGAGAGCAGCTAACAAAAACACAAGTGTCCAAGAGGAAAGGCTTCCACATCTGACACTGAGGGCTTCCTCAGAGGAATGATGTTCCCATCTGCTCCAGCTGAATGAGGCCCGCCAGCTGACAAGTCCTCCCAATGCACTGAGAACTCCTTGTCAGACTTCATAGTGCCTCATTTTTATACTGAACAGACAACCAAGGATCATAAAACATATAAGCAAAGCCTAAATAAAACAATAAAAGGAAATTCAAAATAAACAGGATCCCTAGAAGGAAAATAAAAATTACTCCCAGAGAGAAAAGGGATAATGTAGAAAAAAGGAAAACTAAAAAACAGAAAAATCATCTCTAAACAGTATTCTAGAGTGAATATGGCATAGCCCTAAAAACTAGAAGAGGATGAGGACGCCTGGGTGGCTCAGTTGGTTACCTGTCTGTCTTCAGCTCAGGTCATGATCCCGGGGTCCTGGGATCCAGCCCTACGTCGGGCTCCCTGCTCAGTGGGAAGCCCACTTCTCCCTCTCCCTCTCCCTCTGCCTCTCCCCCTGCTTGTGCTCTGTTTCTATCTCAATTAAATAAATAAAATCTTAAAAAAAAAAAAAAACTAGAAGAAGATGCAATGAAAGGAATAATCAGAAATAAAAACAGCTCTTACGAGTCAAATGTATTGGCTGATATTAAAATTTTTTTAAAGACGGATAAAATATTGAGCAATTTTTCAGGGAAAAAAAAAACAAAGACAAAAACAGAACATGTGAGAAGAGATGTAAGAACAGGGACTTAACAGAGGAAGAAAGATCCAACATCTAAATAACTGGAGCCCAAAAAGATAATTCAGAAAACACTTTTCTTAGCAAAAGCAGATGGCAAGATCTCTTCTTGGCTCTTGCTGAGTACTGTCAAAAACTCAGGAGACAAATCTCAAGTAGCTTATATAATTACAACCAAAACAGACACCGGGCACAGACACACATTTCAAAAGCGTTCAACTATTTTCTGACCGAATGACTCCCTAGTCACTTCCGGTGTCCCTGAGCTTACACAGTAGAATGAAAATGTATCCGTGGAATGTCTGAAATGCCAGTTGCTGAAGTTATAGAATTCCATAGCATGTGCAGGAATAACTGAATAACAGAGCCCCGAACATGACCAAACCGTAACTGAAACAATCACAAACCATATTCACTGACGGGCTGAACATCATCTTGAAATGAAAACAGTCCCTCACTACAAGTTTGCACTTGTTCCGGGAAAGAGATGCGTGTCCCATGAAGTGGCAAGACGGGTACGGAGGCTGCCGCGCTCTGGACCAGGTCCAGTCGACGCTCTCATCCTGGCTCCACGGCTAATGAGCAGTGTGACTGAGACAAATCACTTAATCCCTCCCGGCATCAGGCTCAGGAGCGGTGGCACGGGGGCCAACTCTGCTCGGGGTCCACAGGACACACTTCCCAAAGGTCAGGTGTAATACTGTGCTCCTGCTGGCAGGCCACGGGCAACCAGGCAGACCAGTACAAGGTCAGCGCCAGCAGCAGGCGCCCATCAAGGACACCACTGAGGAGGTCAGCGGTGGCAGGCCGGGGTGCAGGGTGTGCTCAGGAACAGGAGGGTCAATGACAGCGTCACCAACACCTGCTTAACTGAACATAGGCAGAATGAGAAAGAAAACTCTTCTGTCGTTAACATTTATGTAGAAAACAATGGTGATGGGCGCCTGGGTGGCTCAGTTGGTTAAGCGACTGCCTTCGGCTCAGGTCACGATCCCAGAGTCCCAGGATCGAGTCCCGCATCGGGCTCCCTGCTCGGCGGGGAGCCTGCTTCTCCCTCTGACCCTCCCCCCTCTCATGTGCTCTCTGTCTCTCTCATTCTCTCAGTCTCAAATAAATAAATAAAATCTTTAAAAAAAAAAAAAGAAAACAACGGTGAGCGAGTCACTCAGGCCACACTTTATGCTTGTAATAGATCCGACTTCTCTACTAAGCAAAAATTTCAAATGGACTCACTTGACGCCAGAACAGGACACGAACAGAGCTTTCTAACGTACTTTAAGGGAAAAAGGACATGTGAAACTTGTCTCTGTTCCCTTCCAACAGAAGCTGCCAGATTTTACTTTTTTCTCCCAATAAGTGATGCCTTGTTCCTAGAGGAGCACACATTTTTAGCGAGTTTTCGAAATTAGGATCACTGTCACTTGCTGCAGCAGCAGGTGCAAATGCACATACCTGGAAGGCAAAACAGGTGACTAACTCTCCACAGGCAGGTGCAAACTGGAGCTCGCCAGCCTAGCCTAGAGGGGGCAGCAGTGGGCCTCGTTCGGCCAGATTTTCTGACTTTTCAAGCCCAGGTAGAAACCTGGGAATTTTATATGAAAAACTCAAATTTGTAAATGTTAAGGAACTAATTTGTAGCTTTTAAATTTCTAAATTCTAAAAATTTTAAATATTCTAAATTTGCCAAACAAAATATGTCTTTACACTGTATCCCACCCGTGGGCCACCAGTCTGTATCCTATGCCATATAACCATCTTAAAGGATTAAAAAAATGTCAACAAACCTTCTTTTTAAGGAAACTGATCAAGCACAATCAATTTATAAAATTGCTGGAATGAAAAGAAAAAAAAAAATCTGCTCTTCGCTTGTTTTGTTTCTTTATGTTGTATCCTGACCTCAGTCTTAGGATGTCGGGAAGACAGGCCAACCCCGTGTGCAGAGCTTTCTGTCCCTTCTTGTGAAAATGGAACATCACAAATGCTTTGAACACTCTGGTTCCAGTCTATGTGAGGTTTCGGTCCTTTCTGCCCAGGATAATTAGAAAAGAGAGCTGAAAGAGGAAAGTAGAGGCAGAGGAGGAGCAGAAACTGTGATCCAGATGGGTTTTGTTTAGTCCGTTTTTTCTTTTTGGTGGGGTAGGAGGGGAGGGAGGTGGGGAGGGAGGGGGAAATGTGGCGGAGAGCTAGTGCATTCTGCTGGCAGGACTCTCTGGCACCAAGGCCAGTGGGAAGGGGCCTGAGAAGCAACTGTTGGGTCAGGAAGACATGAATGAAAAGGACCCAGAGCATCTTTTATCTCGAGAACCTATCTTTTTGTCATCCCAATGAGCTACTTCCCTTGTCACTGATTCACAAAAGGAACTGCACACTGGAGGGAGAAAAGCCATTAACTACAAGGCAAGATAAACATGTCTGCAGATCACCAAACCTATGCTGGAATGTTTACCCCTAGCCGGGAAGACTGAATGGAAAGTAAATAGTATCCATATTGCTGATTCATATTTTTAGTGTCCCTTTCTTTATACTCTTTTTCATTAGGGGACAAAAACACTGTTGAAAAACTGGGACCTGCAGCTACTCTCCTAACTGCATTCCTCACCTCCATCTCCCCGCCACACAAGATCTTCAGTTCCTGGAGCACTGCCTTTGAAGAAGGCTTTTCAGGAACACATACTTTGCAGTTAGGAAGACACCACTGTATTGTAAAGTGAAGTGTGGGGATCTGAGTGAGACATACCTATGAAAAACACAAACCTGGCCCGTTTGTGAAAGCAGACTGAGACTAGACTGTGTAGGGAGACAGTAAAGGTTTTTTTAGGAAGAGAGAAGCTTGAAGAAAGCGGTGTTTTCAGGGGATTAAGAGACAACTGCAATAACAAAGACATACAAAGAACGATCGATTTTCAGCTGCAAAAAATCTAGTTCTCAAAGAGCCAGCCAAGTACCCAGTACAGTGAATTTACAAAGAGTTATACCAAAGTACATCATTGAGAATAACTGTATAAAAGAAAATCTTAAGAGCTTCCAGGGAGGGGAAGGCCAGCCATACGGGGCTCGGAAATGAGAGCAGCATGGGACTCTGGACCAGGACTCTGGGACTTGCTGCATGAGCCTCACATGCCCTCCGCCGTCCCACAGGGACAGCGCTAGCGCGTCAAAGCAGGCTGCGGGGGTAGAGGATACCCTGGGTGCGTGGTCCCCAAACATGGTGGGGGAGTGGAGAGGGGACAGCAGACTTCCTGGCACTGAAGGCTAAAGAGAACATCTCCAACATTTCACGTGAAAATTATTTTCACACTTGAATTCTATACTCAAACTACTAATTGAGAGGATAAAATACATTTTATAAAGCTATCCCACAACTCAAAAGATATACCTTCCGCCAAAAAAAAGTAAGGTAGAAAACAAAAAAAATGAGAGAACGAGAAAAATGATCCATGAAACTGTAGCCCCGCGCCCTCCCCTCTGATCCTTACCATTTCCAAGCTGCCACATCCCGTTATGACGCCTTACATTTGCACAAATTTTCCTTCTGCCTGGAATTCCTTTCTGTACTGTTCTCTGCCCCCTCCTCTATTCACCTGGGAAGCCCCGGTAGGCAGTAGGAAGAGCCCACCGCACCACCTGAGATCCCTTCTGGGATTCCCCAGCAGGTAGGTCAGCTGCTCCTTCTGTTTCCACAACACGTTAATGACCTCTCCATTTCAGGGCTTGCACGAACTATGACGGGGGGCTAGCCCTGCTTCTGTCAAAGAAGGTTTACCAGGACCCAGCCATGCCCATGTGTCTATGTGCTGCCTACAGCTGCTTGCACATTACAGTGTTAGCACCGAGCAGCTTCCAAGAGACATGCATGACCAGCAGAGCCTAAAATAACCCTGTAACTACCTGGGCCCATACAGAAAGCTTGCTGGTCCCGGCCCACTGCAGCACTGCCCGATGCTGCAATTCCTCCAGCAGCCGGTGAGAGGATGCTGCCTCCTCTCGGTTCACCGTAAGCCCCCAGGATCCAGCGGGGCGCCTGGCACCGAGCAGACACACTCCAAAGCTGGCTGATGGCTAACCCCAGCACTCCCAACACCAGAACCCAAGTCAGAGCTGTAGTTCCCAAACCGTGCAAGGCACAGAGGCAAGCGAACTGGGATATTACAGCACAGTTTAAACTGTCAAAGGAAACAAAGCAACATCACTGTCCATCACTGTCAGAACCTTTAGCTCAAGGTAGTTCAGTTTCAACACCAGCCCACGCTACATTCCTCTCAATGAACTCGTATCTTGCAAAGACAGGGTCACTGGTTACTGTGATAAAACACAGGTACCATCCACTCAAAAAAAAAAAAAAATGTAGAAATGGAAACGAGGGTGGCAGTGTCCGACCTGTTTCCAAGGTCTGAGAAGCTATGCAGTGCTCCACAGGTTCACAGAGGTGGCTTTTTAAGAATAAAAGAAAAATGGGATTTTTCTTTTAAGCTGTTATGCATTATTTTTCCAAACTGCTACTCAAGTGTCAGGTCATAAATACTAAGTTGTTTGGAATTAATTAGTACTTCATAAGAAGAATTGTTAGGCATTTCTTTTGACCTGGGGGCACTGTAGAAACAATGAAACACCAAGAGCACGGTGAACCAAAAATGTGGGAATCTAAGAGGCCAGCTCAACTGCCCAGGGATCCCATTATCATACTCTAATCTGAATGTGCACGCAGGAAAATAATCCTGAATGTAACTTTGCTGTGTTATAAGAATAGATCTTTGTGGATTCTGCAGGGTAGTGTTTCCCCAGAAGAACTGCAGTTACTTTTTGGTCTGCGACTTTTTTTTCAGGATCCTGACATTCCTCTCCTTCAGTCTTGGTCATCTTCACTCTAGTGAGGACTTCCCTGTTAATTGAAGAGCCTGCTCGCTGTCAACTTCAGCATGTCAAAACAAATTTGAACACATCACTCTCGTGCTTAAAATCCTTTGAAGACTCCCCGTTGCTCCAACATCAAGTTCCTGGCCAGCCTGGTGGACAAAACCCTTCCAACAGTCTTCTCCACTCCACCCTGCAGCGGGCTGACTACCTCCAGCTCCCCACACTCCCCACAGGCCTCGGGGTCTCCCCTCAAACCACTGCCGCTGTGGAATGTGCCCCATGATGTTCTCCACACCTCCAACTCCTCCTGTGCTCCACGCTCCACCGGACGCTCTACCACACTGACCAGTGACTTCTGCACACTTGCCTCTCCCCTCTGCTGGGCTGTCAGAGGGCCTGGCATGCAACAGCCTTCGATAAATGCTAACAATGTCTACCACACAAATGAACTTGCTTTTGCCTTCTCTCACAAGGGTGAAACACCCTATTATTATGGTAAAGAAACGACCTGAAGGACACTCCTTCTTGTTCCAAAAACTGCCAAGGGATCTTTAACATGTTGGGAAAATGCACAAGAGCAGCTTACCTTCAAAGCCAATCAGGAACAGCTCTAGTCCCCAGTACATGCTTCTCCACACTCCCACCAAGGGCAAGACTTTCTTTTTTTTTTAATTTTAATCTCTTCCAACTGTTAGGCCATAAATGGCATTTCCTTGATTATGGAGTCAAAAATACCTTTCAGAGGTCTACTGGTAATCTGCAATGCTTTATATGTAAGATGTTTATTCTGTCTTTTGCCCATTTTTCTAATTAGATGTTAATCTTTTCTTCACTGCTTGAGAAGAAACAAATCCCAACACCATACCATAGTACGCATATGAACTGTTACATGCATTCCAAGTATTTCCAGTTTGTTTTCTTACTTTTCAGTGAGGTTTCTGTTTGACTTTCATTAAGTCAGATTTCCCAGTTTTGTCCTTTATGGTTTCTGACCATAAACTCTTTCTCAGGCCAAAGCTGTATAAATTGTCACCTATATAGTTTTCCAGTACATTGAAGGCTTTTGATATGTGAAACTTTAACCCATATGAAATTAATTTTGGTGTACAACAAGTGTCAGAAACCCAGGCTCCCAAAAGTTACACTTATCCTAACACCATTAATTAAATAATCCGTTCCTTCCCCCATCGACTAGAGATGCCCCGAAGAGAGCATTCCTTCTCCATGTCCTTGTGGGACTCCCTTAGCCCACTGCTCTTTCACCCCATATTTCTTCACTGAACAGCATTATCTATCCTGTGGCTTTCATCATTCACAACTCATGATTTCCAAATCTGTATTTCCAGGACTGGCCTCTTCCCATTTACAGATTAACCATCTGCCTACTAGGCAACTGCCTGCTGATCTACCCACATCCAATTCAAATGAGGTCCTTCAGGAATGACAAAATATTTTGATGCTACATATCCACTTAGATATCTCACAGATCCCTCAAAATCTCCACAGGTATAAAATTACACTCACGTTCTCTTCCCGACCTGCTCTCTTATGCCCCAGTCCTTGTTCGTGGAATCAGTCTTCTCCTGGGTCACCCTTAACTCCTCCTTCTTCCCCAGCTCGCCCACCTACTCGTCAGTTTTACCTCCTAAACATGACCTGTCTTGCTCCCTATCCCTCACCCTTCTCTCCACGTCTGCTGTCTGGCAGGCCCTCAGTTGAATCACAGAGTAATCCACCTCATGGCCTCTGGCTTCCCCAGTGACTGCCTGGCTTTTATTAGCTTCTCCATCTCTAACCCTCACTGTCCCTTCAAGCTCCAGGCCAACGGTCAGGAGGCTGTCTGACCAACTGCTCAGACTGCAGGTCCAAACTCAAACTTCGGCCCCACAATCTGATCCTCCTCTGCGGCTCCCTGTCCTTGGGGCATCTTTGCCTCCTAGTTCTCGCAGACCATCACACCCAGCTGGCATTCTCTTAATGATCCCGCTGCACTTTGCTCAATTTCCACTTCAGGCATTTATTGTAGCATACCAGGTATCATGGAGATTATTCTTTCCTTTCCTCCCATCCTCTCTTCCCATTAATTATGAGCTCCTAAAGAGCAGAGATTTAGTTTTATAACTCTCTTTCACCTAAAAGGGCTTTATATGCACTATATATTCAAGCTCTATTTAGTGAACTGAACAAATCCACCCAAATGGCATCTTTGGTGAGGACTGAAAATATTTTGATGACACCCAATTGTTTCTTTACATTCTGAAGAGAAAGCTGAACGGTATGCTTTTGAATGCACCTGTCTGCTACAGAAAAATTTATGAATAAAAAGATAAAATTGAGTCAAATTGTTGGATGCTTAAAAAAAAAAAAAAGAGTAAAACTATCCTAAAACCCCTTTCTAAATCCTAAGAGGAAAAAAAAATTACATAATAGTTTTGTGTGGTTGAAATGCTGGTTTCAGCTAAGTCTACTGTGATAATACAGAATTTACAAATATTATTTTTCAGATATCATGCATTGTTGATGCACTGTTTGCTACAGGCAGTCACTGTTTTAAGTTCTTTAAATGCAATATCAGATTAAATCCCCATAACCACCCGATGAGCTCAGTATCATTATACTCCTCTCCTTTATAACAAGGAAAATGAGGCACAGATAGGTTTTTGACACTTGCCTGAGGTCACACAGCTGGTAAGGGGCAGAACCTGGATCTGAATCCAGGCCTGATTACCAACTTCATCTCTAGACCATGACACATAAATGAAAAACGTGGAGTGGAAAACCCACTGAACCAGAGTCACGAGTCCTGGGCTCCAGTCCCTGGTTCATCACAGCCCAGGTGGCAGGTATGTGACCTCGGACAAGTCTCCTAACATCTCTAAAATCACACAATGATGACCCAGGGCCTACCTTCCCTACTTTCCACGTGCTAAGAAATGCAGAGCTGTTTTATTCTGAGGACGTCCTGCTTGTCACCTTGAACCAGCAGATCTGGAATGCCATGAGGGACGCTGCTGGCTGAACGCTGTCTCTGGGGGAAAATTCCACCTGCTCTCCCAAGCACTGCCAGCCATCACATCATGCCCGAGGTCAAACAACCTATGTTTGGGGAACAAAAGAGCAAATGGCTACCACCTTCCTATTCTCCTCGCCACTCTGAACTAGATTCCTAATTGGTTAGCTCTTTAACTCAGCAGAGGCAAGCTCAAACCCACTCTGAGGACCAGCCAGATGAAGTGAGCGAGGCTGGCCACTGGGAAGGAATAAGGCGCGCACAGCTGAGGTGGGTAGCCTCCAGCTCGCACTTTACTTCTATGCAACCACCAGGTAGGATCATGGGTCCAGTACAGTCACAGACCTTCCAGGTTTTCGAAAAGGGACAGGGATGCAGGTTTGGTTTGGTTTGGTAACGTGAAATCGCCTTATTTTTAAATGCTGGCAACTAAATCTTTATGAAACACTATGTGGGCCAAAGAAAACACATTTGTAGGCTAAGTACAGTTCGTAGGGCACCAGTTAACAACCTGTTTTCAAAATGTATTGGCATTAAAAAATTCTTGACTTGCTGTTGAAATAATCTTAAAATATAAACTGTTTGAAGATTTATATTTCAGTGCACAGATATTGACCAAAATGTGCCTGAATGTTTTCTTAGCATTCTTTTGGGGTTGGAATCTGAAAGTTCTCTTCTCCGAAAGAATTCAAACGGTCCTTTTCCTTATGGTATTATTTAATTCCAGATCTCAAAATCCTAAGCATTATTTTAGAATGCAAATGCTTCTCAAAAGAAAAAAAAAAAGAATTAAAACAAAATCTTTAGCTTTCGACCATAATCAACAGCATCTCTTAAGTATTTGGAAGGACAGTACTTCACCTTACGTTCACTCGAAACTTCTAAATAGAATGGAATAGAAAATGGAAAATACAACAGAAAGAACTGGTTTCTGGCCAAACTGTTCTGGAAAGGGATGTTTTGTGGGACGTTCTGTCAAGAAAGCAGATTCTACAGACGAGAGACGTGTGAGCTTGACACTGATCCTGATTACAGAACATATCAGGAAAGGGACCCTAAGCCAATGTACCTCAGCCCCACCTCACCCCCTCACTTGATGAGGCTGATCTGGGAAAGCAAGCCCCAGAAACAGACAGGAGGTATTTGGTTTGAACAAGATCTCTTCTAAATGCCCGAAAGATATTTATGAGCAAGATGAAGAGATACAGGTTGTATACAAAACAGTAAAGGGGGTTCTCTCACCACCACGTGCTAAACCTTACTCGAGGGGTGCCAATTATTGGATGATGTCAACCTGGACAAAGATTACCGACAGAAATGGCACAGTTCTGTTCTTCTTGACCTTTTCATTAATGAACTAGATGCTGACACAGGACTCACATTCATCAAATCTGTGGATTAAAAAAATGGGCAAAATAGCAAATATATTGCATGTAATAATGAGGATTTTAATAAATTAATCCAATAAACTAGTACAAAAGACAAATTTGACACTGATAATTTCAGAGTCCAAACTAAAATGATGCTGATGCTGATAATGGCATCATGTGCAGAAAATGAACAAATATAGGTTGGAAGAGACATGATTTAGTGGCAACACGTGGGAAAAACAGAAAAGACTGATCAGTGAAATGGGCCAATAATGGAATGTAACTGCCAAAACAGTAAAAACGAGGACAGCTCTTGTATCTCCTCATTTTATCACAATGCCTAAAATCCTATCCTCCAGTGGCATTAAAATGGGAGGATTCACTCTTAGTCTGAAAAATTAACAGGTAGGCAATCCAATAGTAAGGTAGTCTTAATATTAAACATAAGCGATTACTATCTTTATTACTGCCCAAATTATTATAAGTCCTTGCTTCAATATAAATCTCACTCCACATATTCTTAACCCATCTCTCCGTGGGTGTGCCTACCCCCGATTCTTTCTCAGCTTTACTGAGGTATAACTGACAAAACTGGATACATCTCAAGTGTACAACCTGATGATGTTGATATACACTGTGAAGTGACTACCGCAATCAAGTTAATTTACATGCCTATCACCTCAAACATGCTTCAGATCCATTCTCATAGCAATTTTCAAACATTCAATACACAACTAACTACAGTCACCATGCTGTCCATGAGACCCCCAGAACTCCCGCATCTCCTAACTGAAAGTTTATACCCTGTGACCGACATCTTTAACTCAAGCAGGTACTTCGCCCCTCTGACTTGACCTACTCCCTATTTTACAATTACACCCACACTTGGGGACCCCTTGAACATTTAGCAACTTAAGGGGAAGGCACCAGCAGATCTGTGTTTGGGAGCTCTGAACACACGGAATGCTTTTGCACTGAGTTTAATCAGAAGCTTCAAGAAGGGCACGGCCCACTGGGCACGAGAAGAGCTTACAGTCTTCACCACTCCACGTGTCGCCACCTTGACATGATGGGGAAAATTCTGAAAAACTTGAGGGGCCGGGCCTGCTGGGGCTCCTCACTGGTCTCTGGATTCCCAAGCCCTCCATGGCACAACTGGGAGTCAACTTCCTGAAATGCTGGTCTCACATGCCTGATATTTTCCATCACTCTCCCTGGCCTACTGGAAAAGGGGCCAACTTTAGCATGAGAGGATTTCTACTGTTTCACGCCACCCAAACTCCCACTCCCACCTCTGCCCACATCACCCGTGCTCGGGTCCCACCAAAACTGGGCCGTCCTCTGTGTCACTGCACATGCTGTGCCCTCTGCCCAGAATGTCTGTCCCACTCGTCCTTGTCCATGTAACAGACACCAACCCATCCTTCCAAACTAAGCTCACACTGTCCCACATCCAACCTCCGCCACTGTCTTTCCTTATTGGTCTCCAGAACGGAGACAAATTTCAGTTGCCATTTACCATCTAGATTATCACTGCTGTCCACCTTGTAGTAAAAGATATTTCTTATTGTCTCTACCGAAAGCACTAAGACAGTGGGCAGATAAGACCCACTCAGCAAGGTACGTGACCTCCACTGCCCCTGCAAGCATTCGAGCTTTTGATCCCAGCAATACATCCCTTGGAATGTGTGAGTATAAGACTATTCGTCAGTGAGCTGAAAAGGTCCCAAACAGAGACATCTGTACTTTTACTGAAGCTGGCGTCTGAGAAAGGGCAAGTGGGCAATGTCTAGCCAACAGCCTCATGTCTGCACGTCAACACAGCTTGGCTGCTCTCTACTTGCCAGTGCATGCTCAGTCCCTCTCACTAAGAGAGATAAAGGGCGTTTTTTTCTTTCGGAAAAGCGATCGCCCCTCAACCAAAAAAGAAAGCTGACTGCTGGTTCCAGTGGGGGCGGGATGGAGGGGGTAAGGTGGACCATGGAAAGCAAGAGTGTAGACAGAACAAACGTGAGATAAATGATGAATAAAATCTTGGCTCTGCTGGTGCTTCCAACCTGTGACCCGACTTAACCTTCCATGCCTTTTACACAGGCACAAGAAAAAAGGATTCGTGAAACCATCTTCTTTATTAGGCCGGATGAGTGAAAAAAATGAAATGCAAGGTCACTGCTTGTCACCAAAGTTCTGAGGCTTCCTTCGTGACTGCTGCATCTACTTTACATCAGAATTTGTCCACTGTTACCAACTTAAAAACTGTCCTTACATTAGGAAATTACAAAATTAATGTCGTTTTACATATTTTAAGCTGCATGCTTTATTGCCCTCATCCTCAGTAAGATTACGTGCTAGAATTTCTCAAATGGGATACCCATGAATTCCATTCGTCCTAAATTTATTAGTAGGAACCCATCTCAAAAAGGCATGTCCCAGGGGCGCCTGGGTGGCTCAGTTGGTTAAGCGACTGCCTTCGGCTCAGGTCGTGATCCTGGAGTCCCGGGATCAAGTCCCGCATCGGGCTCCCTGCTCGGCAGGGAGTCTGCTTCTCCCTCTCCCGCTCCCCCCTCTTGTGCTCTTTCTCTCTCTCACTCTCTCTCTCAAATAAATAAATAAAATCTTTAAAAAAAAAAAAAGGCATGTCCCTCACAGAAGATATACCACAGCAATTTTAACACTATTAGCCTAGGATAGTCTCACACCTGTATAGTGTAAATGATCAGTAAATCCTCAGTCAAGGAAACAACCTAGTCTGCTCCTCAAGTCATTCCCGGAATAAGCAGGAGGCAATGTTTGTGTTCACTGAAAAGTAACATCACAACAAAGTTTCTCTCAGAATTGCAGGAGAGAAAGTAAGGCCTGCTTGACCGTCAGCTGTGGCAACACCGTTTACTGAGTGTGTGCGGGTCTCCGTAATGGCCCCTTCCCAGGGGTGCAAGTGAAAGGGGCATGTCTGTCCTGGGCACTGTCTGTATCTGATGTCTACCCACTGCCTGGGGGGAGAAAGGGCCCCTATCAGTTACGGAATGAGTGAATCACATTTCATTCTAACTCTACAAAAGGAAAGAAGATCAGATCTTGACCTTCAAGAACTTCCCATACAGGACTATTAAAGACAAAAACAAGGCGCCTGGGTGGCTCAGTTGGTTAAGCGACTGCCTTCAGCTCAGGTCATGATCCTGGAGTCCCGGGATCGAGTCCCGCATCGGGCTCCCTGCTCGGCAGGGAGTCTGCTTCTCCCTCTCCCGCTCCCCCCTCTTGTGCTCTCTCTCTCTCACTCTCTCTCTCAAATAAATAAATAAAATCTTTAAAAAAAAGAAAGACAAAAACACAGAAGGAAAAATTAAAAAAAAAAAAAGCCTTCGATTCAAAATGAAATTTCTTGGTAATGCAAAGCATTTCAGTTTTAAAGTAAATAAAAACTCGCAAAATATTTCCCAGTGACCAAAAGCAATGAAGCATTTTGTCAGAATGTCCCGAAATGCTTTTCACAACAGTTTGATATAACTTGTAAAACAAGTTATTCTGCTTAGAAATTCTGTATTAATAGGAACATAATAGTGGCCTTAATCATATCAGATTGGTGAGGTCAAGGTAACATTTATCAAACACCCGCAGGCACCTTGAGCTGGATATTATTATTCCCATTTTACAGATAAGGAAAGAGACACAAGACACAACTTGCCCAAGTTCACATAACCAGTAAATGGGAAATAGCATCTAATCTCATTCTCTTAACTATATAACATGCTTTATATAAAGGAAATCAGGAAAATGATTAATAAAAAATAACAGTCACCTGTAATTTCAACACAGAGATAATCTCACCTAACATTTGGTATATAAATTTTCCTGGCATTTTACCAAATTGTATATACAGACAGACACACACAAACACACACACAAGCTCACTCTCTCACATTCACCCTCCAAAACAAATAGCCAAAAACCTCAGATCAATTTACACATGCCGTTTTGCGATCTGCTTTTTCAGTCTGCAAATTCTGATTTTCTTTCACATCAATAAATTACTCCCCTACCTCACCGCTAATAAATAAAGGGTTCTCTATTACATGTACACACCACAATTTATGTAGCCAATCTCCCTATTATTGAGCACTTAAATTGTTTCTAGCTTACAACTACCATAAACAAAACTACAAAAACCATTTTTGCAAATTTGAGGTTGTTTTTTTGTGTGTACTTTGTGGGGAAGTCACCAGAATCTGGAGATATGTTTTTCCCAAACTTCAGAGAGCACCCTCTTCCCAATTTTGAGACACTCCACTAAGCAGACTTCCCACCAAGAATCACCGTGGGGGAGAAAGCCACTGACGGAATATGGTATCTACATGCACTGTGCAGGTAAGAACCACTGCTATAGATTGGTCTCTGTACACATGCTTATTTCTTTTTCCTTAGTTTAAATTCCCAGTGATGGAAATGCCTGACTAAGGGACATGGCACATTTTTGAGGCTTTCCATGAGTAATACAAAATTGCCCTCCTGGAAAGCTGTTAACAGTTGAAACACCCACCAGCAGCATTTGAAAGTGACAATTCCCCAAACCTTCCAGTTGGCTAGACTTGTTTTTATTTTTTATTTTTAAACAATCAAATCCCTATATAGCCTTAAGTTTTAAAAACAGTGAAACTATTAGTAAAACAGCAAACAATTCAGATCAACAAATTTTAAAATACATACGTTTTCAAATGCAAAATATAAAACATTAATGGTATCAAATCCCAGCAGACTGAGAGTACAGAATAACAATTAGAAAATTTAGTGAAACCAGGCTCAGAAAGGTGTCAAGCTAGTAAGTAAAACCCCACATCTTCACTTGCCCATCTGGCTGATATTAGGCTTAATATTTGAGGCTTTGATAGCAATAAGCCATACTTTTTAACAAAAAACTTATGAAATTGTACATTCTTTCAAATTTTATAAATACTGTACTATCTTATAGCTAGTATGGCAATCTGAAGTTGTTAAAATCCTGTAGATATTCATTTATCAACAAATATCTGAATGCCTACTATGGGCTGGGCAATTTTCTCTGTTGAGGACATACTGGTGAATCCCACAAAGTCCCTGCCTTCAATGAACTGCTGTTCTGGGGGCGGGGCCTCAGGATCCTGCAGGGAAGAATCAGCAAATCATGGTTACGATGCCAGTCTGGAACCACTGGATTCTTGGGCAAATTATACCATCTCTAGGTCTCAGTTTCTTCATCAATAAACTTAAGAAGTTGACCAGATGACCTGAGACCTCTTCTGGCTCTCAAATTCTAGACTTTCTTTGGTTTTGTTTGAATGTTTAAGTTTTTATTACTGATAAGAGCTTTGCATTTTAAGCTCTATATAGTTCCACAAAAGCTGAATGTCGGATCTACAAAAAAGGTAATTTTACATCAACAGTAAAACTCTGGTGGATCCAGCCATCTTCAAAGAATCAACACAGGACAGATTCCAATTAGATGAAGATGTATGCTCCCAACTTTAATGGTTTCTTTGAAGAGGTTTCTAAAACGCCCTTGCCTCCTTCCCTTCTGTACTGTACTATAAATACTGAGGATGGGATGTGAAACAGGACCTCATTGGAATGGCAGTGGCCAGGAATGGCTGGCACCCCAGCTTTCAGGTGGCGCCTGGCGCCCTCAGGGGATACAGCATGGAGTCCTGGTGGTTTCTCACTCCTCTGCAGGTTACGCCCACCCTCAACTCAACAGACATGCACGGTTCTGTCTGCAGAATGTCTACAGCTCACAGCCCCATTAGCATTTCTAATATTAGAAATGGGAAGCACTACTACTGCCACCACTTGTTATTTTCCACCAGATGTTCCTGCCACCACCATTTCAAGTGTCCTCAGATCCAGAGTCTCCTTGCAGGCTGCTTCAGACAGCAGTCAGAGGAAGGCAGAGCAAGGGGCCTCAGCCTCCCAAGCCCCCCTCTAGGGAAGCGCCACACACAGACGTTCAGGAAGTGATAGCGCCTCCTTGTGGTCTGTCAGGATACTGCCACTAAATAATCGAGATAGATTCTCAATTACAGGCACAGAGGAGAATTCCAAGTCGTCTTCTGTACCGCCTACAAACCAGGAGAACAGGTAAAAGCCAAAATTTTTCTCACCTCTGTGGCAAAATTCCATGAAAAAATTCACCCACCAAAAGTTTTTTCTCAATGTCCAACATAAAACCATAAAACGGTATCTGATAAACCACCTCTGCTCACGTGAGCGACATTAGCAGCGATTGGTGAGAAAGTATGTGCTGTAATTTTAGACAATGTAAGACAAATTTGGAATTCCTGCATCTCCATAGCTCACAAAGGAAATATAAAGGAAGTAGTAAAAGTACTTTAACTCAAACATCTAAGCCGCTAAATCACCACAAGCAGTTACATATAAAACAGATGCTCACATGCTCCTGCTACATGAAGAGCTTTTACTGCAGGGACAGTGACAAAGGACAAAGCCAACTTTACTTAAGCCTTAGAGGAGTCACAGAATCTATCCTTTACCCAGTGTCCGCGCAGAGCTTATGAGAAAAAGTTGGAAGATAAACCTAGACACAACTTATTGGGTTCTGGTGTCAACCAATTAGAATAGCAAATTAAACAATTGAGAACCCTCATTCTGCAAGATGACAAAACTCCTAATGGCAAACAGAAGCCAAAAAGCCACAGTCAAGAGAAACAGAACAGATTCTTATTAGACATCTATAACAATTACTTGGCACAAAACTCTTTTCCCACGCTTTCAATTAATATAAAGGAACATGTATTTAGAATGACAAACAGATTAGAAGTTGGGAAGAGGAAATACCAGAGTTCCTGACAGTCCCTAAAATAGAACATGCGCACACTCTTCCTCTGAGGATAAAAGTACCTGCATAAAGTACATATATTTTATTTGCTCATTAGCCTGTCCTCTGCCCAAAGGAATTAATGCATTCAGTATCCAAAAAGAAAAAAAAGGCATCTTTGAAAATTTTACACTTAAGCAACTAGCAAATCTACTGAAATCAATGGTGAAACTTCTGATAAATTACTCAGAAATCACTATAATGTCCTGGAAAATCAGGTAGGTTTTTAAGGCTTCATACTTTAATTTCATGGAAAAGCAATCAAATGCAACCAATGTAAAGCAATACTTTGAGAGGATGTGTATAACAGATTTGGTAACGTCAAGGGCCAGAGCCAAGATGGAAAGCCAAATGAGACTCCGGAATCTAAGTAGTTTGACCAAAACCCGGCAAGATTATTTTTTTAAACTCTCAGATTATTCATTAATTCAACAGGTATTCCCAGCCCATCCTGGCCAAAGCTGTTCCTGGGTGGTGAGAAAGGATGGGGAGCAATCAGACCCCGCCTGCCCTCCTGGAGCTTCCAGAGGTGGAGGACCGCCACCATCCAAGGCCTCTATTCCGTGTCTGCAAACATTCCTTCACACACGCAAATAGCCAGGACACTGACTGCAGTGCCCGCTTGCTCCTGCCTGCCACTCTCCCCATCTCCCTCCCATCATAAACCCCAGCCACAGAGACAGCCCTCTGTTCCTCTGGCAAGAGAGGCTCAGATCCCCTGCAGGCCCTTTGCACTTGCTGTTCCCTCTGCCTGAGCCACTCTTCCTCCAGACCTCTAAACACACAGACTTCTTCCCTCATTCAACTCTGTGCTCAAATCTCTCCATCTGAGAGAGAGTGTTTCAGGGCCACTCAATCTAAAACAATGGCCCCCACCCTGCCCCTCTTTACTACAGCCATCAACTCTTACTACTTTCCCAGTACAGAGCACTATTTGGTGTTACCTCTTTTACCGCTTCTCTGCTTTTTGTTCATCTCCCCCAGTAAGATGTGAACTCATTACAGCGAGGCCTGTCCACCCTGTGCACCATTGTATTTGTAGTCCCTATAAAGTTACCTGCAATATAACAGATGCTGAATATATACTTATTTAAGAAGAGCAAATATAGGGGCACCTGGGTGGCTCAGTCGTTGAGCGTTGCCTTCGGCTCAGGTCATGATCCCAGGGTCCTGGGATCGAGCCCCGTATCGGGCTCCCAGCTCTGCGGGAAGCCTGCTTCTCCCTCTCCCACTCCCCCTGCTTGTGTTCCCTCTCTCTCTGTCAAATAAATAAATAAAATCTTAAAAAAATATATCTTTAAAAAAAAGAGCAAATATAGGCAATATTGGCAGTTTTGTACTACAATGGCAGGTGCCACATAATAAAGAGAAAACACCTTAAATGCTAAATGAGTTGATCAGTTGAAAAAACTATAGCTTACAGGAGTCTTAAAATACTCTAAAAAATAAATGTAATGAACATAAAAAGGTCAACACTAGCTAATACTCAACTTTTATAATTTATTAGGCACAATTTCTGGGATTAGCAGTACTTTTACAACTTATTAACTCAACAAATATTCACAGCTTATCCTGACTGAGGCTGTTCCTGGGGGTGAGAAAGGATAGGGAGCAACCAGACCTTGCCTGCCCTCTGGAGGTAGGGTGTTAAAAGCACTCTGAGAGGTCGATTTTTAATTTAAATGAGCCAAATATTTTCTGAAATCATACCCGCCCCCCTTAAGAGTTACTCATACCCTTCTCCCAAACTGTACAATTTGTAACCATATTGTAACAACATTAAAATAGGAGAATTTGGTGATAATCTACAGAAGGCAGGCATTTAGTGCCTAATGGTAAACCAAAACTGCCTTCATCTTCAATTTAATCAAAGGCACAAGCCTTTTCTCCATGTTCAGAAATATTTAATCTCTTGTGAATTTTTCTTACCGATTATTCTTAAAAGTTTATGTCTGTTCTTTCTTTTCTTGAAACAAAGAGGTGGGGTACTAATCAAGGTGTATGACTTTAGTTCCTGGCCATCATGGCTCAGGCTTCACCACAAAGACACCAAAGATCCTTACGGATCACTATGAAATTATACAAAAGCAAAAGGTGTATATTGGAGACAAGGGGCATTTGTTTTCTGGAATGTGAGGCAAAGAAGTAAGTTACTACTGCCTTTGGGCCTTTGGGAACAATTGAAATCCACTTACAAACCTTAAAAACTAATGTTTTACAAAAATTTTATAACAAAATATTAGAAACAACCTACACATATCTCAATAAAAAGGAGGTTAAATAAATAATGGTTCACCCTTACTGGAGTACTCTCAGCAGCTCTTACAGAATGAGACAGCTCTCTTAAGTATTGACAGAGGGACTGCCAAGATTTAGTACTCTAAGGGAAGGGCGGGGAGCTGGTGCAGAACAGCATATACAATGAGTCCTCATTTGTGGAAAGACAAATAAAAAGAACACATATAAAATGTTTATACTAGCATAAGCTATATCTGGAAAGATATATACAAGGAACCAGTAATCCTGGTTCCTGGGGAGAATAGGGTGCTGTGTTTCAGAGAGGGGAGAGAGATACACTTTCTGCTCCAGACCTTTTTATATCTATTCAATCTCCCACAGTGTGCATAGATCGCCTGTCCCACAAATACAATAAATTTTAATATCAGAATAATTTATACTATCGCCAACATATTATTCAAGGATGATCATCAAAAGCACAGGCTTTCAAAAATCACAAAAGTTGTTCCATTCGACAGCAGAGTTCCTGATTCTTAATTCCCAGAAGAGAATCCAAGTCTCCACTAATTAGAGAGGCTCGCTTGTGATCTCACCTATTACAAAGCAAATAAGCCTCAATTCAATTCTTGGAAGGGAACTAGCTGCTAGGTTCACCTTGAAAGCATACCTCGTATTTAAATTGAGCTTGTTACTACCTAATGAAGCCTCCAAATTAACACCGTTTCCACCTGGCGATAAAACAGAAAGTCAATGTAAAAAACGAGAGGAGAGTCTGGAGTTTCTGAAAACACACTATACTTAGGTTTCCCTTCTTCTGCCAGGCTTAGACAAGGAACCCTCTGATATTAGTGAAACAGGATTTCAGATCTGTGGCAAAATAATAATTTTAAGGAGAGGGGCAAGCACAATTTGCACTATACAAACGCTTTAATTTTTCATTTGTAAGGGATGGAAATTTGCTTTAAACTTAGGATTCATTTGTGGACCACCCCTGACTAAATGATACTAAGTCACATTAATTTTACTCCAAGCAAAACTTTTAATGAAACACAAATCTGAAACTGAAAACGAACATGTCAGAAGACAAACCTTAAACTGAAACCCTTCTGTTGAAAAATGTTGTTAAAAGAACACAAAAAGAAAAGCAAAAAATTCATTTCCATATAAATGCTACACAAGAATGTACGCGTTATATCAATATTTGACTGCATTAAACATACCCCCACAAAAAGGCACACAAAGACACCCAACTGAGAATAAAGATCATATATATATATATATATATATATATATTTTTTTTTTTTTTGGTAGCGGAAGGTGGAGACCAGAATCACATTTTTCAAGCCCAGGAGTAAATGCACAACCACTTGATACGAAGTTTTCTGTCGGAGTCAGAATTCAAGATTCCAGCTCCATCCTTTTAGACAACCTATCAGAAGTGGCATCTTTCATGAAACCCAACTTTGATCACTAACAGTTTAACTTTGGGGTTTTCGAGTTTAGCGCTTTCGGATATAAGCACATAAAAATACAGGTAAATCACATACACTATAAATAAGGGAAGGAGAGAGGAAGAAGTGGTTTCATGAAGAGCTGAAGTACGGGGTCACGAAATCAATCGGTTGATTACATCTCCAAAGGAAAATAGAAATTAAAGCTCCTTCCCATCCCCCAGGTAGCCTCTGGTCTCAGAACTTACTGCCCTACGTGGGGCAGAAGTTCGCGACCGCGGAGTCGGCGCCCTCCGGGACGCGAGGTGGCCCAAGGGCGCGCGGAGAGCGGCGCGACCCGGAGCGCTCCCCCTCCCCCGTCACTCCCCGCGGACGCCCCCAGACCAGAGCCGGCCGGAGCGCTGCCCCCCACCCAGCCAGAGCCTCCGGGCGCTCGCGGCGACGCGCCCACGGGACCGGGCTCCGGGCTCCGTGGCTCCCACTCCCACGGCCCGCGCCGCGCCCGCCCGCCTCCGCACTCACGGGCCGCTCCCGCGCCGCTATCTCGCCATCCCCCGCCGTCCGCTCGGCCGCGTCGGCCGCCGCCCGGGGGCTGCCCGGAGTCCGCAGTCGCCCGGGGACTGGAGGCGAGGAGGAGGGGGGCCGGGCACAACCCGCCGCCTCCGCCGCCTCGCCTCCCCTGTCCCAGCGCTGGGCTGCTCCAGGCGGCCACGGGCTTGGGGCGGCCCGCTGCCCTCCGCGAGCCCCGGGAGTCGCCGCCGCCGCCAGAGCCTCCCGGAGGCAACGCTAACGGCCACGGCCACGGCCGAGACGCTTCAGCCCGGACTGCGGCGCGCGGGGGCGGTGCCTGCACGCCGCTCGGCGGGGGGGCGCTGCTGTCCCGGCCCCGCCCCCAGACCCGCCCCGCCGCCCGCGCCCCGCGCGCCCCCGCCGGAAGCCGCCCGCGCGCCCCCGCCGCCACCGCTACCCACCTCCCCCCGCCCGGCCGCGCGCCTCCGGCGCTCGCCTGAGGGGCCGCCCCTGGGAGTCGGAGGACCGCGGCGGCGCGCGGGGCCGTAGCGCCGAGGGTGGCGCTTCCGCGGAGAGTCCTGCCCGGAGGCCAGCCTCGGAAGGTCGTGGAGGAGCCGGGGAGAGCGAAGCGGCCGGGCCGGTGCGAATCCTCACGGAATGCCGGCCGAGCGCGCGGCGGCCCTGCGGGGAAGGAGAGTGGCCCCCCAGATGCTGTCACTGCTCATTGCCAACATTGCATAGAGGATTGGAAAGTGTGGAGCCGCGTTTTCGCCTCCCCTGTAAAAACACATGAAAACCGGCTTCGCCTCCGCGAGGGTGGCGGTGGGGGGGAGGGGCGATTGCTTAGATTTTGAGTTACCTAAAATGCGCCCAGGGATGGGGCCCTGCCGCTCTGGCCACCTTCCTTCTTGGTGGTGCAGGGCTCCCTCTGTCCGAGAGGGCCCGCGGGGGCATTCTGATAATATCCTGGAGCCATCTAGTCTTGCCTCCAAGGCGTGGTGGGCTTATTTGTGCGGAGAAGAAACGGATCCCTTAATGGGGTGAGATTTTTTTCCTCCGTGCATTGTTCCCATTTCCGCAGTTTCACTTGGCCTCGATTTTCTTCCAGAGTAATGCACCAAATGAAATTAGCTGGAGAGCGCTTGATGGCGCAGAATCATGGTTTGAAGATGTTTACACTCCATGCCGGACGCGTTTCATGGTGTTCTCTTCGGCACAATTAATTTTGCAAAGTTCAGAAATGTGCCAGATAGAGCCCCTGGCACGCAGAGTCACAGGGCTTTGCAGACACACCTTCAATAGGAAGCCAGCTTGTTTGTTTCATTTGTGATTTATTTGATACACCAGCATCAAGGCCAGTGTGTTTTCTAGAGACCTGTGGGTGAAATTCTCAGTTTCTAAATTGGCAAAATGAAGCTTATTTTCTGAAATAACATTTCCCTGTTGATAATGTAACTAAAATGGGCAACAAAACACCTGCAGAATGTTAATGGAAAAAGTGAGCTTCAGAGACAAAAATATGTGTTTCACAGTAAGACATGGTCCCTACTAGTGTCCTAATGGCCAACTCCATCCATGTGCATATTTTATTTTACTTTTTTTCTATGCGCATATTTTTTGAACACCAAAACTAAATGCTTCTTATTGTCCCTAAGATCTTGTTTGGAAAACATGCTTCTATTAAGTGTACCTGAAGCTCTGTTTAAGATGTATAACATTGCTTTTTGTTTGTCCTCGTTCTTGAATCCATGATGGTTTGGGAAATTTATCATTATTCATATTGGAGAATCCTACAGCTGTCTTTTCCAATAGGCACAGTGCCTAGGGCCCATAATAGTTTTAGGGGCCCACAAAAACGATCCAGTTTCAAATCAGGAGGGAAAAGATTAACATTAAGATTTAAGAAAGTGTTTTAATATATATTAAAGTATTTGTCTTTACACTAATACAATGTTAAAATATAATGTTTATTTTTTTTAAATGGAGGAAGGTATTCAACAGAGGCAAAAGTGCCTAGAGCCCCCAAAATCATGTGGTCCTGTTGCCTGGGATTGAAAAATTCCTTTTCATGAAACAAATTTGCAGTTTTAAGCACATAAAATGCTAACTTCTGTCACTTTGTTTTCCAGAAAGAGAAGAAAAGAAAAGATAATGGAGAGAGGAAGACATTTGGGGGCACAGTGCCTAACCTAGCATCCATTGGGTACATACCATGTACCTGGAACTGTCTCACTCATTTAATCCTCCCCACTCATCTGTAAAATAGGTACTATTATCACACCTAGGCACTGATGCAGTTTTTTGTGAGGCCTGAAATTTATGCAATTGGGTAGTCCTCTTAAAGAAAAAGAAAAAACAAATGCAGCATACTCTGGCTGCTCCAGCAACACCCAGCACAAGGGAAAACGACAGAGGGAAAATCCACGTGGAAAAGGACCTCAATCTCAGCTGACTGTGCTTAAATATCTCACTTTTGCCAACTGTATAAAAACGTAGAACCACGTGAATATATTGCTAGGATTCCTGCCAGGGCCTTGAATGGGGGCCTGGAAAAGATAACTTGAAGCTTAGCTTTAATTAGCTTCACAGAAAACTGCCTCTGATGTATACCCAGTTCATAGGTCAGGAACTTGCTGTAGCTCCTAAGGGCCATCATAGTGCCCCCACCCCCCTGACACACACATACCCAGGTATAGTTTGAAGGGTGGGGGTGTACACACTTCTCACAAGAAATAATGGATTTTATATTTCCATGACAAGGCAAGGGCTTTAAAAATACGTTAGCAGTGTTCTGATGATGACTAGGCCATAATTTAATTTGCAGTACTCAATACGATCCTGTTATCTGTGCTGACAGGAGTAAATTTTTCTTAACTACTGTGTAAAAAGGTGTATTAACCACTGTGGATTCTTAAAGGAATCTCAGCTTAATTTCAAGTGCCATGGATTTCACTCAACTCAAGTATCATAGGCTAGTCAATCTGTAAATACTGTTTTATGTAGTATTTACTTTTGTACAATTTCCTGAGATGTTGCAAAATAAATAGAACAAGAATTTGTTTTGGTCGATGCTTATATCTTCTAATATGAAGAGCCTAACACATAGTTCTCACTAAATGTTCGTCAAAGAATGAAAGAGAAAAGAGCACGTAATTAGAAGTAAAAGGGTAGGTTATATTACAAGCTAAAATTAAATGGGAATGAAATAGCAAATTGTTAAACTTTAACTTCTTGCTGGATAGCAGAATTTAGCTTCTTAGTTATTTTGTGCCCAAGATTTGTGCTCTTCTTTCCAACTTTTGGCAATTCTCCCTGATTTCCTGTTTTATTCATTTCTCTTTTTTTGTAAATAAGATTTCATTTGAAATACTTAAAATATAAAATGATCTCTAAGTGTAACAAAAATCACAATCACACCTGTAATGAAAGTTCTGGAAATGAAAGGCTTTGTTCTTTGAAAGGATCGATCATCCACAAAAGGCGTAACCTTGAGATGATAAGGTTTTATTATTAAACTACTTCCATTTTGGCCCTTGAGCTGGCTTCTTGGGATGTGTGATCTAACGTGTGTAGTGTTTATCAATCGGCGGGATGAGACTTGGCTGTGTTCCTGAAAGAAATTTTGGAACTGAATAACAATCTACAAATTAAGTATAGTTATTAACCAGTGAATAGTTGAAATGAGTGAAGCTATTCTTTGTTTTAAGCCTGACTGATAAATGTAGATTTAAATTGGTTTATTTTAGAGCACAGTTTTGGACAAGGTTCAAAACTTTAATTAGATCCCTGTAACAAGAAGACATATGAGAGCAATCAGCTTATTTTCTCTAGATGTTATGTTCTTTTCCCAAAATGGCCCAGAATGGTATTTGAGGGGCATGAAAAATGCGATAAACACCGTGAAAGATAGTATCTGCCCAGGATTCCGTTTAGAATATTCTCTTTCGGATAAAAAAGATTTCAGGGGTGTTATGTAAACTATTTTGGTAAATTATTATATCCCTAGCATAGCACCAACAGGATTACATTTTGTCTGTCTTTTGTTTATTTATACTGTGCCTTCTTCCAAAGAGACTTAAGGTGGTTACAATGAAAGGCAAATATTTAAAAAAAAAAAAAAAAAAAAAAGTCAAAAAAACTCTGACTGAGACAGACAATAGCATTTGAGCAGAAAACTTAGCTCCAAGTTTCCTCATAGCCAAGTGAAACAGGGAAATGAAGATTTTCGTAATTCCCATTGTCAAGTAGAAGAAATCATACAATTTATTTAGGAGAAAGTCTCTCCTGGTCCAAGTTCTGAGAGGAATTTGTTATAAGGGGTCTTTATATAAGGGATATTTAAAAATCTAAGTTAAGGCCACTACACAACGGTTTGGGCCATCTTTTGGTGGCAAGCAGAGCTAATACATATTTTCTTTCCTGGTGAATAGCTTTGAAATTGCTATTGTTGAAAGCAAGTAGCAAGACGCCCACAGAGTTATTATTATTTTTTACACCGTCCTTTGAAGGCAAGCCAAGGACGTAATATCAAATCTTGGTTTTCCCAGTTTCCTTCTTTATAAAAAGGAGTTATTAAAAGTACCTACCTCATAGGGTGGTAGAGAGAACAAATGAGTTAATGTCTATAAAACCACTTACTGCTGTGTTACTTTTGCTAGTTTTCCTCAGCCAACGTGTGCCTAAATAGTACCTCCTCCCTTCTTATAGCTTGTGGCGTACTGTAAACAGCCTCAAGTCCCTTTTGGAAGAATGTGTTGTGTCTGTGCCTGACACAGAGTAAGCGATGCACATTAGCTGTGAATATTCTCATTATTACAATTTCTTTTATTCCTCCTAAATCTATCAAAGCAGATGGAAGAGCCTGTTCTGGGGCTAAGTGTGGTTGTGAAGTGGTTATAAAATCTTGTTATCCTTAGTGGGTAAAGCTTAGAGGGTGAGGAAGGGTAGACAGGTATCACTATGATGCCCATAAAATCATCTCTGTTCTCTTTTATTCCCTTTTATTGTTTGCCCATCATCTCCTGTCCTACATGACTTCACTTAACTATTTGATTTGAGGAGCACTGAGTAAGGGCCTTGTCCCCCAGTAGACTAACATTTAGTTAACTCCCTAGATCTTAAGACCTGTCATCTTCAAGAATCATGTGAAATTTCTTATGCTTCTGAGAGGTTAAGTACCTCAAGCTGTTAAGGCTAACTCCCAGAGTCAGAGCCTATGGTTGAAGAGGGGCGAGTCCCAGGAATGGAGAGAGCCCTTGCAAGGAGAAGGGGGCACCACTAGCCAAACCTTCTTTCTGAAATAAACCCTGCCTGCCCCCTCCGCTCTGTGCCCTTCTCCATACCTCCCATTTGACCCCAAAGAACTGCTGATTGATTAGAATCTTCCTTCTAATCCTTGCACTTCCTCTCAGCAAGCTCATCCCCCTTCCTGCCCCTCTGATCTTCTCTTTCCATGTCTACATTCACGCCTCACATCTTATCTTATGGTCCTCCATCCCTTCACCTTTTCTCTCTTCTTTCTGCCTTACCAAACCCTCTCCTCTGGCCCTGTTTTTCTCTGTCCTCTCCGTATTCGTTATCTGTTGTCTCGAGTCATTGTGGGGCAAAGCAAGACATTAAAATTGATGCTACCTGATTCCATATGGTCCATCATCGTCCCAGAATCCTGTGCTAATAATTCTCAGTTGAGCTAATGGATCCCACAAAAGAGCAATTTACTCCATTCTCAGTGGTGATATTCAGCCCATTATTTAATTTCTTCCTACAGCTACTGCACTCAGTGTGTTGCCAGAGGCCTCTAGCACGGATGGAGAAAGAAGCCAAAAGATTAAGGAATTGAGCTGAGGTCAAGCCCGAGGTAGCGGAGTGGTTCGAAATTGGACCCAAATTCCTTAAATCCTTGAATATATTATTCTATCTAATGCACTTAATCCACAGACTTCAATGGTCTGTGCAAGACCAAAAATGTAAAACCAACAGAAAGTTTTTGTTTCCAGTTTCTGACTGTGAAGAATTTTCAATGGTTACACATTTGCCAACAGACTTAATTCAAGGTCTCTAACACATTGGAAAATAATGAGTCAGTTAAATAATTAATTTTAGCAACATCCCTGGGGTTTCCTTCAGACACCTAATCCGGTCCACCACCTGGGTCTCATATTGGAAAACAAAAATGGCCATCACTATGGCAGTTCTGGTCAACAGGGACATTTCTGTTGATGATTTGCCTACTGGAACTTGAGGTAAATGAGGACACCACTCTCAAAGGAAAAGTCAGCAACTCTGAGATTCTTTTCTGTGACATGCCCAGGAAATCTGGGGTTTCTGGCTAGTCTGTTTGATCACACGGAATCTTATGCTCAAAGAGCAGACAAACTTTACCACCACCCAAATCCAGCTCAAAGTCACATGCTCATGGAATCTCATCCTACCCACCTAGGTAGGCCGATCCTGGACTACACCAATTAGTCTAAGCTTGCTAGATGTTTTTCTTAACTCTAGGAAGGAGAAACAGTTGTACATATGACCCTCAGATTGGGAGATTATTATTAATTGGTTATTAACCAGTTAATAACTATAAACAGTCTCAGTGTCGGGCACTTTCTCTGTGTTCTAGGTATTAGTCCCACTTTACAGATGAACAAAGCAAAGTTCAAAGAAGTAAAATAACGAAGATTTGAACATACCCACCTAATTCTGAAGTTATTTTAATGATTTTGAAGATATTGACTAAAAGGAGGGTTCAGAATATTTAGTTGGTAGATAATGGCAATGAACGTTTATTGAGCACTTACAGGGTGCCAGGCACTGTGTACCAAGTCATCCATCCTTTGCAATCCTGTGAGTTGCAGCCCTTTTACAAAGGAGGCCACACAGATATTGGTACCAATGCAATTCAAACCACTGAGGACTGGCTCTAAAATCCACACTCCTAATTCCCGGACTCCGTTCCACCATCAGCGCTGCCCAGTAAACCTTTGTCACTTCTAGCTTCAGGGGCTACACTGGTATCTCGCCTCCCTGGTCAGGATATAACAGTGAAGAACATAAAGTTCTTGCCTAATTCTAGAGAGAAAAAACAGACAATGAACACAACAAATAAGTAAATAATATAATGTCAGTATCAGCTTGAAATACATACTTTGGAAAAAAAATAAAGTAGGTTTAAGCGATAGAAAATGGCAGGGGTTGCTTTTCTTTTTTGGAGGGGTGGGGAGGAGAGGCAGAGGAATAGGGAGAGAGGGAATGCCAAGCAGGCTCCATGCCCAGTGCAGAGCCTGATACGATGCTTCATGTGGGGCTCGAAGAGGGGCTCGATCTCACGACCCTGAACTTATGACCTGAGCCAAAATCAAGAGTTGGATGCTTAACTGACCGACCCAGCCAGGCACCCCCAGGGGCTGCTCTTCTAAATGGAGGTAACTGTGAAGGCCTCCCTGAGAAGGAGTTCTTGAGCAGAGAGACATAAATGAAATGAGAGATGGAGCCTTGTTAATATCTGGAGAGCGACAGGTGCATGGCTAACATGGCCCAGAACTGCAAGGAGGCCAGGGTGGCTTGAGCATAGAGCATCGAGAGACCAGAGAAGTATGATCAGGACTTTTGATTTTCTTTTCTATGTGATTCCTCTAGCCTATAGGTGAAGAGCAGATTTTAGGGGTTGGGAAGAGAAACAGGGATATTCTCCAGGGGCCTATGACAGTTGTCCTGGGGAGAGACCACGCCAGCTTAGACCATCATCCTTCTAGCTATTTAGGTTAGCCACCTTCTTTGACTTGTCCCTCTCTTTCACTTGCTACCTTCCTGCACAGATGCCCAACTGTGGGTTTTGTTTCTACCACGCACTCTGCAGCCACTGGAGGCTGGTTGAGTTTCCCAAGGTACAGATCTTAAGAGATGAGCATGGAGAAGGTTTATTAGGAAGGGCTCTTAGGGTGACAGCCTGTTGAAGAGAAGGGAAGAAAGCCAGCGGACTGGGCAGAGAAAGAAGTGCAACTGCAGTGCGGGGGCTTCTGAAGCCAGGATGACCGTTCAGAGCTGTCCGAGCTGTGGTGAGAGGTGCTGCCTTTACACGGCTGCAGGAATCAGTCATTGGACCCCAACCATCCCGGGAAGAGGGTATGACTGTGAGTAACGGGGCTTGACAGCTGAGGGTTCTCTGTTGGCGGCGTTCTCAGTGACTTGGGTAATAAGGTCTTCATTCTTTCAGAGGGTCTGAGAACTGCTTCCCAACACCCACCACACCATCCCTCTTTACAATCGTCACTGAAACGGCCCTGATATAATTCGTCATTCCTCCTGCTTAGACTACTTAGACTATCTCCGGAATTATATTCCAGTAAAAGCCAAATTGCTCCTGTTGCCTATAGAATTACATTTAGACTCCTTAGCACAGCAAGGAACCTTCTAAGAGCCAAACATCGTCTCCCCACCATATGTCTCACAATCTGTGCAGATAAGTCTCTTTGGCACACCCTAAAATCCATGCTGTTGCTTGGATCGGAAATGCCCTTCACTTTATCCATCAAAATCCTACTCCTCAAGGCTAGCTAGCTGAGTTCTACCCTCCTCTTTCCCCAGAATCTCTATTCTAAAACTCCTTTCATTCTGCCTGGAGTGAGTTGCTTCTTTATTAGCTGAGTAGCAGCAGGAATGAGGCCATCCCCATTTCACCCCCACTGAGTCCCTACCGACATTTAGCATCGTGGGCTCCCAATAATGGTGGGGGCTTGGTCTATGTCAGCTTCCACCAGTGGCCAGACCATATCCTAGGATGGCAGTATGCAGAATGGTTAAGGGCTTCTGGATCCATACTACCAGGGTCCAAATTTGGCCCCACCACCTACTAGGTCCATAGTCCTCAGCAAATTTCATGTTTTATACTTCAGTTTGTCCATCTCTAAAATGAGGATGATAATAATACCTACTTTATAAGATCGTTTTCAAAATTAAATGAATTAGTGTAAGTAGAGCATTTAGAACAGTGGCTGCCCCTTCATGAGCACATATAAATGTTGGCTCATAATCACGCCTAGAGGTTATTGGGTACCTGCCTGAGTCACCAGTCCCCATGTTGACCCGTGCTCACTCGTGCTCATCAAGACTGCCCTCGGGGGAACTGCTTCTTACTAAGATTCATACGCTCAATGAAGGGGCCTTCGTACAGCTCTTCTGTAGGGATATCTGTTAATAGAGCTCTTGTTTTCCTCTTAATAGCATTCCTTTAATGAGTGAGGATATTCTTGCAAAACATTCTGGAATTCTGTGCTTTCCTGGGGCTCTTTCAAGCTGGACTCAGACCTGGTTTTATAATCAAGATTATGCACTTTTCCAATGTTGCAAGAAAAAAACAAGCACAAAGCATCGCATTTATGAGTGAGTAGATTCACAGACACTTTTGAACTGAAAAGGGACCTTAGAGATCACCTAGTCCAGAAGACAAAAAAAACAAAAAAAACCAAAAAATACCAAAAACGAGATTATGTGACTTGTCTAATTCACACAAACTTATCCAAGTTATTAAAAGACGAAGTTATTCAATAGCATTATCCAGTTTTTGCCCAAAGACATTATTTTCTTCAGTACATACAATTCAACAAAGGTAGATCTAACTTGCTAAATCTCCAGAGAACAAGAAAAAGAAATCTTGTTTATTTCTTAGGCTTATTGTGTTATTTAAAATTTCTCCTAGATTTGGCACAATACCTACTGGTCTCATAATTACCTTTTCTTGGGAGGACAAGAAGTGACCATGATTATTCATTCAGTTATGTACTCATTCATCGACTCAAAAGATATTTGTGACGTTTCTTTTATGTACCAAGCACTGAGCTAAAAGTTGGAAACTTTTTAAAATGAATGAGCCCTAGTGTTCTGTGACTGGCCCGCTTCTGTGGAATCTGTGTTCTGCTGGGTAGTCCAAACTCAAACAACTTCAGAACGTGGGTTCTGGCTACCAACTGATCTTCATCAGACAAAGGTTAAATGCTGTTAGTCACAGAGTCAGGGATTAGAGTTGCAGCAGACTTGCCATATATAAAACCAATCACCATTAAGTGAGAATGATTCTCTGAGAACAAACAAATACTGTGTACTGGTGTCCTTCGCCCTCTCTCCCACTGATTGAGCTCTACAAAAGCCAGGACCAAAAGAGAGGGTGTTACAAATTTTGGAGAACAGCATCGTGTTATGATCACACAATCTTAATGCAGATATTATCATGTTTCTATGAGATGCTAGTAAGTGTTAAGTAAAAAAATAAATTCCACAGTCAAATCAATTTAGAAAATTCTGAGTGCAATACCATAAAAGAGATTTCTTTTAGTGTGCTTCCTTTTCTGAACCTTTAACATGTTGATATGCATCAGGGATCTCCACGGAGGGGCTAAATTATTTGACCTAAGTCAAACTACCTTGCCTGCGGAAACCTTTGTTTGCTGTGCATTGTCCATGAATATTTCCAAATGCAAGGTCCACCCAGTCAGTTTCTATAATGCACCATCCATCAGGTATTGCTTTTATCTAATAAAAAATCCTTTTATAGTTTAAGCCTAACTTTTTGTATCATACAAGATTTCATATCATATTTAATAATATTTTTATATTGGGAAAAATGACTCCAAATCATCTGTATAAGAATCTTGTCTTTACTTGCAAATCATTATTAAAGCAAATGTCAGCATGCATGCTACCAGCTGCTTACCCAGAGCTCATGGCAGACACTGCTAATCCACTGCGGCCCTCCTTCCATGTAGGTCTGAAAGACATTCAGTACCTTTCCCAACTCCATGCTTTAGGCAGCAGATTCCAAGCCATGAAATTTGCTTTGCTAGGTTGAAATGAACATGCATTCCCTGTTGACAGTAGCTATTTGACAGTTGTTGCTACTTGTTGACAGTTGCCAAGCGTTTTGCAAGGCCTTTTACTTAGATTCTCTCATTTCATCTCCATTTTAACTGCCATCACACTCGTCTAAGCCACCAGCATCCCTCACCCAGACTATTGTGATCACCTCCTAACCATTCGTATCCCTTCCCTCTGCACTAAGAGAACGATCTGAAACACTTCCATGGGCCACAGGCCTGAAGGATTTGGACCTTGCCTACCTCCCGCATCTCTACACTTATCACTCTCCTGAGGTCCAGTCATTGATCAAGGTTTGGAAGCTCAGCCTTCTTAGTCCGCTCTTAAGGGATGGAGCCCTTGAGAATTGAATCATGCTAATCAACTCACAAGAGATTCATGTGTAATGCACACTGCTAATGTGTTGATTTAAAATGAGAAATGGAGCAATCAAACCAACCAGATGTTGGTGTTGGCTTGTTTGTGACCTCTTTCTGGAGGCTATAAAGAGTGGTCACCGAGAGTTTGGGGGCTGGGATCAGACTGCCTGAGAGGGTTCCAACTCTGTGTTTATTAACTGGGTGATCTGGGGCAAGTGGATCAGTGCACTTTTCAGTGACTACTTCCCCATCAGTAAAACAAGAATAATAATACAATGTACCTCCCTGAGTTGGTGTGATGAGGATTAAATGAGAGAATACACCTCTTAGGCACTTCTTAGAATGGAAGTTGGTGCACAGTAACACAATAAATCTGAGCTACTATCTCAAAATGGAAATCTACTACAGAACTAAGTTAATATCAGAGCAAGGGGAATGAAATTATCTTAAACACATTTTTGTAGATTATGTTAATTGCATAAACTATTATTTATATATTCATCCAGTCACTAGTTATTGATACCCAATTAATTTCACCCATGACCAGATTCACTTGGTGGTTCCTCATCCCACAAAGGTATTTGAATTCATGGATGAATACTGAGCTGCAAATTCATGAATCAACCTATATCTTTGCATTTATGTGATTCTGCCACCACTCCTGCGCCTTCCCCCAGCCCTCTCCTTTCTTTCAGTTTTAAGTGCTTAACAATTCAGGTAAAGCTCATCCCTTAAAGGCTCTGCCTTTGTACCTTTGTGATATGTATACACAAGAACATACTGTTCTTTTTGCATATTATGCATCAGTAATAGTTTTTACAAAGCAACTTCCTATCTGTCTCTGATGACTTCAATTTACAGAGATCGTTTTGAAATCGAGTGCCACTGTCCAATGTACTGGCCACCCACTGTTTGGCCAGATGGGAGCTTCCTATGCATGTAAAGATGCCACTTTGGATTGTTTAAGGTCTTAATCAGGACAAGCAGCCTCCAGTTGTGACAAGGAAAAATATCTCCAGATGTTGCCCAATGTCCCCTCAAAAAAAACTGATACCAATTGAGAACCACTGGCCCAAAAGTGCTTAGAAAGTTTCCTCATCTCCATTCCCCACTGCTTGCTCCCTCATCTCCTTCTGTTGTGCCTCTTCCTTGCACAAATCCAGCTGTCTGGCCTCCTTGCTGTTCTTTGAATATACCGGGCACCTCACTTCTGCACCTGCTCTTTCTTCTGCCTATAAAATTCTTTCTCAGATATCTGCATGGCTCACACCCTCTCCTCCAAGGATTCACCCAAAGGTCACCTTCTCTGCAAGGCTTTCCCTGGCCTCCTTATTGAAAATTTTAATCCCCCATACTTCCTATTTCTACCTTGCTTTATTTTTCTTCAGGGCATTCATTACCCTCTAATGTAGTATTAAGTTTTTATATTTTGTTTGTTGTCTGTCTTCCCTGTGAAAAGGTAAGATCCAAGGAAGCAAGGATTTTGTTTTCTTCCCTGCTCTATCCGCTGTGCAGAGAACAGTGTCTGGCACATAGTCGATGCTCAATTAACACTTGTTGAATAAATGAATGACTAAAATCTATAGCCCAATTCAACGTCAGATACTCAATCAATGAATATCTGTTCCCTTTTCCTCACTCTTTTGTGACCAAGCCACTGTTATAACGGGATTTTTCAGGATTTACTCACTGTGCTTTTTCTGTCTTACTGCTTTCCTTGTAACCTCTGCACCCCGCTCCCCCAAGATCAGGGTCTATCCTTTAATCTCAGATGGTGCCCTGATTTGGTTGACTAGTGCTCTTGATCCTGACTACCTCATTCCCACTGCTCCTAGGCAGGCTTAGCCCACCTGCCAGGATGTTCACCTGCTCATACCTCACCTAACCTTCCTAGTGCAGATTACCATCTGGATTGCCACCTTTCTGTCCCTAGATTCTGCAGGTTCTGGGACCCTCTACTATCTCTCCTTCCTCCACCCTGGGCCTGCACACTGACCTTATCCCTCTGCTCCTACCCTACCAGCAACATTCTCACACATAACCTTCTCAGAGACGGAGGGAGGTCTGATCTCCAGTTGTAACGTGACCTACCCACATCCTCAACCCCACAACTTCCTTCTGTCAAAATCTTGGAAAAGTCAAGAGGGATTGCATCTCCCTTTTCTCTGTTCATTTACCAAGAAACCTGACATTCTGGCAGGCCTATCTTTCCATGAAAGGCTTGTCTGAATTTTCCTCCTTCCACTTGACTGTAGTGCGAGCCAGCACTCGGAGCCATAGAAACCTGACACCATTCAATAAGCAAACAACTATAAATGCCAAGAGTCAACAAGCTGCTAAAGCCTCCAGTGAAGGAGGACCTGCAGTCGGGTTGGTC
The DNA here is from genome assembly GCF_011800145.1 of Mirounga leonina. Classification (NCBI taxonomy): domain Eukaryota; kingdom Metazoa; phylum Chordata; class Mammalia; order Carnivora; family Phocidae; genus Mirounga; species Mirounga leonina. The sequence continues at coordinate 3,965,115 of NW_023270871.1, forward strand.
GTCATTTTCACTGCATCAACAAGACATTAGACAGTTTCTTTGGCAGACATCACAATCATGTTAGCAGGGACTTCTCTGGATACAGTAGTTAGTTGCCTGTGATAAGAGAGAATCAAGTAACCAAACACATGACATCTCTACCTCACCTGTGCTCCCATGCTGGTTGTGGGGAGGCATTTTGGGCAAAATCCAGATTCATCCAAAGCAAAAACTTTTGAAAATTGGTAAAGCAGCATTCTGAAAACTTAATTTTTAACTGGAAACAGATCTATGAACATAATCCCGAAGTGCTCACCTAAGCAGAATAATTGATTGAACCATAATGCATTTGTCCATGATAAAATTGAAGATTGTCTACCAAACTGTCTGTGGAGTCCATGACTTGAACTGACAGTGATGATATAAACAGATATTTGAGGTTATAAGAATTTCATGAATAGCTCAAGGAATTCAAGGACACCAGTTGAAAAGACTATTATGATTTGGTTTCTGGACATCTGGCCATGGTATGAAGCCAACTCTCTCTCCTCCCTCCTCTCTCTTCCCACTCTGACTTCTAACAGCTTTCCTACAAGCTATGAAAGGAAGGGGCTGACACGGATAAGCCCTCCATGCCCTTGAACTTTTCAGTTCCCGCATGCCATGTGGGATAGCAGCCATTTATCACCTTCGTGATGGCCCGTGGGCTACAGGGGCAGGACAGGAGTCTGACTTCTTGGCTGGTTCTATGTTTTTTACAATGGTCTGAAAACGATAAATACACTTGTTACTGTATCAGCTCTGCAGAGGAGGAACTGTGAAGTGAGAAATGGCAGAAATTGCTTGATCTGCATGATTGTGCAAGTTATATATGGATTATATGCATCAGAGATATTTCTCTGCAGTCAGATGTTGAATTCTCGACTGCCAAAGCTGTCAACAACTAGATGGAATTTAACAGTCTTCCCAAATAAACCTCACTTTATCAATTGTGCTTCACTTTATATATTTTTTATTCTACATATGTAGAACTATACATAGACATATAATACTATATTTTTTCTTTTTTTAAATTTTATTTTATTATGTTATGTTAATCACCATACATCATTAGTTTTTGATGTAGTGTTCCATGATTCATTGTTTGCGTATAACACCCAGTGCTCCATGCAGTACGTGCCCTCTTTAATACCCATCACCAGGCTAACCCATCCCCCCACCCCCCTCCCCTCTAGAACTCTCAGTTTGTTTCTCAGAGTCCATAGTCTCTCATGGTTCGTCTCCCCCTCCAATTCCCCCCTTCATTTTTCCTTTCCTGCTATCTTTACTTTATATTTTGAGCATTAACAAATAAAAGTAGCTGTTGTGTTTTGATTTTTTTAAAAAAGAAGCCACACTTTAAAAAAAAAGTCTCATTTTGGAATTTTCCAAGTCTCTGGTAAAATGTCCAAATATCTAGATCTTGGCAGAGCTCTGAGTTGTCTCAGAAATGACTCCACAGTGCTTCAGTGAATGGTGGCATAATGCAAAACATGTTGATCTTGGGCTGAGTCATTAATTAGTGACATTTATTGAACACTCGTTATATACAAGGCATCATACTAACCAAGTATACAAACAAAAATACAAGAATGGGAATCTAATTATACCAGGGGGACAAGCAGAGGAAGTTTTCTTTAGGTAAAAGAATAGGTCAGTGGAGAAATAACTTCACTTATAAACTTCCTTACACTAAAGTTGTTCCATAATACTGAACAAGTGAAAATACAAGCTATAAATACAAAGGCACAGCAGAGTCCAAAACCTTTTTCTGCAAAGAAACCTGATGCAGATTATCTTGGTTAAAGATCATGAGTGAGTTAATAGAAGTCATAATGAAGACCGAACTGCTCTTCTCCATGATACTTTAGAAAATGGCTCTGATTCCCGCCTGTAGTAATTGACTTAATAGGACAAGAGGTTGTCAGCATTTTCCCCCTTAAACTTGATGTGTGTGTAGAAAATCTGGCTTCCATGAAAACTACACAATTGTGAATTTAAAGCAAGATTAATAAGTATGCAGGTTCAACACATCTATTGTAAAAATTTTATTAACAGGCAACGCTGGAGTAGAAAACACAGGTTCTTATGACTGCAATTAGACCTAACAGCGGTGTATAACACTGAGTTCTTCTCTGAAATTTTCCCAGAAAGGAATAGATATGGTTTGCTTACTTCAAACATTTTGCTTGCTTGCTTGCTTGCTTGCTTTGAAATTGCTTGCTTTATTCATTCATTCCCCTGTGGGGGAAAAAAAATCCAGTGTGTGAATTCCCTTCCCTGTCAGATTGCAAATCCAGAGTAGGAAAAGTATCAAGAAGTCTAGAGTGGGCAGATTGAATTTTCCCTGCACAGTCTTCATTACCCCCTTGCTGCTGGGAATAGTGGCCCAATATGCTTTTGGGAAACCTTGGTGATTTAGATCACTGTAACTTCATCCCTGCCTGCAGAGATGGGCACATGTCCCAGTCCTGGCCAAACAGGGCATCTCTGACCACAATGACTGAGCCAAAGATTGGCCTTGACCCAAGCCAGACCAATGAGACCCAGCTTGGGGATTACTAAATTGATGGTCCCCATTTCGCTCCTCATGGGAGAGTCTGCCTGCGAGTAAAGCAACAGGGAGGAAAGCGGAACTGAGAGATGGAAAAAACCAGATACCTGAAGCCATCTTTTGAGCATCTAGATCCAGATATAAGTAAAGCCTTGATTCCTACTGATTGACACCCTTTGTTCTGTCTACCTCCCTAGTTTCTTAACCAGCTGCCCAGACTTCTGCCTGGTCACACCTTGCTGAACTTCCCTGGTGCAAATCTCCTACGTGGACTGTCTCTTCACCTGTCCCCACACTCTCCAGGTGGCACCTGGCTTGCCGGGTCTTCCTCCCACCAGAACCTGCACACCATCCTCACGTGGCCCTCTTATTAATGACATCCTCCACTCCCAACACCTTCCCAAAGGCAGGTCTGGTCTCCAGTTCTAATGTCTCCTGCCTGCTTAACCAGCAACAAACTTTATTCTCTCAAAACCATGGACATTTTAGTTCTGTAACCAATATATTTGTTTTTTTGTTTTTGTTTTTTTTAAGATTTTTATTTATTTATTTGACAGAGAGAAAGACAGCGAGAGCAGGAACACAAGCAGGGGGAGTGGGAGAGGGAGAAGCAGGCTTCCTGCTGGGCAGGGAGCCCGATGTGGGGCTCGATCCCAGGACCCTGGGATCATGACCTGAGCCGAAGGCAGACGCTTAACAACTGAGCCACCCAGGTGCCCACCAATATATTTGTTTTGCTTAAGGTGGTTTGAATTAAGTTTCAGTCACTTGCAACAGAAATACCCTTGCTCTTCATCAATAATAAAACTTAATCTTTTTAGAGCAGATGGATTTTTTTGAAAGAGCCAAGGGTCGCCTAGAGTCAGGCTTTCTGAATAAGAAGGTATTCAAACATGAGTTTGTGCATAAAATATTTTCCAGTAAAATACAATGAAATATAATGAATATAAACTAAAATGTGATGTAACTAATATCATACATGCCCCTAGTCATTCAAAAGAGGAGTCTCTATGGTGCCTCAAATGGAAATGGCATTTATTTAAATGCATGGTACCTATAACTGATAATCAGATGAATGGCTTTAAATTTTTATTTTTTTATTTTTATTTTTTTTTGCGAGAGAGAGAATGAGAGAGAGCATGAGAGGGAGAGGAGGGTCAGAGGGAGAAGCAGACTCCCTGCTGAGCAGGGAGCCCGATGCGGGACTCGATCCTTGGACTCCAGGATCATGACCTGAGCCGAAGGCAGTCGCCTAATCAACTGAGCCACCCAGGCGCCCCAGATGAATGGCTTTAAAGCAATACACTCCCCAAAGTGTGGCTGGTAGACCATTTGTATTGGGAGGCTGGTATAAAATTCAGATTTCTTGGGTCCACTCCAAGCCACTGAATCAGAGTTTCTGAGAATTGGGCCTGGGAATGTCCACTGTGGTAATTCCAGGTAATTTTCTAGGCATACAAGAGTTTGAGCACTATATATATTTTAGTTCACCTTCAAGTGTTACTGGCTGAACCTAGAGAGAAATTCTAAGAACATCTCATCATTTATAAAACTGAAACTATAAAAAGCAGTAAGGTCCACGTAATCTAGCAATGCTTAAAGGAAGGATGGAGTCAGCTTAGGCTAAGTTAGCTGTGGTAACAAATGACCTAAAATATTAATGGTCCCATAACTGCTCCTGTATTCAGTGGAGTAGGAAAGGATGGTCTTATAGAAAAGAGATACCATAGGAAGGAGCAGCAAACATTCTGAACAGAAATATAATCTACCAATAGGACATTCAATAAGATAGGTCATGTATTCTTGGAAAAAAGTGGGGACTTTATGGTCAGAGAAGTTTGGGGGCTGCTGTATATTACATCCATCTCTAGGACCACACAGCATAAACCAACATATTCAAGGTTCTCAGAGCCTTCCAACGGGAAAAAATTAAGGTCGTTTAACCTCATGTTTCCAAGCTTTGTTTCCATGGAACCCTTTTCAAACACCATCTCAATAGACCTTAATTTCGGGTGTCCCGGCCATCATTTGTGTTGTAGACGAAATAATATTCTCTTCTTCCCCTACTACAAAGCATGCATGTGCGTCATTCCTAGTAGACTATTGCATAATAAATTCTGTGTGGCGTCAAGCTATTCATATGTTAAAAAATTATGATATTGTACTAAGTCATCCAAAAACCTGGAGAATTCTATGCAAATATCTTTAATATTATTCTAACGATTAGAGGCTGCTGAAATTTAATAATACTTGGGATCACTTAAGAAGTGAATCTAATAAGCCAGTTCTTCCAGATATGAGAGTGTTCCAGAAAAAGATTTTACTTTTAAATCTTTCTCATTACCATGTTTGGAGTTAGGTAATTCCTGTAAATTGAAGCAATGTACTGTTTCTTTCCACTTATGGGAACCTGGTATTTCAAAGTTCATTAGCAGCTCTGAAGTTATAATAAGTATGAATGTAGTCAACTCTATGAGAGTCATGACTGGGGAAGCTATTTTCTACTTCTCTGCCTCCACCCAGTGCATCCTTGTACCTGCGCTGGGATGCCGGTGATACACAATGTTTGTGCCGCCGTGTAAGTGGACATTCTTGTTTTTCAAAGTTGTTATGTGGCCAGAGCATGATACCACAGAAGTGGCCATAGTTGTCTCCCGATTTTTCCAGTTTTAAGTCATTTTAAGCCTCTGTTCTCTGATACTTTTGTCTCCCTTATCACTGCCTCTCAATCTCTCCCTGGCTTTTCCTCCTTGATCTACTCCTTAAATAATGGGGTTCTTCCTATTCTGCCCTTGGTCCTCTTCTCAACTCACTCTCTGTATCTGCCCTCTGGCCTTCTGCCCAGCCTGGATCTGTCTCCACCCCACACATTCCTGAGCTTTGGGATCATATTTAATGCCAATGGGTCATCTCTACCTGGTGCTGCATATTGATCAAAATTAGTGTATCTCAAGCAAAACTCTTCATTTTCCTCCCCAAACATGTTCTTGTATTCTGTTTCTGTTCATTGTTTCACCACCTATTTGGTCTCTTAGGTAAAAAAAAAAAAAGGGGGGGGGGGCATTATCTCTGGCCCCTTCATGTCTCTTACCCTTAAGCTCCAACTCATGCCCGCATTCTGGACAATCTCAGAAATATGAGACTTGATACCTTCCTCTCTATCTGCACGCACTGCCTTAGTTCAGATGCTGATGATCATTTGCCTGGATTCTGAGAGTATGGTGTGGTGGTGAAGAATGTGGGTTCTGGCACCCAGACGGCTTGGGATGGAATTCCAATTCTACCGCTCCTTATGGAGTGACCAAGCCAAGTAAGTTAACCTCTCTGTGCCTCAGTTTCCTCATTTATATATATAAAAAAGAATCATTATAATACCTACCAAATAGGGTTATTGTGAGGATTACTTTGGTAAATATCTACAAAATGCCTGGCACATAGGAAATGTGCAATGTGTTAGTTATTCGTATCACCACAACTTTTTTGCTGATTCTGCTGGTACTAGTTAGTCCCTTTCCATTCCCATTAGAATCATCTTCCCAAGAAACAAATCTTATCATGTCTCTCCTTAGCTTTACTGGCTTCCTACTCTTTAAAGATGCCAGTTCAGCTTTCTCAGAAGGACATTTACGACCATTCAAAAATCTGTTCCCAACTCCCTTTCTGGGTTCTATTTTGGCCACACAGGCTCTAAACTTTACACTCAGGCCTGTGCTAAACTCACCATCATTCCTCAGACACTCCATACTTATTCTTAGTTCCACGTCTTTGCATCTCATGCTTCTGTGTTGGTCAGCTTTCCTAAGCTATGCTCCTATAACTACCATCCCCAGGTCTCAGTGCTTTTCAACAACACAGCTTTCTTTCTTGCTTATATTACTCATTTGAAGGTCCATTCTACTCCAAGAGTGTTCTTTGCTCTGAGACCCACACTGAATGAGCAGCCCCTTTCTGGAAATGGTTTTCTCATGTGATAGAGGGAAAAGAGTAACTGCAACGTCATGATGGCTCTTTAAGGTTTTGCTCAGAAGGGGTACAAAAAACTTCTCTTCACATTTTCTTGGACACGCCTGACCTTAATTGGGGCAGAGAAATAAAAACCTCTCCCAGGGACATGGAACAAATGATTAGAAACAGTAACATGGTCTTCCACGGTCCATGTATTTGAAAGGCCATCCCATGTCCCTCCTTTTCTCCATTCTTCAAAACTTTCAAAGCTTTATTGTCACCTCATTTGTGAAGTTCTTCTGTTGGCACCAGGCTGTCAGGTCACATCTCTTCATTCCCTCAGGACTCTGGCTCCACTTCTAAGAAAGTGTTTGTCATACTTACTGAGAATATCTGTCTACATCCCCCATTCTCTCAGGGGCAATGACCACAACTTCTGGATTTCTCTATTCCAGGTTCCAAGCATCCTAGTGCTCAGAAGGTGTCAACAGCATGGATGAATGGGGCAGTTTGTTGCCCGGCCATTTATAGGCCAGGTTGGGAAAACTTTTCTGCTAATATGCAGTGGTAGGTGACCACGTGACTCCTTCATGCAGGCAGAAAGGAGACCAGTGAGAAAGCCAGTTTGGTGTTTTCTCTGTGCCCACCAATTATGTCATTTTCTTATTTTGCCCTTAGTCCATTGCTACGTACCAGGAATAAATGCCTTGAAAAGATCCTATGGATGCATATAGCCTTGGGCATTTAGATACATGGAATATTCAAATGAGAACAGATTGTGCCCATGTAATGTTTGTTAAAACTTTGCTTTTAGTCAGGTCATCTATTGAAAAGACAATACCAGCAAAATCATCCTGATGAACTATCAAAAATTCTCACCTTTTGGTAGCATTTTGGGAGGATATTAAATGAAACAAAAGGCTGAGGTGTTCAATTTTACCTCCAAAGTATTGCAAATGCATCCCCTGTCATCCCCTCATCGGCACTTAGTTCAGGCTCTCAAGATAACTCCTAACCTGCACTTCAACAGCACACCTACACCCCTCCTTGCTTTCCCTCTGCCCAGAATGTTCTCCCGCCACTCCCTCAGCCCCACTCCAATCAAGGAAAGCTTTTCATCAGGCGTCACTTTCCTTTTGAACTCTCTCCAATGCTTTCTCTTCACCATCCTCCAACAGAGTTAAATCCTATCCCTGTGTATCTTTTTATCATTGTGTTTTATCACATAGCATTGTAATTATTTGTTTACGTGCCTGTTTCCTCTTAATGGAATAAGAGTCCTGTGAGAGCAGGTATTGTGTTGACCAATTTCTCTCTTAGAGCAGATGGCCTTTGCGCATACCTAAGGAGCTCAATGAATGTTTGTTATGTTGAGCTACTGTTGAACAGAAGGCAAAAATTGTGACTCACACATTTTGTGGTAAGCAATGTGGTACGATTGAAAATACTTTCCAAATCTGGTATTTTAATGTATCCTACTCTTTTCATGATTCATGAAGAATGTAGTATTTCTAGTATTAGCCAATATATTCTGAGTTAATTAATGTGAATTTTAACTTTCATATATAAGCTCCATGCAAAAACTTTTTGGAAATGAGCCAATTCTCATGAGAACCATTTAGCATACTAAGAAAAAGGCTTTAGAGGAAATATTCTTCACAGGGTATTATTTGGCTAAAGAAAATTTAAAAGATACCATAAGTCTTTTTATTGTCTTTGCCACGGAAAACAAAAATGAAAGTTTCACTGAGACATAAAAACTAAAGAATTAAAGAGAATTGAAGTTTCATGTGCCTTAGGAAAACAGTACAACATGCTAATTTGGCCAGATCTTCTAAACGAAAAGAAGGCCAAGTGCACATTACATCCATTTAATTTGCCCAAGAATAAAATTTTCAGTTTTGCTAACTCTAACACATGTTATATAAGAAATCATGAGTGTAAGAAGGAGAAAAAGAAGGCAAAAAAGGTTGTAATTAAAGTAAATCTTCCCAGAACCCTGGATTGCACCAGGAACGTGGCCAGAATAAGCAAGGCTACTGAGTTTTGCCAGGGTCATGTTTGGAGGTTACTTTATCATAGCCCTCGCTTAAAAAACATAATTTGAGCATAGAAGGGCTCCCAACGTTCAATGATCTCCATGTGCTTCCCATTAGGGTCAGAAGAAGAAATGCTGTGGTGGCTTCTGCAAATGCAATGGAATGGGACTTTTCAGATCTCTTTCCGACTTGGCAAGATGGATGGTGTGCCAGCCCGGACATCGGGAAGGGCCAGCTATTTCCAGTGGGCAGGGACACACAGTCATACAGAGTCACCTACAAACCACTGCAAATGTTACTTAGTCACTCGTCTTGTGGAGGACAGCACCTAGCCCAGCTCAGAATGGCTAGATCCCTTATTCTAACTAATAACATCATAGTTGTTAAAGTATAAGTTAATAGCAAAATATTATTAATGAATTCCCTTGTTAGCTGAGCTATGATGGAATTGGAAACTGCCAGAAATGGTCTGTCAAATCTTCACTTATTTACCTGCTTCCTACCAAGGGAGTGTGACCAATCACATACAGCAGTCGATCCCTTTCCCCACCTCCCAATGGCAACCAGGATAGCACGAAGACTAAGCCAAGTGTAGCATCACTATTAGCTGCTTATCCAAGACCCATTTCCCTCTTTTTCATCACTAAACACTTGTCCAGCTAAACATTCACTTTCCCAAGCAATGAGACGTAAGTAGATGTTTGCCTGGGAGTTTTGGTAAAGGCTTTGAATTTCCTGTTAAAAGGAGACAGATACACCATTCTCTTCCTCTTTTCAAAGCAGATGGGATGTCCAAACTACGGCAAATATCTTGGAACATCTTGGACCATGAGGCACTAGGGATAGCTGATCAGAAAGATAAAATGACCTGGGCCCCTCATGGCATTATGAGCTGCAAACAATGTGAGCATCAGCATCGGGCTCCCTGATCAGAGGGGAGTCTGCTTCTCCCTCTGCCCGCCGCCCCCCCTGCTTGTGCTCTCTCTCTCTCTCTGACAAATGAATAAAATCTTAAAAAAGAGAGAGAGAGACCTCGTCAGTTGAAAATAAGTCTCACACTTATTTTTAATCTTTTAATAAAAGAAGATGCAACTTTATCACACCAAATTTTACATAATCTTGTCTTGTCTCCGTCATGCAAATCCTACCTTAAAATTCCAGCTGTAGCTACAGTATTCACATTTTATTACTCAAGTATAAGACTTTCATGTGGATTCCATAATTATCTTTTGCAAATTTTATTTTTACAATATTCGCTGCAGTCATTTTGCAAGGGCTAACATGTAGGTTTCTATAGACATAGATCATATTTCTATTAAAAACAACAACAACAACAACCTCCTCAAACTGGTAATATCTGGTTGATGGACTGGGTTATAGATGTTTGCACCTGGAGCGTAGCCAGACCCGAAGCCCATGCAAACATATAGTCACTGCAGATCCATCACATTAGAGCCGTTTCTGTCCTGGATCCAATTTTGGGTTTGGCACGTTGTTTCATCGTGTCCTACCCTAAAACTCTCCAATAATAATCCGAAGAATGGGTGCAAAAGGGCAGCTTGCTTATCTTCCTTTAACTCTCCTAATGGAGAAGTGCCCACCAAAGAATTTAGAAATGAAACAAATTCATCGCTTACACATTCTTTTTAGTGATGACAGCCACCATTGACTGAGACGTTTGCCAAACTCTACGCACACATGCTCTCCTTTAGCACTCACAGCCTGTAGCACATACTGGTGTCCTGATGTCATCGTCTTTCACGCATCCAGTCCGTGAGGATTTCGAGCAGCCACAGGGCTAGACCCTGGGACTGAAGCAGTAACGACGCTCCTACCTAACACCAGCGCCCTCCCTTACACACACACTTACAGCTCCTGGAGTCTCCTGGGGGGAAAGAGACATCACAGTGCAGGGAGGATCCAGGAAGAGACAACTAAGGAGCATGTAACAGGGGTCCTAACCTAAACATGGAAAAGGGAGGGAAAGGCTCACTGGGAAAATGATGTTTACGGCCAGACATTCAGGGTTGTTCAGGTAATGGGAGAGGCGGTAGTGGTGCTGGGGCTACAAATATTCCGGGCAGATGAGACAAGATGTTGTTGGAGAGCCCGGGGCCGCTGTTGCTGGAGCTGAGCTAGCCGGGAAGAGAATGACGAGAGGACCTGGTGGCCAGGACTTCATCCTGGATGCAGTGTGAAGCCATTCAGAGCGGTATTGCTGTCATTTCTCTGTGTGTGTGTGTGCACACGCACGTGTGCCTGGGAGCATGGAATAGGAAGAATGATCAGATTTAAACCCAGATTCAGGGCACCTGGGTGGCTCAGTCGGTTAAGCATCTGTCTTGGGCTCAGGTCGCGATCCCAGAGTCCTGGGATCGAGTCCCACATCAGGCTCCCTGTTCAGCAAGGAGCCTGTTTCTCCCTCTCTCTTTGCTCCTGCTCTCTCTCTCTCAAATAAATAAATAAAATCTTAAAAACAACAACAACAACCCAGATTCAGAAAAATTAAGCACCTTTGTCCAAAGTCACTCCTAAGCTAGAATTTGAACCCAATGTGCTTGACTCCCATCCTTTGTTCTGAACCCATCATTCTCTACTATCTTCTAGGTTTTTTTTTAAAGATTTTATTTATTTATTTATTTGTGAGAGAGAATGAGAGAGAGCACATGAGAGGGGGGAGGGTCAGAGGGAGAAGCAGACTCCCTGCCGAGCAGGGAGCCCGATGCGGGACTCGATCCAGGGACTCGATCCAGGGACTCCAGGATCATGACCTGAGCCGAAGGCAGTTGCTTAACCAACTGAGCCACCCAGGCGCCCTACTATCTTCTAGTTTTACCAGCTTCATTCTAGTCTGGTACCTTATCTCTATCAAATCCACTCAAAAACATTCAAAACACATGTGTCTAGTGCTTACTATGTACCAGGGCCCACATTAGGGGATTCAAAGACTCTGGCCAGGAGCTATAACTTGTTCTCTGTTCCTTCTCAGAGGCTAGAATTTGGAATCTATTTTTAACCTCATCCATTAAAACATGTCCCAGAGGCCACTTGATTTTTTGACCTATTGCAATATTATGTCAAAGTGAAAGTTCATGGCAACTGGGGGCCCTGGGGAAACCACTGTCAGCCAGCAAAGTCCCCGTCTGATTTGGTTCTAACAACAATCTTGCGGAGTGAGTCCCCTGTTGCAGGTGGGTAGACTGAGGTTCAAACGGTTAAGCCACTAGCTGAAGATCACATAGGTAAAAAGCTCCAGAAGTGGGAGACCAGCATCTGTCCTGGGAACCAAACTCTCGGGGCCACGCAGCCAAGCAGTTTCTCTCTGAGCGGGGAGATGCTCCTGGCAAAGGGAGAACGAGAAGCAGGGAAGGGAAAGGGGCTTGAGGGAAATGATTTGGAAACTAAGAATACGCTATATGACATGATATGTGACTGTCCAATCGTTCCCCACAGTTTTAACTATTTTTTAACCAGCCTCATTGTTGAGAAGCCCCACAGAAGTCATTGCTACTTAGAAAGGAAATGGATTTTCAATTCTAACTAAATCCCAAAGCATGTTTTTTCTTTCCTTCCCTTTTTTTTTCCTTTAGGTCAAAAGTTGTATGTAGCTAGAGTTATCCGCGGGACATCTGATTTCGCTCAGACAGATAAGTAAAAAAATAAAATATTTATAAAATTCAGAGGCTGTTTTTGCTTTGGTATTTGAGTATCTTTTTAAAAAGGCCTTAAATCCCTATGAATGAATCAAGCACCTGCTAGACTGAGTCCTTTCAATGCTCAGGAAAGGCTTCGCATAGGTTAAAAGCTACATTAAGACTTGAACTTGGGCATTTGCCTGCAAATTTTTCTCTAGAAATCAGTTTGCTCTAGTAAGGTTTATGAAATACTCTGGGCTTTGTATTTTATTTTCCAAATCATCTACCCAATCATCTCTCTAAACCATGAATCTATAGCTTAGCAAAGTTTTTATACATCCTACCCATCAGAATAAAATGGATCAGATCATGCACCATTTCTTAGTATTAATTTTACTTTAGCACAGAGGAGCTCTAGGATACTGTTCTCATTTTTTAGGATTATGTTCTTTGGGATACTGCCTTCATTAAGTGTCATACTAACCCCTTCCCCCATTTATTTATTTATTTTTTTAGAAGTCAACTACTGATCTTGCTAGATCATGTTCAAATGAGAAATAGTAATGCATAGTTCAAAGAAATATGAATATTAAAGTGACTGTTCCTTAATTGTAAAAAAAAAAGAATAAAAAAGGATCAAAGTGGATTTGCTTATTAAAGATAATCCAATTTTAATAACAGTTCTCAAATAAATGAAATTGGATCCCAAATTACATGGGCCAAAACTTGCTCATTAAAATGCCATAGGGGCGCCTGGGTGGCTCAATCGTTACGCGTCTGCCTTCAGCTCAGGTCATGGTCCCAGGATCCTGGGATTGAGCCCCGCATCTGGCTCCCTGCTCGGCGGGAAGCCTGCTTCTCCCTCTCCCACTCCCCCTGCTTGTGTTCCTGCTTTCGCTGTTTCTCTCTCTGTCAAATAAATAAAATCTTTAAAATAAAATAAAATAAAATAAAATAAAAATATAAAATAAATAAAATGCCATAATATTCAAAACTAGTGTCATTAAATCCAGAAATTTGGGTAGGGAGTAAGGATAAGATTTTGATGACCTTATTCCATTAAAGAATAGTATATGGGAAATATTGAAATGAAATTATAGCATTATTCAAATTTTATTTACAAATTAGAAAAGGAGTCAGAAGGCAAAAAAGAAAGTGTGTGTGTGTGTGCCCCCTTGTTCTTTGTCCTCCAACAGTAAGTAGCCCCACCTTTAAAAAGGGACTCAGGGAGAAAGGAAAAAGCCCTTAGCTAAACCTCCCAGATGAGTTCGGAAACTCAGAATAGCTAGAGTTGCAGGGTTGCTGGGGGGGGGGGGGGGCAGCAAAATTTCTGTTTCACAATTTAGAAACTCTCTTATTTTAATTGGAACTAGGCCCTTTACATATTCATTTAATGTTCATAAACCCAGGAGGTAGATCACATATTGATTATTCCCACCTGATACTATACTGAGACACAGTTAATCTAGTAACTTACCAGAGGTGACTCAGTTAGTAAAAGTTAGTAAATGTAGGATCTAGAATTAGCCTCAAGCCTTTTCTTTTAACTTCCCTTCCTTTCCTGAATATAGGAATATAGGTTTCTGTTGTTTACCTTCTGGCAATAAATTATTTCCACAAGAGAACAGATTCTGAAAAGCATCTTTTAACTGTGATGGGAAGCGAGATCCTATAAGGGAGGCTGATTTGTAAGCTGGGGACTTTCGGGGAGAATCGGCCAAATCGAGATGAGTGGAGGGTGGAGGGGACAAGGTGGTAAGAGAAGGATGAATGTAGGGAAAATGTTCAGTACCTTCCCTTGGGCCCTGGACACCCATGTACTGTTGTGAACATCATGTCGGTGTCTCCTTTGACACAGTCTCTCCCCCTGCACCTGGCATAGAGTTTAAAAGGAAAGCAGTGGTCCCGCTATCGTATATGTAACTGAGGGCCTCCGGATAAGTGGTATTTCAATGAGCAAATACTCTTTCAAGAACAGTAGTAATAATAAGAAGAAGGACTATCATTTATGAAGTGCTTGTTACACATCAACTATCATCATCACCATCATCATTAAAAATCATGAACACTTATCACTATGGATCAGACACCATTCTGAGCTCTTTGTATGTATTATCTCACTTAATTCTCACAATTATTCAATCAAGCCGATGCCATTATTATGCTCCTTTACAGAAGAGGAATCTAAGGCATAGACAGGAAAGCTTCTTGTCCAAGAACACCGGATCCAAACCCAGGATTTGATTGCAGAGACTGCAAATGGCTTACCTGCTTTATTCAAAAGATTTTTGTTGACTCCCTACTACGTGCCAGGCTCTGAGCAGAAACGGACATGACCCCTGCCTTTCTGGAACTTGCAGTCTAGCCAAGAGAGACAGCAGACGAGCGAGGATATAAACAAATGTCTAATGGCAATGGGGGCAAGGACTCTGGAGGAAGGGTTCGCGGGGCTCTGTCCTCCTGTCACAGGTCACCACACTGTCTTATTGTACACACGGGGCAGTGGACGCGTGGTGTTGTGACATAAAGGGAAAACAGTGAGGCGTTAGGCTGAGGACAATCTACTCAGACCCTCCCAAGTTAAGAATCAATTATTTCACTCGGGGGCATGTCACATTTTAGTTGCCATTAGCAAAATCATTTTGCTTGGAAGCCTAAGTGGTAATTATGTGCACGTTCAGAGTTCCAGAACACAGATTTCACTTCAGCATAACTCACCCTATTTTTAAATGCAGAGATTTCCTGCTGCTTATGTAGCAAAGACCAGGCATTTAACTGACCACTCACCTGGGCACGTAGGTAAGAGCTACTCAGCCAGGGCATCCATGTTTCTACTTCCACTTTTCATCTGTGGCATGTAGAAATTGGATTAAAGACTGTGTTTATTTCTGTTCAAAGCACTGGAAATAAAAGGTTTGGGCAGATATTTTAAGGACACCGTATAGACTATGCACGAACTTTTGCGGTCAGTTTTGCCGCTCAAGTCAGGACCAGTGACTCACTCTGACCTGGGTTTTGTTGGCTCTTGAAATACTGTTTTGGTCTTGTCCTTAGCAAAGTTGATGGGCTCACCCCAAACATTGCTAGTTGGGGAAGGGGGTGGTGGGGGTGGGATTGTGTGAAATATTCTGCACAACAAAAGGGGTTTCAACTTTCCTAGTTATTCCCAGACGACTTTTGACCTGCGGAGCACTTTCGTCTGGGAGAGACCTTAAATCGGAGCATCTGGTGAAAAGTCTGCATACCATGCAGGAGAAAGTTGAGTCCCTGAGAGATGAAGCGATATGACTAACGTCAAGGGCCTGCTGGTGGCACAGATAATCCTGAGAACTCCAGCCTCCCCAGAGCCACGGCCCAGAGCTCCTTATTCACCTCATGCTCACTCCGGAACTGAAAACCTTAGTGTCTTTTGTTGTTATTGTATCTTCTCTTCTTCTTTCATGCCTTAAATATTGTGCCACAATCATCTAAAATGACATGGATCAACACTAACAACAGCTTGTAGTGATTGCCAACTAAAACAGGAGTTGTGTAATTCTACTCTGGTTCCTAGGAGTAAAGAGTTTTGAACAGAGAACATTTAACAGTGGGAGATGTAAAAATGTATGGACAAGGAATATGGAAGAGCCTAATAAATTAAAGAAATTTGGTAAGCTCTCTTAATATGATGTTTTAAGAGAAGAATATGAGCATATTTCATGCTGATGAACATGGGAGCTCTGTATTCCAGCAAGGGTTTAGGCCGGATTCTGTTTCTTTCCTAACTAGGGAAGATTCCAGGGGGTGGGGAGGACTTCAAGTATAAGGTAAGGGGAAAGTTTATGAATGGTATCACAAAGGGTGATCTGGCAGGGGCAAAAACTTAGACCTGGACTGTCCGATACAATAGCCCCTAGCCACGTGGGGCTAGTTCCGTTGAAATTATTAAAATTAAATAGAATTTTAAAACCCAGGTCCTCCATCACACTAGCCACATCTCAAGTGCTCAAGAGCCACATGAATCTCTGGTTACTGTATTGACCTGCACAGATGTAGAACATTTTCATCACTGCAGAAAGTTATTTTGGACAGCACTGAAGGGGAGGGACGGATGAATGGGGGAAAGGGGAGCACAAGGTAATGCTGATCAGAAAAAGGATGCACTAGGGTAGGAGACACGAGGGGGATGAGATACACTGAAATGACCCAGGGAAAGATCTCGAAAGGGGTTTGATCTTAGATGCAAGGCAGTGGCTAAGTTTTAAATATGATGCAACTCTGGGCAGAAGCATCCCTGTGGTTTTGGCTGGTAGATATTCCTCTGTACAAAGATAAAAGTGTACCTTCTGCAAAACTATGGGAAAAAAAAAAAGCTGAGTGGTTTCCCAGGACTGGGGAAGGGAAGTGAGGGAGGGAGGAGTGTTTGGGGGATTTTTTGGTGAAAAGATTCTGTAGGATACAAAAATGGTGAATACATGTTATTTTACATTTCTCAAAACCAGGAGGATCTACAACACAGAGTGAACACTAATATAAACAATGGACTTTAGTTCGTAATAATCTATCAGTATAGTTCATCAGTTATGACACATGGGACACGTGATTGCAAGATATTATAATAGGGGAAACTGGTTGGGGCATGGGAGGGAGTGGGTAGGGGTAGGTAGGCGTACTTGGAAACTCTCTATACTTTCTGCTCAGTTTTTCTATAAACCTAAAACTGCTCTAATAAATAAAATTTTATGAGTTAACTAGTTCCCATAAAATATTTTCAAGCACTCAGAAAGTCTTCATTTTCACATAAACAATGAGATGACAGCAAAACACATTAATCTAGTCTCAGCTGATAATTTTATATAATTATATATTTACATCAATATTTGTCATTAAAAAAACAACAACAGTACACTGTCTTCCAGATGTCCACAGCACAGTGTCAGGCACTCATCTTGGTGAACAGAATCCCAGCTGGATTTTAGTCTATACTCGCCACCTGTCTTTGTGCAGTGCACAAACTGCACAACTGTACACAGTGGCTCTACAGGAACCCCATCCATTATGACATGGGGCTCCAAATAGAGCAAGTGAGGTTGTAGTGAGTGGGGACAAAGGATGACCATCTCTGTAGGGTGCCAAAGACTGACTGAAAAAAGAGTCTGTTGAGAATGGATCACATTAAGCCGTATGAGAGAGAGTGTTTTTCATTAATGGAGAGCCAAGAGTCCTGAGAGACCCTGAGAAGTGGCAGAAAAGTGGGGTGGTAAGAAATCTAAAGGGACGTGGGAGACCAAAGCCAGGAAGGCACGAGACAAATCACAGCAATACTCTACCTAGAAGCTGATGTCTGAGACCCAGCAGCTGCCTCTCTGAGCTGGGATTCAGTTGAGAGTAGCCTTGGCAAATGCGGTTTTGCCGAGAGAAGAGCAGGGCGCTGGCGGGAGGCCCAGCTTCTGGGAGAGAGGTTAGGATTCGAGGATGTTCATCCTAGGAGCCTGTATATGCACATATGGCGTAGTCCAGGGGCTGGAAGGAAAGAGGAGAAGGAAATGCATCCCAACAATGACTGGAATGCATCAGCTGTGCAAAATGAAACTCCTGGGAAAACCTAGCCATGTCTTGGATTGTGGTTCAAGGAACTAGTAATGGGATAAAAAGCTTTCGCTTCCAGGCCAGCGGTGTGAGCCCAGCCCAGGTTAGGAGTTAGCCCAGTGCTTCAGATGTCAGCGTGGAAGGAACTGATGGGGCCGGTCTACCTTCTAGTATTGGAGTAATCCTGAAAAGAACCACCTGCTCAATAGGTAATCCTAGCAGCCAGCTTCACAGAACGACTGGGGTGGGGGTGGGGGGGGCAGATGAATTGTGGTATCTGCTCATTCTTAGCTCTGAAGGGAGTCCCTTCAGAATAGGACTGGAGCACTCTGGAAAATTTCTACTGCTCCTGAGTATATAGGTCAGTGCTTCCTTAAGCGTGGACCTTGGACCCCTGTCTCCAAATCATGTTGGGACGCTCATTAACAAGGTCCACTTCCAAGGCCCACCCTAGACCAAGGAAATCAGGGATGGGGTCTGGGAATTGGCATTTCAGTCAGTTTCCTGAGTCATTCTTACGCATCCTGCAGTTTGAGGGTAATTCAGGTAGATGGGTAGTTCTCAAGCTCAGCCATGCTTCGGAATTACGGGGAGGACTTGTTAGCGCACGCATTGCTAGCCCCGCCTCCAGAGCTGTCAGTCAATTCAGCACCGGGGGGTGGGGCCTGAGAACTGACATTTCTAAAAAGTTCCCCTGCGATGTTGCTGGATTTAGGGACCCCACTTTGAGAACCACTGGTGTAGATGAAGAATCTGTCTTCACCTGGCAGCTTCTTAAAAGCTAAGAAAGTTGTAAAATTCCACTTATTATTCCTCTGCATAATTGAACTAGCTTCTACCATCCTGTTATTCAGGTGACTAACAACACCCATGACCTCTTTTTCACCTTGTTAGATAATTTAAATTTTAAATTAACAACACAAAGGGATCTCACCTGGCCAGCCCTAATCTTGTATGTTGTCCTAATTCCAAATGTTTACATTGTCATCAGTCCTGTCTCTCCTGTCTGGTGGTGACCTGCAGAAAACCCTTCAGCTTTGTGTTGCCTTGGGCTCCAAAAACTAAAATCAGCCCCTTTCTTCACTTGCCATAAAGAGATAACCCTGGGGGGGAAAAAAGAGAGAGAGAGAGAAACCTGGAAATATTCTGAAATTCAGAAAGAGTTATTTCGGGGCGCTTTCTGGGACAGGATGTCCCCACCATCAGCTAGAGGAAGCCCAGCTTCTGCGAAGCACTGTGTTGCCTTACAGATCAAAGGGAGTCATTTACTGAAGGGAGGGGTGGGAGTATGTGCTAAGGCCCCCCTGCAACCCCCGCCCCCCCGCCCCGTAAACAGGATAAGCCCTATCAGTGAAAGCTTATACACAGCCAGGCCACAGTCCCCGGTAACAATGGAGCAGCAAGAACAGTGGGTGGCAAGGAAAGGTCCGGACAAGGCTGTTCTGCCAAAGAGTGGCCGTAAACAGGATTAGTTGTAATGGGATTATCAACTCAGGACCTGGAGGTCGGAGCTGGAGAGTTCAGTGCTGCCTGAAGGAAAGACCCCGAGGTGGCTGGTAGGTGAGAGGGTTACCAAGCCAGGATGAGGGCTGTCCCCCACTGGCTCCCTCTGGCCCAGGGATACCGTCTCTTCTGGGCTGAAAAATGAGTCGTTGTAATTGCAGACTGGCTTTGCAGGAGCAGAACCAAGAGTGGTGGTTCTCAATCAGGGGACATCGGCCAGGTCTGGAGGCATTCTTGATTGTCACATCTGGGGAGGGGGATGCTCCTGGCATCTAGGGGCAAAGGCCAGGGGTACTGCTCCACATCCTGCCGTGCACAGGACAGCCCCCCCCCCCCCATGGTACCCTTTCTGGGTCCTCAACCTCCTCTGGGCCCATGGCCGGGAAAGACAGGATGAACAGGCTTCCCCCAGGAGCGGTGCTTTCAGCAAGAGCATAACTTAGAAACAGGTCACAGAAAAAACAAAGAGTGGAAACAGAAAGTGAATCAGGGGTATGGGTGTTATATACACAAGGCCTCTCCATGGTCTTCTCTAGAGCTAAGCCAGGGGTCACGTCTGGGTCTCCAGGAAACACAGTTTATTTAAGCCACTGCCTTAAAGTCCTAAAGCTAAGGTAAGCGTTTTCAGTAGAGTGGTCCCAAATTTGACTTTAGGTGTTCTGGCACCAATACTAAATGGGTCACGAGCCCAGCTCTAGAATCCGTGGGGTAAAATCATGGGAGTGGAGAGGGGAGAACAACAGATCTGGAGACTGGGGGGGGGGGGGGCAGGGGGCAGGTCAGGAGTTAGGGCACATCTGGCAGTCATCATTAGTACATGGGGTTTATGTCACAGGTGTTCTCTGAAGCTGTGGGACTGGAGGAAATTAGAGACGGACGGAAGTGTGGCACGAGAACAGGACTCGGCATCACAAATGGCAAATAGTCGTGCAGGGTCTTATTTTTTTTTCAAGATTTTATTTATTTATTCATGAGAGACTGGGGTGGGGGGTAGAGGGAGAAGCAGGTTCCCCAAGGAGCAGGGAGCCCGATGTGGGACTCCATCCCTGGACCCCGGTATCATGACCTGAGCCAAAGGCAGATGCTTAACCATCTGAGCCAGAAACTGGGGAGTCATCTTTGACTCATCTGTCTTTCTCCACCTGTAAGTCCAATTTTGCCTCTTAATTAGTTGTTCATTGGTTCATACTTTTCCTTCCCCATTGTCAATTTGCTTATCCCTTAGCATCTCTCACCTGGACATTCCAGCAGTTTCCACCAGTCACTTGTATCCAGGTTTACAACTTCTCAATCAGTCCTCCATAGCACTCTATAATTGTCCTTACACTGTGGGAAGCTGTTGATCTTACTCCATGGTTCAATGACTTCTCATTACCTACCACCAGATAATATTTAAACACAATGTCTGACATGCAACCCTCTTCCTGATTTGCCCTCTTTTTTTCTAGGCTCATTTACAGCCATTTTCCTAGTAAAACCTCATGCTTCTCCTACACATAGTGGCCACCTTCTGAAGAGTGGTGTTATTCCTAATCCTATGCCTTTGTGCCTGAATGCCGTCTACCTGGAGTGCGCTTTCCCTTTATCCCAGTGGATGCCAACTCACCCTTGAAAACTCCGCTCTGTATCAGCTGCTCTTCGAAGCCTTCTCTGAGCCTTTTTCTCTCTGAGCCCTTCTGCTCCCACATCCCTGCACACACCTGCAATCTAGCCCTGAGCAGACTATACTGTAATATCTTGTTTAGGCTTTTGTCTTCCCCACTAAAATCTGAGACCTCCAGGGTGGAGCCTTGTCCTGGGAGTTCTCTCTCCTCTGCAGCTAGCCCGACACTTCTAAATGGTGCTTCCCGGAGTTCTAGTTAACAGATATTCCTCAAATGAGAATCGACAACCAAATGAGTTTGAGGAAAACTGCCTGCTGACAACACAGGAGCTCAAGGAAGTCTTCAGCAAAAACCTGTCCGATCTGGTTGAAGTAGATCCTTATGACACTTGCGCAAGGGCCAAGCTGGGGAGACGCCCAGGGTGACCTGGGAGGACAGAGAAGGGGCTAACTCAGGTTCAAGGGGCTCTGGAAGCCTTTCTGGAGGAAGTGATCTCCATCATTCACAATAGGATAGCCACCAATTTAACCTCCAGGAGGCAAACTTTCGGGTATCCTAACACTTCCAGAGACTGAACTTCAGGACTGGATGTGGCCGTTGGACGAGTTTTATGATGCAAAGAAAGTCCAGGCTTTGGGATATCCTCTTCTCATAGCCATTCCCGTGGGCACACATCACATTGAACTGGCCTGCCCCAGGCCGAATCACATCCTGCACCTCTACTCACTCAACACCTTCCATCTGTTATCCTATTGTGGGTGATATTTTCCTGTGCATTTCCGAGAGCCCTCCCGTCGCAGTCCTTAGGCTTCCTGAGGGCAGGCGCTGGTCATTTAGCCTGCTTTCCCGTAGACTCTGAAAGTCCCAAGCACACACTTATTGAAGGCAGTAAGCACAGCGTAATTCAATAGTGTGTGTTTGCCTGGAGGCAGCAAAGACACGGGTGTGAGAACACAGAGCCCGAGCCTCGGTCCGGGGAGGCCTAGGAGGCCTTTTCGGCAGCTGCTGAGGCTGAGGGGCGCAGACAATTTGTCTTCTGCTTCTACCTGGAAGCCAGTGAATCCGTGAGTTCCTATTTAACTCGCAGACCTGAGGACGGGAAGAAGGGGCAGAGGGGCATCCCCGACTCGGATATCTAGCACATTTCCCTGAGAAGGCCACTTGTTTCGAAAGCATCGGGCTAAACCTGCGGGTTTGCCCAGAGGAAGCGGCACGTGGGGGTCTCGGACAGGCCCTCCGCTCAGTGCATGGACTGGAATCCTGGCCTCATCCCTTGCTGCCCCTGTGACACTGGGCAAATTCCTTGACCTCACTGTGCCTCCGTTTTCTCACCTATGAGATGGGGGTAATAATCACAGTACCCACCTCCTGGGGTTCCTCCAAGGACAAAGTGAGTTACAACCTATGTGGTATTGAGAGGAGCGCCTGGCGGGTAGCCAGCGCTATGCAGGGGTTTGCAAAATCAATCTGTCTAGATTAGATTCTGCGTCGGGGCAGATCCAGGCTGAGACGATGAATAACGCTCAGACGGTGCAGATTACCGTAGCGCTGTCACCTACGCCTCGAAATAGTAATAAAAGCTCGCACTTCGATTGTCTGATTCCACCCCACCGTCTACGAAGTGGTATTCTTTTCATGTCTTATAGAGAAAACAGGCCCAGAGGTAAGCAGGCTCAGGGCCATCCAGCCCCGCATCAGGTGACGGAGCCAGGCTTCTGGCTCTGAAGCCCAAACCTTCTCATCAAGTGACATTCTCTCCTGGGGCATGTTTGGGCTCGAGGCAACCCAGGACTTCCCATGACTTGTGGCTTGGGAAGCGGCTCACAAACCTCCCACATCGCACAATTCATGTCGTATCTCACCGACACGTTTAGAACGAATTGGTACTTTTATTAGAAAATTTAAACTGGCATGTGACACTTTTTTTTTTTTTCTCTAGCATACTACAATAAAAAGTGAGCCTCTTTCCACCCTCACCTTCTCTATCCCCACCAGTTCTATGCCCTAAAGTCTCGGGCTAACGTTTCCAAAACAATCTGTGCTTTTGTAAACATCTCCTTTATCATATGTAGAAATGAGGTCATACCTCATACACAGGCGTCTTCCTTTGGTTATTTAACATTTTATTTTATTTAAAGATTTTATTTATTTATTTGAGAGAGAGAGAGACACATAGTGACAGAGATAGCGAGAGAGAGAGCCCAAGCTGGGAGGAGAGGGAGAAGCAGGCTCCGGCTGAGCAGGGAGCCTGACGTGGGGCTCGATCCCAGGGTCCTGGGGTCAGGATCTGAGCCGAAGGCAGATGCTTAATGACTGAGCCATCCAGGAGCCCCGGTTATTTAACATTTTAAATCCAAATACTCTTACTTGTGGAATCTTCTTGCACTTGTTGGGATGTTTTTGCTGTGAATCTACTGATGGCTTAGGGTTCCAGCTGGGGACACAGATCCCGCAGTCTCCCTGGGCCTCAGGTCACATCTAAGAAGGGGCCTCCCAATGTTCTTTGTGCACCTCACCCCTCTGCAGATCAGAGCAGGGGCCTGAGCTGGAACTGTGTCTTGTTTTCACCCAACAAGGCTTTCTCTACAGCATGGGAGCTTGAGCATTCAAGCTTCAGCATTCAGTCTTTCCCAAGTCCTCCGGCCCCTCTTCTCTATCACCTGGATACACCTCCCCACACACACCAGCTCGGAGCCTCTCCTTTCTCCCAACTATATGGAAAATTCCGGTAAGTTCTTGCTTCTAGCAGGATAGAGACTCTTATAAGAGAGTGAGTGGAGCAGGCCATCAGCACACGACAGCCAGCTCATCTTGAAATGGGAGAGCTGGAGGCCCCAGAGATTAACCTACTTCTTTCTCTCTCTCCATTTGACAGACAAGGAAAGCCATGCTCAGAGAGGGTAAGTAACTTCCCCTAAATCCCACAGCAAGCCAGTGACAGAACCAGGACTATCTGAAGATAGGTGAAGTCAGGTGCATGGGGTTACATGCAGTAGTATAGATAATACATGTCATGAACTCGGAATTAATTTGGAGGTGATCCTGACAATACCATACCACATCTTTCAATGCATCATTCAGAATATGGGACTGTGCATTAACTCTATCCCTATCTCTCAAGAGGATGTGTCTTTCAGAAATGATCTATGCGTTTATAAACATTTTTTTTTCAAAATATACCAATGAGATCATACTTTCATAGATACAAGCTTCATTGCTCATGTCCCCAATGTACAGATGAGGCAGAGAGGCCCGCGGAATGACTCAGCAGCTCAGCACAAGAATCTCTTGGATGTCTGCCTGGACTTCTGTCAGATCTACTTGGTTGACTTTCTATTCAGTATTATTACTGAGGTCTTATTGTTACGAACATGTTCTTTGGGTTTCCTGCTTATCTCTGAGCTGAAGAAAATGTGTTTTTTTTCCTGTTTGCTTTTCAACCTTCAGCTTCCATGACCTTAAAAAAAAAAAAAAAAAAATGTAAGCACAAGCTGAGCTGGTCTAAAAGCAGCCTGTTTGCAACGTGATATGGAACCTGGACCGCGACCAGCTAAACCTTGGTGTAGTGTTCTCCAAACACATTTCAACAATTTTTCCAAGTGGCAAGTAGTTTATTTCCACTGAAACACTTGAAGATGCTGAATTAACAGTACATTTCCTAAACTATTGAATAAGTGGTGGTAAAATGGCAGTTTCTAAGTCCAAAGGGGAAATTGCAAATACATACATACATACATATATATATATATTTTTTTACTTCGAAGCTTAGACACTATTAAACATTCCTAGCATTCAGCCAAATGCATTTTCAAAGTTAGAATCAGTTCATATAACATTTTCATAGTCCATAGTTTTTATTAAGATTGATATTTGATGAACTGTAACCTCTAACATCACTTTCTGCTTTAAAATTTATGATTCTCTATAAAAAGAAAGTCATATGCTCCCTAAACCCAGAAAAACCTGATGAATTATGTGAACTGACTCTGGAAAATGTTTCTGAATTGTTTTCTGTGTGTTTCAAGAATTTACTGTACATTTATAAAATACATATATATAGTATGTATATGTATATAACACATACATATGATATATATAACAACATACATAAAATATAGAGAGAGTGTTATCCATTGTTTTACCAAAAGCTACAACTGCCTTTGTCAGTGTAGACGTAAGGAGGGATCTTTTGTATGAGAATATCCTAGAAAAGCAACGATGAGATGATGTTCCTTTCTGAGCTTAAACGGTAGAACTACATGACTTAAGTTATGGAGTCAGGACTAATTGCAGGCTTTGGATGTTGCTCCCTTTTGTCCTCTGTAACCTCCCTTTCCTCTTTTATCAAAGGAGGGAGAGCGAGTAGGTAAATCTGACTGAATTTATGAGAGTAGAAGGAAATGTGGTATAACTTTTCAGGTCCCACTTCAATACCTCTGACTAATGAAACATTAATTATAGTGTCAAATAAATTTTGAGAAGAGTTCAAAGCCAAGTTTTCTCTTCTTTTCATTCCATTGACTTACCATCTGGGAAGCTTGCCTTATTAAGAACAGCTGCTTCTCATTGGCTGTTCTCAAGAGTCCGACCCAAATGTGACATGCTAGTCCTTCAAAGGTGGCGTTCAAGTCCCCTGCCAACCCTTCTACACACCTTTGATGTTTCCCTCCACCAGCCCCAAAGTTCAACCAACACTTTAGCTCTTTTTGAAGAGTCTGCAACTGCTCCCCCACCTCCTGGCTCCCTTTGTCTGGAGCCTAGCGTGGCCAGCTGAAGTCTCTCTTGCCACCCACGGCTGGCCTACAGTCATGGGCACTATGATCACCTTCACGGTTTTCTTTGCTGCCTTGACCAGAATCACCATCTCCACCAGTGTCTTCACCAACAAGCCATCCTTGCCTTCCTCTGCCAATAGTTACAAAAGCCATGCCCACGCAGTCACCACCAAATTCTCCATCAGAGCTTCTGCTGCTAAGTAGGTCAAGGCTACACCACCAGGGGCAATTCCCCACGCTCCCGGAGGGCATTTGGAGACATTTTTTTTAGTTGTCACAACGCAGGGCCGGGAGTGGTATTGACATCTAGTGGGCGGAGGCCAGCAGTGCTCCTAAACATCCTACCATGCACTGGGCAGCCCTTCACAACAAAGTTTCCAGCCCCAAATGCTAATAGAGCCGAGGTTAAAAAAACAGACTGCTCTCAGAGATAGTGGAGGCCTTTGTTTCTCTTTTTTTCTTCACCTTTGGCCAAAAGACTAAAATGAAACAAAACAAAATCTGTCCTCCAGGCACACACCTGGAGCTGCCATCCTCTTCCCCACTCCTCAGCTCGGGACTGGAAAACACAAGTGGGATCTGGTAGAACCAGCCTTGTCATTCCCCATGTGGGGCTGGGACAGAGCAGGTCCATCTGGGCAGAAGAACCCATTCAGACCAGTGGTTTTGCACCCTGGCGACACATCAGGTTCATGTCATTTCAAGTATTTTAAATATTTAGAATACCTAGACTACAGATACTCAGAATCCAAACTGGATTGGTCTGGGATCAGGTCTGGGTGATAAGTTTTTGAAAGTCTCAGCTAATACCAACGTGCAGCAGGAGCTAGCTAATCATCCCCTGTACTAGCAGTCTGATTGGCGCGGGGAGGACAGATCTCCCCAAAGAGCTGTAGGATATTACTTTTGGAGACCCTTTAGCACTGTAAGACATGCAACTTTCCAGTAGGAGAGAAGGTCTTTTAACTGTGTGGCCAATCTGGGTCATCTGGGAAAATTCAAATTATTTGAGGGTCTTTGTTCAGTCTTTCTATACCTTGATCTGGGGCTTACACTAATTTTTAATATTTGTCAAAATCAAGAAAAAAGGGTGAATCAAAGGTTAAAAGCTATCTTTATAATTAAGCACTTTCTGCTAGCTATTTATTTGTCTTGGGGGAGAAATACCTTTTTCCTATTGTAGAAAGATAAAATAATTGTAAATTAAAGCTTTGAGATGAATTATGTCTTATGAAAAATAATGGGACAGTATCATAAATCACAAGCATTGTCTCTATGAAATATGACCAGTCTAATTCTGTGCATTTCCTCCCTGTTTCAATACAATAGAGTCTTTATGAGGCAAATTAATTTAGCATTAACCTTGGAACTGTCACTGTGCTTTCACTGATGAAAATGATAAAATAAAAATACTTTTCAATGCTCAAGAATCTCATTAAATAATCTGTAACTTAAGTAAATCATATCTAATTTCTATTTCTTTTCTTTTTTTTTAAGATTTGATTTTTTTATTTGAGAGAGAGAATGAAAGAGAGAGAGCACAAGAGGGGGGAGAGTCAGAGGGAGAAGCAGACTCCTTGCTAAGCAGGGAACCCGATGCGGGACTCGATCCTGGGACTCCAGGATCATGACCTGAGCCAAAGGCAGTCGCTTAACCAACTGAGTCACCCAGGCGCCCCTCTATTTCTTTTCTTATCCTTCTGTAGCCACACCCTCAGCATCATACAGTAGAATAAATATGGGACCCCAAGTTGGGAAGCCCAGACAGAGTCTAGTTCCTGCCCTGGTACCACTTTAGCAAGACACTTATCTTCTCTAGACTGCTTCCTTGCCGGGAAAGTGAAGGTGTCACCAGGTGATATGTAAGCTCTCTTTCAGGTTTGGGAATTAGCAAGAAGGCAGACTACCACTTTGACACTCTTAAATAGCAGTGAGGTAACTGGTTTTGTGCCTTGGCATATAATGTGGAAATACGGTACATATCAGTCAACAAATATTTACTGAGCGTTCTCTCTGCAAAAAATATGGGGCATTGTTATGGAAGACTCAAAGAAATCGCAATTATATCTCCAAGGTTTTACTTTCAATAAGATTATAATTTAATTGGGGAAATAAACAGTTTCATCACACCAAAAAATTCAAAAGTGACAATTGATATTTCATTAAATACATAAATATTTTTTGGACAACTATTGGATGAGTTAGACCTTAATCTGATAATGACTATCACAGAAAATCATGCTGATATGCTCAGGGAAAAGTTGTGACTTTTCTTCCTTTATATAAACTACAGTAATACAGCTACATTAACACTTCAGTTAGGGACATGGTGTTATCTACTATCTCAAGCATCTCTCACACTTACTACTATGAAATTAACATTTGTTTATACGATTCCTGGGTAATTCTAAAAATTCTCTCCCTATGATCTGCTCCTCCAGTTGAGATGATCATCTCTCTTGTGTCCCATTGAATGTTTTAAGTGGAGAGCTGGTGGTCATCAATAATTTGGTAGCTAATTTAATCAAATATGCATTAATTGAGCACTTAGTAGGATATGTGCATCTTGAGCATTGTGTTAAATGTTGGCAATACATACAGAAAGTAAATATTATTTATAACCTTCCTATATAGTCCATAGTCAAGCAGGGAAAAATACATAGAAACAGTTAAATTTCCTGTGACAAATATAATAACGTCCGTTCCATGTTTGGAGGTAGCTCATTCATTCATTCATTTAACAGATGCATCTTTAGTGCCAGTTTCTCTGGTCACTATCCAAGGCATGCAATAAACATCAGGAAAAAAAAAAAAAACAGACACAGTCCTTACCCTTCTATGAGCTTACAGGTTAATAGAAGAACAGACATTGAACAAGTGAACAAACAAACAACAAAACTGTATGTTATTTCTGAAAATACTAGGTTCTGACTGTAAAGGAAGCAAATTGGGCACAGTGATAATGGGAGGGGTGGACCTCCACTCCTGAAGTGGACTGGAAAGCTTTCTCAGTGTCTTAGTGGAGAGATGAACTGAAGGGCCCATCATGCAAAGAGCAGAGGTGAGGGTCCCCAGGTCAGGGGACACAGAATGGGCTAAGTCTTGGAGACAGGAGGGACTTGGAGGACTTGCAATGGGCATTGTCGTTAAAAGAGGAGAGTGGTGGAGATGAGGCTGGAGGCAGGTCATGTTGGATTATATGGACCACAATCAGGAATTTTATTTAAAGCTCAATGAGAAGCCATAAGGGATATTAAATTGGGGATGGCAGTGATCCAGGTCACAGGTGGTTTTTCTGTGTATCTGACTTAGGTTTTAGAACATTACTTTGGGTGCTGAACAGAGACTGTATTGGAGTGGAATATTTGTGGTTATAGGGAGACCATATGGGAAGCTGAGGTGACCTGGATTGGGCTCGTGGCAGTGAAAATGCAAAAAAAAAAAAAAAAAAAAAAGGAGCCGGGGCTGGATCTGAGGTTTACTTTGGAGAAAGAAGCAATAGGGCTATGACCGATGGGGGAGAGTGAGGGACGAGAAGACCCACAGGACGGAGTCAAGGAGGCCACTGCACACACAGGCCTGAAGCTCAGGGAAGATCTCAGGGCTGGGAACAGAAGTCAACAAGCCTCTGGCAACCGCATGGTGTCAAAGGACAGGAACGGATGAAGACACTCACAGAATTAAATAGAGAGGGTCCCCATCCTGAGTAAGTCCAACATTCATAGGAGCGAAACAATGTTAAGCTCAAGGTCCCTTACACAGTTTCTTATCACCCACGTACAGAAAGCAACAGGTACGAAGGAATGGGCCAGGGTTTTGGAGGGATCATTGTCTGTTTTCATAAGCAGAGGAGTAGAAAACTGAAAGCTCCTTGCCCTATAGGGGGAAGGGTCTGCTGGGAAATTAAGGAAACACAGGCTTTGGGCTCCTTCACTAGCACGGGACCCTGGCAAGGCCCTGAGTGTAATGATGTATTTCTAATTTTATACTTCTCTTTCAAAACAGGGCCCCAAATGACATGAGCTCAGGCCTCATAAAATCTGGGTCTGCCCCTGGTGGGGAAAATTAAGGAACAGATCATGAAATAAAAAACCACCAATGACCTGGCACTTTGGCTGCTGATGGGCCTCTTTCGATGACTTCTGTGCTGGGTCAACCAGAAGTTGTGGGCAGACATACTCTTAGAAGGAAAGCTTTATCGTTCACAGCTATGTCCTGATCTATTTGCATACCCCTTAACCAGAAGCATAGTGGCAACACCATGCAGGAGAAGGGTAAGGCCTAGGTCAAGACTGAGAAACTGGAGTTCAATCATGGGCATCACTCTGGCCACCAGAACACCTTGTGGGCAACTGATGGAATGAACCACTTGGGTGACCAAGAGAACATCTAGTTCTTCAAACCCAAAACGTTTGAGAAAGGGGCCAAAGAGTAAAAATGGATAGGCACATTGGCTGCATAATACAAGGGGCCCCATGCAAATTGGAAATGTGGATGGGTCCTTCATGCAAAAAGTATTAATAATTTCAAGATGGTGCCTGCAGAGCATGAGACCAGGAGTAGGGGCTCTTCTAAGCATGGGGCCCTGTCTGGCTCCACCAGTTGCATACCCATAAAGTCAGCCCTGGGGATAGGAGGAAACTTAGGGCCAGGATTCTTGACATCCGTTAAGCATACTATATTCCAGACACAGGGCGAGATACATTCACAATTCATTTTATCTTCAAAACAACTCTGTGAGAGAAATAGCATTATCGACATTTCACAGGTGCAAAAAAATCTCAAAAAGGTTAGTTTGTTTGCACAAAGATACACATGTAGTATGTTTGTATGTGCTCCAGGGAGGAAGAGAAGAGACCAAAGGTCATTGTGTAAGTATTGGTCAGAGGCAGGAACACTTGGGCTTCCATCATTAAGCTCATCTAATAAAGCCAAAACGTCAAAATGGCTTGATTACAGTTGCTGTGAAGCACAGCTGAGAAGTGAATAAGAAACTGAAAACACTTCTGTTCCTTACCATCTCCTTGAACTATTTAGCCTTGTGCTGCTACAGGGAGGCTGTCATTCCAACCAAAGCAGACACCTCTGGAAGCTTCTAGACTTTCGGTTTTTGTATTTAGCTACTCTGGTTGGCACAGGGTTAAATGACTACCGCTTTATTTGCAATTTATTTATATTAAAAGTGAAATGTCAAGTTCACACAGGGTGAAATAAAGGACTCTTTATAAACACGCAAACAAACGCAAGTGTTCACTGCCAAAAATATCCAAACAAACCAAACCAGAGACGAGAAGTATCTCCTCAGCTGAAAGAGTACAGCTCTTCCACATGGCATCTTCAGTAGAAGAAAGGAAATCCTGTAATTTAAGACCAGACTCAGTCAAATGCTAATTTCATGAAACATGAAAGGAAGTGTCTAACTTGGGAGACACCAAGTTAGGGGAGAGTTGCTACTTATCTGACTAATTGGAGCACTGTAACCACCCATAACACAAACCAGGCCAAAAAAAATCCAAGAAGGGATAGGAATTTGCTGGTGTTTTGCCAACAGTCTTCACAGTCCCTTTAACACTGTCTTATCATTCACGCTGGTCTATTTACACATTTTTATAATGCACAATTAAGAATCCTTTTATTAAAAAGCAAATTATTTATTTGACTACAAGCATACACCCACGAGCTGATACAGGAATTTCAAACACAGAAGTGTTCTTAGCCCTTATGATGTTTAAGTAAGGAGAGTAACCATAGGACCTGCATACTCCCGAGTCCCAGAGATAACAGATGTGTGACTTCTAAAGTACATGTGGATCTGGCATGATTATCACCAAGGAGACATGGCACCATATCAATACCAGGAACTGGAGTTGAGCCCTGTAATGCGCCTGTGGCCCTTGAAACTGGTGAAACGGGTTTGCTACTTACTTTGATCTACACACATGAAACTCAGGGCTTCCACTGACAGGAGAATTTATGGCATCATGGTTCCGGTACCTTTTCTGAGAAGGGAGGAGATGGAAACTGGCATCTTCTCTTTCACCCATCACCCTGTATCAAAGCAGCAAGCACGCCTACAAGGTCGGTCACTCGAGGTAAAGAAATGGTCTGCCGTCAGCAGAGAAAGAGTGGGCACGACACATTTGGTGAACACGAAGGAATTTAGGTTATTGTCCCAGCCTGGTGATGTGTTCTGGCCCACTCCATGAGTAAAACACAACTGAGATCTTGCTCCTAATTTCAGAGGTGGGGGAAACCCTGCATTTCTTAAGCAAATAGTAGCACACGTAAACAAAGCTCAATATTTATTCCAGTAAATCTTAAATCAATTTCTTAGAGTATATATATATATAGAGAGAGAGAGAGAGAGAGAGAGAGAGAATATATATATATATGTATGCATATATATGTATATATATGTATGTATATATATGTATATATATAGTATGAAGTTCAGTTTGCGGACTTACCTACAGGAAGGAACCCACTAGAAGAAAGTCTTTATTGATCTTGCAAAAAAGCAGGCCAGACCAGCTTTCTCACATCTGTTTATGGGGAATGTCACTACCCATGATGTGATGCAGGGGCGCGGCCTTCAGAGCAGGTGGCTTCTGCTCTGGCGAGAAAGCGCACAGGGGCTGGAGCCAGGCAGCGGCCTCAGATCTCATCTCTCTTAGTTTCTAGTTTTGCTAACTCCTAGGCATCAGTCTCCTCATCTGTAAGCTACGGTTATTAATATTATCCTCGAAAAGGGCTGCTCGTTTCCTACTCAGTATGTCTGCTTCCTTTCTTCCTTTTCACACAACCATGACTTTCTTCCGTTTTGTGATATTTCCAGTTGGAAACACTCATTTCCCAGACATTTGTAGAGCTAGGGTGGCCATGGGACCCGGTTCTGGTAAAGGAACAATAAGCAGATTTCATTGGGTGGGGCTGTCCCAATGGAGATCGATTCTATAGGCACGTGACTTTGTTCTTCACATCCTCCCCTGTTCCCACCCAGAATGTGCTCCCAGACCCAGAGATGGAGAAGACTGGAGAATGAACCACATACCCAAGAATGAAGGAGCAAGTAGGATTGAGAAGCATTCCTCCTTAGGGGCGCCTGGCTGGCTCAGTTGGTAGAGCATGCGACTCTTGATCTTGGGGTTGTAAGTTTGAGTCCCATATTAATATGGTGTAGAGATTAGTTAAAAAATAAAATCCTTTTTTTTTAAAGATTTTATTTATTTATTTGACAGAGAGAGACACAGTGAGAGAGGGAACACAAGCAGGGGGAGTGGGAGAGGGAGAAGCAGGCTTCCCGCCGAGCAGGGAGCCCAATGCAGGGCTCGATCCCAGGACCCTGGGATCATGACCTGAGCTGAAGGCAGACACTTAACAACTGAGCCACCCAGGCACCCCAAAAAGTAAAATCTTAAAAAAAAAAAAAGAAGAAGAAGAAGCATTTCTCTTTGAATAGTCACACATATCCCAACTGTCCATCCCTGGATTCCTTGTGATAGGAGAACAGATAAGAGGGACAGGAAGCAGAAGCCTGTGAAGTTAAGCCACAAAGCCAAATGCAACCCTAACTAAGCTACTACAAGGTTGGCATGAAGAATATGATGTAGAGTGCCTAGTCCAGAGCCCGGCACAAAGAGTTCAGGAATAGTGATGGATATGTAGATACCTATAGGAAGGAAATATTAGCAGAGGCCCAGCATGGAGGAGTAATTCTCTGCTGAGGTGGGTGCCTTCTCCCACCCAACTGCTGTGAACCAGCTGACCCAGGTTTGGGCCACATTCCTCCTCTCATGACATGTTTCTCCCTCAGGGAAACCTGCCATTTATCTCCCCCCTTCCTGCCACCAGGAGTGGCGCCACATCCGATGTCATTCCAAGACTGGTGGACCCAGTATGATTCTGAATCTCATTAAAATTCTTACCTGTTTCTTTAAATTGTCCCTCATAGGAAATGCTGACGAAAGAAAAGAACCAGATGCAGTACCTAGCACAAGTTCATGGCCCAGGAATTGGCCTTCAACTTGACTTCAATGACTAATATTCTCCCTAATAACGTCCACGCCCAAAGAGTCAAGAAAGGTAGTGAAATGGAGAGATTCCAAAGAATAGAGATTCTTCTAACACTAGCAGTCCTGGGACACGGGATAACAGTGCCTCAAGGACCCCACAAATGCAGCATCTGGGATGAGCATAGTATGGCCTTGACCTTCCTGGTGTTCCCCACAGTTTCAAGATGACAAAGAAACAATTACAACTTGAAGTAAACTTGTATTGCTCTTCAGGTATAATGTCAGATAGAAACCGGTTTGTCTACACCTGAGTTTGATCTTTTTTTCTTTTATTAACAGCTTCATTGAAGTATAATTTTACAAAATTTGTTAATAGCTTCATTGAGGCATAAGCTTTATTGAGGTGACATATATGATGAATGACATGGGTTAAGGTGTACAGTTTGATAAGCTGTGGCATATACATACACCCAAGGAACCCTCACCACAATCAAGATAATGGACATAAAACCATCACACCCAAAAGTTTTCTTGTGTCCCTTTGTAACCCTTCCCTCCTGCCCCTCTTGTCTACTTTCTATCACTATAGATTGGTTTGCATTTTCTATAATTTTAGATGAATGGAATCACAGACCGTGTACTCATTTTTTTTGGTCTGGGTTCTTTCACTCAGCAAAACTATTTTGAAGTTCATTCATACTTTGCCAGTATAAACCCTCCATTTCTTTTTATAGCTGAATAGTATTTCATTGTATGGATGTACCATAGTTTGTTTATCCATTCAACTGTTAATAGACATTTGAATTGTTTCTAGCTTTTGCCTATTACAGATAAAGCTGCTATGAATATGCACATACAAGTTTTTATACGGACATATGCTTTCATTTCTCTTCGGTAAATACCTTTGTGCACTGTTGGTGGGAATGTAAACTGGTACAGCTGCTATAGAAAACAGCATAGGGGCTACTCAAAAAATTAGAAATAGAACTACCATGTGATCTAGCAATTCCTCTTCTGGGTGTATATCGAAAGGAAATGAAAAGAATCTCAAAGAGATATTTGCACTCCCTTATTTACTGCAGCATTATTCACACTAGCCTAGATAGGAAACAACCTCAGTGTCCACTGATGGATGAATGGATAAAGAAGATGTAGAATATGGAACGGAATATTATTCAACCATGATAAAGAAGGAAATCCAGCCATTTGTGACAACATGGATGGACCTTGAAGGTATTATGCTAAGCGAAGTAAGTCAGAGAAGGTTAAATACTGTATGGTATCATTTATGGGTGGGATCTAAAAAAGCTAAACTCATGGATACGGAGAAATAGAATGGTAGTTACCAGAGGCTGGGAGGTGAGGAAAATGGGGAGATGTTAGTCAAAAACAAACTTCCAGTTATAAGACAAATACATTCTGGGAATCTAACGTAGAGCATGGTGATTTTAGTTAACAACAATATACTATATACTTGAAAGTTGTGAAAAGAGTAGATCTTACATGTTCCTACATCCAGATGGCCGCCAGACACATGAAAAGATGCTCAGCATCACTCATCATCAGGGAAATGCAAATCAAAACCATGATGAGATACCACCTCATAACAACACAGGAAACAAGAGATGTTGGTGAGCATACCAGATCAACTTATTAAGTGTACCCAAATCAGTGCCTTAAACTTACACAACATTATATGTCAATTATATCTCTGTAAGTTGAAAAAAATACACATTAAAAAAAAAGAGAGAGAGAGATGGGCGCCTGGATGGTTCAGTTGGTTAAGCGACTGCCTTCGGCTCAGGTCATGATCCCGGAGTCCTGGGTTCGAGTTCCGCATCGGGCTCCCTGCTCATGTGTGTTCTCTCTCTCTCTCTCTCTCATTCTCGCTCTCTCAAATAAATAAATAAATCTTAAAAAAAAAAAAAGAGAGAGAAAGAGGGAGAAAGTGCCAGACCATTTTCCCAAGTGGCTGTATCGTTTTGCATCCCTAAGAGCAGTGCATGAGAGTTCCAGATTCTCCACATCTTGGTCAATGGTTGGTTTAGTCCATCTTTTTCACTTCTGCATTTTGAATCAGCGTGCTGGAGTAGCTCATCGTGGTTTTCATTTGCATTTCCCTGAAGACGAATGAAGTTGAGCATCATTTCATGTTCTTCTGTGCCACACATGTACTTCCTTTGGTGAGGTGTCACCAGAATCTTTTGCTCACTTTTTTTAATTGGGTCAATTGTGTTCTTTTTATTGAGTCCTAAGAGTTCTTTATGTATTCTGGATACAAGTCCGATGTACGCCTTGTAAATATTTCCTTCCAAAGCATGGGTTTATCTTTTCATCATCTTAACAGTGTCTCTCAAAGAGCAGAAGTTCTTAATTTTGATGAAGTCCAATTTATTAATCTTTTCTTTTATAGATAATGATTTTGGTGTTGTATCTAGGAAATTTTTGCCTAAGCCAAGGCTATGAAGATTTTTTCCTATGTGTTCTTCTGGAAGTGTTATCATTTAGGTCTCTGATCCATTTTGAGGTAATTTTGGTATGTGGTTTATGAGATATGGATCATACTAGCTTAATTTTTTTTGTTTTTGCATATGAATATCCTGTTGTTCCCTCACTATTTGTTGAAAAGATTAGCCTTTCTTTAGTGACTTGCCTTTGCATCTTTGTCAAAAGTCAGTTGTCCATATATGTAAGGATCTATTTTGTACTTTATAGTCTAGTCCATTGACCTGTTTTTTCTATCTTTGTACCAATACCATACTGTCTTAATTAATATAGCTTTAAGTCTTGAAATCAGTTGATAATTCTTCAACTTTGTTTTCGAAGTTATTTTGGTTTTGGTTTTAATTTTAGTTTGCTCTCCTGTTTTTCAGTTTCTCAAGGTAGAAGTAGAGATCATTGATTTGAGACCTCTCTTCTTTTCTAATACAGGTATTTTTGTGCTGTAAAAATATCCCTAAGTACTGCTTCAGATATGTGCCACACATTTTGATATGCTGTTTTTATATTTTGACTTGTTTCAAAACATACTTTCTAATGCTTTTGATTTCTTCATGTCCCATGTTTTACTTATATGTGTGTTATATAATTTCCAAATACTTAGGAGGATTTTCCAAAGGTGTTCTGTTCCTACTGAACTAAAATTTAAATGAATTTAATTTAATTTAATTTAATTTAATTTAATTCCACTATGGTCATAGAATATACAACTTGTAGATACTTGCTTTATGGCCCAGAATATAATCTGTCTTGGGTAAATGATCTGTATGCCCTTGAAAAAAAATGTATCTTCCATTGTCACGTGGAGTATTTTTCGAATGTCAGTTAGGTCAAGTTGGTTGATAGTGTTATTCATGTCTTGAAGTCTCCTGTCAACTTGTATCAATAATTGAGAGAGGGATACTAAAATATTTAGCTAATATTTCTCCTTGGGCCTCAATCAATTTTTGCTTCATAAATTTTGATGCATAAAAGTTTAGGATTGTTATGTCTTCTTGGTGAGTTGACTTCTTTATGTTTATGAAATGAGTCTCCTTGTCCCAGGAGATATTCTTTGCTCCAAATCTACTTTGTCTGATATTAATATACCCCAGCCTTCTTTGGATTAGTGTTAGCATGGTATATCTTTTCCTATTCTTTTACTTTTAACCAATTTGTATCTTCCTATTTAAAGTGGTTTCTTGTAGGCAACATAGAGTTGAATCTTACTTTTTTTATACAATCTCTGCCTTTTTATTGGGACATATAGATCATTTATATTTTATATAATTACTGAGATAGCTAGGTTTAAACCATTAGTCTTATTCTTTCTTTTTTTTTTTTTTTAAAGATTTTATTTATTTATTTGACAGAGACACAGCGAGAAAGGTAACACAAGCAGGGGGAGTGGGAGAGGGAGAAGCAGGCTCCACACAGAGCAGGGAGCCTGATGTGGGACTCGATCCCAGGACCCTGGGATCATGACCTGAGCCGAAGGCAGTCACTTAACCGACTGAGCCACCCAGGCGCCCAGTCTTATTATTTCTTTTACATTTTGTCCTATCTGTTCTTTGCACCCCTCACCTCCATTTTGCCTTCTTTTGAATTATTTTTTGTAATTACATTTTATCTCCTTGGTTGGCTGAATAACTCTTTCTTTTGTTATTTTAGTGGTTGCTTCAGGGTTTATATAGTATACATCTTTAACTTATCACAATCTATCTTAAAGATATGACACAAATTCATGAATAGTATAAGAATCTTCATATTAGTCCATATATTAATCCTTTTATATTAATATTAATTGATCTTTTCTCCCTTACCATCCCTTGTGGTATTGTGCTATTGTTGTCATACATTTTATATTCACATATGCTATAAACCCCACACTACATTGTTAGTCTTTTTGTTTAGTCAATTATCTTTTTAAATGACTTAAATATTTTTTTAAAGTCTTAAAAATTTACCCAGGTAGTTACCATTTCCAGTTCTCTTTATTTCTTTGTGTAGATGCATAATTCCACCTGGTGTCATGTTCTTTCTGCCTGAAGGACTTCTGTTAGCACTATTTGTAGTGAAGTTCTAGTCTGCTGGTGATGTATTCTTTCAACTTCTCTATGTCTGAAAAAGTCTTTATTTCACCTTTGTTTGGGAAAGACAATTCTGTTATTGACAGCTTCTGTTTTTCCAAACTTTAAGGTATTGTTCCACTCTTCTTGCTTACATTTTTTCCAGGAAGAAATTTGCTTTCATCCTTAGCTTTGTTACTGTATCTTTTTTTTTTTTTTTTTTTTACTGACTGCTTTTAAGATTTTCTCATTGTCACTGGTTTATAGTAACTTTATGATTTTCATCATTGTTCTTGTGCTTGGAATTCATTGAGTTTCTTGTGGGTTTATGGTTTTCATCAAAGTTGGAAACTTTCTGGCATTATTTCTACAAATATTTTTTCCAGATTAGTTATTTATTGCTGTGTAACAAATTACTCCAAAATTTAGCAGCTGAAGACAATATACACTTATTATCTCAGAAATCTAAGCAGAGCTTAGCTGGGGGCCTCTAGCTCCGAAGCTCTCATGAGGTTGCAGTGTAGGTGTTGGTCCATAGCTACTGGCAGATCTCAGAAGATCCAGTTCCAAGCTCATTCACATGCTTGTTGGAAGCCTTGGTTCCTTGCCAGATAGACCTCTCTACAGGATTGCATCATGACACGGCATCTCTTCCCCAGAGAAAAGAGATCCAAGAGAGAGTGAGAGAGAAAGCACCCAAGATAGAAACCAGAATCTTCTTGTAATCTAATTTTGGAAGTTATATTTCGTCACTTCTGCCATACTATCCTCATTAGAAATGAGTCAATAAATTAATCCCACACTCCAGAGGCAGGGATTAAAGAAGATCATGAATACCAGCAGGCAAGGACCATTGGGAGACCATCTTAGAGGCTGCCTGCTATTTCCACCCCTCTTTTGGGAACAACAGTTACACATTTATTAGGCTGCTTGAAGTTGTCACAGCTCAATCATGCTCTGGTTGTTATTGTTGATGCTGTTTAAATTCAGTTTTCTCTCTGTACTTCATTGTGGATCATTTTTCTTGTGATGTCTTCAAGTTTATTAATCTTCTAAAAGGTCTCATCAGCTGTTAATCCAGTCTAGTGCATTTTTCATCTCAGACATCGTACTTTTCATCTGTGGAAGTTTAATTTGGGGTTTATTGTATCTTCCAAATCTCTACTTAACTTTTCAAGCATATGGAATAGGTTATAATGGTTTTAGTGTTCTTTGCTGCTGATTCTAACACCTGTGTCAATTCTGGGTCAGTTACAATTGATTGTTTTTTCTCCCCATATTTTCTTGCTTTTTTGGTGCTAAATTGGATGCTACACACTGAGTTTTACCTTGTTGGATGATGGATATTTTTGTATTCTTATAAGCAGCCGCCACATCTGTTGTTTTGGAATAGAGCTAAGTTACTTGGAAAGAGTTCAATCTTTTTGGATATGCTTTAAGATTTGTCAGGTGGAAATGGAAAAAATGTTCAGTGTTCAATAATTAGGGCTAATTATTCCCCGGTACTGAGGCAAGAGCCAACTCTGTACCCTACCCAGTTCTCCATGAATCATGATGGTATTCAGTCTATAATGTAAAAATAGGCATTATTTTTGGCCCCACAATGGGAGCTGAACATTGTCACTTCATATCCTTTTGGGTGCTTCTTCCTCTGGCCTCCAGAGAGATCATTATTCTTTTTTGCTTGATATTCAGTGTCTTCAACACCACTGTTTCATATACTTTTTAGGTTCCTGGTTGTTTCTTCTTGTCCTTGTTACTCCGTCTTGGCTGGAAGCAAAAATCTGGTCTCCAGGTAAAACATTGGTTTACCAATGAGTGGACATCAGCAACCTTGCTGAAATAGCATGCCAATGTTTATTCTTCCTTTATAGTGGATAGGGATACAGGAGAAACCCTAGTGTGGCTGGAGACAGGTTAGGGGAGAAGGAAAGGATCCGGTTTTCTTTCCAAGTTTAGAAGCTGCTTCTCACAACCCCACCCACGTATTATTTTTCTAAAACTTTTCTATCTCACATTCTGTCACTGGATTTCTGTCATAGGCTATCCACCCATAGTTTTGAGGCCCACAGATGTTCAAATCTTTTGCTTAGAACCTGGCACTAAGTTAAGGCCATACTCTGGTCGCAAGTATCTTAGAAGATCATCCTTATAGTTTCATGTCTATGAGTTAAATTAAGGAGCTGATTCATATCTAGCAGTTACACCAAACCATTTGGTGCTTCTCACCAATGGCCACTAATATGTCAGTGGCACCTCTGTATAAATCCTTTCTTCTGCCTGTGAAAAGGACCCTGATCAGTTTGACTAAACCAGAATCCAATTAGCCTTCCCTCTTCTCATCTAATTTCTTAAATGTAATTTTGTCAATGTGAATTTTAATAGTGATTTATGGTAACAGCAACCCTTTACCTTCCATAGAACTAGGTAACTTCTTCTTGAAGTCAAAGAGCCATAAGAGCTGCCTTGCTCATAATTCTCATTCTTTTCCATTTCCTGTTGGAATATTTTTATAATATTTTTAATCTTCTGCTTTTAATCATATTTAACTGCACCCCGTTCTCAGGCTGTCTCAGTGCACTGTTAATGTCAGACTTCACAAAGCCCATGTTTCCTGGAAAGGCTGTTCTTCATTAGCCAGGAAGGACAGGAAATGTTCATGTCAGTGCTCTAAGAACCATTGTCTCCTACAGCCAGAGGGAGAGAGTTCACACCAAGTTATGTAATCCACAGCATTCATCGAATGCTTTGGTCAGGACAGGGGGACAGTATCAGCTGAAAAGCAGCTTGGACATTTCTGAAGGGGGGACAAGAGCTGATAAGCACATTTGATTAAATATTTTCTGCTTTGGAATATGTTATGAATGCTGACATTTGTCTTAGGGGTATCCTGACTGCCACAATCCCCATAGATAAGTACCAGAAAAATAATGCTGCAGGGTGGGAAGTGGCACCCTCCCAGTCTGAAGGAGCCAGTGTGCACCCCCCTAGTCTCAACTGCAGAATCACTAAGAGCATGAGGGAAAAACAGATGCAACAG
Organism: Mirounga leonina; assembly: GCF_011800145.1. NCBI lineage: Eukaryota > Metazoa > Chordata > Mammalia > Carnivora > Phocidae > Mirounga > Mirounga leonina. Next base: position 4,006,355 of record NW_023270871.1, read on the forward strand.
CCTTGAGATGAGAGGAGGCTTCTTGGAGCTCCTGGAAATTGAGGCAGTCAAGATTGTTGGGGTTAAGAGCACAAGTTTTAGGGCATGACTCTCAGTTCATACTTCAGTTCTGCTCCTTTTAGCTGTGTGAACTTGGGCAAATTATTCAGCTTCTCTGTGCCCCCATTTTGTCTTCTGTAAGATGGAGACATAATCGTATCTACTTCACAGGATTATTGTCTCGTGACAACTCAATTAAAATAAATTAATATATGGAAACACTTAGAACAGTGCCTGACATACACCAGTGTTGGCTACTATTATTCTTTCTTTATTAATTGAAATATATTTGACATACGACATTGTGTAAATTTAAGGTGTACAATATGTTGATATGATACCTTTTTTATATTATAATAGGACTGCCATTGTAGCCATAGTTAACACCCCATCATGTTGCATAATTATCATTTATTTTTTGTGGTGGGATAATTAAGATGTAATCTCCTAGCAAGTTTGATGATTATACAATATTGTGTCTATAATCACTATAGTGTGCCTTAGATCCCCAAGACCTATTTGTCTACTAGTTGCAGGTTTGTGCCCTTAAACAACCTTTCTCCTATTCCCCTACTCCCTAGCCCCTGGTAGCCCACATTTTGCTCTCTGTTTTTACAAGTCTGACTTTTTAAAATTCCACATATGAGTGAAATCATACAGTATTTGTCTTTCTCTGTCTGACTTATCTCACTGAACATAACGTCCTCAAGGTCTTACTGAGAGACTGAACCAGGGCTTGGATCTGTGCTGTTCAATATGGTAGCTACCAGGCACGTGCAGCCATAAAATGCTTCAAGTGGGCTTAATGCGACAGAATAATTGGATTTTAAGTTTAAAATTTAAATTTGTTTAATTTTAATTAATTTAAATTTAAACCAACACTCAACTTAGTTATTGGAATAATTTTAAGTATGTTTGGAACATTTGGATATGTGAATTTACTCTTTGAAGGGTAAATTTTATGAAATCTGAATACATGTAAGTATTTCTGATAAAAATTTGGTGTCTACTCTGGAAAAGAGTATAGCAGTTCCTCAAAAAGTTGAAAATAGAGCTACCCTATGACCCAGCAATTGCACTACTGGGTATTTATCCCAAAGATACAAATGTAGTGATCTGAAGGGGTATGTGCACCCCGATGTTTATAGCAGCAGTGTCCACAATAGCCAAACTATGGAAAGAGCCCAGATGTCCATCAACAGATGAATGGATAAAGAAGATGTGGTGTGTGTGTATATATATACATACATACATACATACATACATACATACATACATACATACAATGGACCACTATGCAGCCATCAAAAATGAAATCTTGCCATTTGCAACAACGTGGATGGAACTAGAGGATATTATGCTAAGCGAAATAAGTCAATCAGAGAAAGACATGTATCATATGACCTCACTGATATGAGGAATTCTTAAACTCAGGAAACAGACTGAGGGTTGCTGGAGTGGTAGGGGGTGGGAGGGATGGGGTGGCTGGGTGATAGACACTGGGGAGGGTATGTGCTATGGTGAGCACTGTGAATTGTGTAAGACTGATGAATCACAGACCTGTACCTCTGAAATAAATAATACATTATACGTTTAAAAAAAAAAAAAGAGGATAGTAGGAAGGGAAAAATGAAGGGGGGGACATTGGAGGGGGAGATGAACCATGAGAGACTATGGACTCTGAGAAACAAACTGAGGGTTTTAGAGGGGAGGGCAGTGGGGGGATGGGTTAGCCTGGTGATGGGTATTAAGGAGGGTATGTACTGCATGGAGCACTGGGTGTTATATGCAAACAATGAATCATGGAACACTACATCAAAAACTAAGGATGTAATGTGTGATGACTAACATAACATAATAAAATTAAATTAAAAAAAAAGAAGGGAAAAAATTTGGTGTCTAGATTTTGCAGATAAAGCATAGGAAAAAAAGAGGGTAAAATAGTTCATTGATATTTTTAAAATATTGACTGCATATCAAAATGATAAGATTTTGGACATACTATGTTAAATATATTAAAATTGTTTTCCTTTCTTTCTTTTTACTTTTTAAATATGGATACCAAAACACTTTAAGTTCGGTATGTGGCTCATATCACAGTGAACAGTGCTGGGCTAGATTACGGGGGAGCTTATTCACCCTGCCCAAATGTTTGGACTTTATCCTAAGAGCAATGGGAAGAAACAGGATCAAATTTACATATTAGAGGTTTCCATGTCAGAAAAGTTACCCTGGCAGCTGTGTCGGAAATGGATTTGAGGAAAATAAGACCAGAGCTTTGGAGATCAGTTACCCGAAGAAATGTAGGCAAGAGAAAATTGTGACCTGGATGGTGAATGGCAGTGTGGAAGGAGGAGGTGGCATATTGAAGAGGTAGACTCCCTCAGTAAGACTGGGTCGGGGAGGCCACATTGACTATAGTATGTGGCTTGGAGACCTGGCTAGAATCTCTGAGGCAGAGCCTAGAGGAACGAGGAATGGAATGTAATTTAAGTGTCAGTCCCTCTAATAAAACCATCCTGATTCCTTCCACTTAGTTAATTAGATTACAGAAACTCCCACAGCCAAAATACTACTTTTAGGAGCTACTGGCTCTCATATTCTTTCCCTAATCTACTCCTAAATAAGGAAGCACAAAATTAGTCCCTAAACTGTCTTTGTCTACCTCTCCTTTTAAAAAACAACAACAAATAAAGCAGCCATATTCCAATATCATCACTACCATTTGGTGAACATAGTTAATAGTCCTCACTTTGCACTCAAAGAGCTTCCAGAAAGCAAAGGGACTATTTTAAAAATGAAGGTAAAAGAGAAGGCCCTTTGGAGACATTCCTCCCTAAAGGAAGCAGCACAGCTCCATGGACAGAACACAGGTTTGGAATCTAGATATATTCACCCCTGGGTCCGAGCTCTGCCACTTTTAGTTTCCAAGTCCTGGCACATGAAAGACTCACAGTCAATATTTGTTGAACAGATGAAGTTTACTTAACTTCTTTGAGCCTCAGTTTCCTGATCTGTATAAATGAGGCGATTATTTTCACCATGAAGAGTTGTTTTACTGATGAGATCATCTTGTGCATGAAGTGTCTGGCATTTAATCCATACTCATTCAATGATAGCATTAATGATCACATCTTGGAATAAAATTAAAACAGAAGGCAAAACTATGATAGCACATTCCAAATACTGCACATGGCCCACTTTGCCTTGAGACTATCGTTTTGTATATTTCCAAGGCAATAGGGACATGGCTGGCACGTATCTCCTAAGTCTTGGGGTGATCCAAAACCTCAAACTTTTGTTTTGAGCATCAGCCTTCAGCCCTCTCTCCAGCCAGTCTCCAAGCAGGGTTTGTGTGACCACTAACAACATTGCCTTTGTTAATTGTCTTCCTTGTTCTTCTTCCCTATCCTTCATGCCTCTGGGGAAGAAATCTTAGAAACTCAAAACTCTAAAAAGAGGTCAGGAGGGATTGGAGCCAGAGCAAAGGTCTTGGATTACCCACATACTGATTAACTAAGGTTGGCTATTCTTGAAATGGCAACTGACCCTTGAGTATTGGCTGGAAAAGATCACCATCCGACCTGCCCTCCTTCCCAAGATGAGTGTGTGGTGGCAGTCCTCGGCTTTTTATCACAGCTTAAACAAATATTTATGTATTAAGTACAAAAAGCAGGCAATTGCCCTTCTCTGTCTTTTAAGAACAATGCAACTCTTCTTCTCGAACATTTTACAGGGAACCAGTGTGCTCCCACCCCTGGGCTGGGAAGGGAAACTGAAGAGCTATTAAGAAGTCTGAGGCAGGCTGTGAGTGTGGTGGTGCCGATTACATGGCCAAGAAATGGAAAACTTGTCCAGATGGGGACACTTGGCATGATAATGTTCCCGGAGAAACAAAGGTTCTGAACCTTTCATCCATCAAACCATTGTTTGTGATGTGGTCCCACTGTTTCCTCCTCTGTCTCATGCCGCCGGGAGACATGACTCTGGTCCTCGAGGACTTGACCATTTATCAAGACCGACAAACACATACTTGAAAGAAATAGAAACTCAGTAACTTGGGCGATATTAGCCAGTAAGTGGAAGATGAGTTTCTAGAAAGGTTGGTGATGCTGAAAAGGTCTATGTAAAGAAGATAGAGGGTAAGCTAGGCTATGAAGAATGAGTAAGATTTCAGGAAAAGAAAGAACAAAGGAAGAACGTTGGAAAGGTGTGTGTGTGTGTGTATGTGTGTGTATCTCAGGGAAGGGAGATTCAAGGGCAAGGAGGTGCTGATAAGTAAGGTACATGCTATTCACTCAAAATCTTCAACTTCACACTATTTCTTTCAATCCTCTGCCTAACTTCCCTCCGCTCTCAAGCCTCACCTCACAGTTGTCTTCTGTTAACTTTAAATTCCCTCTTCTATCTTGTATCCACCAACCTTACTAATAGATGGACTTAAAGTCATGTCTAATGTTTCAAATATGGAAGTTTTAACTTCCAAACAAAAGCAGAAGGCCTTTGTGAGTTCCCAGCACCATGCTCAGTAAATGTTACCGAGTGGCTGAACTTGAATTTCTTTTCCTCCACAGCAAGTCTCTGAAAGGACCAAAGAATTTCATGACTGCCATCTTGGTATTCTGGAAAAAAGATGTGGGGGACCAAAATGTTGCTAAAAACTGCAAAAGAACATTCAGGGCAGATTAAGGCTCTGAAATTGTAGGGTATCTTCAATAGCTAGCATTGAAAAGACTCATTTTGTCTGTCTTTCCTTCTCTCCTCCCCCTCCTCCCCCTCCCCTTCCCCTCCTCCTCCCTCCTCCCCTGCTGCTGCTTCTTTTTTCAGAATATTTCACAAATGGGTTCATTCACCAAGAGAAAGCCACGTTTTGGTTACAACACCTTCACAAAACGGAGACCTTTGAAAACGTTGGCCTGGGTGAAGGTGCATTCCTCGCCCCCACCCCCCACCCCATCCTAAATTACTCCCTATAATTTGTTTAGCTTGATTCTACCCTGAGTGTCTAGGCGGTTGGGACCCACAGTCCCTCTGGGCCATGAAGGGAAGGCGTCCTTCCTCTCCCTCAGAGGCTCTGAGGCAGCTGGCTCTCTGCCTGGCTCTGCCAGAAAGTGGCATGACCACCAGGGCGACTGTGGTCAGCACAGGAAGAAAATCTCGGGTATTCACAGCTAAACTATGGCTTGAGAAATGCTGGTGACTGAGGGTTGGCTGGGTAAAGGAGCAAGAATAGCAGCAGAAATGCACTCTTTGACTTGCTTCTCCCCAAAACAGGCTCTACAAGAACCACAGAAAAGATCTCAATGTTCAAGGCTGCGCTTAACAGCCTAGCCCTACAGAGGGCCAGGGCAGCCCAGTAGGAGCCTCCCTCGGGGCCTTTCTGAGGATAATGTAGGGATTCTCAAGGACCCTCCTGTCTCAGAGTAGCATTCCTTTGGCCTTAAGAAAGACCCCGTAGAGCCCAGGATTTTCCAATCCAGCTCAAAATTCCAGATGCCTCTTCCATTGGAGACAATGTGGAAACACTGTTCCTATGATTTCAGTGGCATTGCTTGTGCTGGTAAGACCGCAGGATCTGCGCTGCCACATTGAGTAAGGAATCTACCCACAGTAGTTGGGTTTTTTTCTTTCAATTGCTCCTCTCACAGTGAAAGAGACGTGGGCACGCTTCTGTCATGGTACATGTGTCTGGCCTCTGCAAAACTAAACTCCTTCCATCCTAATTTACCACCTCATGGAGGCCCCCCACACTGAGGAAACAGAGACAGGACGTACCCCCTTTCTGTTCCATTTTTTCCTTAAAACAAATGGGCCTGGACATGGGCAAGCATATTTGTAGCAAAAGATTGCACACTGGGGCGCCTGGGTGGCTCAGCTGGTTAAGCGACTGCCTTCGGCTCAGGTCATGATCCTAGAGTCCCCGGATGGAGTCCCCATTGAGCTCCCTGCTCAGTGGGGAGTCTGCTTCTCCCTCTGACCCTCCCCCCCTCATGTGCTTTCTCTCTCTGTCTGTCTCTCTCTCTCAAATAAATAAATAAAATCTTTAAAAAGAATTGCACACTGGAATAGGGTCAGCAATCTAAGCTACTTAGTTACTTTTTTTTTTTAAGATTTTATTTTTTTATTTGAGAGAGAGAGAGAGAGCGTTGGGGGAGGGGCAGAGGGAAAGAAACCTAAACAGACTCCCTGCTGAGCACGGAGCCCAATGCTTGACTTGATCTCACCACCCTGAGATCATAACCTGAACTGAAATCAAGAGTCGGAAGCATAACTGACCGCTCCACCCAGGCGCCCTGATATTTAGTTATTTTATTCACTGAAGAGAATCAGAAAAAGCACAAGAGGCCCTCAGGACGTGCAAATGAAATATGGCTGCATATTTCAGATTCAGATTTCAAATGAAACATTAGCATCTTTGGGAGCAGCTCAAGCAGCCTGGCATCCACTAGGCAAAGCATCTAGAACGAGTTGAGACTGCTCTATCCCAACTGAAGAACACCTGGGGAGGGCACAGGAGTCCTCCCTGCTCTGCAGTTTGGCTTTCCGCAGTTGCAGCTATACCCATAGTCAGCTGTGGTCTGGAAACAGATGATCCTCCTTCTGACTATAGTCGGGTCGATCGGAACCTACCGCTACATCACCACCCACTCCTATGTCAGTCCCTTCACCGCACCTCCTGGGGGAGGCATTTTCTCATCCCACATCATCACAGAAGAAGGGAGAATATGGTACAATAAGATATTTTAAGAGAAAGACCACATTCACATAACTTTTGTTACAGGATATTGCTCTAATTGTTCTATTTTATTACTAGTAATTGTTAATCGCTTAGTGTGCCTAGTTTATAAATTAAACTTTATCATAAATATGTATGTATAGGAAAAAACATGGAGGGTTCCGTGCTGTCCGCGATTTCACGCATCTACTGGGGGGTCTTGGAATGTATCCCTACAGACGAGCGGGGACCACTGTAGTTTAAAGGAAGCAAGTCGCCTTTGCTTAGGACCAAGCTTGCACACTGTCTTCCAGCTAAAGAGATGGAGGGGGGTTTGCTTTTTAAAGGGGCATTCAATGTGGCTGACCAATTTTTCTTCCATAAAGACTGATGTTTAAAGAAAATCCTTTGGCAGGCTGATTGCAATCTTGTTTGTACCAGAGCAATAGAACTCCTGGTTATAAATATGCAAAGCATAATGAAAAGATTACAGCTCAGCGGCTGGGGTGCAAATTGGTCTGGGTTGTTTACTGCATGAGGAATGCCTTCCCTCCACCCTGCTCTCCCAGCGCAATCCCACACACAGAGGAGAATCCATGAATGCAAATACTTTTCTATGTCCCATTTCCCTGCTTCCCAGAGCTTGGACCTGGCCCTGTGGAAGTGAGGCGCCACACCTGGGCAGGAAGGTCAAGGTAGAAGGAGGAGCAGTGAAGGAAACAGGCTCCCTGACCCAGGACCGACCACCCTGGGCCTCTTCTGGTTCTGCAGAATTTTTGGCTCCCACAGAGTGGATTGGTACCAGGTTCACCATGAATTTGAGTCTGCTTTAACAATCTCTAAGAGGTAAAAGGAGGTGTGCTGAACCTTCCCCGTCTCTGCTCTGCCCTGATGTGCATCTTTAAAGCCAGGCCAAATCTGTTCTAGAAGAGGGTGATTGAACAGGTGATTAAATTCTAGGGTTGGAATCCTGGCTCTCTCATGTGCAAGCCCGGGGTCCTTAGGCAAGTCTCTCAGCCTATTTTCCCACACCTGCTTTGTCCATCCTGTGAAGTCCAAATGAGCCTAAATCATCATGCCTGGAACACGGGAGGTGTTTCATGGGTGAGGCTGTCACTGGAGCGCTGGACATGGACACGACAGACAATGGTAGAAATGGCCGTTCGCTGGCCCATCTGCCATGGCTTCCCCGGAACCCGAGTTTACATACAATTGTACTCCCGGCGTTGCTCTGCTGAAGCCTCTGGTTTCAATCTCCTCTCAGCCTGGGCCTGCTACTACCTGCTGCCATTCTGGTGCCAAGTGTTAGTGTTCACCACCCTCCCCTCATGACAGCTTAGTATTTTTAATCCTTCTCTGCTCCAGTCCCTTGCCTTGCCACTTTCCTCAAGAAAACAACACCACTATACTGAAATGAGGTGGGAGTTTCCTCATTCCACTTAGAGTTACGTTGTGAATCTTTGAATGCCAGTTCCCAGGGATTTCCTAGCCTAGACTGATGAAGCATTTGGCACATAGGTGCTTAGTTTGTTTCTGTGAGAACCAGATCGAGATTTTGTCTCCTAATCAGGAAAGAAATAGAAGGAGAATCCTTCTATCAGGGGCTGGGCAGTGAGCCATGGCACGCTTGAAATGGATGCGAGGGCTTGAGGAGAGGACTATTGTCAAAGATGTGGGCAGGGTGTAGGCAAACTAGAGAGGATGATGTGGAAGCCTGCAGCAAGGAATGGTGGGGGAATGGCTTGCACCCCTTAGCCTACAGGGGCCAGGTGAGGGGGCTGTTCCTAGAACACGGATTCCTAGAACCTTGCAGAGCGGCTCTCTGACAGGAGCTAAGGGTGCATCCATCCAGCCTGTGGCAACCTCACAAGAAGATACCCTAGCCTCACTCTCCTCCCTCCCTCATATCTCCTGCCCAGGCTGTGCTCCCCATGGGCTGAATCCACCCAGAAGTTGGAGGGCATGAGACCCCTGTGGTAATCCCTACTGCTCAGCCTTCCCTCCCAGGGCAGAGAGCAGGACAAAGAAGGGGGAAGAGAACTTCAGGCAAACGGAAGACAAGACATTTGGGGAGAAAAGTCAGCAATACACACTAGGATTGCACTGATGTTGGCCGGTGTAAACTCCAGATACCCAGGTAGGGAAGCCTGCACCTTCACAACCTACAACCTACTAATTGTTACTAATTTCTCACCCCCCCCCCCATCTCGAGCAAAACAGCAAATTTCCATAGGACTATTTCTTCTTTTAAAGAGGCTACCAGTTGTTTAGTAATACATTATGAAAATTACAAATAAATAATTAAACCATAGTAATCACAACCAACAAAACACTGCATGGCAATTATATCAAAGCCGCAGGAAGCAAAGATTGCTCATCCCCCTCAGAAAACTGAGATACATAAAATGTACCTACCTTCAACACCTTATTCCATTTAGTGTCCCATCCACAAAGGAAGTAGACACCATCTCTCAGCTACTTAATGCTTTCCCCACACATTCAGTTTCTCTTTATGGCCCCTAGCGAGTCAGTGAGACTCGCTGACACTAGGATTTTTCTCCTTTTTGCCTTCATCAAAACTTATTTGTCCTGTGTCCCATTGCCCAGAGATCATGTTCTTCTGGGAAACTACTGAACTATTTTGTAAACAAGATTTTAGAACCAATAATACTTTCTGTGATATCTTTTTTACTCAAGGTTTTTTCTTAACTTCCTACCTCAAAGTTTATAATTTTTAGCTTTTCTATCAGTGGGGTTAACGATAAAGAGCACAGACTCCCCTCTGGCCTTTTTTTTTTTTTTTTTTTCTGTGTTGATTAAAGATTAAAATCCCTATATGGAACTTTTTGTTAGGTTAGCTTCCCTGGAAACAGACTTTGAGACAGAGAATTGCATGCAGAAGGTTATTGGGAGAGTGTCTTGGGAGCTATAAGGACCTGAGGAAGGCAGGATTGGGGAAAAGCAGGAGCCAATCCACAAAGCAGTTGCAACAGAGGCCTCAGCCATTCCTATGTGAAGCTCAGGAGCTGAGAAGTCCCTTCAGAGAGGTCCTAATTGAGGCAAATGTGCTTGCATCCTCGCATCAGCCAGTTACTGGCTGTCCCTGAAAGCGTAACCCTAGGTGAAGCAGTTCTCTGTAGCCAAGGGTAATTCCCGGTGAGCCATGTAGCGACGACCTGGCGTCGGCAGATAGTCCCAGCAGCTGAGGTATGAGTACATTGTTCCTGAAGGCGGGACCTCCACAGAGCTCCGCATCATCCACGATGAGCCACTCACATCCACTTGCATCTAATGGTAATTTTGCCCTATCTGGGAATGGCTTCTCCAGGGTCCTGGCTAGTCTTGTTTCTTGTGAAAACCTAGAAGTGCTAGAGAGATGAATGGTAGACCTACTGCTGCACTTGACCTTGCATTTATAATTGGTGCTCAGGATAAGGAGGTCCTTATCCTCTGCTACTCAACCTAGATTTCTCTCAGCCTCAACCAGCAGATCTACTGATCTAGGTAGCTAGCTTGGTGGGGTGAGCTAGACCCTCTTTCCTGAATTACCAAGTCCTTCTCAGGCTGTGCTTGCCATGCCTGTGCATAAACCACCAACCCCAGGCATAGGAGCACCAAAAGACGTCCAAGGCCCTGTGGGCAGGAAAGGCAAACCCATAGGCCTGGAATGTGTATTAATCCTAGTCTAGGTAAATTGCTCCTCCTTCTAGGATTGAAAAGATTCAAAAGAATTGATTTGCTACAAAATTACTGGTAAGGGTGCCATGTTGGAGACACAGCATTGCTCTTTGTTACTGGCAGGGTGCATCATTAGCCTTTGTGTCATGTTGTTGACCAATCAGCCTTTGTGAGCATGTTATTGGCCAATACATAAACCTTCATCTTTACCATCATGGCTGCTCTATTTATGAATCCACTGTCCAAGCACTGGGGTTGAAGAGGACAGAGACTGGCTGACACCTACTAGCTGTTAGTTACTAAGTCTCCTGTAGTGTAGGCTATCTGGTCATGCCCACCCACAGAGGCCCATCCATGTGCCTCTTCCCCAGATATACTTGTCCCCAGTCTTTTAATTGTTCTCTTTGCAGGCCCTGGCAAACCAGCTAGGCCACCTGCCATATGCTCTGCTTCCAAGAACTCTCCCATTTGCAACTATTTCGGGTTTGGTGCCCTGGAAACCAGATTCTAAGAGACAGAGGTGCATGTGGAAGATTTATTTTTGAGTGCATTCAGGAGATACATCCTTAAGGAATTGAAGGAAGCAAGACTGGGGAGAAAGATAGCTTGAAGCAAGAGGGCTAGTAGACCTTTTTACCCCCACATCGGTTAGTCATTGGCCACAACTATCCCAGGCAGGGGATCATAATCTTGGATGAGACATACTTTCCATGGAAGGCAGTTTCTAGTGAGGGACATAACTCTGTGTTGTCAAGATACAATATTTCTAGGAGCTGGGATATGGTTACGTCAGGCCTGAGGAAGCAATCTCGGCAGTGTCCACTACGGTGTTAGGCCATCAGTTTGTTCTAATTCAGGTTCAAGTTTTATTTATTGCTATGTAAGAAATCCCCCAAAACTTAGTTTCTGTGGGTCAGGAATTTAGGAGCAGTTTAACTGGTTGGCCCTGGCACAAGGTGTCTCACAAAGTTGTAGTGAAGATGTTGGCTGAGCCTGCAGTCATCTGCAGGCTTAACTGGGGCGGGGCAATCCACTTTCAAGATGGCTCACTCATACTGCTAGCAAGTTGGTGGTGGCTGTTGCCAAGAAGCCTCAATTCCTGGCCACATGAACATTGCCATGGGGCTGTTATAAGAGTCCTCATAACAGAGCAGCTGGTTGATCCTTGAGCAAGTGATCCGAGAGAGAGCAAGGCAGAAGCTGCAATGTTTTTTTTTTCTTTTTTTTCTTTTTAAAGATTTTATTTATTTATTTATTTGAGAGAGAGAATGAGATAGAGCATGAGAGAGGGGAGGGTCAGAGGGAGAAGCAGACTCCCTGCTGAGCAGGGAGCCCGATGCGGGACTCGATCCCGGGACTCCAGGATCATGACCTGAGCCGAAGGCAGCCGCTTAACCAACTGAGCCTCCCAGGCGCCCAGAAGCTGCAATGTTTTAATGACTCAACCTCAGAAGTTATACACTGTTCTTTCTATACATGCATGGCAGCCCTGTTCATTGTGGGAAGACACTACACACGGGCATGAATACTAGAAGGCAAGACCACTGGGGTCGTCTTAAAGACTAGCTACTATGAAGAATTTCCACAGATATAGACGTCTTGAACCAAAAGTTCTTCTATCAAATGCTCATGTCATTTTAATATTTAACTCAGTGTCTGAGGTGGGGTTAAACGGCTGTAAGCACCCAGAACTTGAAGCTGGTTGGAATTCACCCTATTTGAGGACCATCACTTCTCTCTCTGCCACATTTTTTAATGAAGTACATAGAAATTTTCTTTCAGAAAGCAATTCATCACTGCGATATTAGTCTACTGCAGCAGATTATGCCACAACTTAAAAACATATAACTTATTGCCCTAGAAATAGATTGAGAAGAATCATGTCATTGTGCTCTAAAAGCTTATGCCATGAGATTGCATCTGTTCTGATTCAAGTCTTCTCATATTTTCCAGGATTCCTTAGAGAAGTTTATATGTCATCATCTTGGAAATCTAAATGTGAAATGGTGGTTTTATGATTATTTTACACTTCTTTTCAAGACAAGGTATTTACCTTATGAGTGGTAATTATACTCATAAACAATTATTAAGGTCTGTTAGCCAACACCCAAAAGTAGACAGCTAAACTTGTTTGAGACAATACAAAGAAAGAAAAACACATGGTTTGTACTCTTTTGTTTTTGTTTTTTAAGTAGGCTCCATGTGTGGAGTCCAGCATGGGGCTTGAACTCGTGACCCTGAGAATCAAGACCTGAGCTGAGCTAAGAGTTGGACACTTAACTGACTGAGCTATCCAGATGCCCCGTATAGTTTCTACTCTTAAAGACATTGCTATCTTTTGAAGGAAACAGCAAAAACCCATAATGAGCCCATAGAACTACACAGATGCAGCAACCAAGCCAGATTCTTCCATGGGAATACAATCCTAGCAAAGACCTCACTGGCCTCCATCTCTCAGCAAACACTTTTTTAACCTAGAAACAAACCTGGTCTGAAAATAGAAGAGCAAATCCCTTCTTCTGCTAGCTTCATGTCAAGGATGGACTGTAAGAGAGGAGAGCAGAGGTCTGTCCTTACTGCCCATTACCTTAGTGGCCAGGAGGAGTCAACACCAGGTATAAATAGAATATTGCCTCTCACATGCACTCTCTACCCACCAGATCATACCACATCCCCTTGACTGAGGGATGCCCTTTTACCCAAGGCTGTAATTCATTTCCATGACTACCAGAAAGGCCAGAACAAACGCATTTCTCCCAACAGGAGCTACATTTATTTTGCAGATAGAAAATCAATATCCTTTATTTTGTGGAGACATGTGCAATTGGTTTAGAAGCATTGTACTCAGGTCTGATAGGAAAAGTCCATGTGACCCGAACTTAATTTACACACTGGACTTAGAATCAAGAGGAATGAGCTTTCACTTACCCATTCATTCATTCAACAAATTCATTGCTCATGCAAGTATTGTGTTGGACAAGGAGAATACAGAGCTTAAGAGAATAGATAAATAAAATAGAGTCCTTGTCCTAAGAAACTCAAACTCTAGTGGGAAAAACAGGTAAACACAAGAGAAATTAATAAACCCTCTGAGAAAAATGTGTACTGAACTTTGGGAGAAAATCTTGGACATTTTTAGATGAAGATGGGGGAAGAAACTGTGCTCTAAGCAAAGGAAACAGCATTTTCTAAACATGGAAACCAGAAAGAACATGATTTGATCACTTAACTGCTAACTATAGCTGAAGTTTAGAGAGTTTGTTGGAAAGGAGTAAGAGACAACACTGGCACAATTCTGGTCAGGAGAACTTTGGTGAGCCCTGCGCAGGAGAAGGGTATTGAAACCTTTGGAAGGACCTTATGGGGAGTGAAATGATTAGATTTGCCTAAAAAAAAAAAAAAATCATTCTGGGAACAGCAAAGAAGAAGGATAAGAACGGATCAGAATGGATCCCCAGGGAACTCCCACATTTACAAGAGAAGCAGAGCGAAGGAGTGGCCAAACAATTAAGAGGAAATCCAAGAGAGTGGTTTTGTGGACTAGAGGGAGAGTGTCTGGGGGGAGACAAGAGTGCCCAATGCCACAGAGAGGTCAAGGAAGGCAAGGACTGAACCCCATCTATTAGATTAGCAACCCAGAGGGAACTGGAGCCCTTAGTGAGAGGAATGGCTATCAAGTGGGAGAGGTAGATTGCAGCAGGTAAGGAGAAAATGGGAGTCAGGAAGAAGAGACAGTGAGTGCCACCTTCTCTAACATCCTGGTTCTGCTGGCATGAAGGTCCCTCATTAGAGGAATCATGCAGTCGAAGGATTTTATTTTATTTTCTTAAGATGAGAGAGATTAGAGCACATTCCTCTATGAGCGGAAGGTACAGGAAAAAGGGTGGGCAATTAAAAGAGCAAATTCCTGAGGATGTGGGAAGGTATGGGATCTAGAGCATGGGTTGGAGGGCTTTGCCTGAGTCTGGAGGAAAGACACCTCTTCTGGGGTCTAATGAGAAGATGGAGAGATGGGTGGTATTGAAATGGAGGCTTTCCCTCTGCTGCCTCCTCCACTGTCTGGGAAGTACAGGGTAGAGTCTCTGCCGGGTGCAGAGGGGAAGTGTTGGTGGGCTGAAGACATAGAGACAGGCTAGGGAAGTCTGAAATATGCGCAGGGGAGAATGGGAGAGAGAGGCCATCCAGGTATATTTGGAAGAATTCCTGCGTCACCGTGGGGCTCCTGTTCTCTGGCTTGGGAAGGAAAGAGAAAGTCAGATGCTGCTAGATTCTGTGAGGCTGGCCAACACAGTTGGCCCCGAGTTGCTTCCTCCTTGTGTGAATTCTCTCTGAGGTTTCTGCCATTTTAGCTGTCACTTCTGTTTCTTTCCTTGCTCCTTTTAAAAAAAGAAGTAACTATGCATCCACGGGTGGTGTGTCATAACTGAGGAGATATGGCACTTCCTCTCTATGTGCCTGAAAAAACAGAGTGGTTCAGCTTCTGGTGTAGTAATGAGAGTGCAGTCTACTTCCATGAAAGTAGAGTCTATTATATGATCTTTACATATTTAAACCTTTAGCGACAACAACTCTTGGAATGTGTCCAGAGCAGAGTGCCTAATCTACTACAATATTTGTTTTCAGAACACATTAGATAGTTCCATTCAGTTCAGTAAGTATTTATGAAAAAGTTATCTGTGCAACTACAACCATTTTTATAAAATCGACATAAAATGCTGCAGTTTTGTTTGGGGGCACAGATAACAACTCTAGATCACTCTGTAGCTCATTTGTGGAAAATTTTACGACCACAGTCATGGTATAATTCTTAAAAGCTTATTTTTGATCATTCTTCCTTCCAAAATTCCTCCACAATCTCAAAACAAAACAAAATCAAAAACAAAACCCAAGCCCTCCTCCAGCTAACACTGCACACTCTGACTGACCCCCCAAGGAATGAAATGGGTCGGAGGGGGGAGGCTTGTAGATGAAATCAGTGCATGAGAACTGAGACAATAATAAACTCAAATCCCCAAACCTATTATTTCTCCGAAACAAAGCTCGTGTCTCTTTGGCCTTGCTTTTATTTTGGGAAACGTGGAATCCCTGGGCAGGAATGGGACTTTCCTTTGACTTGGAGCATGGGCCACTCCTACTCACAGCTCGAGGAACCACCACAGCCAGTCCTCTTGCATTTGGGGAGCTGGACTCCCTAACATGGCAGGAAGTAGTGACAATCCTTTGGTTTGTGCGACTAGCACTTACTCGTCTTATTTATATTTAAGGGAAGAAGCATGCATCTTGCAACCCTTCAGGGCAGGCACGGTGCTGCCTTCAATCTAAGGGCAGGATTGAAGAATGGGCTCTTCTGCTCTTCTCTTTCTGGGGACCTTATTCAAGACCCACATTCTTTCACAATTTTCTACAATATGTTAGAAGCTATACTACATATCATTGATCTGTGCACTTGTAGGGTTTGCTGTCTGGCTCCCTGTGAAACTAATTACCAAGAAGATGGGGTTAGGTCTCTTTCCTTCAATCCTGTTTCCCCAGTACCTAGAACAGTGCCTGGCACAAGTAGGTGCTCAATAAGTATTAGCTGAATGGATGAAATGAACATTCAATTTAGAGATACTATTCCCTTCCTATAATCATACATTCCCAGACGTATAGGACAGAATATGAGGACGAGTGAGGGCCTTGAATCCTGAGCCTCTGAAACTGTGAAGTTTGATGGTGGGATGAGGTTTTCTCTCTCTTAAGACTCATAACTCAAGGTATGGGATTTGTTATAACTCCCATCAGTTCCAGATGAGGCTGAAGAGACTTGTGAGTGGTTGTCCGGGCCACTCTCAGAGGATGAATAACTGGTGTTTGGGATAATGTGAGTAGAGTCACACGATTATACATTTTCAGGCAAAAAGATCACCAACTGAGGTCAATTTTCCCCACAGCGGAGTCTTTTGAGCTACTTTTTAAGAGTTTATGGAACTGCATATATACTCCCCAAATCAAACCATGCTGGCTCTTACTAGGACAACCATATACCTTACAATTCAAACGAAATACTTAGACCTGGAATGGGGAAGCTATTAATAATTATACTAGACAAAAAGCATAATTGGAGACTATCCTAGAAAAACCAGGGTGAATATGTGATTATTCAGTAAGTGGAAGTGAGTCACAGGATTTTTAGAAACAGGAGTTCTGTGAAGAGAAAAACGATATGAACCGGGGAGAAGAAGCCTTTAAAGGGTCTTTTTGCTGCGTTATCAGGCAAAATTTTTCGCAAATGATCCCAGGTCAGAAAGACCAGTCCTCAGTCATGTTGGAAATTAATCCCATTTCAACAAGCTCCCTGACATTCACACGTTCTTTCCATCTGAACTGCACATTTCACGTGAAGACAGAAACGCCAGCTACCATCAATTCAAAACAACTTCTGTCTTTCCCTGAGCAAAGTAATCCAAGGCCTTTATATCAGCTTCTTTCTTATCTTATTTTCCAATCTCTTAATCAGATTTGTTGGTCTCTTCCAACAAGTTCTTGTTTGAACCTCTTTTCCAAAGTTCTCTATGGGCCCCACTAACATTTGATACCCAGAGTCCAGCCCAGTGTCGTGGGAAGGAGCAGGTTGACATTATTTCTTTTGCACTATAGCTGCGAAAACGATCTTGCAAAGAGAACGCAGCCCTTGATTCCAGCCTGTTACAGGTCAACATCTATCCATGAACATTCCTTTAAGAATTTAAAACACATCAGGGCCACCTATGAAGCCTCTACCATGCCACAGTTTTCCAGACAACAGCTTGGTCTTAATCTTTTAGAAATGAGCTACCACAGAGACCCCCAACTTACCTCGTCTGAACATGAGATATGAAGGACTTTTCTAATTTTGTGATTGTAGAGTGCTCCTTTCACAGATGTTTTGATGTTTGAGGGAGCAGGCAATGTTGAGAATGTGGGAGATGACATGTGCTGGGACAAGTCAGAGCTCAGGAGGCACACTTGGCAAGAAGGACATACCAGTTGAATGCAAGTATTGTGTCATCCTTCATTTTTGCCTCACCGACCCAGGCACACAGACTTCAAGACTTACAGGGGCTTGAAGACCAACAAACCCAAGCCCTTACCTCATGAACTCCAGTACTAGAGCTTCTTCCTGTCAAGACAGGTCTTGGAGAAGATGGAACAATGTGTCACCAAACATCATTTTTTGGTTTTAGTAAAGTCTGTGCCTCTTTTATCTGATGTAATTCTTTCCAAAAAGCAAGAACTCTTCCTGTCTTCCAGATCTCTTTCAACGCAGTAATTTGCACAAGACACTAAAGAAAACTGTGCTTAAGATCTCTTTAAGCTGAAGTCTTCTACTAGGGCAGATGAAGCAAGCACTCCACATTTTTATTCAAGCTTCAACAAGTATCGGAACCTTTGAATCTCACCTCTACCACTGTTTACAAAGTTGATGGGTCCACAAAGGTTTGGGGAGAAGTGAACTACCTTACAAGGCCAAGGAGTGTTTGTTATTTAAATGACCCCTGCAGAAATCTTTCTGTAAGAGAGAAGATTTCTTATTCCATCCCCATTCCTTTCTTTCTTTGATGTTTGATAAATTATATTTTTAGATATTAAGGTTGTGCAAAGTGAAGACTATTTGTACTGTTTCAAAGTCTGGAGTTTATACTCAGAAATAATTGTTGTTATGCCAGAGGATGTGGAAGCATTTCTTTCTTCCACACAGACTCTCCTGAACAGATTTATCTTCCTCCCTGCCTGCTACCCCCTCCCACACTGATTCAAATCAAAGATAGACTTTTTCAGATGGCAAGATGAGTTTTCCAAAATCAGCACAGTACTCAACATTTTCATTGTGTGCCTCCCCTCCCATTCTTAGCTTCTGGGGGAAGATGTCTGAAAACCAGGGTTTGCTTAATTGATCACACAAACTGAAAGTACACTTTGGTCCGGTCACCAATCAGTAGTTTCTTCCTGAGAGCAGGAGTAACCCCAGGTCTTGTCAGAACAGTAGAACATAAGCGTTGAAATCATGGGGTCTCTCTCAGTACAGTTTTTATAAATGGCAGCCAAGAAGGAACAGGCTTCATACTAGAGGGGAGCATCACCTCTAGGAACCCAATCTCTCACTCACAAATATCTGGTATTCATCTGGCTCAACTAGCAATTGCAAGTCAGTGCAGTAAATGATGATGGCTCTTCATTTTACATTCTTATTCCTGTAGTGTGAATGACCTGGTAAGGGAGTCCCCCAGCTTGATGAAACCTGAGCCCCGGGGAGGGTTTCTGTGTTTGCCTATAAAGTGCGTTTTTCCTTTCCCTCCTTCCCATTTTCCTCCCCTCCCTTCCTTCTTCCTTTTTCTCTCTCTTCTTCCCTTCTTTCTTCTTTTCCCCCTTTCCCCTTTTTGGAGAGAAAAGTGTGGTGATGGGCAGTGAATAAAAGGGAACCACAGTCCCTGGAAAACCTTATTACTGATGGGGCAACCTAAGAATTTGTCAAATTCTATGGAGGCCAGATAATGACAAAGTTATTGATTGGCTCCTTTTATTTTCTCTAGAATAAAAATACCTCAAAGGCAGAGAACAGATCCCTTTTATGTGAGATGCGATATTAGCAGATTGTGGGAGGTTGATAAATAAAGTTGGTTGATGTTTTATAGCAATTGTTAGTTGCCTCCCAAGCTCCTATCTCGTCTGACTTTCCCAGTTTGGGTTTGGGGATCTACATTGTCCAGGGAAGCGAGGCTAAGCTAATCTGTATATCAATACTCATTTCTGTGGGCATCGCTGGGAGTGAACATATGATTTAAGCTAGATGCTCTCTTTCTTCTGAAAGTGAACAAGATGCACATATTGTCCCAGGCGTTGTGAGCAGCCATCCTTCTATCAAAAGAATCATAAGATAAAGCCAACCACATAAAAGCAGAGAGACAGCAAATCGGGTCCATTTTGACATTCTTGAGCCACTTGATTGAATCTCACTTGAAACCAGATCTACAACTAGAGTTTTTAGTTATATTGAGCCAATATATCATTTTTATTATTTAAGCTGAGTTGAGCTGAAGTTTCTGGTATACACGACCCAAATATTACTAATTTTGATAAATCACATCTTTGACTAAAGGAATCGGGGTGGGGGGGCGAAATACACACACACACACACATACACACAAAAAGAACACTTGATGTCTGCATAATGAATTAACAACTTTCTTTGGAGGATACACAGTGTGTAAGATGTAACTTAGGTTGCAAGTCTAACTGCCAAATAAAATCAGTGAGTATGTAACTTAAAAATAACACATAGATGGCATTCAGTGGTACAAAATGTAGTGCCTTCAGAGAGGAGGTGATCAGTGAAAGAGGATGGAGGGCTTTATGGAGGAGGTGAGATTTAGGCAAGAATATGTACAGTGGATGCAGGAGACATAAGCAAGGGGACCAATATGAGCCAAGAGGCCCCGGCTCTAAAGCATGTTGAAAGTACTGTGACTGTCAAAGGCACACCCCCCCATCAGTTTTGCTTTATATAGTATTCCCCTTAGTTTCTGGTGATGTGATAGTAATGAGCTGAAACTGGCCCCCTTTACTAAGAAAGCCAATATGAGTTCTCTCTGGGTGCACTCCATCACTTTCCCATATGCAAAAGTCTGGGTGAAATTCAGCTGTCTAGTCTCTTCCTTGTGTTCCCTGCATAATTTCTGCCTCTGAGTTACAGGAAATTTCTTTCTAAAAAGCCATTTGGAGACAGATTGTAATATAATGCTCTTGAACATTCTACTCTAGCAATCGATAAAGGCAGCACTCAATGCAGAGATAATCAAACACAGGATGGAATCTAATATGCACAAAGCTGATATTTTAACTAGACCCAAGCAGCTCAGTGATTCTTTGCTCCAAGCTGTGGCCTGGTTCGTTTTCCTGCCTTTGTCTTATATTTTTATATACTTTTAAGGTCAAGCTTTTTGAAGTAGCTTATAGTTATTTTATTCTATTTTAGTTGTTCAAGGTTACATCCAAGGTCAAATCTACATAAAAATAAGCATGTTGGCAAGCAGCAAAGAATATGTTATTCTAGGAAGAAATAAAATGGCAATTGTGACCCTGGATCCCCTGCCACACCCTCCTCACACTCTCCTTTGACTCTTTAAGGAAGAAGGCTGAATGCTCACACCAGTATGTGCCAAGCAAATCAGAAATGCTTTCTTGCGAAAGATAAGCTTTTCAAGTAAAAAGACATCCTGTCCTCGCTGAATCACCATCAGGTGGGGGATGGGCGATAGTGTGGGGACATCATTTGCATTCTATAATCTGGATTGGGAGCAAGATGGAAAACAATGTTTCTTCTCATTTCTTCTCTTCTCACCATGATTGTGTTCACCTTCCCTTTCTGGAACTGTGGACATGTCCCATGGTAATCAGATCAACATTCTGAACCTGTTCTTTAAAACCACCCTTGGAAGATGCTGAACACATCTTCAATAATAAAGAGTCATAAGCGACAACAACATCCTCTGCAGAAGACTTAAAGAAAATCAGTCTCTCAGTGATCATTGTTTTAATCTTAGAAAAGATGAAGGGATTTATAGAACAGTAGCTAAAGAAATAGTATCCTTCAAATATTCCATAGTTCAAGATAGCATTCATAAGATTTGCAGATGAAGGGATTTTGGTGTTACCTTTCTTTTTCTTTTTCTTTCTTTTTATTATGTTATGTTAATCACCATACAATACATCATTAGTTTTTGATGTAGTGATCCACGATCATTGTTTTCATGTAACACCCAGTGCTCCATGCAGTACGTGCCCTCCTTAATACCCATCACCAGGCTAACCCATCCCCCCACCCCCTCCCTTCTAAAACCCTCAGTTTGTTTCTCAGAGTCCATAGTCTCTCATGGTTCATCTCTTCCTCCGATGTCCCCCCCTTCATTTTTCCCTTCCTTCTCCCAATGTCCTCCATGCTATTCCTTATGTTCCACAAATAAGTGAGACCATATGATAATTGACTTTCTCTGCTTGACTTATTTCACTTAGCATAATCTCCTCCAGTCCCATCCATGTTGATGTAAAAGTTGGGTATTCATCTTTTCTGATGGCTGAGTATATTCCATTGTATATATGGACCACATCTTCTTTATCCATTCATCTGTTGAAGGGCATCTCGGCTCTTTCCACAGTCTGGCTATTGCGGACATTGCTGCTATGAACATTGGGGTGCATATGGCCCTTCTTTTCACTACTTCTGTGTCTTTGGGGTAAATACCCAGGAGTACAATTGCTGGGTCATAGGGTAGCTCTATTTTTAATTTTTTGAGGCACCTTCACACTGTTTTCCAAAGTGGCTGTACCAACTTGCATTCCCACCAACAGTGTAAGAGGGTTCCCCTTTCTCCACAACCTCTCCAACATTTGTTGTTTCTTTCCCTGTCCATTTTGGTCATTCTAACTGGTGTAAGATGGTATCTCAATGCAGTTTTAATTTGAATTTCTCCGATGGCTAATGATGATGAACACTTTTTACCTTTCAATGAACATTGGTGTCACTATGACTTATTAAATTGGTGTTACTCTTCCCCCAACCCCACCCATACCAACTGCCACCACCTGCATATTCATGTAATTTTAGAACTGGAAGAGGACAGAGGATCCCTACACGACTGAACTGGGATCAGGGAAGGATTTACTCTCTGGCCAGGCTTGAAAAGCCAGTGTGTCATTAGAAGTATTGAAGCCATTAAGGACTCAGGAGTGATCCAGTTTAAGGGGACTCCTTCAAAATCCTTACCCTGGTTAATCAGGAATAACATACAATGGATTACTACTCAGCAATAAAACAGACTACTCTGGGCAGCATTGATGAATTGCAAAATAATTATGCTCAGTGCAAGAAGCCAGACAAGAAAGAGTACATACCATATGATAAGATTTATACACATTTCTGGAAAATGCAAACGAATCTATAGTGACAGAAAGCAGATCAGTGGTTGTCTGGGGTAGGCCAGAGGGGTGAGTAGTGGCAGGAGGGAGGAATTACAATGGAGCACAGGGAAACTTAAAGTTGAATTATATGATCCTTATATTAATTGTGGTGATGGTTTCATGGGTATATTCATACTTCAAAAAGTATCAAATTGTATATCTTAAATATATGCAGTTTATCATGTATTGTATATTACCCCATTAAAGCTGGTTTTAAAACTCAGTGATACAAAAAAATAGGGGATGAGGGATTTCCCCAGGGAAGAACAAAAGGCAACTATGGACTATGTCTCCTAGCACAGCCCAGACCCTTTTATTGGTGTTTACTCCCTTCCAGTTTCAACCTAGCGCCTCAAAAATGAGTTCTTGTTCTGCTATTTTACTTTGTATATCTAGAAAAGAATTATACCTAAACCACAGCAACTGGTTTATATGATAACCCTTCTTGCTAAGCTGACATCTAAGGAAATTCTTATTTGGGCGGCGGGGGGGGGGGGGGGGGGGGGGGGGGGGGGGGCGTTATATCATCATCACCTACATACATCTATCCGTGAATAATATTTTCAACCCAGAAACTTAATGCTCTTTATTGGTTGCCATAAGAGTTTTGGTGGGAGATGTTTCCTAACTCTCAGTCCTCAAGTAATCCGTGTTAATTGTGGGAAAATAATGAACATCTAGACTATTGACTTGGTTCCTCCAAAAAGTTTGTGGCAGGGAAGTAAAAGATAAAGACAGATGGAAGATATATAATGCAATGAGAGGCACTCAGTAGGATCCTTGTTCAACCAAATCAGCTGTAAATAGACTCCTTTGGGACAACTGGGAACTGTGAGATGTACGTGTGTGGGATATGATAGAAGGGATTTCATGAGAGGGACAATGGCATGGCTGCTCATGAAAGTATCTGCAGTGCTTGGAGCTGTATAAGAAGTATGAGAGGAGATACCACTGAATGCTGGGATTTACTCTAAAATACTTCAGTAGAGAAAGATAGGGGAGGTAAAACTCTTGATAATCACTGAATCTGGGTGGTGCCATATGGAGTTCAGTATATTATTCTTTTTACCTTTGTATATATTTGAATTTTTCATAGTAAAAAATGTTAAAAGACTTCATTAAAGTACTTAGCACATTTTAAAAACAGGAGGGGGTGTAAATCACAGTGATGACCTAAGGGAAAAGGATAGACCTGATCTGCCAATAAGAAGATGGGGTTAGGGGGTGGGTGGTAGGTATGGAGCTGCCTCAGATCTCTTTCTAGAATTGACTGAGCCTCACTCACTAATTGACCTCGGAGAAAGTCCCTTACTCAAGGAAAACTGGGGCAAGTGCCTGGCCTGCCAGGTGTGTGTGAGGAAGTTGCCTTTTCTGCAACCCCAGTTGGATGGGTAAGAGTTATTCAAGGGCCTCATAGTCTCCTAAGAGTCTTTATGAGCTATGATGGTTCTACCCTATCCAAACTGCTCCTGGATCAGATGACAGGTGGACAGCCCCCTTGTTCTGCTCCTGCTCCCAGTGAGGTTGACTTTCCAGGAGTCACTTAATCTCAGAAACCCTGCAGTTTTCTCTGATGTTTTTGAAGTTGGAAACCCATCTCTCTGTGTTGAGGTTCTTTATTACTTGTGGCCGCCTCCCTATAGCACCGCAGACAAGAACCAGGCGACAAGAATAAGTGAGATGACCCCAAACAAGCTCTCCCTCTACATTTACAGGGCAAACCATGACTTTTTTCAAGGCCCACAAATTATAGGGAGGCAAAGGGTGGAAAAATCCAGAAAAAAAAAAAAAAAAAAAAACACAACCATACCACCCATAAAACATGCCAGATGGAAGGGGAAGATGCCTATAATTCTACTGGCTTTCAAATGTATTTATTTAGTTCAATCATTTATGAAACAAAACCCAGAAATTCCAGGCATCTCTCCTAAACAAAAGAACCACTAATGTTTGCTTCTGGTCAGCATGTGAAACTTGGTTAAAACCCAAATGTTAGACATAGGTTCCTAAGGAAGGTTCTCTGCAGGCCAGAGCTCAGATATGGAGTGCCTGCCACATGCATTCTTATCTAGCCGTCAAACTAAGAGTCCAACCCAGGGTTGCCAACAACTGGGAAAATGTTCGGGAGACACTCTTCCTACTTATGTCAAAGGGAAAACTTCCTCCAGAGCAATCACCGAGAAAGAGGTAGAGATAATTATTCAAACCATGGCACTCCTAAGATTTTCTAACTGCCCTGAACCCCCCAAAGAAATCTTGATTGAGATGGTCTAGATTCCACAATGTTATCAGTCATCAACAGATTTCAACCTTCCTTGAAAGTGCTTCCAATTGTTCCAGTGGCTAAAGCGACTTGAATCAACACTGGATATAGCAAAGAAAACAAACCACTTATAAACTTTCCCATACCTGCCAAAACTGGAAAGCTATAAATAGGGGTAGCAAACACTGTTCAAAAATATTTCTCTGGGAGAAAACAGGCGGAAAAGAATGAATAATTTTCAAAGAAGTACGGATTTTTTTTTTAAGTTAGTTCATTTTGCAACTTGGAATTTCTATGGCCATGAGGAAGTGAGGAAAACACAACTCAGCCATGATGATAGGTTTCTTGCATCCATGAGAAAGCTGAAGTGGTATCGGCCTGAAACAATTACATGGTATGCCATATTGATAGAGTTCTCTCATTTTCTTTGTTATTCCTCCTACTGCTTTTGGGAGGAGGAAGTGCTTTTTCCATATTAGCGTCCTTTTGTACTTTGAAGAAGATAAGCTCTTTTCTCCCCAGCGAAAGCTGTTCGTCAAGGTCACTGGACAATTGGACTAGAACTCAGGTTAAAACCCACAGTAATTTCTGGTATTGAATTACCCCAAGTATCTCTTTAATCACAGAATTTGTTGTTGTTTCTCAAGCAGTAAACTCTGTTGTTAAGTGCTCACACTTAACAAGGAACAGAAATCTTCGGAGTTTAACAATTTTGAGTTTGAATCTTGCTTCTGCCATTACTGGCTGGGTAATGCAGGGCAACTTGTTAAACTCTACCTGCCTTGGTTATTCCAGAAATGTCCCATGTGTTTTGCTTCTTGGAACCCTTGATTAGTTGATCTGGTTATTGATTCAATGATTGAAAATAAATCTAGTAAGAAAACAATCTGAGGGGATAAAGTTATGTCTTTAGTGTGCAGAATCCTGCCTCACCACTAAATTCCTCTTCTGTAAACTGAAAATTAAATGACAGCGGATGTGAAGTCCTTGATGTAATGTGTGGCAATGTAAGGATTCAATAAATGCTATACTCGCTTTTAATAATAAACACTTTCTGATTAGAATCACAATCGTTTTCCTGATTAAAGGCACTTCATTTATATGTACATGTATGAATATAAAATGACAACAAATATCATACACATGTCGATGACACCATACTTCCAGTGGTTGGTGGAGACATTAACTTTATTCTCCTCATCCATAGCACGCAGCCTTGGCAACCCCCCTACAGAATAGATGCTTTGTTCACTCTCACTAGTTTCCTCCCCTCCATTTGGAATATGAAACATTCCCTTTTGGTGTCTGTCCTTATGAAGGAGAAGACCCATAAGACCAAGAGTATTCAGAACCTTGAATTAAATGCTGACGTGGCCCTGGCCTCCATGTGCAAAACTTTGACCTTGCTGTGGTCACTGACAAGCTCATCACTATAGAAAATTCTTCTCAGGGACGCCTGGGTGGCTTAGTTGGTTAAGCGTCTGCCTTCGGCTCAGGTCATGATCCCAGAGTCTTGGGATCGAGTCCCTCGTCAGGCTCCCCGCTCAGTGGGAAGCCTGCTTCTCATTCTGCCTGCCGCTACCCCTGCTTGTGCTCTCTCTGACAAATAAATAAATAAAATCTTTAAAATAAAATAAAATGCTTCTCAAAGTCAAGAAGAAAGTCAGTGGGGCTAAGGACTGCTTATGGACCTCAACACATTATGCTGTTTCATTCCTTTCCAAGAGCATTTTTAGAACCATGCCATTGTCTAGTTGACATAAAAAAAATACACTTGTGGGGTCCACCTATATGTCTATGCACTATATATAAGTAGTTTTTAATTTTTTTTCATTCTTTCTTATCTCAAGGTCTAAACAGCACAGAAAAATACGGCTGGAAGACTGCAGTAACTCAATGGTCTGCTCTTCCAGAGGAGACAGGTAGGAGGATGTGTTACTCTGGGTTCTCCAAGAAGCAGATACTAAAATGGGATGAAATATGCCAGGATGGAAAAAGGGAATGTCTGTGAGAGACCGCGTGTAGGGAGCTAGTGTGGCTGGGAGTGGCGATGCAAGTCCATCCCGAATAGAGCAAAGAGGGAAGGAAGGTTGGATGGACACATCCTCCATTGTCCTGCAGGCTATAAAGGTTCAGCCAGGTGGGCAGGGGGTCCTTTGGTGACACTCAGCAGTCAGAGGAGTCCTATGTCACCCGGGCACAGGCCTGCTTTGGTATCCCTACTGTGTGCAGCTGTTGGCTGGGACAAGCCCGAAGAAAGGGCGACCTTGGTACAAACAGGAGATGCACCTCAGATCACAGCAGTGGGGGTCAATTTTGCTCCCTGTGGTTGGATGTCTGCAAGGTACATTCTCATGGCCGCCCCAGGAAAGATGGTCCCTAACTAGCCCAGGATCTCTTACAGAGACCTTGGACAGCTGGAGAAGTGAGAAAGGTTGCTTGTGGAAGACAGGTGCCAACCCCTCCTCAGGTCCCCAACACACACACACTTACACACACACGCAAACACGTGTTATGAATACGCACGCACTAGGGGAGACCTATGTACTCTGAAAGGCACAAAGAGATACTTTTCTACAAAATTGTGTGCGTCAGGCCAAGTCCCCTCAGTTCTGTGGGGACCTCAGTGCAGTGACGACCCCGTCGTGCTGACCTGGTTCCTCACAGCCAGCTCCTCAGCAGGAGCTTTGGTTTGTATGTCCCCTGACAAGAAGAATGTCTTAGCAGTGGGGTTGGTTGAAGAGGAAAGAAAAGAAAAGAAAAGAAAGAAAAGAAAAGAAAAGAAAAGAAAAGAAAAGAAAAGAAAAGAAAAGAAAAGAAAAGAAAGAAGAGAGAAAAAGAGAGAAGGTTAGAGATAGAGTGAGAGAAAGCCAAGAGTTTCTGAATCACAGGGCAGGCCTCAGTCTGCATTCTGCTTGGAGCAGAGAAAGAGCCAGGAAAGCTCTAGTTAACTCCATCAAATTCCCCAAAAGGGAGGTGGCCTTGTCAGCTGGGGGGCAGGAAACGTCTTAAAGTCATTAAAGTAGTTAAGTCAATGAAATGTTTGTGGGGAAGTCAGCAGGGTGTTCGTGGAGCAATTGGGCACTGGAGCCCTCCTTGGCGGCATCCCCCTTCAGTGGGAAACACAGCCGAGCCGAGGGGAAGGACAGGACTTGCACGGAAGGAGAAGCTGGACAAGCCAGGCAGCCAGGCTGAGCTGGAGGTGGACAGCCCAGAGTGGGAGCAACAATGTGTGGACAATGCCCTGCTCCAGCGGATATTGGAGGAGAATCTTGCCATTCATTCAACAGTTTTGGACAACCTCCTAATCTTTATGCTGGGCGCTGTGAATGCAATTCACTATCAGCGTTAAGAGAGGTGGTCCTTGCCCATACAAGGATACACTTTAGTTGAGGAGACAGGCATTAATAAAATAACCCACAAATAAGGGTCAAAACAAGACCACGGCAACTGCTTTAAAGGGGCCATGTGCATTAGTGCTGAGAAAAGATATAATGGGGAGATTCAGTTTATTCCAGAAAGTTGGAAAGAGTTCCCTGAGAAAGTGCCTGCTAGGTGAAGTCAGAAGAGTCAGACAGCCTCAAAGTTGCCCAGAGGAGCAGGGAGAGCATGGCAGCAGAGAAAGCACACGTGAAGAGGCCCTTTGGTGGGAAGAGAAATGGCACCTGGGGGACTGTCCGGACCACGGAGGGAGGCCAAGGGCACCGCAGCCTCACAAGAGGCTGGAGATGCAGCAAGGGCAAGATTAAGTCAAGTGAGCCCTTCTAGAGTCTTCTTTTCTGTCCCAGGAGGCAGAGGAGACTATTGAAAGACTTTAAAGAAAAGAAGTGAGATGGGCTCAAGAGATCATTCGGGGACAACGTTGACATGAGTCGGCAATGACTCAGACGTAGGCTGAGATAGCAGGACTGACTGCTGGGGTTCTGGCTTGCACAGCTGGCCGGGCAGGGGTGCCTTCGCAGAGAGGGGGAAGAGGCTTGGGATGGAGGTGGGATGTGTGCCTTTGAGACATCCAGGAAGAAATAGCAAGCAGGCAGTTGCATACAGGGCTCTAGTTTCTGACAATGGGGTGAGAAGGTAGCCTACGTTGCATTTTGTTCCAGGGTCCTAGCATGGGCCCTAGCATGGGGGAGGGAGGATACACTGGAGAAGAGAGTTGGTGGAGCCGGGTTAGGAGGCTCTTTGCAACTCCTTGATTCTCTCCCCAGAGCCACCGAAGCAGCTTTCTACACTGAGCACTTGAGTTAGGATACTCAAGAACTTCTGCACTGAGTAAACAGGGCTTGAAAGTACCTGATTAGCAAAGGATCAGAGAGGACCTAAGAGGGGGCTCTTGATG
This sequence comes from Mirounga leonina, assembly GCF_011800145.1. Lineage (NCBI taxonomy): Eukaryota > Metazoa > Chordata > Mammalia > Carnivora > Phocidae > Mirounga > Mirounga leonina. The sequence continues at coordinate 4,035,365 of NW_023270871.1, forward strand.
GAAGGAAGTCCTGGGGACTCATACTTGTTCTTCATACCCCAAATGTGAGCTATCCACGGCCTAACAACAGTGTTGACCTTCCCTGTGATTTGGTTTCCTGGGAACCTAGAAAAGCACAGTGTGTTCCTGTGCATCGACACAATGTTGTCTTTGGCTTGGCCTGAGGCTGCCCCAAGCACAAAACAGTCCAGATGGTGCTCCTGCCACCTGGAGGACAGAGCAGGGATGGAGCCTGGTCCTCCTGCCTCTCTCCCCCAACAATGCAGGGGTACAGAGGCTCTGGGGTGAGCAGGGAGACACAGACCTGGTTTCCACCAAGAAGTTGTGCAAATCAGTGTCAATAGCTCCAACAAGGGTTCCCAGAAGCTGGGTATGGGCACCAATATATTCCTTGGGAGACAACAGGATCCCCTTCTACCAGATCACGCATGGGTCCCTGCTATCCAAAAAGGGATAACAGGTAGATGAACCACAGGCAAGTCTGGTTTGTCTGTTTTTATATGTTTTAAATGTTGTTGGAAATCTTCCCAGCAGGGGGTTAAGGACAGACGTGCCCTCTGAATTGGGGAGAAGAGACTAAGGAAGGCACCTCAGCCCCCATCTCTTCTCATCTGGGGTCTGTCCATTTGCATGAAGCATGTATTTTCACCTGCTCAAGAGTTCAGCAGTAAAGACCCCACCTCTGTGGGCAAGACCCGCAATTTTCCTGCTTTGCCTACGAGTGGGTGGGTGAATTGTCTTCTGCAGCAGTCTTTGGAAACCCATTTGGCCTTCCTACTAAACTTTGTCTCCTAGTATCAGCCTTGACAATACTACAGGTGACTTAAATAATCTTTATCTGCCCACTTCCTGTGTCTACACTGAGCAAGGAACAGGAGTGTCACTTACTGGGCCCCTTACAAATCCAGCATATACAGAAGACTATCGAATATATCAACCCTTAGGGATCTTGCTTTGGCTGAAAAGTGAAACATCCTCCCATTGGAGAGAATTCAGCTCTTTGAGAGAATTGAGCTTAACTTTCCAACTGCTGTATCGAATATGATCCGGGACAAGGATATAATAGATACTTTTTTCATCAATAAGGGTGAATTAATCATAGAACTATTACAATGCAGGCAAGACTGAGAAAAAAATGTTTTTGTGCTTTTCCCTGCACTCACAGACTGGCTGTGCAGAGTTCTCTTCCATCGGCACCTCCAAATCCATTTCTACCCGTCTTCGCTCTCCCCTGCCCCCCCGCCCCCCGGCTTGGCCTATAAGGATCCCATCAGTGGGCTTCTGTTGGGTTCAGTCACTGGGGGTGGGGGGGGGAGGGGCACTGGCAGGAGATCAGAGGGTGGGGGAGAGTGAGGTCAGGGTATTTTTGATCCCCCTCTCTACTGGGCTGTTGTGGTCCTGTCCATTTACTGAGGGTCAAACTCCTATCAGACGGTTCCTCTTCCACATTACAGCTCTTACTAGGTCCCGGTAACTCTGCCTTCTCTCCTTGCCCCTTCAAGCCTAGGGGTGGCAATGCCACTCACTGTTTCAGCCCCATGGTGCCTCACTGTCCCTTCTGACTCCCGGTCCATACCTCTGCAAAGAGCTCCCTTTTTTACACTCTCCAAATATTGCCTTGAATGTACTCTGTTTACTGTCGAGACCCAAGTACTACACTGCACTACAAAGAGTGGATTAAAAGACATCTGCATTTCAGTCAAGATTTCTAGCTATGTTCACCCATTCCCTGCCATGCACAGCAACCAGTCACCTTCGAGAGAGATGTCTCTTTGGGACATTCTGCCCCTCACAAGCCTATGTCCCCGCATAGACACTGTTTACAAGCTAAGCCCATCAATGTGCAGGGAGAGCAGTGCAGCATATGAGCATCAGCGTTCTAAATGCCTCCTGTTCCACATGACTTTGGACCTTTGATGCCCCAGAAACCTGCGACCTCCATTAAATTTAGAGATTAAAATATGTGATGTGATTATACATTTCACAATGCCTTCTGCATGCCTCTCAATATCAATTGGAAAGACCAAATAACACTACTATCGTTAACCCATGTGTATTTGAAAAACAGAGATTCTTATTACCCCACCTTCCCTCCTCCCAGAGAAGGAATTGGGTAAAAATGACATGGTTTTAAATGTTCCTGGCTGAATACTTCCTTAGCAAGAAAAAGAAAGAATGTAATGTTCTTATGCCCTCCTGAACTTAGCACTATATGTGTGTGCTATGGAGCAAAACTCATGATTCTTTATTTAATTAGAAACCCTTATTCTTTGCCGTGTGCAATACTGAATGAATGGTTGTGATCAGATTTGGAGTTCATTACTCTTGGTCCATTTGCTCTCAGAGTGCTTGCTGAGTATCCTGGAGTTAGTTGGGAGGGACTGTGAAAGGTGCTGGTCTGTATGGGACCTTTTCCAGCTGGTCCCCAATGTGGAGAAATTTGGCCTTGCTGATTCTGGATAATAGAGAATAATGTGGGGTGCCTGGATGGCTCAGTCGGTTAAGTGTCCAACTCTTGATTTTGGCTCAGGTCGTGATCTCAGGGTCGTGAGATGGAGCCCTGTGTTGGACTCCCTGCTGAGCACAGAGCCCACTTAGGACTCTCTCCCTCTCTCTCCCTCTGCCCCTACTCCCATGCTCTCTCTCTAAAATAAATAAATAAATAAATAAATAAATAAATAAATAAATAAATAAATAAATAAATAAAATCTTAAAAATAGAGAATAATGCACTTAACCTTTTACTGAGCATATATTGTGAGACAGGTATTGTACTAGGCATTTTACATGTAATATCTCCCAATATTCACCACAACAGGGCAATAAGTTATTATCATTCCCATTTTACAAACTGAGAAGCAGTGAAGTGATTTCTCTAAGGCAATAGAACTAGTGAGTGTTGGTCACGATTGGGACTCGGGTTAAAAACCTCAAAACTCTAAAACACTTCTTTCAGTCTGCCATTTGGTCCCCTGTTTCTGGGCAAAGATAGAGTATTAACTTTGTCACTAACTAGCTATGTGATATTAAATAATTCTTTTTATCTCTCTGGGCTTCGGGAAAACAAAGAAGCAAGGCTAAAAGAAGTTTAAGCTCTAAAATAATTTGATACTAATATTTATATAAAAAATAATCACCTGATAACAGGTTGTATCAGTCAGGATTCAGAAGTCACTCTAGTTATATAAGCCAAAAGAAATTTAATTCAGGGATTTAGGTATTTATACAAGTGATTGGAGGGCTAGAGGAGCAGGTACTGGGGTGGTGTGCCAGGAACAATCTCCAGAACAACCCTGCTGATTAGTAGGTTGGGATGTGGAACCCTTGGGCTAGAAGCAGGTGTTAAAGCAAAATGATTATGGGCTCAAAGTCAAACAGCCCTTGGTAACTTACTCCAGCTTTTCTATTTCTGAGTTGGGCAATGTATACAACCTATCTGAGCCTTAATTTCTTCAGCTATAAAATCAAATAACAAATATGAAAATACTCAGGACAGTTATTAGCACATAGTAGGTAGTCAATCAAGTTTTGCCCTCTCCCCATCCAATGGGGGTAGAAATATGCTTATTTGAGAATAGTGGGGGAAAAGAGTGCAAGCTGGAACAAGGGGAAATAATGACAAAGAGGTAAGATGGGGCCAGAGAATAAAGATTTTCCTTAAAAAAAAAGTTAGTAAACAAGCTTGAATTCTACAGGTGATAGGGCTGACAGCAGTTTGGGGATAGGAAAGTAATATGAGAATTTGGTGCTTTGGGCAAAAATATGGCAGCCATATTCAAGAAGCAAGTTGTTCTCACAATGGTTAATAAGAGATGCGTGCCTTTGCCAACATCTAAAAGAAGGTTCCTTTCAACTTCATGGAAAATGCCCCTTTGGAAGCCATAAAAGTAGACTTGAGTCCTTATTATTGGGAAATATTTAATTGAAACAAGGTCTCCCACTGTTAAGCTTAGAAATAGATTGTATCCTCCCAATAGGTGCAGTCTGGTGGGTCTGGGCCATACACCCTGTGAGCCACAGGTAAAAAGGCTGAGAAATAGAATGATCATGGAAGACACAACTGATCTAACTTCAAGAAGACTGTGTCCCCCAGAAGGTACAACTATGTGGTAATTGCATTATGAGAAAACAGTAGAGATCTTCCAATCTGCCAAGGCATGTGTTTGGGCTGAGAAATCATGTGACCTCTCAGTAATACAACATCTGTAAAATCATTCAGGATTGCAAGTGATTACAACTCAAGTGAACTCGGACATAGAAAAAAGTAATTTCTTCCAATGTCAAGAAATTTTAGAACTAAAATGTACCTTAGATTGTATCTAGGAGATTTTTAGAAGTAGATTTACCCTCCCAACAGGTGCTTAAAATTTTTGAGTGTTTGGTAAAATTTGATAAAAATCATAGACCATCTACTTCCAAACCCACATGTTTTATATAAGGTAACTAAGCCCAAGGGGTTAAGTAATTGGCCCAAGGTCACCAACTAGCTAGTAGCACAGTCAGAACTAGAACTCACATCTCCTGACTTTCAATTGAACATTTTATTCTTCACTCCATCTTGCCTTTGGCTCTCGTTTCTGAGGGAACTTGGTGTCCATGCATCACGGTGTTGATATGAGAAATGTTCAACTAATGTCTGTTTCTGGGATAAAAAATAGGCCATTATAGCCATCATCCTGGGCCTCTGTGAGGTTCTTGGGACCCTGAGGTCTCCGTGATGACATCCCAAAGGGGAAGCAACAATTGTACAATGCACTCAAGAGAGTCATACAAGAACAGGCTCATACACTCAAGCCAAAGGACAAGTTCCAGGGTCGGGGCTGTCTCGGTATGCACAGATTTCTTCCGAACTCTTGACTGGTACTGAAAGTATTAAATATTTCCTCTGTTTTCCTCTAGTGTCAAAACATGAACACCACAGAGGCAAATCAGGGTCTTGAAATACTCCCAGCAAATCTTACACATATACCAGGGACCAAGAAAGTGAGAAAGAGAAAGACAGAAAGAGGGGGAAGAAGGGAGAGAATACAAAAAACGAAGGAGTAGAGGAGGGAGAAAGTAGACAGATGCACGTGCCAACAAAGCCATTTTTCCCTGGGCCACACCCTCCATCAGAAATCTGAAAGCTGGGCTCTAATTCAGGAGCTCAGACAATATTTTGAGTCTCTTTCAATAGTTTCTAGGGGTCTGATTCTTACCAAGGATTCCCACAGGAAAATTGTTATTCTCCCAGTTTAGTGAGTATCATTGACAAAGACCAATTCTCTCTATTCTTCCCTGTAGGTAAAGAGTGACTCACTAAAGGCGGAGGGAGAAAGTCCAACATCTCTAAGCACTAGGACCCCCCCAGCCTAACAATTTGTCATAGCAGCTGCTCCTGCCAATGGGCGCCTCCTGCCCCAGGTCTGTCAGTGGTAACAGATGCTTCACAGAGGGTGGCCCTCTGTGATGGCGTCCAAGAGCACTGACTCCTCTCACAGACCGAAGAGACTCCTCTGTGAACTATGGAGACAGCTGTCAGCACTTACTTAAGTCAGTGTCTTCTTTAGGTCTCAGGGTCTCTCAGCTCTTCCAGTGGTTTCTATGCCATTCGACCAGAGGAAGACTGCACGTGACTCTCCCAGCCCCACTTCAGAGGCCCACTCCCAGCAAGTCCCTGGTCCCCTTTGATCAACACGAATGCATTTTCATATATACCCTAAAGAAAAATTTCATACGTGTTCACAAGGAGACCTGGCGAGACTCTTCACTGAAGCGTGTCTGTAATGGAAACAACCTGGAAGCAACTTAAACATCCATCCCCCGGAGATGAGACGAATAAACAAACGTTGCTGCATTTACAAAATGGAATAAACACAGCAGATAAAAATGAATGATACGTAGATAAATGCAGCAACCGGGATGAATTTCAAAAATATAATAACGAAGAAGAAAAGCAATAGGTACCATTTATATATCAAGTTTGAAAGCATGCAAAATCATGCTTCTTTAGTCTACACTGAGAAAGTGAGGAGAGACCCAAAGAAAGCGAGAAAAGAAGTTGTGGATACATTCGGGAGAAGAGGATTCAAGCAGAGGAAAAAGCAAGAGCCTAGGGCCTGAGGTGAAAACACGTTTGACGGGTTTGAATAAGACCTAGCTTGTCCGTGTGGCTGGAATAGCATATATGCAGGAAGGGAGAGCGTAGAAAAGAAGGCCAGAGATGTGGCCAGTTGTCAGACCCTGAAGGACCATGTCATTGCTAATGTAAAGTTTAGAAAAGGAAGCATGTGGTGAAAGGCCTAAAAATAAGGCCCGATATTATGTCCTTCATTGACATCTGGGGGATAGTAGGAAGACCTCAAATGGTCTACCTACAAGTCCCCCTCCCCATTTTGCTCCCCCAGAAAAGATCCCCTAGCCAAACAACCAGCTTATTATCCAATGGACAAGGTGCAGCTCCTGCTGATCCTTAAATTAGTCAACCAATTACATCCTTCTGGGGAATCAGGGGGCACCCCAGCCTTGACACCAAAAATCCTGCCTCCCCCGGGGTTGTTCAATCTGTTTCTGAGTGCAATCCCCTGGCCATGCATGGCATACAGTGTACCCCTCCCCCAGACTGTGACTCAGTCTTGTCCGTCCAGTGCTGGGCGTCCTGTGTCTGACCATTAGCCATGTCTGGAAGCCCAAGGTGGGAATTCCTCCCCCAACAACGGGGTGGACAGGAGGCAATTCTAACAGGGTCACCCAATCTGACTTATGCTTTAAACGGAAGCTGGCTTACTACTGAAATTAACTAGAAAGACACAAAAACAAGAATACCAAACCAGATCAACCATTATCCAGATACAATCATTATCTCACATAGACGAGAGCGGACATTGTAGAGGGGAGACATGGCTGGATTTGAGATAGACTGAGAAGGTGCAGCCAGTAGGATTTGCTCTGAAATTGAATAGGGGTGTGAAAGAGACAGAGCAGTCAGGGCTTTTGTTCTGATGACTGGTTGCCATTTATTCATGTGGGGAAAACTGGGAGAAGGGCTGTTTAAAGGGAAAGAAAGGATCCAGCTCATTTTGTGAGGCTTGTATGGTCTTGATACCAAATCGAATTCAAGAAGACAAATTGCATATAGATCAGTTCCACTTATGAACATGAATGTGAAAATCCTAATTAAAATACCAACTAGAAGGGGGCACCTGGGTGGCTCAGTCAGTTAAGCGTCTGCCTTCGGCTCAGGTCATGATCCCTAAGTCCTGGAATGGAGCCCCACATCAGGCTCCCTGCTCACTGGGGGGCCTGCTTTCCCCTCTCTCTATCCCTTTGCCCCTTACCCCTTCCCCTGCTCATGCTCTCTCTCTCAAATAAATAAATAAAATCTTAAAAAAATATATATCAACTATCAGAATTGAATAATTTATTTAAAACATAAAGCATGGTCAAATAGGGCCCATTGAAGAAAAATGGTTTAGGAAGAGAAAACATAAAACTATTAAAATAATTGATCACAGTGACAGAGTAAAGGAGAAAAATCACATGATTATCTTAACAAATGCAGAAAAAAGGATTGAATAGGGGCACCTGTCTGTCTCAGTCTGTAGAGCATGTGACTCGATCTCGGGGTTTTAAATTTGAGCCCCATGTTGGGTATAGAGATTACTTAAAAAAATAAAATCTTAAAAAAAAAAGGAAAAGTATTGCATAAAATTCAACATCTAGGTTTTTAAAATAAACTCTTAGAAAACTAGGAATAGAGGGGAACTTCTTTACCCTGATAAAGACTTTCTACTAATGATCTACTGCAATCATCAAATTTAATTAGAAAATTTTAGATGCAATTTCCTTTCAAGTTAGGAACAAGACATGAATGCCTTGGTGTCACTGACACACTTAAACAGAGTTCAGGAAGTCCTGGTCAAGGCATTAAGACCAGGAAGGAAGGAGACCAAATTGTTACTATTTGCAGTTACAATACCATGAACAAATGCATGGAAAACCTAAGAAAAGCTGTAAACAATTATAATTAAAAGGGAGTTCAGCAAGTTTATTTTACACACACACACACACACACACACAGACACACAAAACTTAATAGTGTTCCTATAAACAAGCAATAACCAATAGAAAATACAATAGAATATAAATACGACTCATACTAGCAACAAAAACTATAAAGCATATAGACATCAACTAAAGAAAACACAAGAGCTTTATAGAGAATAAAATTTAAACTATTAAAGCACATACATATCAGAAAACTTAAATAAATGGAACATTAAATATCATATATATTAACCGTTTGCTTTAACATCATATAGAGTTAATTCTTCCTTGGTCAATCTCTAAATTCAATGCAATTACAATAAAAATTCCATAAAAAAATTTTTATATAAAAAATGGATTCTAGAATTTATGTGGAAAAATAAGAATTCTCAAAGGGTTAAGGCAAAACTAAAAAGATGATAAATCAGGTACTAGGACATACTAAAGGAAATGAAGAAAACCTTTTTTGATAAAGCTAACACAGGTGGTGGACTGAGAGACACCACCAGCTAAAACCCACAAATGACTAAATGTCAAGATGTGGAAAGAAACTCCTATAATTCGGTTAAGTCAATATTGAAAATGAAGTTCAAAGCAGAGAAAATGGGGAGAATAACCCATCCTATGAGAAAATAAGACAAATTAGAAAGTCATAATCATAAAAACCAGCAAAGTCAGGAAACACAGTAAAGGAAAAAAACAAAAACAAATCATGGGCAAAGATATAAGTAGGCAAATCACAGGAGGAAACCCAAGTGGCTAATAATTATATGAAGAATGTACTACCTCATTCATTATCCAATTAATTTAAATTAAAACTAAAGTGATATATCACTTAATACACAGAGATTGACAAAAATTAGAAAGCCAGAGAATAGCAGGTGCTGGTAAGGATGTAGAAAAATGGTAATCCTCGTCCACCACTGGAAGAAGTACAAAGCAATGCAGACTTCGTAGAAAGCAACTAGCGATGCTTAGTGAAATTAAGATGCATACCCACAACCACCCCTAAATCCTACTCCTGTGTATGTAATTCAAACAAATTCTCATTTAAGTGTGTACAAAGACATATTAGAGGATGTTCATGCCAGACTGTGTGTGGTAGCAAGGATTTGGAACCAACCTAAATGTCCATTGATGAGGGAAATCGATAAAGAAAATGTGTGATATGGTACAATGGGATCCTATGTAACCATCAGACGTAGTGAACCAGAATTTCACATAGCAACACAGATGAATCTCAAAGTGTTGAGTAAAAAAAGAATAACAAAAAGATGAGATTCAAATCTTGACAGCAATTATGTAAATCAAAAACACCGATGCATAATAACAATATTTTTCAAGGATATATATGTCTACATAAACATTGGGAAGATGGACTTCAAAGGTAGAGTACAGTATAGCAAGTGTGCATGGAAGGAAGGGAGTGATACTGCAGATAAAGGGGGAAAACATAAAAATAAGAAGAGGGGCCTTACATGGATTGATGTTGATAATGAGTCATGAAGAGAAGAGTTTTCCTAACTCAATTCTGCCCACTGGAGGCCTATGAAAGACAAAGCAAAGAAAGGAAAAGAACCAAAAAGGGTGTTGAAAAATCCTTCCAGCGGATCTCTTACTTGATGCTCTGAAATGTCTGTCTCACTTCTTCAGAAAAAAATGAACCCATTCTCTAGGCCCTGGTCAAAGAAAAGGTGTCTTCCCCAGGACAGTCACTTAACTCTGGAAGCCTCAGTTTCTTGAACTATAAATAACATCCCTGATCTGCGAGGTCGAAGAGGTAGATTAAAAGAGCTGCCCCATGCACCTCTCTGCAGGGTGTCCGCTTCCAAGTAAGCCCTCTGTACCTGGCAGAGCCACTATTATTTAGAACTACAGATGATCAGACCTTGACAACATCTGAGAGGTGAATGAGTCAACTCTCATTTCATAATGATGGGACCAGATGACCAGAAGGATGGGACTTGCCCATGGTCCAGAGAAAAGGGAGAGAATAGAAATGAGATGCCAGCTTGAGAACTCAGTCTGCATCCAGTTTTGTCCACTAGCCTCATTGCTTCCTCGGGCTTCCTCGAGAAGATATACATAAACTCATTTTTCTGGGCCCAAGGGGAGTTTGTATTCATGACATGATTAAATCCATATGGCTGTCAATATTTCTGGCCGTTGGGACATCGCGGAGGGAACAACAAATACAGAAAACAGAAAAGACTATTTATCCACATCAGCTCTTTCAAAGGATATAACGCAATTGCCAAATCATGCCAGTGATCGTCCAAAATGAGGAGCCCAAGTGCCTATAGGATTGGTAAGAGGAAGTTACAAAGCAGATTATTATGGATCAGGGTGTCCTAAGCCAGGTCAGCAAGCTGGGCACTGCACCTTGAAGGCCATCATTTTGAGACCCTGCAAAGTAGAAAAGGAAGAGAAATTTAAAACCAGGGCTCTCTGCCCATCCTCCAGAAGAAGGTCTTAATTTCTTTGTCTCCAAAATCAAACGTGAACACTAGCAAGCTGTTGCCAACAGTGGGAAGCCTGTCATTTTGATGGACTGCTGTTGCCAACACCGTGAGCCATTCTGAACACATGAGACGGCCACCCAGGCCATGCATAATCTGAGGGCCCAGCCAGGATGAGGACATCAGCTTCAGCCACAATGTCAGATAGAGTGAGAGTTTATATGGGGGTTTGCATCCAAACAGGACAGTTTACAAGAACCCAAGGCTCAAAAGCCCAAAGCCAGAGTCTCGAGGATGCCTTGGTATGAGCAGCAGTATTATTCAACTAAACAGACTCTTGTCTTTCTTGTTTACTTTCTCCTCCCTCTCTCCTTCAGCTATTTTCTGTTATTTTTTCACATGCAAAAATGGAGAGCTTTTTGGTATCTGCTTTGTAATCCAGTGCATATGTCCCCATCTCTAGGGGCCAACAATTCCACTGTCTTTCCCCCCTACTGTATGCCAAAAAAAAGTCAGACATATTCTGTCCGCGGTCTGTTACACTGCCATTCTATCAAATGTCCTCCCGTGAACTCTGACCTCTGCTGGTAATCCATTTCACCCTGTCAGTAGAAATGGCAACTCAGAGAGATGGTCAATCTTTGTGGGTAACAGAGAACAAATCATTAACTCTGTGCACGCTCGAATACTAGGCAGGGTGTTCCCCAAAAATCACTCCTTGGGAAAAGAGGGAATCATTTTATTTTGGTTTTTTTTTAAGATTTATTTATTTTTGAGAGAGAGAGCGAGCATGCTGGGGGAGGAGCAAAGGGAGAGAAAGAATCCTCAAGCAGATTCCCTGCTGAACACGGAGCCTGATAACGCAGGGCTCGATACCAGGACCGGGAGATCATGACCCGAGCCGAAATCAAGAGCCGGTTGCTTCACTGACCAAGCCACCCTGGTGCTTCAAGGAAAACATTTTATATTCAGAGTCTCCTACTATAGGCTGTTCTTATCCTTATTTTATTTTGAATAACACAGTTCTTTTCAGGGAAGATACATTATCCTGAAACACCCTCAATCAATGCAAGATTCAGATGTTTGTAAGTGAAATCGGTGAACTTTAATACATATTTAATTATTCTTTCACTTAGGTGAAAGGCCTCACATTTGCAAGAGTGAGTGTTAATGTGAACAAGCCTTTTAAATATCACTTTTTACAGTATTACAGTAAGTGGTTGCATAGTGGATGTTGAGAATATGCAACGGCAGGACGAATGAAAGAAAACAACTCTCCTGATGCTATTTTGCTTGGGATAAGCCAAAATATGACAGTGGAAAAAATACGATTATAGAAGTATTTCTTTATATGAAATGTAACGTATATACAAAATGCTATTAGTATATCAATTTTATAAGCATATAAAATGATTTTTAAAGTCTATGCAACTAAATTAATAAATTAAGTATTTATAAGTAGATGTTTGGTGTTTTTTGCTATATCTTTAAAATTCGAGGGGGAAGGGAAAGGGAGGACTTACTTGGAAAATGGAAGAGGGTCTCATATTTGACATTGCCTTCTATTAGGACATAGATGGTAAACACATAGACCAGGACTGAATCCTAACTGAGGTTCAAGGGGGAAGAAGAGTCAACGCATTCATAAAGAATTATTTTCTTTCCTCAGTGTTATGGAGAAAGTCTGTTTGCCTTTATCTTTATCTTGATTCCAGATCCTTACTTAGTAAATGATGGCTCTTCTCTACACATGACCATGCTGGTTTGTGAAACAAGCCCTCCTCATTTGACACCAGAAAATAGGTGAAGCGCTCTTGCAAAAGGAGCCACTCTAAGGAGACCCACTACATTTATTCCAAGAATGCCAGTCACAGGCCAAAACTGCATGGAAACACCTCTTTGGGGATTGCCTTCAGAGTCCATTCACAGGACAAATGACAGAGCCAGGCTCTGCAATTTATAGACAGCATTTTTTTTTAACCCCAAATGGTTATACTCACGCCATTTACCAGATTGGCCTCTGGATGACTTTCTGCTCTTTCCAGAAATCATTAAATCCACTCCCTTGCACTGGCTCCCATCCCCCACCCCACCCCAAAGGATGAAGACTTGGCACAGAGTGGGAGTCTCAGAAAAATGCTTTGCAGTCTCTGAAGACAATTCCACAAGAGAAGTTCCAAATGTTTAGAGGAAAACAACACAGTCAGAAGAAGTATATGACCTCCCAATGAGGATGTGCTGAAAAGAGGCAACATTCCATTGGGTTCCAAGTTCTGGGAGATTTCGTTTTAAGAATCATTTTATACTCTTACTTTGTGTTTCAAATTTACAAGCCTTGCATTACACACCAGGTAGCCAGGTTTAGTCTGCTTACTACTTAGTTAAAATAGAAAGCCTTAAGCTCCTTCTTCTTTTCTTCTTTTAACATTAAGCCTATAAACACAAGCACGATTGACCCACTTTGCCCATTAGCTTTTTTAGCAAAACAGTGAGACCCTCATCCCAAGTCACAACACTAACCCCCAGAGCTATAGCGGCAAATGTGTGATACAACGTAAGAGTCAGGAACCCTGTCTTCGTTCTCCATTTAAGGAGGGTCTGAAAGCTACGGTTATATGGACTTGTCTCATATGCAGGCCTCGTTAATACATCTCTCCTCTTACATTTTGGTCCTGGCATGCTACAGTCTGTCCATATATCAAACTCTGGTCTTAGTCTTTGCTGGGCAGTGATTTTGTCGTGAATTCATTACTATTCATTTTTCAACACAGACTCTCAGAGCACATAAGTGACTCTTTTTGGGAAATCATGCTGCTTTAGAAACTTACTTTAACTCTTTCAAGCTACGAGGCTATTATTTAGTAAATACACCGAGGCAGTAATTTCTCATGTAGGAGTAGCTGACCCTTTAAAGGTTGTCAAGGAGTCAACTTGTGAACTGATAGGAGGATCCAATAAATGCAGACCTAATGTAACCAATCCCAGTTAAGAAATAAGTTACTCTAGGGATTTAAAAAGAGAGAATGGGTCCAGGGAAATTTGCTAATGCTTTGGGACAGAACTCTAAAATTAGGAAATGAAGGAAAACAAATTAGACTTTTACATATTTGGATTTCAGAAGAGCATTTGATTCAGAAAAGTAATTTTTCAGTTAGATTAATTCAAGCTGGGTTGACTATTTGCAGTGTAAAATACACAATTCTAGTATGATACTCATTAGAGTCACATTTCCCATTACCTCTAGAGAGTGCCTATTGCCAAATGCAGACATGTCAGATAAGTCCTTTCACTGTGCAAAAGCTTTAGGAAATTTTTCCAGGAATTTAACCCAGAGGAAAACCCAACAGAAACAAAAACAATTTACGTTTGTCCACACTAGAGCATGCCTCTGGGTTCTGCCAGACATTTTTTAGATATGCTCCAATCAATTCCTCTGGCATCTCAGAACTCCAACAATACCAGACATTGATAGAGTGTTTGCAGTGCTCAAATGCTTTCTTTGTACCTCGTGAGGTCCGATTTGCACAATCATTTGGTGGGTTTAGACATGCTGCTCCAGCTGAATGTCGGCTCCTAGAGGGAGGGATTTTGTCTACCTTGTGTACTGCCATATCCTCAGAACCCAGAAAAGTGCCTGGTCCATGGAAGGCATCGGCAACCATTCGTTGGCTTGTGTAGATGAGGAAGCTCAGGGGCCTCCAGAGGAATAATAATGACACATTTGTTAAGCTTCCTAAAGTCTTCAGACAGCTGGTCCATTTATTCTGTTTTTGCAGACTCCAATATTTTATGAGGACACTACCTTCCTTTTGTGTCATAATTACACATAATTGGCACCCACCCTCCCACCCACCCCCACCCCCACCCACTCGCACAGATATACTCGCTATTGTCTCTTGTTTTTCACTCAAGCCTCTTCCTGAGAAATGTTATCTATGAAACCGAGTGTGGTATGGTAGTTACAGAATTTTTATAATACACCTAAAAGTAAGGACAAAGCTGTAAATTAAAAAAGTAATAAAAACTTTAGCCGCACACCGTCAGAAACCATTGTTCACATGGCACAAATTTGCTATGCCTACCACATTTGGGGCAACACTGTTATACTGGTTCCTTTTAATAGCCCTGGGGGAGAGACCCCGTGAGCTAAGCAAAGCGGGCATTGTTAGCTCCAATTTACCAATGAATCAACTGAGGGGAATGGACTCAGAGTCATATAACCACCAAGCGGTAGATTTTGCACTCTGACCCAAAGTCTCCTCAATGCCAGTTCAAGGTCTTCCACTATTTTACCCCTTCCCCCAGCATCCCTGGGGAAATCTACAGCTTAGCTGCTACTTGCTCCTTGTTAGGGAGGCTGCTTGTACTGAGGGTCTAGGTTATAGCTGTTTGGAAGCAATCATGAGAGGATGAGGCAGACACAGAGAGGTCACCTTGGGCAGGCCTTAATTTCTAGTAGTTGTAATCCAAGGGAGGAAGCACATGCTAGAAAATTGTTGGGGAAAACTCTAATTGGTAATAATGAGCACAGGATGGAAAAGGGTAGAGAGGTGGAAGGTGAAGGGGAAAGAAAATAGCAATTAGCTTAGAAGAGACATACTCCCTGGAAGCTTATTTTCATGTACTGTAGAACCAAGGGAGGCCTGTTTTACACAATGAGGCCAAAAGCAGTTATAGTAGATGAGCATACCAACTATGGGCCAGTATGTCCCCTGCATTGTCTCAAGTATTCCTCAGGGCAGGTAGGCTTCCCCACTCAGAGGGACCTTCTCAGGATTACACACCTGAGAGGAAGCAGAACTAGACTTTGGACAGGGTCTCTTTCGCTCTCTCTGCCAGAGTGCAAATTCTTTCCTTTCGCTCTCCACTGGCTCTGTGTTGTTAACTCAATGGTGATGAAGCATTCACATTCACCTTCAGCATAGGACTACATTTTGGTCAGATGATGAGATCAAATAATGCTGTCTACTGGTAGGTAGAGGCTTACCTGGCCTGCAGGCCAGTTGAGATGGGCAGCTCTGAGATGTGGTCATGGCCTTGTGGTCCATATTCACCTGCAATCTGGCCTAAATATTTGGATGACCTTGGAGCAACTACAGAATCCTGTCTTGCACCACCCTACCCTGAGTGGACGGATACACACTGAACTTTGCAATGAAGTCCTGAAGCTGCCAAAAGTGCTGACAAAATCTTTAGGACTAGTCTGGATGAACAGAGTGATCCAAGGTCAAGTGGCTAAAGCCCAAAATAAGGCCTTCCCAGGCTGCCATAATCTTGACCCATATTTTTTATAGTGACTTGGAATAATCTTGCCTCTAGGCTCAAGAAAGGATGACAAAGAGAAGCGTGAAAATCTGTCCTTGTCCTCCCAGCTGTTATTCTGTTGAGGGATAGCTTCTCCTATTATTTGCTGCTCTCGGCTCTCCTGTGCCCTTTAGCATTGTATTCTGATGAACTGTAGAAGTTGGAGAAAAGATAGTCTAGGGAGCAAAGGAGATAAGATTGTCTTAATCCATCTCCTGTCTTTAATCTTTAAGCAGGCAGTGTATGAAAAGACCTTATAAATCTACATATTTTTAACCACTCAGTGTCTTAAAGCAAAGAGAGCGATAAGAGCAGACAAAAAAACAAAATGAAAACAACTTCTTTGGCAATACATGGCAGTTCACATACCTTAGGAAGTCAAACAAAATCCCCAAGATTCCCATGGCCCTCCCCTCAAGGGAAACTGAAGAGAAAGCTCTCACGAGGGGCACACTCCCACATGTTGAAGAAGCAGGGCAGGAAGTTGCAGTTGGCTACTTGCTGAGGAGGTAGAAGAAAGTTAAGACTTCCAGGACTCACAAAAGTCTGGTGGCTTCATATGACAAGGAGGGAAGGTCACAGAACAGTTTGATATCAAGGCTGGAGATCCTCAAGTTCCATATGGAGAGGGGGGTGGAGATGGTGTCTACAGAAGGTCTGCCTGTGTCTCTTCAGGCGACATCTCCCCAGAAAAGCGAAACTTGGAATTAGGTGCATCATTTCTTAAACTCTCTTGCAATGGTGCATCACTACAGAGTGTCCCTTAATAGTTACTCAGCTATTTTTTTTAAAACTTCCTTTCTCTAGTTTTTTCTTTTTTATTGAATTAAAAAAAAAAAAAAAACTGTTCTCATGAGAAGTCTAGTGGTTCTAACTCAGAGGTGTCCAAAACACCATTGTTCATCTGACTTTAGATGAAGTACCTCGAAGGGCCTATGAACACCTCCTTCTTCCGATTTCTGCCGTAAGGCTGATTTTATAGCATCAACATTATAAAACATCATAATCCTGTATCAAAGAACTAGTCCCTGGAATTTACCCCGAGACCCCCTGGCCAGCCAGCCCAGGAGAGGAGATTCAAGGAGAAAAGGTACCTGTCAGTATCAGTAGCTGTTCTCGTCTGCTCTCCCATGGATCCTAAGAATCAAC
This sequence comes from Mirounga leonina, assembly GCF_011800145.1. Lineage (NCBI taxonomy): Eukaryota > Metazoa > Chordata > Mammalia > Carnivora > Phocidae > Mirounga > Mirounga leonina. The sequence continues at coordinate 4,052,301 of NW_023270871.1, forward strand.
TCCCCCAAGTCTTTCCCTTCCTTTAGAATACCAAGGTGGTTCTTGAATTCTCTTTGGTAGGGTTTGACCTCCTCTGCGGTAAACCACCTATCCCCACTCTGCCTTCTGATGGCCTCACTTAGTTGCTGCCACTCCTGTCACTTCTGTGTGGTGCTGGAGTTAGACCCGTACCCATTTCTATGGGGCCCTTTTCCACTCACTCTCTCTCCTGGTGGCTCTGTATGGCTCCCTCTTTGCCATACTGCTGCTGCCTCAGGAGATGGGAAAGGAGGAGGGAAACGAGAGGAGGGAAGAGTAAGGAGGCATCGGCTTTTATGCATCAGTGTCACAACTCTCCCTAGGCTCTTCAAATGGCGGGTTTACCCTCCCGATTTCTTACTGTGTCTATAATGGACCACTAGGCTGTCCAGTCTTTTACAAACCACTATCTTCTGGGGGGATCTGGAATGAGTTCTATTGGACATTTGAGACTTTCCACATAATATCACACTCCTAAGCTTTCCTCCCCACAAATCAGCTCTGATGCCTTGGCCCCTTTCCTCTCTTCTGCTCCAGGATAAGTTGTCAGTCCCATTTGGGAGCTGTCCAAGAGAACAGTATGTCCATTCCCCACATGCCCCATTGTGTTGGACTGGCAGTATAAGCATCCAGCCCTTCCTGCTTACTCTCAAGTCCCTATGACTCCATTACCACTTCTCCCAGGGATCAATAAGATTCTCCAGCAAATGAAACACTCAGAAGCATACCCTAGGCCACAATGGTTTCTAAGATGGGTGTGTGGATTAATTTCTCACTTTACCCCAGGACTCTTAAACCATAATGGAAATAATCTTATAACTCAGAGTAAAAGCCACTAATTGGCATATTATATATATAAGGTAAAAGATATTATATGAAGCATGCCCAGCCTTCTGCCATGACTATCAGCTTCCTTTGGCAGGCGAACCAGTCTTCTTTCTGGCCACCTGTCATACCTGGCGACCTTATATAGAAAGAGGTAAGACCAAGGGCAACTGGCAAGACTCTGTCCTTGAACTATTGGTGACAAACTTGTTGTGTCACCTGTGGGCACCTGCTCTCTCATCTTGGGGTCAATCTTCTTTTTGTGATATAGGTCTAGCCTCTTGACCTTCCTTTCTGAAATCATATTGCCTTCAGCATTTTCTGAGTATCTAGCTGGAAACTCCTATCTGTTTACAGAGAAACGGCTTCCTGTCCTTAAGAAATTCTCCGATTCTGAGTTCATCTTTGCTCTCCAGAGCCAAGAGCAGACCCCTCTTTACAGCTACTGTCTTTTTGATTGAGACCCTTTGAAATGCAGCCAGCCCAAATCTACCTTTCCTGAACGAGTCGGTCTGTCCTCCCTGGCTTCCCTCGTGCTGTCCCTCTCTGCCACCGCCCAGAAGCCTTGGGTGCTGACAAACTGGAGAAAAGCAATGTCCAAAACAACCACATTAAACTGTGTGCGCTTGCACACCCCCCAACCTCCCAGCCCCCCTCCCCTGCCTTGCACGTTTCATTGTGTGACAGTGGTCAGCAGCAATCTTTAACTTTTAAGAATTGGTGGAAGCTCTTTAATTAGGAACATTAAAAACCAGAAGAGATTCAACATCAAAAGGAAATCATGACAATTTTGAAATAATAACACTTTACGTCGGAGTCCTTTTACAGTTCCGAAAGGTCATGGGTATGTTCACATTTATTCTTTGATTTTTTAAAACCTTTCAGGATGGTAATTCTTGAGCATACACAAAATAAAGAGAGTAGTATACTGAATCTTTATGAACCCAACATCCAGGTTCACCGCTCAGGGTCAATCCTGTCTCATCTGTAACATATACACCTTTCGGTCTGACCCTCCCTGGATTATTCCGAAGCAAATGCCAGACGCTATATCATTTCATCCATAAATATTTTAGGATATATCTCCAAATGATAAGATTTCTAAAAAATTACACCTAGAAACACTTGAAATAATTCCTTAAATGTCATCAAGTATCCAATTAGTATTCAAATTTCCCCCAACAGTGTTATAACACTGTTTTTATAGCTGCTTTTTTGAAACCAGGGTCTAACTAAAAATTTCCACCCATTGCATTTGAGTGACATGTTTCCAGGCTCATAATCTACAGCCCCCTCCCCTCTTTTCTTTTCTTTTTGCAATTTCTTCGTTGAAGACATCAGGTTATTTATCCTGCAGTTTCCCACTGTCTGGGTTTTGCTAATTTTATTTCCATGCTGTTGTGTAAGATGTTCCTCTGCCCTCTCTTCCCTGTAAACTGAAGGCTGAATCTAGAGGTGTGAGCTGATTCAGGCTCTATTTTGTTGTTGTTGTTGCAAATATGTGATAGATGGTGTTGCATGCTCTCATCAGGAGGTACACCATTACCATCTTTTTGTCATGTTGGCAGCCATCATTTATTCTTAAAAACGAAATCTACCCGATTTTTTTCTGGGGTGATAATATACCTATTTTCAAATATTTATTAAACACACCTCCAAGTTCTATTGTGGTCTTAGCCCATTTTCGTTTCCGTTAGTCAGGCTACATTCTTTAAGCATCAGCTTCCAGAATTCCCATTAATCACGCAACTGCGCCACTTATTCTGCAACAAGGAGATGCTTAATCTTGCTCCAATTCTTCCTTCCTCCACCTCCTGGCCCACCCCCCTCCACTTCCTCTAGGAAGGGGATAGGAATATCTTGATGGGGCATTTGGTATTTTTTAAAAAAACATATTCATTTATTTGAGAGAGAGAGGGAGGGTGGGGGGAGGAGAGAGAGAGACTGCTGGGGGGGAGGGGCAGAGGGAAAGACTCTCAAGCAGACTCCCTGCTGAGATCATGACCCCAGCCGAGATCAAGTGTCTGTGCTCAGCCAACGACGCCACCCAGGCGCCCCGCATTTGGTATTTTATTGCCATTCTTTTGGAGTATTATCTTGTTTTAACAACACTTTTCTCTGCCTGTCCCATAGTGCCTTATCTTAACCTGCCTTCCTTTTCTTTCTCATTCTTACTTTTGCCCACACATGGTATTCCCAGTACATGAATGTATTTAATTTCTTTGCCACAGATAGCTAACGTCCCACAAGTTGGAGGTCTTGACTCAGCCTTCCCCTTGGTTTGTCTCTTGCTTCTTACCTGATCCAGGTGATGCTGAGCACTCCCTCCTTCTTGAAACACCCTTTATCTTCCAGGTACCGCTCTCTCCTGGTTTACCAGCTGCCTCTCATCTTCCTCCTCCTTAACCTCCTTCGAAGTCACCTCTTCCTCCACCCGTTCCTGAAATGGGAGTGCTGCCCAGGTTTTTGCCTTTGGCCCTCTTCTTTCACATGACGCTGAGTGATCTGATCCACCCCCTTGGCTTCAACCATCAATACAGGAGGATGTCTCCCAATTCCAGAACTTCAGCCAAGGCCTCTCTTCTTAGCTCTAGGATTGCATATCCAACTCTTACCTAGAAATCACTCTCAGATAATTCCTCAGTAGGTACAGAGCAGAACCCATTACCTTTCATTTCTAGCTGGCCATTCCCCCACCAACTCCAAACCTGCCTTACCTCCCTCTCCAACCCTGTGAATTACACCACAATCAACCACAATCATGAGATCAGAAACCTGGGCTCCTCCTAGGCACTTTGTTCCATCAGATCTACCCGTCACCATCCATGCTGACTGCTCGTCTTTTTGCTTTCTCATACTTGTCCCTCTTAGCCATTGCTGTCACCTCATCATTGCCCACTTTGCTTGCCTCCTTCCTGCTTTGTGCCCCTTCCATCCACCTTTCACACAGCTACCAAAATAATCTTTCTGAAACACAAATCTGAGTTACATCACTTTCCCATTTGAAGTCCAAACTCCTTGACAAGACAGTTTTTCCTCCAGCCTTGGCCACTGTCTCTCTAGCTGCCACGATGCACACCCCAGTGATCATATGCAGTAACACACAGTAGTTTCCTCATAGAGTGCCCTACTCCGTATACAGCAACTATTTTCAATTTTTGCACAAGATATTTGCTCCCTCTCTTATGTCATATGCCATGTCATGCTGTTACGTCTTTGTACATGCTCTCTCATCCTCCCCACCCCTGTCTGGCCCCTCTTCCACCTAGGTGGTTCTTACTTATCTTTTAAGCCTTAGCTCAGGCCTATTTACTTCAAGAAGCCTTTTTTTGAAAGCACATGTAACTAAATGCCTTTCCTCTGTGCTCCTAAATGTCCCTCCATGGCTTCTGTCCTGACCCCCACATGGTTTAGTGTTGGTTTACTCGCCTCATAGATTGTTAAGCAATGTGTGGTAGGTCTTGGGGTTTAATATTTGTATTCCCCAATAATAGACACACAGTGCCTGGCCTGTTGTGGGTGTTCAGTGAAGGCAAAAATGAATGAAGCCTGGTCATTTCTACTTCTACACACCCCTGCTCATGGTGAGTTTAGACCCTCATCATCTCTACCTGGATAACCATAATTACTTCCAAGCTGATTTTCCTGATTTCAGTCTCCATCCTGGTTAATTCATCTCCCAGCTCTGATCCTACCACTTCCCTCCTTAAAGGTCCACCATCCTACAATTCCAATGTGACTCTTAAGTAGGGCGGGTGCCTGTTGAAATCTGGGATTGTCATACCATGGATATAAATGGTACAGAGGCAGAAAAACCGTTGAGGAACACTAGCCTATAAAATAAAATCCAGAATCCTCAGCATGGTTCCAAAGTGCCATGTGATTTGGTTTCTGTTCTAACCTCCAAATAGCCTCGGATCCAGGCATCCAGACTTTCACACTTTTACCTGAACCAAAACGCCCTGGGCTTTCCGGCGTTCATGTCTTTGCCAAGAAGGCACACGAGGAAGCCTGGAATTCCTTTCTTTCACACAATCTTCATCCTTCAAGATCCACCTGAAATGCCACCTCTTCTGCAAAACCTTTCCTGACTCTCTGTGTCCCCCAGCATGCTACGGGTCCCATCACTCCTTCAGTTAAGGTCCAGACTCCAATTTTAGTGACTGCATTTTATATTCATGCCACTCTGCATTATGTCATAGAGCGAGGTGTTGCTATCACTCTCCCACAGTAGTGCATAACATCCTTAATGCAGATGCAAGGTATTTATCTTACTCATTTTTGTAGCATTATCCTTGCCCACTTCCTCCTCTGGCCCCACGCACCCAGAACAGTTCTGGACTGTCAGCATTCCGCAGATCCAATTTGCACTTTTCTCAGTAAAAATGGCTCTTCTCCCACAGCCCGAAGTTACTAGAACTCACCACGCCCTCCATTGGTGAATGCTAATTCCCCAAATCTCTTGCTTCTCCTTTTCTATCCACGGTTGCCTTTTCTATCCCTCGGTTGCCTTGGCCTCATCTCACCTTGAATCCCCACATTCTTCACATTTCCTTCTGCCAGAACTTTCCTTTGCTGGGAAAGAAACATTCTACCCCAATATTTCTTGGAAATATATCTTAGCATGCTCAAGATTTCTTCCACCTCATTCCCCTATATGCATCAGATGCCATGTCTGTTTCCTTGAGGAGGCCAAGCAGACCCTGCATAGCCTGCTGTCGTAGTTTGAGCCATTAATGCCTCCTCATTTCTGCCTCCCACCCCTCCAGAACACCATCATCTCTTTTTTTAGATCTTGACTTTTTAAAAATTCTTATCCTCCATCCATTCTCATGTTTTCCCGACACAACAACGGGAAACAGGCTTCTCTTCTCGCATTAAAGAACCTTGAGCAGAAAAAGCCCTGGATCCAGTATTCCAGCCTCCTTCACCAGAACTCAGGTGTCATTGCCACCCTTAATCGCATTTATTTTATTGCATCTATAAGGCAATAAAATATTTCAATCCACACACTGTGCAAACAGTTGGCTGCAGCCAGCTATAACTTATGAAGATTAAAAACGGGTTCCCAGGCTATTGGATGAGGTGGTGTTTGGGTTGCAAAGGGCATTTCTCCTGCACTTTTCCTGTCCTCTCACCTTGCTGAGGGGCCCTCGGTTGCCTGGGCTTTTTCCGATTTGCTTTTGCATGGTGCTTCCTATCCCTTTGAATTTGAATTGGGCCATCTTTTCCCTTTCATTCTCTTTAAACTGCTTCTGCCTTGCACATGTCAGTCTGTGCTGATGTAAATAGTCTCCAGTCTCTTCTCTGCATGTTCACTGGAGATGTCGTGTGGTCCATTTACTGCCATACGTCTGCAGAGGAGTGCAGCATGGGGATCAAGTGTCCTGTCTGGGGCATCAGGCTGCACTGGAATGTTCTGCTCTGCCACTTTCTAGTTGTGGGTGAGTTGTTTAACATCTCTGAGCCCCAATTGCCTCATCTGGAGAGCAGGGCTAATAGGATTACTTAGCTTATAATGAACATTAACACTAGCAGTCATTATCATGGGCTCTTTGGCTCCAAGTGGATGATGAAACATGGGTTTTTTCTGCAGTGCTTGCATGCTGTATAGGATCTTAATACACCGCCCCCCATCACTATTTTTAAAACATGTGTGTGTGCGTGTATGTGTTTGGCAGAAGGTGTCTCTGGCAAGGAAAAGAACAGTAGGTTGAACACTCATCTCTATCTTGAACAATTTGGCCCCAGGACTCAGGGGTCGCTGAGGTTTCTGGGTCTATCCGTAGGCTTTGGGGCCACGAAGGATGCCTCTGGAATATTTGCTTGGTTTGCTAGACTCCCCTGAGAGTACAATAGGCCTTAGTACCCATCAGCAGCAGGATTCGAGGTGTGGTGGAAAGATCCAGTACTCTCCTCCCTCTGTGAGGTGTCACCAGTTCTCCAGGAATACACAAGAGCTCTAACTTCCAGGGGAATCCCATAATCCATTAAAGCTTTTAGAACTGGGTCCAAAATAAGCACAAAACCGGGACAACAAGTTCCCTCAGCCAATATTCCAAGGGCCAGAGGCTAGATCTTCAATTTGGACAGGAAAAAAAAAAAATTCAGAAGGTTGGGTGACCTGGGCATATTTGCTGTGTGACTCTAGGCAAATCAGTTGCTCTCTCTGAACCTTGGTTTCCTGATCTAAGGAGAGCCCTGGATCTGTGAGGAGGCTGAGGTTCACTGATCATTAAGATCTATATCATCATGACCATTTTGTGACTCTACAAAACAGTTCTTCATCAGCCAGGCCAGTCAGCTGCCCATCCTCATAGGCATCCATACCCATCCTGGATTTTGCAGTATACAATGGCTTTACATATTTTCTCTAATTTTCAAAGCACATTCAGAAAATACTGCTAATTCGAGAGCGGCTCTTGCCCATTGACAATAATGCTGCCTGATTTGCTTGAGGGGTTCGGTTGCAGCCCTCCAGGTTAGTGCCTGATAGAATGCTATGCTGCTACTCATACCCTCATCCCCAGCAGCTGGCCAAGCCCAGCTTAGGAGCAAAGCTTTTTACTTATTTAACCAGGACTTATGTGGCACTATTCTAAGACTATGCAAATATCAATTCATTTAATGTTCATAACCATATGAATTGAGGATTTTTATTATTCCCCTTATATAAATGGGAAACTGAGGCACAGAGAGGTTAAGTGGCCCAAGTCATACAGCCAGTGAGTAGACGATCTAGCTCTTACCTCTACATTAAGCTCCTGCTGTCAGCTCCAGGCACATGGGAAGGGGGGAGCGATCAGCTTTGCTGGACACTCAGCTCCGGCTCATGGTCTATATTTCTTCCCAACTTTACTGTCTTCAGTTTTTAAGGGCCAATCACAGTGAATCTCTTAGCAGACCTTCAGGCTTCCACCTCTAAGTGGCTATGGTATAATGGAAGATGCTCGTTCTTACAGTCCAAACACGTGGGTCACATCCCCACTCTACCTTTTACTGGTTCTGTGACTTCAGATACCCATCACCTGCCTCCACTAGTTCATTTTAAAACAAGGCTCAGCAACAGAGGGAAAATCAATAGACCACAAATGGTGAAGTATCTTAAAAATTATAAAAAGCGAACTAGAACTAAAGGGATAATTGGGACTATCTGGCCCCTTGCCTATTATGGTCACTTATTACACATTTGTTGAATGATCACAGACAAGAAGCAAGACAAAAATCAGGAGGGTATACTGAGGCATGAATGCATCCCGTAGGCAGTGGTAGCCCTAGCTAGGTTTGCATTAGGGAAACCGAACCATTATTTTCCTAAGACCATGTACCTTTAAAATGATCTGCTCTAAAAGGGCACATTTTCCTCAGAGAAGGTCAGAAGCTGGGTGCTTGGGAACCCACGTGTGTGTGCATGTCCAGTGGGAGCCAAGTGATGGGTTGAGCCCAAACCACAGGCCTGGGCTCTGGGGATGGATGGTGGAGGAAGCTGCTGGGTGTGGTTAGGACGGAGGCCTGTGTCTACTGAGGGCAACCATTCCTCCAAGGTGTCCTGCGACCTGGGTGACAAGGACCCAAATGGGTGCCAGCCAGAGCCGAGTTTTAGCTAAATCTAAATAAGAGACTTAAAATGCTTCCTTTTTTAAATCTCTAAACACGGAAGCTTGAAATCAGTAGCCCCTGATTCCACCCCAGTCTGCAGGGAAGGCCGTCCAGGGGGTCCCCGCTGGGGACAAGGGTAAGCTCTCCCGCCATTGCCGGCCCCTGGCTCTGCTGTGGCTCCGGGTTCAAGCGCAGCTTGACTCCATTGACTTGAACGAATTAGTGAGCCGCTGAATGTGAGCAGTGTCCCCTTTTCAGTGAAAAACAAATTTTTTTAAATAATAAAATAAACAGGTCCTGCTGGCTTAGAGGAAACCCTGTGAGCTTCCAGGAACCAACATTCCCCAGCTCCAGTGCATTTTGAGGAGCGGAGCGCGGTCTGCGTGCAGACGCCATCTGGTCTGTGTAAAGTTAGCAGGAACAGGACCACTGGGGCAGCGAGGGCTACTGAGAGACTGCCTATGGCTGATGAGGGAAAAAAACACGGCCGCACATACATTCAAGGAAGAGAGAGTGCGGGCTTGAGGTGAGAAATGCGGAGTCAGCATCCTTGAATCCCCAGATATTTTTAGAGGGGGCTTGGAAGGACAAAAATGACCAAAAACTCCCTACAGGCCCAGACAAAGCCACAGTGTGTTCCCATTTACCGCCAGCCTGACAGTCACACCCTTCGTGTCTTTTACAGTTAGGCTGGAGCTCAGTGAGTGGAAGGAACTTCCTATAAACAAAGACTAGCAGAGATCGCATGGCCTTCCTCCTCCTCCCCGGCAGGCAGCCAGGAGGTCAAACAACGGCTTAACCTCTCGTGTTAATTAACATTCTGGCTCCCTTTTGCAAACGAAGAGCCAGAGATCAACGATAAATAAATCAGTCATTGGAACTGGTGGAGGAAAGCTTGCAAGCAGGCTGGGGGCGGCCTTGTGTGCTAGCCACCCAGCCCCACAGCCGGATCCGTGGACTCTGAGGCTGAGGCCGCTTTCACCTCCCAGGCGGCAAGGTTCCGCTCTCCAGGGAACACAGCGTCGCTCTGCCCGCCCAGCCCCAAGCAAGGGCTGCAGTTCTTGAAGGCTGTGTTCGGGGTGTGAGATGGTGGAGACTCAGATTCTAACCCACAGCCCAACTGCGGCGGGAAGAGAACCACACGCAGGGTTTGGAGTCTCACTTCCTCTCCTAGCCTTCGCTCCCCGGGAGGGAGCCCTCTCACTCCTCCCTCCTTCCTGTTTATTTTCAGTACCTTCCTCCTATCCCCCAAAGTTGAGCTCCAGCCCCCCTGGCCTTCCCCCACTGTCCCACCATTCCCGGGAGCCCCTCACGTTCTCACCTGCCTCGGAATCTGGAACTCTGAAGGATGCAGTTCTTGGGTGGGCCCTACAGACCACCTCTAGCTGTCCCCTTTGTTAGTCCCTTCTGACTGGGGGCAAAATGATTGCCATCCTCATGCTTCATCCTCCTTCCCTGCCCACAACTACTGTGGAAGGTTCGTGAAGGCAGCTACTGAGCAGGACAGCTTTCGTGTATCTGCCACCGCCTATAAGATAGCAAACATTTTTTTAAGTTGAACACCTCTTCAGTCATATATCAGCTGACCATATTCTCCCCCCCCTCCAGGTCAGGCTTGGCGGCTGCCCATCTGTATGTTGCCCTGCCTCCATCCAAACAGCACCCCTGTCTTTCACCCTGTGGTCAGCCTTACTCTTTGCCTCTTTGTCCCACCTTTCTCACAGGTCCTCCCCGGGGAAAGGGTCCTCGGAGGTCTTCTCTCCGCCTCTCCAGCAACCCGTGGACTCCCCAGGAGCTGGTCACCCAGCTGCTGCATGGATAAGTGTCACTTGGATGCTCAGTAAAGCAGAGGCATAGATTTTAGGAGATCATTGGTGGGGAGTTGGGTCTGGGAACCTAGCTTGGAGGACTGCACTCTGAGTCAGTCACTCTCACGCTACTCAGCGTGGACTAGGTCTTAAACTGCTTTTGTGTCATCCACAGGGTCAGACAGAGCTGACACTGGGAAAGGTGGTTGCTCAGAGCCACCAGCTGGTTGATTAAAACGAGGTGGGATTCCCATCCCAAACTGGCCTCCTGAGCCAGCCTATCTTCCACTGTAGGGTTAAGAATTTTCACCTGGGCCCCCCTGAAGTAAATGACCTTCACACAACACATCAGGAAAATCCCTTAAATTCCAAGCTAATTGAGAGATTCCGGGGATAGTTAGTAAATACTTCTCCCTTCTCTATTGAGAAGCAGCAAGAACAATAGTTGGCTCTCGGCCCACACAGCAAATATTCCACCAGAGTTCTCTGCAGCTTTTCAGGCTTCTACTATATACAGCATCTATGAAAATAGAAGTTTTCTGAAATAGAATTCCAAGTCTAAAAGAGAAAGTTTTATGATACCTGGAGGCAAACCATTCAGATGTTTTGAGTTAATTTGGCATGGCTGAAAGAATTTTTACATTTGCCAAAATATCAAAGTTCATTTTCTGCCTCCAAAGAGCTTTCAAGCTGTAATGAATTTGGCATGAACGTATTTCTCAATACGAGATTTTTGTGAAGACTAAAAAAATCCCCCAAAACAAAAAACAAACAAAAAAAGAAATGGAGTGTGAACTAATAAAGTAACAGATTTCAGAATCACGGAAGGCTGAAAGTAAAGCAATGCTAGACATTTCCTAGTCCAGACCCAACATTTTAAGTAGAGAAAACTAAGGCTTTGTCTTAGACTCCTAAGTAGTAACAAAACAACAATAGAAATCACAGTTCTTGAAGACTATTTATCCCAGGTAGGGGATTGAAGTGAAATATAAATGAAGTATACACAGGACGACAGAACTTAAAATACTCTTAGTGGGGCGAAGATGTCCTATGAATGCAACATGTATGCAGAGTTGCGTGGGGCGGGGGGGGGCAGAAAGACAGATTGAGGGACAGGGGATAAGGGTTCAGTGTCGCATCTTCAACACCTGAGCAGGTCATGACCGAGCTTTAGTGTTTTCATCTGTAAAGTCAAGGTAATAAGTTGGCTTGTTTTAAGGATGAAGTGAAGCTGTCTATGTGAGAGCACTCTCCAATCCTATCGTCTCTGTGATAGGACAACACACATGGAGTGCGTCCAGATGGTCTGCTTGGAGGGAAGTCTTCCCTTAGCTTAGTTCCTTCTGCCTCACCACCAAAGTAGAAGCCAATTTCTAATCTTGGTTCTTTCTGACCTTTTTGTCTTCTCTGATCCCACCCTGCCCCCCAAAGACTGCCCTTGTGGCCTTTTAATGGAAAAGGGATGCCCATTTCCATTCTGGATCCAGAAGAACAGAAGTATAAGCCCATATCTTGCATTTCTGTCTCCCAGGACCTACACAGTCTGCTGACCTACAGCAGTTCCTCAATGTTTATCAAATCCTACTGGAGGGAATAGAATCAAATGGAAAGGAATTGAATTCTATAAAAATGAATTCTATTCCTTCCCTCTCCAAACTGGTCTGCCTTTAAGAGGAGACCTAACAAAGAGGTTCTTATCTGATGAGATACAGATAAAACAAAACAAAACAAAACAAAATAGTGAGCTCTACCTATTGCCAAAAAGTGGGAATGATTTTTTTCTATTTATTTTTATTTTAATTGGGCTCTTCCCAGATCTACTGTCTACTTTTCCCAGGGAAAAACTGTCCTCGGAGGAAGTATATAGGTTTATGTGGGAGGATGGTGTTGATTTGCCACAAGATTTTGTTTGCAAGCTCTCATTATGGGCAAAATGATCATTATTTCTCTTTGGTGGCTCTGAAGTTTTTCTAAGAGCCATCATGAGGAGACTCCTCGGAAAGGCAGACAGCAACTCAAAGTAATCCTTTTTCTGGTTTGCTTTTATCGTCTAGTCTAGAAACTGTGGCTCTTGCCACGTTCCTATCTGTGAGTTTGGCTTGGCTCTCCCCAAAAGGAGGTTCTCACTTGAACAGCACCTTGATACAATCCTAACTCAGCAAAACCTCCAACAGCAGGTACAAGACACTAAATATACCTGAGTCAAAGATGTTACAAAATTTTTCAAAGACCACAAGGGTTCATCAGCTTTGCAGGTTAGACTGTTTACCACGGCAAGGGCCAGGAATAAGGGGCGGCGGGTCTCTCCTTGGAGATCTCAAGTCTTTGCCTGTGGGATGGACTCCCCCAACCCCTTATCAGAATACATGGAATGTTCTGGAATGTCATGGAATGCCCTGCACACTGGCCATCCTCCTGACCTCCGTGGGATGAAGTCTTCCCTCTGTCCCTAAGGAGCAGCCTCAACACTTGCACCTACTCCCCCGCCTTCTCCAGCCACAACAGAATGAGGCCTCATTAGGAAAGGAGGACTATACCACTATCTGAAAACACATGAACACACATTTTTATTTTACCCAAGAGCTACTAGAAGGGAGGAGAGTGGTGTCTGAGTGGTATCGGCTACTCTGGGTCATGACCGGAGCTGTACATGTTTTCTTAATAGCACTGGATATTTGTACAGGATGTTAGAGTTTACAAAATTATTTTCACCGGCATTGTCTCATTTGATTGTGGCACCCCATGACTTAAGGGGATTGTGGCCCTCATTTTAGAGATGAAGAAACAGAAACTCAGAGAAGGTCTCCAGATCCAGCGCTTTTCTCCCCCCCACCCCCCCAGGCGTCTAGCAGTGATGGAGAACAGGCAGCTGGAGAAAAGTCAGGTCAGCTGACCGCCATGTTCGGCAACACCGTGAAGGAAGGAAACAAATTCTGAGCCCCTCTGTGTCAGGCAGGGGCCGGATAGTCTACATTTTCTCACTGAATTCCCCCAGCTCCGGCTTCCTGGGTGCAAATCCCAGCTCCACCACTTCTTAGCAGGGTGGCCTTGTAGGCAGGTTATATGCTCCGTCTGTGCCTCAGTCTCTCCACATGTAAAAGGAAGATACCGACATGCCCTCCTTAGAGTGTTATCGTGAGGTTTAAATCAGGCAGCCCACTAGAACACATAACCCTGCGGGAAGTTAAGAACTCACTGCATATTACCAATTATCACTACTGTTATTTCCCCTTGTTTTAACAGGAAGGAAGAATGCTCATGAAGATTAACATTGCAGAGATTAGACCGAAGTTTGCCTCCAAAGACCTGATTTTTTGCTGCCTTCAGGTATCTGTTTACTTCCTACGTTCTGCTCTTTTTCGTCCTCCTGGACCCTTCCCCCTTGGCAGTTAGCCTGTTGCCCTTCGAAGTGTTCCTGATCCTGGGCTGCCTGCAGGAGAATAATCTGAGACCCTCCCATATGGACAGAATCAAAATTTCTGGAGCCGGGGGCCCAGAAATCTGCATTGCTTCACAAGCAAGGAGATGACTCTTTTGCACTCCGAGGAGGTCAAGAGCCACTGACCCAGATGGACCACTTCGGCAGCTGTCACTGCCCAGTCCTCCCCACCTCCCCCTTCACCCAGGAAGAGCTCCAAATCTGTGTTGCTGTAAACACTCCCTCCCCTGCACAGTCCCCATCTGCTCCTTCACGATTAGCCATGATTAGCAATACAAGGCTGATGCCAGCTCACTCCGTGGTGACTGGTCATTCAATCCACTTCGAATAATGGCTTATTGCAATGATGGCGTATTTTGCCTCCAAATCAGGCAGGCTCACGAGAGCAGGTAGGGCACAGAGAAGGGGAGGAGAAGCAGAGGGTCAGGCAACCTCCATTTCATGCACAAAGACCCACCAGGCACAAAGATGCAACAACTACCCACCTCGAAAATCTCCAACTGTACTGAGGTCAAGCCTACAAAAATGAGATAACACAGCAGGCAGGCCAGCACAAAAAGGAGAAACTAAATCAGTATTTGCATTAGAATTTTATCTTATCTCGCAAGGACAGCAGATCCCTTCCAGAGAGGAGGCCAGGTGTCAGTAACCACATGCTTTCACTTATGCCTGCTTTGCAAATAATAGCCAACCACCCCCACTCCCATCCGTGTGTCTACCATAAAGCTTTTACCAGCTGACCCTCTGAGAGTAAGACTGAGCCTTAAATTGCAACCCCAAGCCAAACCATATTTCTGGGTTTTTATGGTAATTCCCCCCCCCCCCAAACCTCTTCTTAACTAGACTTAACCTCTGGTTCTGTAAACAGCTGAAGATCCTAATTCCTGAGAGGATATCAAAGATCCGTACTTCAGTGGGGGAAGATGTTGAGGGTGTAGGGCAGAATGGAAGGAAAACAAGCATTAATTATTAAACACCTACAAGATTTTAAAAATTACATACCATTTGGCACTTATCCTGTCCCAAGTACTCTGTCCCCATTAAAGGCAAGGAAAGGCAGGCTTCTCGCCATGGTGAATTTGCCTGATTATGTTTTCTCTCTCCTAAAGCGGGAAGGATTTGCCTTCACTGGTTTAAAAACACGCTTCCTCCGGGTGGGATGCTCTGGATGGGAACGCAGTTGCCCTATCTGCATTGATTCGAGGCAGTCTCTTATTTTACAAACTGGACTTGGAACCACTTAACAAAAGGCACTCTGCAAATACATGTGGCGAATATGCAAGTCAGCTCTACAGCCCTGGGCATGTTCTTAGACCAGAACAAAAACCCTGTTCTCAGCTTTATTTTGCTGGCTGGAGCTTGGAGCAAGGCAGCAGTTCAGGGTCCGCCTTAGGAAGGCAAGGTTGGACCTAAAGAAGTTCCTGAGGTGCCTCGCCCTCCACAAATGGGTACGCTTGGGTTTACCCACCATGTTTTCCGTATCATTGAATTTCTGCTACAGGTTTTATGTTACTGTTGCAATTATTGTCATCTAATAATGCGGATAATGGGTGTTGGGGTCTGGGCTGGGAGGTCCAGTCACTGCCATCAGGGGCGCTGTCCTCCTGTGGCACTCAGATCTCAGGTGGGGATGGTCCAGGTGAGTCATGCCCAACAGCCCCTTAGACCCTGGTGAGGCACCCAAAATCAGAGGCCAAATCATGCTCAGATACCATCTAGTCCAACTCCCTCCCTCATTTTACAGATGGGTAAACTGAGGCCCAATGGTCGGGTGTCACTATGACACAGTGAGTTGGTAGCTGCACAAAGGTAAGAATTTGGGCCCTGTGAGTCTTAGTCCAGAAACAGCCATGTTGCTCTTTAAGCTTACAAAGAATAGAAACAATATGAACACATTTTCTGAAGTTTTCATCATCTTAAAAAGGAGAGAGACAAAAAGGGTAAAGATCAAGAAGCAAGTAATGTGCAATAGTGGGGTGGGGTGGGGCAGAGTGGTCTGAGCTCAGGCTCTGAGATGGCACACAACTTGGATCAGCCACTTAGCTGATGGGTGGACTTGGGATTTACCTAATCTTGTTGAGCCTTAGCCCTCATGTTTAACAGAGATAACAGTGCCTACTTCACGGGGTTGTGTTAGGATTGACGGAGATAATACTCAGGTCCTGGCACACACAAAATACTTAATAAATGTTGGCTCTTATTACAACCCCAGTGCAGACGTCCAAGGACTTAAATAGACTGCCAAGGCATCAGTCCTGGGGGGACTGTCCTTAAGCCAGACTTCTTCCTTGCCAGCTCCTCTTTCCGGTCCAGGACCCTGGCTGCCCACGCCCTCCCCTCCGTCCCTCCAAACAAGACAGTCATGATGATGTTAGTACTCAGCTCCATGGATCCTTCCAGAGGGGAGGCAATGTACTGAATGCAATGTCCTCCTGCAACTAGAAATGAAGTTGCAGGAGGACATGGGATAAAGGGTACTGGTAAGGAAATGACAGTGGGAAGTTTAGGAGAGCTACTTACGGGGTTCCTTTTATCTGTTATCACACGCTAGGACATGTAATAAAGCCTTTATAGTATAGAGAATATGAAATATAATCAGCAGCATGCCAGTCTCCATGGCAGTTACGCTGGTAACAAAATGAATGCCCATTACTTTTCTCTTCCCTTGCCCAAGTCATTAGACACCCTGGCTTCATGCGTAAGGTTGGTTTTCTCCCCTCCAAGACCATTAAAACTATCCCTGAAAAGGTGACTTACATGGCATTCTAATCACTAGGCCTCTGCTCAGTTACTGTATAGTGATAATTAATATTTATAAAGATGACCCTGGTTCAACACAGAAAGATCAAATTAAGATTCACTCAATATAAATAATATGCATACATAATATTAATCCGGTAGAGTTTTTGTGAGAAATACATTTGATCATGTTCTGAGTCTCTGCAAGCTGTACATCTGTGATGCACATTAAGCCGTATGTCCGAGGTGCACATAAAGCCGTACGTCCGTGGTGCACATAAAGCCGTACCTCCGTGGTGCACATTAAGCCGTACGTCCGAGGTGCACATAAAGCCGTACATCCGAGGTGCATATAAAACCATACATCCGAGGTGCAATAGCCACACCCTATTTTCTGGCTCTATCAGAAAATACAATTCACTCTTTTTCTTAACTCCAGATCTGTAGTTTTCCTTTCGAGTCCCCACTTACCTTCTTGCGAAATATGTGCCCAAAAGGACAACAGGATAACATTTTCTCAAGACCGTATTTGTTTTGCTGAGCGTATCTCTGCTTCTGGCTGCCGCCCAGCTGCTGGGGACCCTGGGGGCTGAGAGGCTGAGGTTCCAACGTCTCAGTTCAAACCCCAAAGCACAGCGGATTTTCATCTGGGTTTCAGAGGAGTCATTCTCTTCATTTTGTTTCTGGACACAGGCGCTGACCCCCCCCAGAGATAAGAACAAACAGAATGTGTTCTGTCTTCCCAAAGATGCTACATCAGCATGTATTTCCCACTTAAAGCTTTTAAGCGTTTGACTTACACACTTATGAACACCCCCAGTGGACCGTTAGGGTTTGGTTTAATCCCCAAGAAAACTGGCATTAAAATAGACCTTTTCCCGGCAATAATCATCTCATTTATGATAAATTATTCTATTCTCAGTACCTTTGAGACACATGAGAGCTTTTATGTAATAAAGAAGCCATTTATTTCTGAATATTTTAATGCATGTTTCCATATTTTTCTCATTTTTAATGCAAGGGCCATTGACAGTCCTGTAAGAGAATGTCTTTTAAAAGCAAATTTATGGCAAATCTTCCAGTGAAATGGGTGGCAACATGCATCATTGCGCCGCTATACCACCAAGAAGAACAGGGCAGAGATGTTCTAATTCTCATTTATGCGCATAAAAGTGTAACCTCTACAGAGAAAGACAATGTTACTGGGTAAATTGATAAGAGATGGAAGACCTCTGGTCAATTTGTGCCCCATCCTTTGACTTGCTGTATGTACTTAGCCAGTGCTCGGTCTCGTAGGCCACATCTGAAATACAGGAAGGAGGCGCAGCAGCAGGCGCCGGGGAAGATCACGAAGGCTCCTGAGGAAAAGAAAGTCAGGTCGGAGCCTTTACGTGTCAACTGGAAAGAGAAGCTGTTTTGAAAGAGCTGAGAATCAAGGAGCAGAGAGAAGGGCCTTCGCTAGAAGTTGGATTATTTTGATTTTCTAAACTTCCATGTCAGAGCTACTTATTTGGATGCCACCACGATGGTGGTTCTTGACTGGGAAGGCAGTAGTGGGGTCTGGCAGCAGAGACAGTGTCAGCATCTAAATGTACACATATCTCTGGTTCTGTGATGCTCATTTATGCTAGACTCTTGGAGCAGAAAAATATTTTGAGACATCTCCTCAGATATGTCATTCTGATATGCTTCCTGACTAAGAACCACCGCACTAGTACAGATATGAGATTTATTTTAACCACCATTGTAGGTATTTCTAAGAGACAAGAAAGTGGATCCCTGGCCTGAGCGGTACAGCATTTATGGGATAGGAAGCCAACTCTCATGGTTAGCTTTCCGGTGTTCTTCTGATAGAAAGCTCTGTGCCTTTTCTGGACAAGAGTACTGTCCATCAGTCATACTAAGCCTTTGTCTTTAGTCTAGCTGGTCCGAAGTCACCCTCTGGATAAACCACAAATGGGCTTGGTAAAGAGTCTATAGAGCAGGGATCTAGTTTTAGTTCTGGCCAGATGAGGCATTTTGGGATTGTCACCCAACACGGCACTAAATATTGCCTCCAGGCCTCCCAGCATCCTTCCCAGCACCTGGAAAAGGTAAACAATGTGACAAGACAAGAGGGACAGGATAAGTCAGTAGGAGGATGATTTAGTGACAGCAAAAGCTAGAAGGAAAGAGCAACCCAGGCTTTGCCCTCCTCCGTGGGCCAGGCACCGTGCTACATGCTGCCTCTGGTAGGACGGAGACGTCTAGCAGGAAGTGTCGAAGGAGCTGGGATCATGCGGACGGTCTATTACAGTAGTGAGTAGCACGTATGCTGCGAGCCCTAGAAACGAGCAGTGCAAATTATGATGTGTTGTAAGTATAAACTGCATAGCAGTTTTAAAGATTTCGTACAAATTTAAAAAATATAAGTTACCGCATTAATAATCTTTATATTAAATATATGTTGATCTGCTATTTTAGACATTGGGTCCAATAAAATGTATTGGTAAAATGAATTCACCTCTTTCTTTTCTCCTTGTTTAAATGGGTGACCACCAGGATGCCGGGGTGGCTCAGTTGGTTAAGCATCTGCCTTTGGCTCGGGTCATGATCCCAGGGTCCTGGTATCGAGCCCCGCATCGGGCTCCCTGCTCAACAGGGAGCCTGCTTCTCCCTCTACCCCTCCTCCCTGCTTGTGATCTCTCTCTCTCTCTCTCATACTCTCCCAGTCTCTCTCAAATAAATGAATAAAATCTTTAAAAACAACACACACACAAATGGGAAACCACTAGAAAACTCAAAGTTCCGTATGTGAGGCTTGACCTTGGGGCTCTCATTATCCTGCTGCTGGGTGCACGGGCCTCAGACTGTTAGTCAGAGTCAGCTCTGAAGTGTGGGAGGGGAAGCGAAGACCTCTGATTGAAAGTGATGATCTGCCGTTACCCAGGACCTCGCAAACGTTCCAATGCTCTTCATATGGAATGAGCCTCTGAGTTGCTGAATGTCAACGGAGGCACATGCCTCCACCAGGGCTCCACCAAAGACACAGGCTTTGACCAAGGGCCCCCGGGAAGAGCTCGGCATCCTCTCCCAACGGAGAGAGGAGCTGAGTCCCTGTGCAACCAGGAAAGTGGTGATAAGAAAGTGTGCGGTGCTCCAAAGCTGCGGGAAATGGCTGCAGGGGGCAGTGGCGCTAAAATGTGGGCAAGGGGCGAAGGACCTGGAGAGACCAGGAACCAAAGAGGAATCTGTGTTTGCACTTTCCAACCTTGACATTTCAAAAACTGCACAGGAATTCTGTTGTAGTAAAGCAGATATTCACTGTACCCTTCAGAGTGCCCAGTCCTTTGTGAAGTGTTGCCATGCATCAGCTCCTCAAATCCTATGAAAAGCCCTATTAGGCAGGCATTAGGATTATCCCGGGGTACGAATGTAGAAACCAAGCCTTGAAACTTGCTGTTTTCACATCTGCTAAGTAGCAGAGCTGGGGCTTGAAGCTCAGAGTCTAGTCTACCCCTGCAGACCATGGTCTGCACCAAAGCACAGCTCAAAACACAGGGGCTCCAATCTCAGGAGGCTTAGGGGGCCTTGGGGAGAAGACAAGGGAGAGGGGGATACATCCCAACCATATTCCCTGGAATCATTTTCAGGACAATCCTGGGAGCTGGGACCACAAGGAAAGGAGATGGAAGTAAGTAGCTGGGAGTTGACAGTCCCTGTTTGGGGGACTGAGCCAGAAATGCAGGTACAACGTCGCCGCTGAGCATGTGGACTCTGGAGGCCACTACCTGGGTTTGAATCCCACTGTGACCGCTTCCTAACTGGGTAGCCAAAGGCAGTCCCCCAAGCTATAAAGTTGGTTAATTCTAGCAGCTGCCTCGAAGAGCTGCAAGAATTAAATGAGATAGATGCCTAGAAAGTGCTCAGTAAGGCACATAGCGAGTCCAGCAGTGAACACTGGCTGTTCTTACAACAGGGCGGGTTTGGGAGAAAGCTCTCAAGTGTGGCTGCCCATCACCCTTATCGCCACCTGCCCCCCACAGGTATGGGGAGTCAGTATGTTTAGAGTCATGAAATGTTGAAGTGCTCAAGAGCAAGCCAGCTTTGCCCTGTGGCAGGGAGAAGAGGTGCAAAAGAAAAATGCTGTAGGCTTGGGCCTTCCTCCTCAGGAGATAACAGAGTGTTGAGATGTTTGAGGACACCTCCTAGATGCTTCTCAGTGCAAAAGCTGGGGTCAGTTTGACCTTCCTTTGCCCATAGTAAGGAAAGAGCACTTTGCCCCGAGCGGGTGAAGCATCTTTTGGGGAAGAGGACTCGCCAGGTGCTGTCGGCACAGCTCCGTGGCCTGGCATGGTGAAGTGGGCCAGCAGTGTGCCCAGGAACGGCCTGTATTGGACACTGGGTGGGCTAGGTCAGCACACAGGGTAGAGGCAGGACTGAGGAGCCTCTGCTCTTAGCGGTCAGGGAGTACAATGGTCACAGCAGGCCACAGAAAAAGAGGACCTTGGGGGGCTTCTGGAGGCTTCTTAAGTAGAAACTCTTTCCACTTATAATCCATGTAACCCACTTCCTTATCTTTGGAAGGGCTGTTTAGAAGCTAGAGATACCTAAGTGTGGTTTTCTAAGACTTGGTGCATCACCTAGGAGGAGTTACTCTGAAGCTCAGGCCAAGATGGCCGCACAGAAGGAAATTTGACTGTGGTCAGTGGAAGTGAAGGCAGCACTGGCTGTTGCATTACAGAGGGGCCACATGCTGGTTCACCTTGGATGGGAACAAAGGAGACAGGGAATCTGGGGCCAGACCTTGAAGGGTGGTCTCTCCTTCCTTCCTGTTTCTCTATTAAAGACTACATGTGGGGCGCCTGGGTGACAGAGTCAGTTCAGTGTCCGACTCTTGATTTTGGCTCCGGTCATGATCCCAGGGTCAGGTCATGATCTCAGGGTCGTGAGCATGTTGGGCTCCATGCTCAGCGAGGAATCTGCTTGAGTTTCTCTCTCCCTCTCCCTCCACCCCTCCCCACTGACACTCACTCGTGCTCTCTCTCTCTCAAATAAATAAATAAATATTTTTTAAAAAAGAGTACATGTAACAGACAGCCTAAACTCTGAGCCGAGAAAAGCAGGCCCCTGGCTACTACTGGCAAGAATGATAACATCTCATCAAGGACGAGATTCCCTATCACAACAGGGAGTCTCAAATTAGTCAAAGACTTGGAATGGTTTCCTGATAAATGAAATGTAATCAATTATGGTGACTTCTTTTGGGGATGTCAAATGTCTAGTTCCTTTCTCTTTGTTTTCTTTGGATTGCCACTGAGGTCAAGTGCAAAGTTGTTGATCTCACCACAATAGCCCAGAATACACGAGCACATCTGTGGCCCAGGACACAGCACTCAAATGACCAGATGTAAAATGTGGTGCTAAGTGAACCGAGCAGCTAGGGAGACACAATCTGGCAACAATCATTAGCTATTAGAAAGCTATATATATAATATTAGAAAAAAATATGTATATATCTTTTAAGTGATATTTTAAAAAGATATGACAACACAAAATGTTGGAGCAACTTCAACTCTCATACATTGCTGGTGGGAACAGAAATAAATATTACTTTAGAAAACTGTTTGGCAATATCTCCCGAGCTTAAACATGTGAATATCTATGTTCCAACAACTCCAATCCTGTGAATATACCTAACAGAAATATGTACAGATGTGCACCAAGACACATGTATAAGAATGTTCACAAATTCAAAAAAGCCAATACATGGACATCTCTTTTGCACGACTTCAAAATCCACTTGACCTTACCTTTGTTGTCACAGCTGATTCCAGGCAGACTTTGGTGAAATCAGTAATGCCTTGCCTAGGACCTGCAGCACATACATTGGACTTCCTGCAACGTAGCCTTTCTGACTTGGGATTCCCTTGGAAAACTCATGCACGCACAACCTGGAAGAACAGAAATTATGCTTGTGGGATCATCCTTGGCCCACGGGAGGCAGGAGCCAATGGGCAATGGGTAAATGTTTCCACTTCTGTCCTCCCTGGTGAAGTTCTGAAATGCGTTTCACAGGATTGAGCACCAGCTGACTACAATAGTGGTTAACTTAGTGACACATCCATAAATTGGGCTCCCTTCTTCCATGTCACTCTCTGTGGCCTGCTGACCAACTCCCAAGAAACACATTCTTGAACAAAGTGTTCACAGGTAAACCTCTGTCTTATGCTCTCCTTTTGGGGGAACAGGCTAAAATAGTTCAATTTGGAAAACCTCCAATAGTAGAATGAATGAATGAATTGTGGAATATTTATAGGAAGAACTGTGGAGAAGAACTCTATTCCCAAAAATGACTGGAACTCACAAATAGAATGTCAAATCAAATTGCCTAGACATAAAAGAATATATATACTTTCAAGTGCAAAGTTGTTGAATATATATATATATATATATATATATATATATATATATATATATTCAAAAGCAGGCAAAACGAAATTACAGTGTCAGAAGTTGGGAGAATGATTACCTTTGGGAAGGAGGAAGGGGGCCGTAAGGGAGAAAGTACAATGGAGCCCCTGGTTATACTGCCAATATTCTCTTTCTTGAATTAGATATTGTTAAGTGAAGCTCACTTTATGATAATTCCTTGAGCTGGGATTTTAGGTTTTGCACATTTGTGTTATACTTGAATAAGAAAAGTTGTTAAAAGGGCTTAAAGTCAAGATTGTGATGACTGATCTTCTTCCCCTACTCAACAATGCACAAGCTTGCATTAGGATCACCATTTAAAGCCATAGTCTATTATAGGAGATGAAAATTCCAGTGCCTTCCCTAGCCTGGGGGTAACATAGATAGGTGATGATGGCCCAGTGGGACTGTGTTTTTCTAAAGAGGGTGAATTCTCTTTAATTCCAGCTATTTAAGTTATGGTGATAAACTGGCACTCCAAAAAAAAAGAAGAAAAACAGTAAGTAAGCAAGTGAGCAAGAGGGAAGAGAGAGAGAGAGAAGGAAAGATGGAGGGAGGAGGAAGAAATAAGGAAGGAAAGAAAAAAGGAAGAAGGATGGAAGGGAGGGAGGGCAGAGGAAATAAAACTCTCATTTGTCATCCGGCCAGTATCTGTGGTGTAAACAATCCCATATGGCTGGCTTCAGGCCACCAAGTGTTTCCCAGTTGGCCCATAGCATTCCTGAACACTCTACAACTGGTTCTGATGGGCCGGTCTGAGTGGGCTCCGACACACCACCAGCCCTGGCCAAGAGCTGCCATCTGTGAAAATGGTTCCAGTGTGTCCCCATCTTGGAATTTTTCAAAAGAAGCCAGAAATCTGGATTTGTAGGTGAAAACCCTTGCTTTTTAAAATGATATCAGCTCATCTAAATTTTTCAAAAACACTTTACAAACTAAGAAAAAAAAAAAGCACATCTTCAAACTAGATTTGGCCCAGAAAATGCCAGTGTTTGACTTCTGGCCACAAGCTAAACCTTTTCAGGAGAGTTTTCAGCCTCACTGATGCAGCATAACCCTTTGGATACATAGGGTGAGGACTGACTCCGAGTGGCTGAATGGTGCGGTGGGGTCCTACCTGGGTTCTGGCCCCAGTTTTCACTATTGCAATTGTTTTACTGACCCAAGCCTCAGTTTCCCCAATCGGGTTAGGATGCCTTCTGAACTTCTTGTGGCAGAACTTCTTCTCACAACTGAACTTTTAGGGTATCTCCTCGTATCAGAACCTCTAGGATAACGTAATGAGCATAAAAATCCATGAGGCTATCCTTTGGGACTGGACAGATTTCACAACATGGCAGAGATAATCCAGTGGTGCCCGGTCATTGGACAGAGATTGCAGGTCACTCATCAAAGAGGAGGTGAGGTTTCCCTCAGGCCATCAGTAGAACGATGTCCATTGGCCTGCGGGGAAGTCCAGTCTGGGTGCTCCCTAGTCCTCAGACTTCTTGATTTCTGGAAGGTGACAAGTCCACTTTCTTGAAAGGACACAGATTATGGCAGGAAGACCTGAGCCTTGGAGTTGGTCAGACTTAGGCTTGCACCGTGTCTCTGCCATTTGCTAACTAGGGACTTCAACCTCACTTTCCTCCTGAGCTCCTCCTACCTCACAGGGATTGTGACAAGAAGCATCAGCTATTTAAAGTGTCCAACTCTGTTTCTGCAACAGTGTCAAATAAATGATAATCACCACGCTCCTCATTACGATTTATCAAGGCATCTTCGTAGAGGTGCTTGACAGCCAACAGCCCAGATAGTCATGAAAATTTAATCTTATGCTTCCCTTTGTGCACTCTGTCTTCTTTACTCTGTTATTTTAGAGATCCAGCCAGAGCTAATATTTCTACAGATCCAGACAGGTCTGGACACAGATATTCTGATCTAATACAAAATTTATGGGCTCCGGAATGCTCACAGAGACATGCCGCTATGTATTCTGCTGCAGAAAATTCACATACGAGGAGGCAAAGATTCAAACTTGGAATATCTGAGAAGACAATTAGGTCCCTTCATTTGGGTTGTTAACTTATTTTGAAATAATATGTATAGGTTCCCTAAAGACAGGATCTGTAACTATATCAGAGCCTGAGACAAAGGGGAAAATCATTCATACTGATCCTGTTCTTATTTAAAAGTTTGATGTTTGTTCATCATGGCTTTTTTTCATTAATTTTTATTTTAAAAATATTGCATTAAATATTATCTTGATCACTGCATTGTTGGGTGCCTATTACATTTTGTACTGCTTCACCCGCGTCCCAGACCTGCTCTCGGTCACAGGAGTACCCTAAATCAACAGCTACTTGGAAGGATTTTTATGTTTTTGAGAATTTCTAGTTGAATTCAATCAAGAATAAAATTCAAGTCTCCTTACATAGTGAGGCAGGTTTTTGTGAAGAAAGCCTTGCACCAGGAGTCAGAAAGCCTGGCTCTACTTTTAATCTGGGCATATTAAATCACTTGAGTACCTTGCTAGACTTTTCGGAAAAGTCTGTTTCTTTGACTCTAAAATAAGGATAGGCACATGCATACTTTCTTTGCAAGGCTGGAATACCTAAATGTTTACTAAAAGAGTACATTAAAATATTCCTTTTGACTGCTGAGTTTTTTGGTATGCCCCATCCATATGTGCAAGGAGGGCTAGTAAGCATCTCCCTGTGGCTACCTCCGGGGCATTCACTGGGCTCCCCTGGTTATTCCCTGGGCTATCTGGGAAGGCTGGGTAATTAGGCTTGGCAGCTACTCAGCTAGGACCGACACTCTAATTAATTGTCCCAGGAGAGACTGCTATTAACAGTGCTGCAGGGGAACTATTAGGACCATCGTAACCTCTGCCTCTGTAGACCCAGTCTCTCTGTCACCCTCATGGAAAGGCTTCCACTCAGCACTCTTGACTCTGCAAACCTCCTCCTAATCAAAGTCTTGCATGGGTGCATCTAAGGAGGCCAGGCCTATGCTTCTAGCCAGCTGCAAAGGAATTTGGGAAAAGAAGTTTCTGGCTCCTTCCTGGGGAAATGGAATCATAAATCTGGAAATTTTCAAACCGACAAGGGGTCCTGGGAAAGTGCTGAGCTGTTAGATGTCATGATGGATGTCCCCGGGAAAGCAGGGGGGAGCGGTGGGCGGGGGGGTGGCTTTTGTAGGCTCGAACAGCATTCACGGGCGTATGTGCAAACACAGAGGCAAGGGACCAAATGTGCACTTGGAAAATCACCTCCCTCTCCCCTGAAGCCACACAGGCTTGAAGCTACCCCTTCTTGCATGTCCTGGAAACAAAAGTGTTTATGAGAACCTAGGCTGATAACTCCTGGTGTCCCATCATCCACTTCAACCCTCAGATTCCCCTATTTCCTGGTAATCTGATAATAACGTGACTGTCTTGCCCCCACGGGAGGCTCTCTGGACTCGTTAATCTAAAAATCCTTGGGAAATGCATCTGCTAAGGCCTAGAGCCAACTGTCATCATGGTCAGCTTCCAGACAGGCAGCAAAATATTTTCAAGTTCTAAAATCCTGTCCCTCGCCCATCACTTTACCTAGCCTGGCTAAAATCTCTGTAGAGGACACCAAACAAACAAACAAACAAACAAAAAAACCCCTCAAAATGACTGCCCTGTCTCTTTTATATAGATTACCAGGGGCTCAGGGCTCCAGCACAAGAAGGTGCGTGTGAAGTGAAACAGTGAAGTCCCCAACAGCACGTCCTCCTCGGAAGCTCCTCCTCTTCAGCAGCTGCCTGCGTGCGTGTGCGTGCGCGTACGTGTGCGTGCGTGCGCGTGCGCGTACGTGTGCGTGTGTGTGCGTGCGCGTGTGTGTGTGCGCGTGTGTGGTTGCTTTGCTCCTTCTTTTATATTGTGAATTGATTGATACTGAGGACCAGAACGCATCTCTGCCTCCCCCCACCCAACACTATCTCAAAAAAGATAGTTAACAATTTTTTTTAAATAACTTTTATTTTTATGCAATCATCTTCCTTTACTCCTTTTCATCACAAATGTGTTGGGTTTTCCACAGAAAGAATATAATAAGTGGTGACTATATCCTAAGGGGAACATCACAAAGGCCTATTGAGTCAATAGTATTGTGGACAGTTGTTTATTGTAGAGGAAGGAGATAAGAAAACTCTTTTTTTTTTTTTTCTACACTACTACTTAAAATCAATACTCCCAAGTAAGAAATTATTTCAGAAAGATTCTATAACTTGAAGGAGGCTGGAACTCGAAGATCAGGTCGCTTCAGAGGAGAAGCAGGAAGCAATGGAGCATCTGTGGGTTCCTTAAAAGACTCTACAGATGGCAGGGCGCCTGGGTGGTTCAGTCAATTGAGCATCCAACTCTTGATGTCAGCTCAGGTCATGATCTCAGGGGCGTGAGATGAGTCCCAGGTTGGACTCCGCACTCAGAGGGGAGTCTGCTTGAGATTCTCTCTCTCCCTCCCCTGCTCATGCATGCTCTCTCACTCCAAATAAATAAATTAAATCTTAATTTTAAAAGAAAGACTCAATAGATGTGAAGTTCAGGCAAACCAGAAGATGCCAACACTGGCTCTTTGTTTAATCTAATTTCATTCTAAACACCGGGGCAGTTAAATCTCTAAAGCTATTCTTAGGTTTATTAGACTTAATACAGCTTGTCTTTTGGCTCACAAATGGGACCAAGAAAGGAGAAGGAATGCTCTTCTCCAGGAAGGCTTTCCCATCTCCCACCTCCAACTTCAGAAATTATGTCCCCCTCCTGGGCAATTCCATAGTTCCTTTCCCCCCCCCCCCATATTATTGATTACATTTTCCTGTGTTTTCTGATTAATTGGGTATACATTGCTCTTCTTCACCAAATCACACATTTCCTAAAACATAGAAGGGCTTGTGTCCGAGTTTGTTTGGGCTGCTATGATAAAAATATCATCAACTGGGAGGCTTATGAACAACAGAAAGGTACTTCTCACAGTTCTGGAGGCTGGGAAGCCCAAGATCATGGCCCTGGCAAATTCCATGTCTGGTGAGAGTCAGCTTTTGCACTGATGGCTGTCTTCTCACTTCGTCCTTACATGCTAGGAGGGACAATGAAACTCTCTGGGGTCTCTTTTATAGGCACTAATCCCACTGATGGGAGCTTTGCTCTAGCAACCTAATCGTCTCCCGATGGCCCCACTTCCTACTACCACCTCCATGGGG
The DNA here is from genome assembly GCF_011800145.1 of Mirounga leonina. Taxonomy (NCBI): domain Eukaryota; kingdom Metazoa; phylum Chordata; class Mammalia; order Carnivora; family Phocidae; genus Mirounga; species Mirounga leonina. The sequence continues at coordinate 4,080,393 of NW_023270871.1, forward strand.
GTTTGGTTTCAATACATGAATGTGGCAGGGACAAAAACATTCAGACCACAGCAGCTTGGAATAGGGTTGAGTCACAGAAAGTCTTCTATTATCCTTGTTATTATTGTCTTGATGCATCTAATTCCTAAGTCAGGCTGTTCTGTGGGCACTGGGCCTGTGCTTGTTAAATCAGTGAGTGGATTCTGAGGCTCTGTTTTTGCAGTGACTCCTCCGGCGCCCCTCCCCCACTTTCCCAGCGCGCACACACACACACACACACACACACACCCCACTCTCAGAGTACCGTGACACCATTCCTTCTACTCTCAGGTACATGGGTTATTTGAGGGAGTGCTACTTTACAAAACCCTGAGGACATCTGTTTTAATGAAGTAAGATGCTTCATCTTCCCTGGGGGACCAGAAAGTTATCAGACCACAGTGACGGCAGGGAGTGACTCTAAGCCAGGAGGCTAACTCCTGGAAGAGGATTTGCACCCACACAGCAGTTCCCTTCCTCTGTATTTTGGGGACTATTGCCGAAGGTTAGTGAGAGGTTTATTGAGATCAACACCCACTCCCTGGTCCCATTCGAGACCTTGATCTGACTGCCAGCATCTCTTAAATGCGTTTATGACTGGGTCGCTAAACGCCACTCTTCCACAGCTGAACACCGCATAATGAAAACGTTATACTCTGAAATCCCATGACATTGAACGGATAGCCTTTTCCCTTACTTCACTCGTGGCTGCCCAGGGAAGTCTTGCACAGCCAGGAAGGCAGCAGCCAGCTCTCGTGTGGGGTAGTATACTGCTGCTGGGACCCTCGCACGGCCACTCTCGCAACACAAACGGCGTGGCGTTTTGTGCATTTAAAGTGCCTCCAAGGTATCTTTAGTGTTCCAGGAGACAATAATAATAATACACTGACAGCTGAATTGGAAGGCAAAATCCAGACAGTGGGATTATTGACTCTCAGAGCGAGATGTCTGGGTGGCCGGTGTGTGAGTTCAGTCCCAGCGGGAGGTGGGCATCTGCCCTATCAGAGGGCTCCTGACATCTACTCCTTTAAATGCGAACCAGCAACTCTAGATCAAAGGTGAGTCCTTGGGGAAGGGCTACTGATAAGGTGATTCCGGGAGAAACTGTCCCCAGCTGAGTAGAGAAAGAAGCCCCCGTGGCCAGGGGCCCCTGGGTGGCTCAGTCATTAAGCTCTGCCTTTGGCTCAGGTCATGATCCCAGGGTCCTGGGATCGAGCCCCGCATCGGGCTCCCTGCTCAGCAGGGAACCTGCTTCTCCCTCTCCCACTCCCCCTGCTTGTGTTCCCTCTCTAGCTGTCTCTCTCTCTCTGTCAAATAAATAAAATAAAATCTTTTAAAAAAAAAAAGAAGAAGAAGAAGCCCCATGGCCAGACACAGGCAGGCAGGAGCAGGGCCTGAGGGATTCCCCAGCCAGCCAACCCACTTTCTTACTTCTCCCCTGCCCCTTGGCAGCACCCCCTCATTTGTCCTCTCAGTACAAAGCAAATGCCTGCGAGGAAGGCAGTTGGCCTCTTCGTGCCTGCCTGAGTTGGAAAGTTCCTCCAGGGCCTCTCTGTAGCAGACATTCAGCCCCTTGGCTGAAAAGCAGCGCAGCGCGGCTCCTTGGGAGCTGTGTGGGACCTGTACCAGGGATGCTAGGGAGTCTACAAGATGGAGACAGAGCTCAGTCCTATGGCAACCCACCAGGATGTCCCTGCTCCGAGCTGCCTGTCTCACAGAGCCCACTTCCTCACCATCGCTTTGAATTATTCATCAGCTCTTGCAGAGAAACAAAAGGCAAAGTCATTTTATTTCCTCCAGAACGGACTGTCCTCCTCACTGACCTCGGGGAATCTTAAAATTCAAGACAGAGCATCCAGCACTCTCATGCACTTTGGGAAGAGACAGGAAAATGCCCCATCATCTTCCCCTTCCAGACTAGCCGAGTCCTACTGAGCAAGTGTCTGGCTACTTGGTCCTTCAGGCTGTGCTTTGTCCCCCTTCTCACTGATCATGAGAAGGACAGGCAGGTATCCTTGGCTTCCTGCTGACTGACCTTGATCAATAGGTACCCGGGGTCAGGACAAACATCCTACCTCGACCCTAGGGCCATGCTCAGCCTCCTAGCTTCTCTTCAGAGAAGCGCTACACTCTTGGTGCTCGGCAGCCCTGTGTCCCATGAGACTTTAAGTGGGAGACACAAAAGGGACTTTTGTCCCATAGCCACTACCAATCCCACCCCCTTTACTTCAACCCGAGCCCTTGATTTCTACTTCACGAAGGAAATGCAATCCACCAGGCAGAAGCTTTCCTCCCTCTACGTCTAGAATTAGAGGCACCCACCGTCTTCACACTATCACCTCCTCCTTTCCTGACTTGAAGGAATCTTTCCTCTGAAATCACTACTGGTTCCCGAGATGCCTTTTGCCTGAGGGCCCCGCCCCTTCACTATACCCTGCTTGCTTATGTTCACCTCCTCTTACAGAGTGGCAGGATGGCATGCTAATTAGGGGGTGAGCCCTGGGGTCGCCACCTACCAGCCGTGTGACCTGGGGCAGTTTCGGGCTGCCCTCAGCAATGGGATAGTTAGGCAGTTGTCAGGGTTTCTGGGAGACAATAACAACCCTGGTGATCAGAGGGGAAGCAGTCCTGCACAAGCTCACTAACAGGTGCCTATTGCCATGGCAGCCGGTCTTAGATCAAATTCTGCTAAAAGTGCAAACACTTGGGGCGCCTGGGTGGCTCAGTCGTTAAGCGTCTGCCTTCAGCTCAGGTCATGATCCCAGGGTCCTGGGATCGAGCCCCGCATCGGGCTCCCTGCTCTACGGGAAGCCTGCTTCTCCCTCTCCCACTCCCCCTGCTTGTGTTCCCTCTCTCGCTGTGTCTCTCTCTGTCAAATAAACAAATAAAATCTTAAAAAAAAAAAAAAGTGCAAACACTTATTGGCAAGCAGACACAAAACTCTTCCCTTACATCTGTTTTCATAAGCTTGGCTTGGCCCTGCTCTATCCTCAAGCACACCAACAAGCACCTTGCATGAAAGAATCACTTTTGGGGCCCCTGGGTGGCTCAGTCGGTTCAGTGTCTGACTCTTGATTTTGGCTCCGGTGGTGATCTCGGGGTTGTGGGATGGAGCACCCCCACCCCCCGCACTCAGCATGGAGTCTGCTTGTCCCTCTCCTTCTGCTCCTCCCCCACTGCTCACGCATGGGCACACACTCTCTCTTAAATAAATAAATAAATAAAATCTTTAAAAAAAAAGGAAAGAAAGAATCACTTCAAGGCAGACTGAATAATATTCTTGACAAGAGGCGCAGCCAGGAAGACTGGCCAGAGGAGCTGGGGGGTTGGGGGGGCCCTGCCACCTCCTCAAATGTCACACTGAAGCGTATGCTGAAGTATCTTCCATCATCAAGCACACAGTCTACCAGGGCATGACTTAAGCTCGCCGTGCCTCAGCTTCCCCACTCTGGAAAATGGCAACAATGATGATATGTACCTTCTAGGGGTGCCCGGAGAAGGAAATGAGTTAGTCAATACCTGTACAACAACTAAGATAGAGGCTGGCCACTGTAGGCACCCACTCAGTTTGCGTCGTAGCATTCCATCTCTCAGAAACCCCTCATTCTCATCAGCCTCCAGGACGCTTCCTTAGACCTTCCCTTTCCACCAGTTCCCACCCTCCGTGCTGCTCAACTTCTTTGAAGGCTAGCCTTCATTCTCTGCTCTGCTGAGTCAACTCTACACCAGCCTTCCGCATGACTCCACATTTTCACAGAATTTCTTACTCAGTTCCTCACACATCTGTTACCCTCCTCGCAGGTATGTTGGGCCTCCTGCGGCAGGTGCAGGAGGGCTTTCAAAGAGGTAAGTCAAAATGTAACACTTTAAGGGGCACCTGGGTGGCTCAGATGGTTAAGCGTCTGCCTTCGGCTCAGGTCATGATCCCAGGGTCCTGGGATCGAGTCCCGCATCGGGCTCCCTGCTCCGCGGGGAGCCTGCTTCTCCCTCTGCCTCTCTCTCTCTCTGTCTCTCATGAATAAATAAATAAAAATCTTAAAAAAAAATTAAAAAAAAATGTAACACTTTAAGAAGCTCCCGAGAGTTAAGAGAAAGGATGCCAAGTTGTACATTCCTTGAAGACCCAAGGCCTCATCCTCAAATGTGACTTTAAAGTAGAGGGAGGACTGTCTGTATGTCACAGATGGAAATGAATCACCATCCGGTGGCACACACATCAACACCTTAATATTCCTAAGAATCGTGAGGTTCTACAAACAGGGGTGATCAACCAATGCAGGAGTCTCTCAGGTCAAGGCTGTTTTATGTTTGGCATAATTACTTTTACATATCTTAAGATCCAAAGAAAAGTAAAATCCAAGCAAATGACCATTTTGAGGGAAAGCTAAAATTTTCTTTGAGCAGCAAAATCAGTGACCGTCTAACATGAATGGTAAAGCCAAGCCTGGCGACACCGCTCAGAGTGCTCTTGACAAACAGGGCAACAGGGAAGGATCAAGTCAATATCTGTGCAATCTCCAGCAGGCTGAGAAAGTCACCCCCAAACTTCCCTGGGGAGGTAATTCCCAGAATATGGCAGGATGATCTGAACTATCCCCTAATTTCTTTTATTTGAGAAAGATGTCAAATTTGGTATAGAACTGTTTAAGAGTACCAAAACTACAGTATTCATATTTTGCTTTAGGAATCTGTGCACATTTGATATTTTAGGTATGTGAACATTTAGGATAATTTGTCCTATTTGAGTTATAAATAGATCAGCATTAAAATTTCATCTTACAATGTTAATTGAATAACTAATTTAGACTTTTGATTTCAAGTAGAAATCTCACTAAGTTTATGTAGCATTGAAACATCTGAGAAAACTTAAGCTTCACTACCCTTATAAGATTGGGACCTGTTAATTCCTTGAGAGTGTATTCAGGCACTCAAGATGTTTTGTTAAATCAGGCGATTGAGTTACTTAAAAAGGAAATCAAATGTATTAAATTTGTATGTGCAGTCTAAAATATTTCAAGTAGTTTAACTGAATTTGTAAGTGATATAACATATCCATCTAAGGCCTTGAAAAATGATTTTTCAAATTTTCTAGATTTATAAGTATTTATTTATAAGCAGAATTTAAAATTAAGAACTTGAGTTTTAAATGTGTAGCTTAATAAATTGAACTTTAAAGAAACAAACAACAAACACAAAAATGAGCCCCCTGACTAATTTTTTTCTTGCACGAAAACTGCCCTTAAGTCATTAAAGAAATTAAATAATTACTTCCGATTCACCTCACCTGTGCCCTCTAAATCTTTATAATACCAACTTGGGCATAAGTCTCATCTCTCTAACAAGCTCATCTGTGCCTATTTCTGCTGTATCAGGGGTGCAGGCACAAGGCACATGTTCGGCAAATTCTTTCCTCACGTGGCTGTGTGACTTTGGACAAGTCCCTTCACCTCTCTGAACCTCAGGCATTGCAAAAGGAGGGCATGGAGCATTCTGCTAAGAGGTGGTGTCCATGAGACAGGGCCTGTGTCTGTCGCATCACGTTGCATTCCAAGGCCCAGACTTGGCTGAGGCATGCAGCGAGAACTCAACGAACACCACTGAGTTGAATGAGCAAATGCACTAGAAAATTCTAAGGCTCCTCCTATGCGTCTCCCAACTGTTCTGTTTCACCATGTCTGAAAGGGCCACGGGAGCAGTCCATTAACAGAAAGACAGTAACTGTAGTCACAGCAGCTTAGGGTCACAATTGGGATCCAAGAAATGAGGCAAAGGAGATCTTGAGTGTTCCTGCCTGGTCACCTTTCAATTAAAACTGAGTCTGCTGCAGACCCATCTGGCCTACTCTGCTGCTTCCATCTTTTACCTACTCCTGTCTCAGGATGACCTACTTCTGGCTCCATCAGAGAAGGCTACCATCCTTCAGAGAGGAGCACGAACAAACCCTACTTTACCAATTTTGCTTATATGATGGGCTTCCAGTAGCGTTGTTTTGCTGCATTCTCATACTAGAAGACCCCGTGCTCCCCAGGGGTGGTGGAGAGGGAGGCAGGAGGTAAAGGGGGCAGATAAACTCCTGCCCCATATACCTGGAGGGAAGTAAGGGAATGTATGGGTTTCAGTGCTGTGGCCAGCGATTAATCCGCAAAGTGACCTGGGCAGTGTGGAGTGTAGAGTCTTCTTCTCAACTCTGCCTCAAGCTCCGTGTGATCCTGAACAACTGATCTCCTCTCTTTGGGACCTCTTTCTCCAAATCTACAAAACAAGTGTTGAAATATAAGATCTCAGGCAGCAATTCTCAAACTTTTTGGTCTTGGACTCTTCAGTACTCTTAACAATTACTGAAAACCCAAAAAACTTTTGTTCTATCTATTGGATTATATTTACTGATATTTACTGTAGTAGAAATTGAAATTGGGAAACCTTTAAAACATAATAATTCAGAAGCACACATTCTATATATCATCAGGGTGAAGATGCCATCACCCTTAAAGAATTCTATGATACACTTGAAGGAAATCAGAATATACCGCCCCCAGATACGCCTCTTTGACATAAAAAGTATTTTGAGCCGAAGACAATTAGAAGCAGTAGATGCAGAAAAAGCTGTCCCTTTTCTGCCTAAAGGCAGGAAATACATTCCATCTCACTGGAGCCAGACCCCTATCAACCCTGAAAGGCATCAGAGGACTCTGTAAACAAACCTTGTTAAACTCACTCTCACCTTTCCAGTTACTCTTCACCATTCCCACCCCTAGCCCAAACATCTTTGTTTTGTCAATTCTTCACAAATTTATTGTTTCTTTGTCTAAAAACTATAAAAGCTGCTCCACGCCTTCCATTTCTACATTCACCTTCCACCTCCCAGAGCAGAGATCTATAAATGTTCTGGGATCTCCTAACATTTTTTGAAAAACTATATATCCTCCTCACATGTTTTTTAAGTTAACTTTTAACATTTTTATTGCAAGTTTAAGTAATTGAGAAATATGTAACTCCTGGCATATTGACTTTTAAAGGTGGTTAAATCACTCGATAAAATGTATTGAATACCCACCTTCATCTATTCAAAAGACACATGAATCAGCTCTTTTTAACAGCCAGAAATTTTCCCTCGTTTATTAGTCCTCCTTGCATGCATATTTCCATCTATGTTACCCACAGAACTTTATCTTAGTAGGATATACTTCTAAGCTTAAAAATCTTGTATTGGTCACCATATCATAATTCTTGGTTATAAAATAAGTACATAAGTTAAAACTTTACATATTAAATTTTTTCTAAGTTGAATATTTGTCTTATTATTAATTCAAAATTGAAAAAGTGAAAATTTCCTGTCACCAAAAGAATTTACATGTTAATCAATATTACAGGTGATTTATCATTATAATTTATATTAGTAAATCATTGGGTGAAATAAAATAATCATAATATAAAATTTTAAAATAATCATCAAGCATAAAGTAAGAAACAAGTCTTTTTTTTAAAGATTAGTTTTTGTATTATGGATGAGTATTGCTTATTGCTAGAATAAGACAATATTTTGTAGAAATTACCAACCAAAAAGAAGAGAAGCTATTCATAGGGCCACTAAATGTACAGAAAAGCTGAAGCAAGCAGGAGACTTGTACCCAGATTAAAAATGCATTATGATATGCATATGATAATAATCTGGTAAAAGCCAAAGAAGATTGTTTCTCCATGTGCTTGAGTAAATGTTTAAGAAACTATCCTATATAATTTACTTTAATTTGAAGCTATAATCTTAATCCTTCACCTCCTCCTACTTGAAATCAATGCCAAACGCATACTAGAGATTCAGACATCAATATTTCAAGTCGACATTTTATTGGGTGCACTGGAGGATTTTCCTGTGGGAGGCAGAGCTCCTAGGGAAAGGCAGACGCAAGGGAGATGGGGCTTCCTTTTGAAAAGTACCTAGGGGGCCACTGCAAATGGGGAGTTGAGGGAGAGAACCAGTCTGACACCTAGGACGTGCCCCCCCCGGGGGGGTGGGGAATCCATTTTAGGGAAAAGCCCATATGGGAACCAGGGTCTGGAGACTGATTCTATTGAAATTACCCACGACTGTGTACTCCTTGATGGGACTTTGTGTGTCCCTAACAGTGGCTGTTCTGGGGCACTCTCTGACCACCCTCTTCCCTTGACTGTACCCACCCCAATATCCATTTCCTTCAAGCCAAAGATCTAAAGCCCCCCATGTCGACAAGCCAGCGAGAGAGCTGTCCTCCCACAAGTCCCAGTGATTCCTTTCTTCTCCCCACCCCACTCTCAACCTTGTAGGCACCATCTGGCTCCCAGCGACCTGGGATCTTAGTTTCTGATTGTGCTGGATGTCTCAACGGGTGAGAGGCTGGGCATTAGAACCTAAGAACCCCTCTGGGGTCCCCATTGCCCCTCTTCTCCCCACACAGGTCCTGCCGCTGGAGGACTGCCATAGCTGAGCAGAGAACAGGACTGGGAAAGGGGGTAGGAAGAAGGTGGTGACTTCTACTCTTGAGTTCTGTTTTTCTGGATGAAGGGAGAAGGAAAGGAACTGGCCTGAGGCCACATCTCTAAACCAAACAAAATTTCCTTGGCATCCTGTCATCTTCTTTCCCAAACTCCTCCCATAGTGCCTCCCACATGGCTTCTGCCCTTTCTCACCCCAGCTCCCTGGCAGATGTTTTTAGGCTGAGGGGCCCCCCTCGCTGGCAAGCAGAGAAGAGGAACATCCAAGCACCTGTACCCCTGAGGTTTCCTTGCCTTAGAAATACAGGGGTTCCTCCTTCTTCAAGCCCCAGCCTGACAACTCCAGATGTGTCAAGAACTTTCTGGAAGTGAACCACTGGATCCGGATGAGTGATCTATTAAATAATTTTGTAGCTATAAAAGGACTCATTCATTTATCATTTTATCAAGGTGCAGTTTATAGCCTGCTTAATAAGGCCATTAGCCATACATCTTACAGCACGTTATGCTTAAAATATTTAATGACCTCTGTGGAGAAACAAGACATTACTGTGTGTTAGATGTGATGTCAGCACTATTATCCTCATTTTACACGTGAGAAAGAAGTAGTTTGCCCAAATCCGCACGGTCAATATCTGATTGAGAGGACATGTGAACTCAGCTGTTTCTTTTACCTGATTCCAAGGCCACACTTGTTCTTGGCTCCACACTGCCTCCTCAGCTTCCTAGCCTAGGCCCTCAACAATCCTTCTCTCACCTTTCACACCTTTTCCTTCTACCCCTTCTTGTAGGGGAAAAGCCAAATACCTAACCATCAACATGACAGGTCAAGCCTAACAAGAGAGATTATCAAAAACGCCCCAATTTCAGCCCTGCACACACATGCAAATTCCACTCCCCCACAGCCCTGAGGATGCCTGCCATCCTACCTGGGTTTATACTGTCCTCTTGATCCTGGCACTCATCCCTACCCCACTTTCTGGGCACTTTCTCTGCTCCTCCTTATGACCCCATTGCTTCCCCCTGGGGGAGGACAGGGTTCTTCCCAACCAAACCTTCTCTCCTTAGGGCTCTGCTTCATATCAAGGTAGGATATAAAAGCAGATAATGTAGAGGATTCTTGGTAGAGGTAGGAAAAAAGGTAGAATCTCTATGAGCATAATAACACACTGGGGTAATGCTATTAGTCCATATTGGCAAGAGGAAGGTGGAGATTTTTTTAAAAAATATTTGATCAAACGATTGTTGAATGAATAAAAGATGCACTCTGAAGCTTGACCAGGAAAGCTGCTTTTCCTTGCCTATGATCAGCACAAGCCACGAACCAAAGCACAAGGGCCCAGGAGGAGGGGCGAGAGAGAGCAAAAGCAAAGAAACCCTGGAAGAGGAGTGCAGAGAGAGGGCAGAACTATTCCTGAGCCCCATCTGAGGTGACTCACCCCAGACTGAGGTGTATTCCCAGGGCAGAGTCAAGGGCTGCTTCGAGCTACTCTTCTGTTGCCTATTTGCGCTTGGTCAACCCATAGCAATGTTTTCTTTCTGCTAATGGGGTTTCTTCCACTCTCCAACAGGTAAAGGGATAATGAAAAGGTTACACTAATGTGTGTGTTTTTCACTTTCTCCAAAGCTTCTTGAGAGCAGAATCCTGGTCTGGTTCCTCTTGAGTCTCCCTTCGATCTGACCCCACATTACCTGACACTGTGCCTTCTGTAGCAAGCACATGACACATATTACAGATTTGTGACTAAATGGGCAAATAACCCCCTTTTATGAAACAGATGGCTACATCTTGATGACCAGCACCATCCTCCAATTTGTCATCCACTTACTGTATCCCTGATACACAGTTTCAAGCCACTTGTAACAATTTTCAGGAATATATCCTTTGATGGCTCTGTGCTGTCTATAAAGCAATTCTGTGGAATCAAAACAAAAGAACAAAACAAAACATCATATTACTGAGTTCCAAATGTTCTTATCCTAGTGCCATACAGCTTGTTTACCAACTGGAAGAACATGAAAGCTGATTCTGCAAATAAACACTTGATACCTTCTCGAGCAAATCGTGTTCACTGAATTTATAAACCGTGGTTCCCCCAAAACGGGATATTTGGGAGTAAGCAGGGATTCCTAAACTGAGATAAGAGAATGTGGAAGGGGACATAGGAGGGCTGGCCATTGAAAAACGTAAGGTACTACACCTGCTTTTCATAAATTTGTAATCTCGTTGGGCCAACTACACATAGAAATGATAACCTAACAAAACCTGTCTCAGTGTCTAGGTTCAAATGAGCAATGAATGCTTGAGTCAGTAAGGGAAAGCTAGTGAAGGAGTTGAGATGGGAGCAGGGCCCTGAAAAACAATGAGAATTTGGGGAGGAAATGGAAGGTCTATTCGAGAAGGCTGAGTTAAGCCTGGGAAGGGTCCAAGATCAGAGAGAAGCCAACTTCCCATGGGTGGCATTTTCCCACCAGCACACACCCATCTCTGCGCCAGCCTGAGTCCTGGCACTCTTCCCACATTTACTCCCCTGCCAAACGGCACCATCTTCTCCTCCCAGAGCTGCTACTTTCTCAGCCCCGATGGCAGACAGAGATTTACTATATGTGGCAGAGGCTGCTGGTCAACGCCATAGCTCTTCTCCCTTTTGTTCCCTTGGAAATAAAACTAAGTGCTGACCAATGGGATATAAACACAAGAGAAATGAAAATGTCCTTCAAGAGAAGTTTGGCTTATCCCACCCCCACCCCCATCTCTTTTCTGCAAACAGGAATGCAAATCAGGTGCTAGGACCTCATGCTGAGGATTGAGACGAACAATAAGATCTACAGAACATGGTGATGGGCATTAAGGAGGGCACATGATGTGATGAGCACTCGGTGTTATACGCAACTGATGAATCATTGAACACTACATCTGAAACAAATGATGTACTATATGTTGGCTAACTGAATTTAAATTTAAAAAAATGTAAAAAATTAAAGATCTACGGAGCCTGGGTCCCTGACAGCTTGGAGTGCTGCCATATAGCACTGGACTGCCCCCAGACCTCTTTTCTGTGAGAAAGAAAAAAAGCCACTGTTCAATTTTGTATTGTTTGAAGTTTCTGTTTTTTTGTCATTTGCAGCCAAGCCTAATGTTAATTTTACACTCTACAATTGGAGATGTCACACATGAAAAGTCAGTTTGAGTCATTTAACAAAAGGAAAAATGCTTGTCTACTTAGCAGTTAAAGAAATGGAAATTAAAACCATGAGGTGCCATTTTGTCTGCTAAACTCTAAAAAGGAAAGAAAAATAGTAAGAATGTAAGTCTTCAGGGAAGTAGGTAGGCTGATGACAACATCATAAACTGGTACAATTCTTCTAGAAAACACTGGCCCCTTAGCTCACTTGCCTCAAATATGTTTCTATGGTATTACCCAATGATCCAATTCTTTTTTTTTTTTAAGATTTTATTTATTTATTCATGAGAGACAGAGAGAGAGACAGAGGCAGAGGGAGAAGCAGGCTCCCCGCAGAGCAGGGAGCCCGATGCGGGGCTCAATCCCAGGACCCTGGGATCATGACCTGAGCTGAAGGCAGACGCTTAACCGACTGAGCCACCCAGGCGTCCCCCCAATGATCCAATTCTTAAAAGGTTGGAAAATGCATCATAATCAATGAACTCACAAGTAAAAATGTATAAAAATGATGACAGCAGCATTATTTTAACAGCAGAAAACCAAAACTGCCGGAGTAAGGTGCTATAGAGGAATGGTAAATGATGACATATTCATTTGATAGAGAACCATCCAGCCATCTAAAGCCATATATGACAAACACCATGAAATAACTTGCAAACATATTTGTAAAATATCTTTTTTTTTTTTTTTTTGATAGAGAGACAGTGAGAGAGGGAACCCAAGCAGGGGGAGAGGGAGAGGGAGAAGCAGGCTTCCCGCGGAGCAGGGAGCCCGATGTAGGGCTCGATCCCAGGACCCTGGGATCACGACCTGAGCCGAAGGCAGACGCTCAATGATTGAGCCACCCAGGCTCCCCTACTTGTAAAATACCTTAAGGAAAAAAAATACTTCGGGAAGCTGCATATATATTGGGACAGCAGCTGTCAAATCATGGCTGTTTGCCCAGTCAGGTGCCTTTAATCAGGCTCAGCTCATCTACACAGTGTCCGGTGAGAAGCACGTGTCCCAGATCTGTTCATCGCAAATTCCTGGTCTCTTTCTACGTGGCTACCCTTGCAGAAACAATCCTGTCCCATTCTTTTTTTTTTTTTTTTCAACTTATTTGTTCTTGATCTTTGGGTTTTGGGTTTTCCAAGGTGGTTTCCAGTGGAACATCACAGGTAGACCAAAGAACTTCTAAGAATCTTAATGGCACTATTTCATAGCAGCTAGACATGCCCAAAGAAGAGAGACGCCAGTCTCAAAAAGAATTTATGGATGTGGTTTTGGAGCATGTAGTGAACTGAATTGACGATCATAGAACATCTACGACATTTTAAAGAGAGTTGTACTGAAAACACACACACACACACACACACAGCTACATTTTGGAAAATCTGAGAGGACAATAAACAGATCAGTGGTTGCCAGGGTTTGGTGGGGATGAATAAGCAGAACACAGAGGTTTTATAGGGAGCTGAAAATACTCTGTATGATGCCATAATGATGGTATGTATAATTATACATTTGTCCAAAACCAGAGAAGGTACGGCATCAGGAGTGAACCCTAAACTATGGATTTTGAGTGATCATGATATGTCAACGAAGGTGTATCGGTAGTAACAAATGTACTACTCGGTGGAGGATGCTGATCACAGAGGGGCTACGCCGTGTAGTGGAAGAGGGCTGATGAAAAATTTCTGTACTTTCCCCTCAATTTTGCTGTGAACCCAAAACTATTCTTAAAAAAAAAAAAAAACCAAAAGCAAACTCTTAATTAAAAGCAAACAAACTGCAACAGAAAAGTACATAGCCAGCTTGGAGTAAAAGGGGCTGAGGTTTCACAAACTGCAAAAGGGCCTTTGGGCCCCCAACTTTTTTTTTAGTAAGAAGCAACCTCAGAGAGCTACTTAGAAGCCAACACAGGCTATTTCTTAAGCAAAAAGGAAGGCAAAGCCAAGAGCCAGGCCACAGGCGCCAAGAGTGATAGGGAACAATGGATTGGGAAGCCACTCCCAGGCACAGAACTGGGTCCTGCTCTGGGAAGACCTGGCAACACATGCCTGGCAGGATGCCAGAATTCTTACGAACCAGTACCTGCTATGTATCTTCCCTTAATTGCATTTTTGGATGGAAATATTTACTGTGATTGTCCCGGTCCGATCTTTCAAGGTTTGTTGAGTGTTTGCAGAGCATATAATTTGTCTCTTCCAGTTACAGGTTTCTGAACCCAAAGGAGCCATAGCCAAGGAACTCACCCTCATTTGGACTTGACAGAAATCACAGGACCCAGGACTTTGAGCCTAATGCTACAGGTGAATGAGATTTGTAGGGATGCTCGGAGGAAGGGAGTATTGCGTATGACAGGGACATGAATAATGGCATTAGGGGGAAAGCTGTGGTCTATTTTTGTAGTAATGGGCACCAGTGACTCATGCCTTCAGGTAGCCACCTCTCACATTGACTTTGGGCTTGGCCATGTGACTTGCTTTGATCAACGGGGCATACACAAATGTAACCCAAGCAGAGGCTTGAAGAAACACTTGTTTATTGGGGCTTGCCCTTTCTTGCTTTTTCCATGGAGCCCTTCCACCACCATATGAAGAAGCCCAGAGAACTGATGGAGAATGAGAGATCAGGTGGAGAGAGGACCCAAGCCATCCCAGCCATCCCAGGTGAGATCTCAAAGATGAAAGTGATCCCACTCTAGCCCAGCTGGTCCAAACAGCCAGCTATCCAATCATGTTTGTTGTGTTAAGCCATCCAGGTTTAAGAAGGCTTTTTACCCAGTGAATACAATGAGGCTCAAATGGGGGTAAATGCAGCATATGGAAGCTGGGAGAGGTGACTTTGCAGCAGGGAAATCTCTGGGAAGAACAGGCCTACCTGTGTGGACAGTTTCCCAAGACAAACAAATGCAGATTCACAGAGGGAGATCAGACCATGGTCAACGAGGAGCCAAGAAGAAAATGTCAGAAGTTAAGCCTAATGAGAGAAGCGATGATGAAAATTAGAGCATGAGCAACACATTTGGAAGTTTATGGGATTAATAAGAAGCAAAGTAGTGGGAGGAATGAATGGGTCAGGACAAGTAATTCAGAAATAAAGCTTTGAACACAGAGAGCTATAGGTCTTCTTTCTATGGAGCAGCTAACAGGTAATTATCATGGTGTGTAGTAAACACTGAATCAGAATCTGGGAGGGTGTGACCTTGGTATCTGCACATTTAGCGAGCTCCCCAGGAAATTTTAATGTATACTTTCTTCTCAGTGAGCTGCCCTACATATCAAGGGGTATTGAAAGATAAACTTTGTCAAGGTACCAAAGTTCTATTACACACTTTCCCTAGGACAATAGGTGCTCAATCACCTCAAACGTAACCAAGGAAGATCAGTGGTTCTCAAAACTAGGTGCACATTAGAATTATCTGGGAAACAAGAAAGAAAAGAAAGAAAGTCCAGGTCCTGCTGCATAAGAATTCAATCTGAATCTCTGGGAGTAGCATCTAGGCATCAGTATTTTAAAAGCTTCTCAGGTGATTAGATTATAGGGTAGAAGAAGAATCTGGAAGAGATGATGTAATCTCTACACCCAGAGCCCATCAGGTTTCTGAGAAATGAGTAATAAATGCAGAATATCTCTGAACCTCCTCATTTTGGCAATTGATCTAAACTGCCATTAAACTCAAAGAACAGTGGGAGGAATTTGGTGACTAATGGCTATTTCTGAGTCAAAAATGAAATACCACTTATTTTCATGATGTAATAAAAGTCAGGCAAACATTAACTCAGACCAATGAATCAGCAAACGTGACTATTCGAACAGAGCCCAAAGTCAAGTTATCTATGAAAATATATTATGCTTAATTTGTTACACAAGGCTTCAAAATTTTGGTAGTAATGTTTAAACTACTACTAAAAAAAGTCATATAAATGAGTAGAGCCAGCCTGATGTCTGAAACAATAAAGAGTAGTTGGGAGCTGTGACAAATCAAATCTTCAGGGATGGGGAGACTTTTGTGCCAGCCTAACCTAAAAAGATTGAAGCCCAATTTAGCCCAAAGGCTGCCAGTCTTTGGACCTCTGAGTCATAACAGAAACCATTAGAATATAGACATGAATTTACATATGGAATTATGATAGTTAAGAGGTCAGGGAAGATTTGAAAGAAGAGGGGGCATGGAAACATTTTAAAGGCTGATGGTTTTTTCTTTCATATTTTAAAATGTAATTTAAAAAGTGTTGAGCTTTTCATTTTGAAGTGATTTCACTTGCAAGCATGTTACAAATATAGTACAAAGACTCCTTGTGCACTCTTCACTCACGTTCTCCAGATGGTAACATCCAACATAACCTCTGTACTAAGATCAATATGGGGAAGTTAACTTTGCTACAACACTGTTACTAATCTACAGACCTTATTCAAATATCACCAACTGTTCCACTAATATCTTTTCTCTGGTTCAAGACCTAATCCAGGATCACTCTTTGCTTTTGTTTTTATGTCTCCTTAGTGGCCTTTAATCTGGAAGAGTTCTTTGTCTTTCATGATCTTGACATTTTTAAAGAATGCTGGTCAGTTATTTTGTAGAATGGCTCTCAGTTTGGGTTTGCCTGATGTTTGCTCATGATTTAAATTCAGGTTATCATTTTTGGAATAAATAACAGAGAGTGATGATATATCCACCTGAGTGCATCCTAACTGGAGACATGATGGTGACTCAGACCATTACAGTGAGGAAAACCTTGATCACTGAATGAAGCTGGGGCTTGCCATGTTTCACTATTATAATGTCACTATTTTCCCCACTGTGATTAATCATAAACTTTCGGGAAGATACTTTGAGATTAGGTAAATATCTTATTTCTCAGACTTTTGTCTACTAATTTTAGCATTTACTGATGAGTTTTACCTGAAACAATTATTACTGTGGTGTTTGCCAAATGGTGATTTTCTAACTGCATTATTTCCTTCTACATTTTTAGCGGACTTCTACTTTACTTTTCTTCTCTCCCACTTGTTTGTTTGTGTATATCAGTATAGTTTGTGGATTCTCATTTTATTCTATGGGTTATAATCTATTATTAGCATTATTTATTTTGTTGTTCAAATTGTCCCCGATCTGACCACTGGGGGGCCCTTCAAGTAGGCTCCTATGTGCTTTTGACATATCCCCATTATTTCTTTTTTAGGACTTCCTTATTTCTAACAGCATAAGATATTGCATGCTCATCTTGTACTTTCGTTGCCTCAGACCTAGAATCAGCCATTTCTCCAAAGAACCCTAGTAATTTTTACAGGAGAATGGTGTTCAGAAACCAAGATCTGGGCAATTAAGATCTGTATTTTTTAATACTGAGTGTCATTACTTCTAGGCTTTCTCTCAGATAGATATCTAGGTCAATTTCTATGTGCATCTACATATTAAAAATTATGAGTTCATGTTGCTAACTTCCAATTCTAATCCAACACCACCAAGTTCATTCTAGCCTTCCCCCTTTCCTTATTTATAATTCTTTTCTCTGACTGTAAGAAGCCTAGCTTTCATTTTCCATACTATATTAACTTATTTGCTAAATCCTAGGATATACATTAAGTGGTTTTAGATAGTCTACCCCTTTGACTATACAGCACCTACATACATCTATCTGCCCATACATGCATTTTTCAAAAATGTCCATCCATATCTACATAAAGTACAATCATTCTGTCCCCCCAAATAGACAACCCAAGTATCATTCAATACTGCATCTAGTTCCATGTCCAGGAATTCTGGGGGATAGGAAACCTTCTTTCGGTCTGGATATAGCTCTTCTTGGTTGGTTAAAGTATGGCTAAGACAAATGTATCAATCACCAACACATCCAATATACAATAGTAGAGAAAGACCAGGGATGACTACAATGAAAGAAATCTCAATTATAAAAGAGGAGAGTTGGGAAAGCATGCACGCACACACATGAACACACATTCCAGACAATAATACACATAAGACATAATTCCCCTGGGGTGGCTATGTGACTTGGAGGTGAACATGACTTAAATAGTTTGATCAGGGTGAATCTCAGGACTCTGGCTTGGAAATGCTGGTACCAAGGATTTGCTTTTTTCTTCTCAGCCTCATGTTCTGATAAGGCTGTGGAGGAGTAGCCGAATCAATTTGGCAAGGCTCTGGTTTTTTTCTCTTGGAGGCTTTTTGTTCATTGACATATCTAGAGAAGTTTCCCTTTCTAGGAGTTGCATAATCTCCTTTTCTGTGTGTGACTTCAAAGAGTGAGATTGCCATAGGAGTTGAACAGTCATAGACTGTGGTTGCCCAGGACTGGGATTTCTTTGGCCATATAGCTCCTTCGTAAGCTTAGTTATCATCAAGATATTTGACTTGTCACTTCCAAAGGCTAGGAACCATAGACAGACAGCCTACCTCTGGTCGTTGTATTCAGTCTAGGACTTTATATTGTCTGATGCCAGGCCCCTGTTGTATGACCGTCCCCTAAAGCCTCAGTGTAATGGCTGCTACTTTTGTGTTGGTTTCTGTTTCTGGACACTTTCTGACAATAACTTGGAGTAGAATGATTTCTTCCCTGACCCCAGTTTCCATCACAGCTGCTCTAATGTGCTTTGTCAGGTGAGGGCTGTTAGTTGGAAGTTTGGGGGTGGACTAAAGGGTCAGGCTTGTCCTTTGCCCCAGTCTTACCTCCTATCTTTACTTGTATGAACCTTCACTTGGAAAGCAGAGTATTTGGTCTTTGCAGCACTGTTAGATTCCAGTTGTCCTGATTGCAGTCCATACCTAGAGAGGGCCTTTCTAAGCAAAACCATATTTCTTACCTTCTCTGCCTTCAGATGGGTCACTTCTCTTAAGATTGTTTCTTTATTGTAGGACCTTTCTGTAATCAACAATCCTAGATATTTCCTACCATTTCCCCTGATATGCCTCTAGGTCCAGGCCTGACTCCCAACAGGCCTCTGCCGTTTATCTCATCACTTCTGCTCGGCAAAATCCACGTTTTAGGGTTTGTCTTTTACTGTACCCCACTCCTGGAACCAAATTTCTGTATCAGTTATGAGGTCTCTGGTACGAGAAACAGAGGAGTTGGTTCATATCAGCTAGGCAATAAAGGAATCTATTAGCCTTTATATCTTGAAGTTCAGAGATGAGGCAAACCCCAGAGTGGGGTCCACTTACCTGCACCCTTCTCTTCACATTGGCTTCATCCTTAAGCTCTTCTCATCCTAGCAGCAAAATGGCCCCAGCACCTCTTGACATTATATCTTCATTCTCCGGTGCTGAGAGGAAAAGCAGTAAAAACGACTTTGATACCAGGATTGCATGCCGGAGTCCCAAGATTAATGCTGATTGGACTGTTTAGATTACCTGGCTACCCCTAAACCAATGGGAAGTTGAATATATTTGGCCTAAGCCAACCAGTGCCCATCCCATGGGTGGTGTGTAGCCATAGTAGACATCTAATTGAAAACAGATGCCAATAGAAAGGGGAAAGTGAATTCTGGGTAGGCAACTAATAATAATCCATTACCAAGCCTTTTAAAATAAACTTGTTATCAAGCCTTTAAAAAGTAACTTCATGATATCTTTTTTTTTTTAATAGTGTTCATCTGTATCTGAACTGATGTCTCTCTGAAGAATCTAAGGCTTCATGAGAACGGCAACCTTATCTGTCTTGTTCATTTCACTTGAAATACAATGCCTGGCATTCAATAAATATTTGCTTAATAAATGAATGAATGCATTGTGTTTATCCTGCATCTCTGAGACCTTCCAGCATAATGTCCCAAACCTCTAGGGCATGCATATTTCATTTGAGATGCTTGGGCTTAAAGCTTCACAGCTGGTAAGTGGATGGCCAAGACCTGAACTCAGGCTTGCTGACTCCACATCTCGTGCATTTCCAACTAGTCCAAGCTGCTCTCGTGTGTTAAAATGAGCCCTCGGAGTTTTAGCACAGCTGTGTTCAGGAGACATGTAGGAAATACATAAAATATGCTGACAGCTAGTGTCCAAATAACAATCTGGAAGATTAACAGGACTCTAAAACTAGCATGAACTGATATTTGCTTTTCTGATCTGCAGCTATCAACATGCTCAAGTTAAAATCATACCCTGCCTGATAGTATGTGAAAGAATAGGATTGATCAGTTGCTTGTCTACTTTCTCATTTTGTCATGGCAATAATAGAAGGCACATTATAATTTTTCTTATTGCATGTTGCCTCTGTTGAAGATAAACCTTTTTATCTGATAGAGTTAGCAGAGAAGACTGATCAACAGAGTAGTAACACTAACTGTCTTCTACGAGCTAGGTTCCTCATTCATTTGTTCATTTACACATTTTAATTGTTATCCACTTATTGAATATTTATTGAGTACCTTCCATGCAGCAGGCATTGTGCTAGGGGCTAGGGAAACAACATTTAGCACAGGTGAGGGAGATAGTACAGTGCATGGACTAAGATAACAAGCTGGAGTCAGAAAGATCTGAGTTCAAATCCTGACTTTCCTGTAGCCTATGAGATCCTGGGCATACACAGTTAACTTATCTTTGTCTTATTTGTTTCATTGCATGAAATTATTCTTTTTTTTAAGATTTTTTGTTATTAAATAATCTCTATACCCAACATGGGGCTCAAACTTACAACCCTGAGATCAAGAGTCGCATGCTTTACTAACTGAGCCAGCCAGGCGCCCCATGAAATTGTTCTTTAACTTACATACAGTTATTTTGTGAGGCTTAAGTGGGATAATTTAAATGTTGTACTTGCTGTGTCTGACACATTGTAGTTTCTCAGTTAAGTGTGATTTTTATTTACTAGATGGTCCCTATGCTTAAGTTGCTTACTTACAATGAGTGCAGAAGACAGACATAAGTCTTCACACTTAATTTCCCATAAAATGTTCTAAGTGTTATTTTTCCCATTTATGAGCAAAGAAATTGAGAATTTCAAGAGTTTGTTCAAGGCCTCAATTAATGAGTAAATGAGGCAGAATTCAAAGTTCAAAGATGTCTGAATCCAAAGCCATGTTATCTTCAATTATCTGCATGAGGCAATGAGACAGCAGCTTTAGTCCTGACTTCTGATTAGCGGTTCTTAACCCTGGAGAGCACTTAAAAAGAAGCAACTGCCAGGACCCTGTTCCATTTCAATTAAATCAGTATCAGGATCAAAGCTGATTAGGCATTGAGTATTTTCAAAATCTCCTTAGGAGATTCTAACAGGCAGCCAGAATTGAGAACCACTCAACTCTCTCAAGGCTCTTCCAGCCTCAACATTCTGGTCCTTTTATATATGGCGGCAGTTGTCAGAATGAGATCAGCACTGGTAGAAGCAGGGACATTCCCAGGACTTTCCTCCACTGGGGTTCCATGTCACTACTGTGTACTTTAGAGGAAAGGTGAATGCAGGTAGAGCTCCTTACACCTAAGGCGACCACCATAGAGTTTTCAAACACAATAGAGAACCCACACGGAGTACCCAGCAGCTGCATGAGTCCTGGTGAAGGGAAGTGATGACAACCCAAGCTCCCTCTTCGATGTGGGATTGACAGACCAACAGGATCCTTCACACATGGAGGAAGGAGCAGCCTGGGAAATGTCCCAAACAAATGCAGCTGTTCTTTGTTTCAGGAGAGGATGCCAATAACATTTTGTTCCTTGGGGTTCTCAAGAGTGAAAAGTGTGCATAACTATAAAAACAAACCCATTGGGATAATGATCATACTAACCTAAATGTCATATAGACACTTATCTAAGTTAATTAAGTCATAACAGATATTTTGACCTATAGTCTACCACAGACTTTATATCGAGATGTTCAATAAAGGGAAGAAGAATAGTTCATCAGCCTTTGGATGCCCTCTGGGATATTTCAGTCACTCAGAGTCAAAGTTTCTGCAGCTCCTGAAATGGGGGTCATTTCATGAACTCATCCCAGAGCCTGGTCCACATACAGCTAATCTGTCCACTCTCTGATTCGCTCCTTATAGCAATTTTGTGAGATACATGGTCAGGTAGCACTATTCCTATTTTATAGAGTTAGAAACTGAGGCTTAAAAAGGTTAAGTGACTTGCTCAATGACTAGGAGATGCACATCCTACATTCAAGCATACCTCCCTGGATTCTAAATTCTCAAGTCGACATTCAACTGAGTCAGGAGGATATTACCCAACTCAGGCACTCCATGGATGCGAAACCTACCAACCAAATGAATGCAGAGACATTCCAGTAAAGATAAAGGTATTGGATTCCGATTATTTTTTACTGACATGTTAAGGCTTTAACCACTGCTCTCCCTCTCTGAGATCCAAGAGGAATATGCCTAAGGCTAGCAGAGGGGACCCAGACTCTAGGGTCTTCCTCATTCCTTGTGACCCCCATCCCAGTCTCAATGCAATGCTGAATCTTCATGTACCCCACCTCTGGTACAGGCCCAGGACCCTAAAAACATTCAGTTAGAGGATGAATAAAAATTACCACCTGTGAGAGATAGTTGAGAAAAAGCAATCATATTTAGGGATGGACTGGCACTATCCAATAGAAACAGAACATAAGCCACACACATAATTTTAAATTTTCTAGTATGTATTAAAAAGGGTAACAAGAACAAGTGAAATCAATAATATATTTTATTTAACCCAGTATATCCAAAATATTTCAAATTATGATACAGAATTCAAATTATTCAAACTGTATTTGAATATTATTCAAATAATTCAAATCATTTCAAAAAACGTCAGATTATATAAGATACGTAAAAAATTCATAATGAGATATCTCACTTTTTTTTTGTTTTGGTACTGAACCTTCAAATTCTGGTGTGCACTTTACACTTGTAGCACGTTACAACTCAGACGAGCCACGTTTTGCATGTTCAGTAGCCACACGTGGCTAGTGGCTGCCGTACTGGACAGTGCAGGTCTCAACCAGCTCAACATAAACACCAGGCTGCTGTACCTACTATATAAAATCAGCTTTCTTTTTTTTTAAGATTTTATTTATTTATTTATTTGAGAGAGTGATCGAGAGAGAGAAGGAGCAGGGGGAGGAAGAAGCAGACTCCCCACTGAGCAGGGAGCCTGACGTGGGGCTTGATCCCAGGACTCTAGGATCCTGACCTGAGCCGAAGGCATACACCTAACCGACTGAGCCACCCAGGCGCCCCTATCAAGTTAGCTTTCTGATTGCTTTCTCGTTATTTGGGGTTTGATTGGCAGCGAGCTAGATTCTGATTTAACATGAAGGATAGGGTTTCCATTAGTAAGGCAGCAGAGTTTTTATTGAGTATTGTTATTGTCAGATACTGCATTTGGCTCTGGGAACATAGGGGTGAGCAAAACAGAGCCCTGGAATCCTCTGAGTGGAGATATTTAAGAAAAGGATAACTATCCAACCATCTGAAGTTCTGGGAGGACAGTTGCAATTAGAAGCTCATGGGGTTACAGAGAGAAATAATGAAAAATGGAGATGATATAGAATTAAAATTCAGCAAGTATCCTATTGTGAGCTCCGCAACCACTATGGGTGGTAGGTTATGAAAAATATATAAGATAGGATTTTAAGCATCTAAAAGACTTCCATATAAAAGAGCTGTGTGTTTTGGTTCCCACAATGCTTCCCACTAAGACAAGGACTTGAGTTTAAGTCATTTATCTTGGAGACAATCTTAGGAAACATGGTAAGGGAGAGGGGGCAAGCCAATCCATGATCAATGAATGAGTGGGTCACTGCTAGGGACAACTAGGGCTCGATCCCTCTGGGGATCCTCTCAGAGACCCCATGGAACAAGGAATCTCCTCTCTGGGGCACAAAGGAGCTGGGCTGTTTATCCTCCAGCCCCAACCCTCGCTGATTAAAGGTCTCTTCTGGGGCTTTAACACCTGTGCTTTCAGCCTGCTGTGCACTTGGCCTGAGCTCACGCCTGCTGCCAGAGAACACCCGCAAGAAGGGAAGGAAGGGACAGGAAGCTATGAGTGTGTGTGAGCTTTCACAGGCAATGCTGGAGTAGGCCAGGAAGATATGACCTGGGCCCCAACAGTGTCTGCAGCAATGACTGACACTCCAAAGCACTTCTTACCACAGTATTGGACACTATTCTAAGCACTTTACACATGTTAACACACTTAATCTTCACAACTCTGTGAAGAAAGGTACCTATTACTATCCCCATTTCAAAAAGGAGAAAATTGAGGCACAGAGAGGCTACATAATTGTCCCAAGGTCATACAGTTAGGAGGAGACAAGACCAGGCTCAGAGTTGGGTGTCTTTTTTTTTTAAGATTTTATTAATTTATTTGTCAGAGAGAGAGAGAGAAAGCACAACCAGGGGGAGCAGGAGACAGAGGGAGAAGCAAGCCCCCTACTGAGCAGGGAGCCCAATGAGGGACTCTATCCTAGGACCCTGGGATCATGACCTGAGCCAAAGGCAGGCGCTTAACCGACTGAG
This sequence comes from Mirounga leonina, assembly GCF_011800145.1. NCBI lineage: Eukaryota > Metazoa > Chordata > Mammalia > Carnivora > Phocidae > Mirounga > Mirounga leonina. Next base: position 4,104,506 of record NW_023270871.1, read on the forward strand.
CCACTCAGGCATCCCAGGGTGTCTTAATCACTCAATACCAACCCAGCCTTTCAGAGAAAGCTTTCCCAGTCATGTTTCACAATTACTGTATCTTCTGTTTCAACAGACTTGCCTTGTGAGCTCTCAATTTTACATTCCGGACTATAATATCCAGCTCTTACCATCAAAATCTCTGCAGAGTGAGTGGAAGAGAGGAGCTCTCCAAATCCAGAGCTAGGCTAGAACAGGTTATCAAAGACAGAGGTCTGCTGAGCTGGGTATTATAGAAATAAAGGGAGTATTTTTATATGTCAAGTACCAAGACTACACATCTCCAAAACTGTTCATAAAACTGCAGTATGCAAAGACAGTTTTCTCTGGAACCCTTGCTCGGGTAAGTGAAATATTGAGGGACCGGACCCCCATGGAACAAGTTCGTTTTTATCCCACCCACTGCCTTCTGGCCTCCTCTGTTGGATTTCTCTTCCTCACAGCGTGATGGTACCTCAGACAGACCCCTTATCTTTTCCAGTCAGCCAGAAATCAAGGGTGTCTCATTTTTCAGGTATTAAAAAGTCCAGTTCATCTAACACAAAAGTTCAATCTCTCATGTATTTCAAAGCTCTCCTCCTCCCCCATTCAGGCCTGACCCAAGCTCAAATACTTACATTAAATAAGGGAAGTGGGTATTGATCAGTTCCTTATTTACCCTAAAACACCCTCTCCTCAACTTACTCTGTGGCTTCTAACTCCTCCAGCACTAGGGCAAGGGGAGGTAAAGGGGCAGAAAGCTATACTTGACCAACACTGTAGCTATATGATCATGGTGCCCACTACCTGGCAAATCATGGCTTTTTCTTTCATACACCACTTTTGTTGGTTGTTTGGAGATCTCCTTGCTGGGGACATCTCCCTGAACAGAGTAATATCTCCTGGCTAACCACTCAAGATCCTCTTAGCTCCTATAGGACAGCTGACCCATCAGTCTCTGCCAGGTTGTCTAGTCCCTGTGGGCAGACCTTTTGGGCAGCGTCCTTTCAAGGAAACCGAAGCCTGGCTTTCATCTGAGGTGTCCTCCCTGACCCACAGCTGACAAGATGACACCCACCCCTGCCCGCGACAGATGAAGTGTTATTTGCTGTCCCTTTGGCCCTTCTCTTCACCCTACCATTGGGGACAATTCTATCAATCTTTCCCCTTCAGACTTTGCAGACTCTGTGCCCTGCCAACTCTAGAGAACATTTGTCAAGCTTGCCCAAGAGTTCTCTTTGAATCCATGGCCATCTTGGGTTTCTGTAGTAATGCAAGTAACTAGTTGAGGGGTGAATGGTCAACACCCCATATCTTCGACCCTTCTCCAGCATCTCTCACATATTTGATTTGAGTAGGAGGATGAGAGGAAATACTCTGCTCAGGGGAAGTCTCTCTCACTAACCTTCTTTCAGCGTTGTTATTGTCTTTTTTTATGTATAGGTGAGGGTGGATGATATGCTATGGGTGGCAAAACCCATTCCGACTTCTTAGCAAGCCTTGTTGATGGTCTAGCACCCACTGCCCTCAACTTCGGAGCCTGAGCCAATAAGACCATGCTATTTCATCTCGTGCTACAGCTGAAGAGAGCTGGCCACCTCTCCAGGCTGGCTTAAATACAGCCCTGCTTAGTCACGTAAGGAGAAAATTGTAATTAAATTAAGTAATCAATTAAGGAATTAAATTTGAGCAATCAAATTACCTCAAGTCGTTTTCCAACATTCAGTTTTAATATTCATAAACTTAAGCTCTGTTTGTCTTTTCTAACCCTAGGACAACTCCTAAAATTGCTTGAGAAGTGGGGGAAATGTTTTTTTTTCTTTTAGGCATATGGAAAAATAAGGCAGGTATAATATAGAAAAATAAGGCAGGCATAATATAATATAGAATATAGAATATAGAAAAGGTTCCACCAAAATACCAATCACTTAACAACAAAGAAGCCTTAACAAAAGGGGCATCAGAATATAAGCTTTTGGAAGCCATGTCCCCCTCTTCCACTAGTGCTTAAGCCACAGAAGAAACTTGAATTAAGTTGAATTCCCAGACTAAATAATTTCTATTTCCATCCCTGGGGAGACAGAGGGAGAGACAGATCAAGAGAATATATTTTTAAATGCTTAGTGAAACTGTGTAGTTTGACCAGCACGTTCAAAGAAATATAAATCTCTCTTTCTCTCTGATCATATATATAAAATCTCTTCCATTTGAACAGGTTGATCTATAAGCCATTCTTTCCATGTCATTTTTCTTCCTTCTTATAGAGACCCTGTGTGAATCATTGTGGCCATAAAACTATATGACTGAACACTGATAATTACCTGACTTTTAACTGGAAGAGAACAATGTTTTAGTCCTCCACCTCCTGATGGAGCCGTCTTACTCAGCCATAGATCTCCTGTCAGTGTACTGCCAAGAGTCGGGCTTCCCTGGCCAGAGGGGCCGACTGTCTGTCTGTGGAAGACTCAGAGGGGCAGCTTGCTCAAGCTGGGCCTCTGCCTGGCCAAAGGCGGCGGCCCTGTCCCAGAGCTGGCAGCACCCCGGCCTCCCGCACCCCCACAGGCTCTTGGCCAGACCCCGTCTGCCTGACCCTGCAGGGGGACAGGATGCCTGGGCATACAGGGACAAACCCTCCCCCCTTCCACTCTGACGTGACATCAGCCGGCACAAGAAGTGCCAAAGTACAGGAGATTGGTTTAATAACTGTGATTTCACCTGTTTCCTCAAAATAAAAATGATGTGCCTTCAAATTACAACATGTTCCCTTCATTATATTGAACACAGTATTCATGGGAGAGCAGTTGCCGCGGCAGCTCCCCACTAAGTACCTTCCTTCCAAGTGCCCTCAGATGCATTAGCTCGCGGGAACCTGACCCTGGGGGGAGACTGTGCTATTATGACTCTCGTTAAAGCCCTGGAAACGGGTCATCAGGTCATCACACTGGATGCGACCTGCAGGGTCAGAACCGAAAGCCCGCTCTCTTCACCCTCACAATCCCACTGCGTGCACTGGGGAGAGGAAGTCTGTGTGGCATTTTTTAAAGAATAGTTAGTATTTTTTTTCTCTGATTACAGAAGTAATGTGTATTCATGAAAAAAAAAAAGAAAAGGAAAAACACAAAGCACTAGAAAGAAAAGAAAATCACCCATATTCCCAGACCAAAACAATGACTGCTATTAACATTTGGATGTGTAATCTCATACGTACATTTTTCTCTAAAAATGGTTTCCCACTCTGCACGCTATTGTCAAATGACATTTCTTTCATTTTCTTCCCAATTATAAAGGTAACACACGCTTATTATAGGGAAACCAGAAAACATGGATGATCACAAAGAACGTCAAAACCATCCTGTAAACCCACCCACCAAGAGGCAACCATTGAGAAGTACTTTATTGAACTTGGCATTTAGGAAGGCCATAAAGTTGCAACACGCCTCAGAGGCAAGGGTAAGATGTTTCAGGGAAGATTAAGGAACCCATTCTCCGCCATTTGGAATCTCAGCTGAATTGTCTGGAATGAATGTCTCTTTATTCCAGCTTCCCTGTTCATAAATACAGGCAAGGATTTCCAATTAACTTCACAAGAATATTTCGGGGATCAATGATATAACATTGGTTCGGAGTTTTGAATGTTCTGAAAGAAATCTATAATCTCCAGGCCATGAACCGTACTTATTCAATTTAAGTCTCTCCTCGCCAGGCCAGACCACACGGAATTGGGGCCACATAAAAACAGCAGAAGGTGGTTTGGCTGGAGATACACACTTCAGCTTTATCTAGGCCAGGGAATGGAAGGAACTGACAAAGCAGAGAAGAATGTGGAAGCCCGTCCTTCTTCTGTAGAGGCAAAACCACCCAAGCCACATGCATGCACAGGTGCTCAAATCTCTACGAGGGAGACAGCTCTCTATTCTAGGACACACACACTGATTTTTCTTTGAAATCTTTTTTTTTTTTTGCTCTCTCTCTCTCAATTTCCTTGAAAATGATAGTCAGCGTGCAAATGGTCCACCATCTAACTCAATAACTATCTTAATCATATAGCTGTACCTACATAAATACACATGATGTCTTAGCCAGCCAAATGGCAGCACCAAGATGAAAGTAATTTGCTGCAATAGAACATAAAGTCTCAATGGTAACCCCTAAGTCAGGTGGATTTCTTGGTCATGGCCTCAAGCACTCAGGTCTGTGTTACCTGGCTAAGATAAAACAGAACAAACTAACTAAACAAATGAAAACATTAAGCATACTCCCAATGTATACAATGCCCTGTTAGCTCATACATGCGCATGCCGTGTGTTTCCCAAGGCCCGCTCCTTCTCCTCAAAAGGCCTGTGTGTTTATGGCAAACGACACCAGTGTCTACCCAGTTGCCCCTAAGCCACATTCCTCAGCATCGTTCTTGGCACCTCCCTCTTGCTCATTCCCCACGTCCAGTGAATCACCGAGCCCTGCTGATTCTATCTTCTATGTCTCAATTTTAGTATATGTGCTGCCGAAGCGAGCACTCTTTTATGTCTCAAATCCTCACTTTCTTCCACCCCCACTTCTGCCAGCACAAGTCCAAGCCGCAGTCATCTCTCATGTGGTCCATTGCTCTCGACTTCTCGGTCGTTCGCATTTCCACTCTTGCCGTTCCCCTGCCAGAGCGATCCTTCCAAAACACAGATCTGACAGTGCTACCCTCTACTGAACACCCTCCAATGGTTTCCCATAGTTCTTTGAATCAAAGAATCCTTTCCATACAGTAAAAATCACTCTTGTGAGTGCATGATTTTGACAAACCTACATAGTCATGTAACCATCACAGCATTCAAAATAGAGAACAGATTGCTTTTGTGATTAAAAATAAAGCTGTTATATGTTAAAAAAAAAAAAAAAGAAGAAGAAGAAGAAGATAGTAGGAAGGGAAAAATGAAGGGGGGGAATCGGAGGGGGAGACGAACCATGAGAGACTATGGACCCTGAGAAACAAACTGAGGGTTCTAGAGGGGAGGGGGGGAGGGGGATGGGTTAGCCTGGTGATGGGTATTAAGGAAGGCATGTATTGAATGGAGCACTGGGTGTTATATGCAAACAATGAATCATGGAACACTACATCAAAAACTAATGATGTACTGTATGGTGACTAACAAAACAGAATAAAATAAAATTTTAAAAAGGGGAAAAAAAGATCTCTTATGAAACAGTGCAAAAAAAATAAAGCTGTTATAAAAACTCAGGGTTGTGTGTGTGAAAGTAACTTTTCCTTCTATTTGGGTAAATACCGGGAGTGGTATTTCTGGGTTGCATGACAAATCACATTTAACTTTGTAAGTAACTGCCAAGCTGTGCTCCAGATGGGCTGTACCAGTTTGCTTTCTTATGTTGTAGGATTGAGTCTGAACTCAATTTGCCAGGGTCCTCCTCTTCTGCCTCCGGTCTTTCCCTCCACCCACAGCTCTCTCCACCACCCCACCCCTTCCACACCCCTTCAGCCAGCTACGCTCAACTTCTTTCACTGTTACTGCTCTACTCATCTCTGGGGCTTCCCACATGCTGTGTCTTTGGCCCAAAACACTTGCGCACACCCCCTCCTTACCTAAGCCTCGTTTATATCTGACCAACTCATTGGCTTAAATGTCATCTCTGTCAGGAAGTTCCCTGAGCCTAAATTATTTCCCCATGTACTCCTTTCATTTCGTCATTCAGCAAAGGTTTAACCACCAGGATCTAGGTTCTGTTGCAGGCACCAGGGAGATGGCAGGGAGCGAAGCAGACAAAAGTCCAGGCTCCTCTGGAACTGACGGACAATGGCCAATATCACCACCAACAAAACGGATACATACTAGAATGTCAGGTGGTAGCAAGGACTATAAAAAAATAAAATAAAGCCGAGCCATGAGCAAAACCAGAGTAGAATGTGGGGCTATTTTAGATAGGCCATCTGGAGGACACCTCTCTGGGGTATGAGTGATAAAAGGGAGCAGCTCTGCAGTCCCTGGGGAAAGGTAATTCCAGGCAGAGTGAGCAGCAAGGACAACCATGTGAAGGTAGAAAAGAAGAGGCGTGAGGAAGCTGCCATGTTCAGGAAGCAGCCTGGGGACCGGTGGCAGGAACCCATGAGCCAGGGAAGAGTCCCAGAAGACGAGGCCGGCAAGGGGCCAGGGGCACGCCGCACCCCGTCACAATGCTTAGGACACTGCCTAGGGCTACTGCTTCCTAAGTTGCTCATCTTTCCCATCCGGCTCTGTGCTCAGTGAGGCTCAGATTGTGTATCCTGCTCATTACTGACTGCAAGCACTTAGCACGGTACCGGCCGTGCTGTAGGTTCTTAATAAATCTTTGACTGGACGAATAAGTGGATGAAACACTCAACCACATGAGGTCCCTTGCTTGCATGACAAATCCCTGAGAAGACGCATGAGCCCACTGGTGGAGAAAGGGAGGCTCAGAGGGCTTGACATGACTTTCACCAAGGGAGAGGTGAGGAGCACGGCTGGAATTCAGCCCCCTTCACAGTACCTGCCCTGTTTGTCCTGGGCCAAGAAGCAACACACTCTCATATCCAAACATCTTTCTGCCTATCCTTATTCTCTGTCTGCTGACCGGGAATTTGAAAGAATCCTCATCTACAGGCAGTAGGTTTAATGCCCCATAACCCATGCTTCAGGGCCATGGTGGAGGGAGCTTGGAGACCAGGGCTGGTCCCTTCGTGTCTTCCATTTCTCTTTCTAGCACATTTTGGCGGGTTGAATCCAGAATGGAATGACGATCCAGAGTAGCCGAAAACTCAGGAAGGCAGGAAACAGAGGTGATGCCCCCAAAAGCTCTGTGTGGCAGAGGAGATCCTAAGACAGAGGCAGGGAAGCGACGGTGAAGATGGAAACCACCGTCCCCCCCCCCCCGCCCCCCGCCAGCCCGCTCAGGGCGCAGGCTCTTACCTGTGTAGAAGCCTGTGTGGTTTGCAGCATCAGCTGCCAGCACCGCTGCTTCTCCCTTGACGATTTAACTCCGCGCCGAGTCTAGACCATTGTTCTACTGAAGAAGCATCAATGAATAGCAGGCCGTACCGATCTGAGCTACAGTCTGGCTCGGGAGAACTCTGGAAGGGAGCTAGAAGAAATTTTCCATGCCAGCTTATGTAATCCAGGGTCTAACCACAAATCCTGGCACACAGTCGCTGAATACGTCCTTGTTGGAGATGAATGAACTCTGTGCGAGTTACTTCTCCTGCTTCATCTGGAGAGTGAGGGGTTTTCCCTCATCTAAACCTGAAGACTTCACACGGCTCCCGCACTCCGTAGTTCTATGGATTTCTAAGTAGTTACCAGCAGAGTAGAGGTCAGCAATGAACACCAGGGGTTTCCTCCATTTCCTGGTCAGAGTAAAACAGACTTTAATGAGGGCAGAAAAAGAATCAGGAAGGCTCCGATTTTCCAGGGCTGAGCTGAAATAATACCATTAGTCATGGCTGCGTTTCTCAGCATTGGTGTCAGGCGCACAGATCAAAAGTTTACCTTTTGCGTATGAGCGGAGTTTATTTGCCAAAAATGAATTCATCAGAATTTGCCTGCAGGATTCAAGACACGTGGCTGGAACGGGCATGAGACAGAGATGAGGCCTGTGTGGGCTGGCCAGGTGACTGGGGCTGCCCGGCTGGTGTAACCGAAAGAGCACCCATGAAAGGCTCTTTGCCCAGTGATTTTCTTCTGTTAGCCTACTTCAGTGCCTAAAGTTCCCACCTTTGAGTTAAGGCCTTGAAAGCTGATGTCCAGATGCTCCAGTATGTGGAGAGACGTTAACTCAAAACATCTGCATCTGTTCCCATGTTCGGAGACTAATTTTCTCAAACAGCAATGATGATATTTGCAACCCGTTCTTGAGCACTAATCCCGTACCCAGCACTTTATCCACTGTGGACGCGTTTCAGTCCGTGTCATGCACCCCACCGCCAACGTACAAAACACACTATCCTCGCTTACAGCGGGGAAGGGAGGCTTGGCAAGAGCCAGAGGTCACACAACCCTAAATGGATTCAAACCCAGATCTGCCAATTCTAGATTCTCTCTTCTTCTTCTTTTTAATGGTATAACTTCTACACAGTGAGGTGCACAATCTTAAATGTATAGCTGGATGAGTGATTACATATGTGTACTCTCATACAACTAGCACTCAGACCAAAATAGGGAACATTTCCAGCACCCCAGGAGGCTCCTTCATGTCCCCTCCTGGCTGGCCCCCCAGCATCTCTCTCCTGCATGCGTAAGGCTTTGGTTCTATGAAGGGGGGTGGTAGCCCAGGCAAGCTCAGGGAGAAAGGAAATGGTCCAAAACAAAGAATATGGGGTGGTGGGGGAGCGGGGAGGGAGGCTACATGGGGGAACTGCCTTGGGGAAAGCCAAGGTCTTGTCCTCAGGCACCACCTGCTCCTGCCACACAGCCAGCCCCGGCCCATGTAGCTGGGACAACAAGCAGCACCTCCAAAGCATGTGTGCAGAGACGCGGCGGGAGCGCGGGACCTGCCTAGCAAGCAGGGCCCGTCTCTCCCGCTGCCCGGAATCCCGGACTCTAACAAGCAGGATGCTGACAAATGAAAAGGAGATGTGTGTACTGGCATGGCGTCCACGGGGCAGGAACACAGGCCAACCCAGGGCTCCCACAGGAAGTTTCAAACCCACTTTGTAATTCTTCGTTGAGCTATCATCAACTCTTCCCAGATCCAATATTGTGTTTTTGCTTTGCTCAGTTTAAGTCCAGCTTCTCCGATTGTCTTTCCGTCTGCCCTACGGTTTGGGATGCTAGCTGGGGATTGTACAAACTCCTGGGGCTTCTGTGCGGCATTTCAGCTGCGTGCTCTCCGAGCGGGCTCCTCGGCAAGCTGCCAAGGGTTGACTGGAGGCTTGTGGGTGATTCTTCTTATCAGTTCTCCTTAAATATGCCTCACTCTATCTCCAGATCTGAAGGCTTACAGAGTTGGCAGGTTTAGACACACCTCAGGGCAATTCTGTGTCTCAGTCTGTGGGGCAGCTGCAGACGAAGAGGACGAGCTACATGCATGGCTTTCTGCCGACGGGGAAGGAGGAGCAAGATTTGGCAAAGGGGGGCAAGGTTGAAGAAAGAGGGAGGAGGAGGAAGAGGAGTATGAAGAGTGGAAGGAGAGAGGGAGAAGGAGCGAGGGAGGCAACGGGAAGAGGAGGAGGGAAGAGAGAGGAAGAAGAATACAGAGAACAAGTCCAGGAAGGAGAGATACAGTTCAGAGTTTGAGAGGACAGAAGACTGTACGACTGGCCAAATTGGGCTTTTGAAGGCTTAATTATCTATGTGAATTCTCAACAACCAAAGAGCTGAGTAGTGCCAGGCACCTACCTCAGCCGGTGCCCACGGGAAACTGGGGGCCGATCACGGCAAAATGTTCTGCCCCGTGGGGTCTGTAAGTGCACTCACATTTAGCAGACCACGGGGTCACTATATACATAGCGGTGGAAAGACGTCTGGCCCTCGTCAGCCGTGTCCAACTTACACATCTGAGAAACTATTACAGGTGGGAGGGATAGGAGCAAACAGAACCAGTTCAGGGCTGCTCACTCTCTTCTTCACAACTGCCCCGGGGGAGATTTCTTTAGCCGTGATCAGTTATGCTAACCTGGACACACGGCTTTTCAGAACATTCTAGCTAAGAAGTCAGGGAAGCATGAAATTTACCTTGAAGAAAGTTCTATCTAAACTGTTTAAAAAGTTCTGTTTCATCTTTACAGCTAAAACCGAGCCCCCCAGAATGGTGCATCCCCACCCCTGTCCCCCAGGGGGTCTCCAGAGCACAGGTTTTCCTGCATGCGTTTGTCATCGAAGTTGGAGAAGGCCTCAGAGATCTGCTAAGTGGTGGGTCTGTTAGGCTAGGTTTGGGGAGCAATAAAACACTTTACTTTTTAGCACTGATTTAGCATTCGGTAATATCCCTTGCTAGTCAAAAGGTACTTAAAGTTCAAAAAATTCAACCTCTACCAATAAAGAAACTCACTTTGAAGCATATGAAAATAGTGGCTCAAATGTATAAGGATATTCTCTTGGCATTTTTTCTGAAATTGACAAACAGAGAAGTGCTGATAATCATTGCACAGAAGTCAGAATTCTGAATCTAGCAATCTAAGTTCACATCTTAGAAAAGCTGCCCACAGAAGGCATCTTAGTGAACTAGAAACACTAGAAACCAGAGGATTTTAGTTTTACTAAACAGGTAAAAGAGGGAAGAAGAGGCGTGAAGGACCTGCCTAGCAAGCAGCGCTGGTCTCTCCTGCTGCCGGGAATCCCAGTCTCTAACAAGAAGCAGAATGCTGACAAATCCACGAAATGGGTAAGTCATATATTTATTTACTCATTCGTTCCAGAAATATTTTCTTGAGCACTTAGTATGTGCCAGACCCTCCTGATTCTGAGGATATAGAGAGGAAAGGCTCGTTCCTACCACCTTGTCCTTCTTCACAGAATGTAGGCAAATTGTACCTAATTATTTTGAAGCCTGCCGTGTAATTTGGCTTCTCGCATTAGACTATAGAACTGCCCAAGAGAGGTAACTGTGCTATTTATTGTTCACCTTCCTTTCTCCATCAGCTAAGGCAATATTTGGCACATGGTATTTGCTCAGTAAAGATTCATCAAATGAAGGAGTTTATCATAAGCTAACATTTACATAACTTACACTGGTTATTTCATTCAATCTTCTCAACAACCCCTTGAGGTAGGTCCTCATCTTCCCATGTTACAGTCGGGAAAACTGGCCATGGGGCACATAGCAACACTGGAATTCAAACCCACACAATTTGGTGCCAGCATCCATGCTCTTGTCCACTATCCTATACTGCCTCTGAACGGACCGATAAATAAATGAACTAATAAAGGAGTGAATGAATGAATGAATTAAAGTAGTTCACAGATTCTGGGCTTTAGAATCATTAATTGCAGTATGAGGATCCCGGATAGTGTTCCTTAACTTTTCCACCAAAGTTTAATATAAGTTCTTTTAACCAACCACCTGACTAGATCATCAGCGGGTACTCTCCATTTGTTATTTGAAATGCACTATCTGATGCACAGGGATGGTGGTGGTTAGGGGCCTGTGTCCTCTCTCGCACACCCTTGTACTTCTGTTACTGCCACTTGAGTTGTATCATTCCCAAATCTGGGTGTGGCCTGTTGTACCCATTATAATTATATGATTCAATTAAATATTATTTAAATGTATAGATTATGATTACAAAAGAAACAGAGCTGTGTGAAAACTATACTGTTTAGGTGGTAAACAGGCAAGAATGGATTTTTGTCTGTGTGTTTGAAATATTTTTAAACAGACAGCGAATGCTGGAAAGCTATGTAAAAACATTGGAAATATTTAAGAAATGCAAGTGACTTGCATTTGCAAATTGCTTCCAAATACCGTGTGGAAGAGACAACAGGGAAAGAATTGTAGAACATCTTGATAGATTTTTCACTTAAATTTAATGCTTTGCCAGGGGCTTCAGATTTTCACAAGGACCAGGCACGTAGGGATATTAGCCAATAAGAAAATCCAATCGATGAACCCACTGTCATGAAATCTCCTTAGACTGACATCAAAAGATAAGGGAAGGAATATACATTTATATATTTTATATGTAGTATACATTATATATATATTATATTTATGTAAATGTATATATTTATACATATTTTAAGATAAAATAAGACATTTCAGGCAAGCATGCAGCATTTTCTAGGATTCTCGTACTTAATCGTTCCAGCGGGTGCACATACATTTCAAGAAACTTCTTCAAAGTCTTATGTTTCATCCTAAAGTTTATATGAGATTTGCACCCCATTCTGTGGTAGATATTAATACTGTTCACTAACTATTTCTTATTTCTTCTGGGCACACAGTAGAGTTGCCCTTCTCTGACCCTCTTTGAAGGTAGATAGGTCTATATGACCTTCTTTGGCCAATGAGGTGTATGAGTGGAAATGACAGCTGCCGCTTCCAGGTGAGTATATTACAATCTAGCTCATAATTTACCCCTTGTCTTTTCCTTTGCTAAGACAATAGACAAAGTTCTACAGAGAGTCTGTTCCATCAATCTGGATTCTGGAATGAGAACAACATGGAACACAGGTCGCAGAGGACCCTCATGGACATGTTGCATGAGTGAGAAGTAAGTTTGTTGTCTTAAATCACTGAGATTGGACGTTCTTGGTTAGCAGAGCATAATCTAGTCTATCCTAATACATACTCCATGACATATTTGTACTTGTTTAAACATATAAATGTATTCCCCTCCCAATCTGAAGATATACTTAGCACTCCAGAGAGACACCCCGCATTTACTTAGTGACTTAGGGTACTGCTTATCCTTTTTTCCCATAGGAGAAGTAGAGAACCAGATGTTTCTAGAATCCCTTCAAATGCTAATATTATGTCACGCTATGTATGAGGAAAGAACAGGCACGTGAAGACTGTGCCTATATGTCACTTCAGTAAATGAAATAAAATAAAATTAATTTGATGGCAGAGCTGTTACATCTGATTGTGGAGCAACTGATTAGATTTCCATAGAGTCAATCTGATTTGGTCATTCTTGTTTCGATTGTCTTAAGGAGGGAACTGGATGACACAGAGATCCAATGGATTGTTTTGGCAACTGGCCTGCCAAGTGTTGGCCATTTAGCCAGTGCCACAGCTTAACCCTAGGGAAAATCAGATGCACTTGCATGCCGAATTCAAGCATTTTTCCCTACAAGCCGCTATGTGTCAAGCACTGTTCTATAATGAAAAATATTTATCAGCTGTAAATATTTAAAATGTGCAGTCTCCCCTGTATACATGCCACACCAAGAGATCTAAATATTTTGTGATGCTATAAACTTTGATTAGGTCAGGCTTCAATTTTAAACTCTGCATAGAGCTCTCCCCTGCAGAGCTTCATTTCAATCTCTCTTAGGATCAAAAGTGGATTATTCCTTGCCCTTAAAAACAACCAAGTCTGAGTCCATTGATTCAGAATGAAAGTTACTTGTGCAACGGTGGAGGGCGGACTCCAGCCCCAGGGACTTGTTTGTTCTCGTCATTCTCGTATGCACTCAAAACAATGCTCGGGCTTATTGTAGGGGCTGAAAGAAAAGGAATGAAGAAGACAATGAGCAATTAACTAATGATGGAGAAGCACCAATATTCCTTGGTTTCAGTTATTTTCCAGAAGTGAAAGGAGTGTTCTTCTGAACACATGAAGCAATATAGCCTCACGGTTAAGTGCTCTGGGTTTGCAGTTAGTTGAGCGGGAATTTGATTTCTGATCTTTGCAGCGTGGCAGATTGTTTTTCCCAAAGATAGTCACAAGGATACCTCCCATGCCTCACACTCTTTTTGCAATATGAACGTGCCACTCCCCTATCATAAGGTAGTCCCTTTTTCCACTGTATTGAATCTGGGTGAACTCTGACTGGTTTGAGCAATATAATTAGCAGAAGTAACAATGCACCAGATACAGACGTAGCTCTTAACTGATCTGGCACTTTCTGTTTCCTGTCTCTTGGAAGCCAGCCACCAGGTAAAAAGCAGAACTCTCTGAAACATGAAGGTTCTGGTTGGACTACTCCTTGGATGATGCAAACACAGAGAAATGATACGTTTTGAGAGAAAATAGGATGGATTTGTTATCAGACACGTTGAATTTGCTTTACCTTTGGGACACACAATTTTAGTAGGCAGTTGGCTATTCAGATTTGAAACTCAAAAGAGAGATAAGTATTAGAAATATAAATTTGGGCGTTAACAGCAAATAAATGGTACCTGGAGACATGGAAAGTTAGGAAGATAGATAGTAAATGAGATCATCTTTAAAAATAAAAAGCATATAGGATAAGAAAAGAAAGTGGGCCTGGGGTCAGAAATATGAGGAACACCATCGTATAGGAAAGAAAAGAAAGTGGGCCTGGTGCCATAAATATGAGGAACACCATCATTTAAGGAAAGGACAGAGGAAGAATAACCATAACAGAGATTAAGAACACAGGGTCCAGAAAGGTAGGTGACAACCCAGGAGAATTCTGCATCACAGTAGCAAAGCAAAATGGCTTCGAGAAAGAAGGTGCAATGAATTGTGCCAAATGCTGCTAAGATGTCAAGAGAGCTGAGGACAGATCTATTTGGCAAGACTGCAAAGCTAAAATCTCTGTTTTCCACTATCTCTTGCTGCTGGGGTTTTAGATCTGAATGAGGTTTCACTAATTAGATGCATTTGTTTGCAATTTGGAAAGTGAAATTGAGTAATCTTTCTGGAACTTTTGGCTGTTTCCATGCCCTTTGGTGATACATTTAGGAAAGCTGTATCTCAGTGCTGATTCCAGAGAACATACTAGCCAATAATGTTCTGGCCATCAAGGCCATCAAAAGCCAAGTCCAATTGTCTAAAATGCTTTTTAAAGGACACGATGGATGTAATGTATCAACAAATACTATGAAATTGATAGTCCACAGAGTGACCCTCCCTCAGGCTTTCAGATCTGGACATGCCATATAAAGAGACTCCGGAGAGCCATCTGCCTTCAATTCAAAGAACAAGACCCAGTTAAGCCATAAAACATGTCAGTTTGCATTAACCCACTCTGGCCAGGAGAACTGAATATGAAGAATCAAGATGGGGAAAAGGAATGTTTGAAGGGCCGGCATGCAGAAACCCACCTCCAACTGATACAACAGAGTTTGGGGCTACGGAGATGATAAAGTAACAGATAGACTTATACAAGAACAGCAAAGGGACTCAGGCTGGCTTCTTCTGTGCATCGAAAAACTCGCACAGACAGCTATGAAGGTACCAAGTTCAGCAGACCCTGGTTGCTGCCTGGAGCTAAAGGATTATGTTTACTTGGATGGTGGATATGTTACTTCTGACGAAGATCAGAAGACTTTTCAGCTGCTATAATTGGTGACAATTTTAGAAAGAACTCTACACTGCACAAAGTTTTTCCCATTTAGTATGTCTCTTCCACAGCTTTCTTCTGGGAGAGATAGGAAAAGGAATTAATCTCATTACTCCTTGGGCTAAATTTTGGCAAGGCAAGGTTGAAGAATTTCCTAAGGTCATAAGCAGAAGCAATCTTCTTAAGAGTTTTGTAAGTTGCTCAGTAATTCTGATGAGATGTCCCAAATATGTAGTTGTTTACAGTTTTTAAAGAACTCTATTTCATTTCATTCTTGTCACATCCCTAATAAGGAAAATAAGGCAAGTGTTCATACTTGTTTCCATTTCACAGATGAAGAAACTGAGATTCTACGGAGTTTGACTTAACTAGTTCATATCACTAAAAGCAGCAGAGCAAAAGTAGAATGTTGGTTCTCTTTCTCGGTCTTTTGGTGAACTCTACAGGTTGATTAAAGATTAGTCCAGCTTAGGGGCGCCTGGGTGGCTCAGTTGGTTAAGCGACTGCCTTCGGCTCAGGTCATGATCCTGGAGTTCCGGGATCGAGTCCCTCATCGGGCTCCCTGCTCGGCAGGGAGTCTGCTTCTCCCTCTGACCCTCCCCCCTCTCATGTGCTCTCTCTCTATCTCATTCTGTCTCAAATAAATAAATAAAATCTTAAAAAAAAAAAAAAAAAGATTAGTCCAGCTTGGGGACGCCAGAGTGGCTCAGTTGGTTAGGCATCAACTCTTGGTTTCAGCTCAGGTCATGATCTCAGAGTCCTGAGATTGATCCTCATGCCGGGCTCCACGCTCAGTGCAGAGTCTGCTTGAGGATTCTCTCTCTCCCTCTCCCTATGTTCTCCCCCTGCTCATGCTTTCTCTCTCTCTTTCTCTCTAAAATAAATAAAATAAAACATTTAAAAAAAGAAGACAGTCCAGCTTGATTTACAAAAGTTGAGGTTTGCTCGGAGCCTATAAAATTCACAAAAAGTAACCAAGAAATACATTCTGGGATAGCCTGGGGCTTCAGGGTCAAGAGAAATATTCAGTGCTTTTCTAACCAAGCTGTGTAAGTAATTTGATATGATGAGAAAATGATAATAGGCAAATATGGTACTGTAGTTAATGGTTCAGCATTGATTATCAGCACCAAATGTCTAAAACTTCCTCAGTTTCTTTGTACCCTAAGTTTTCCCAGTCTGGTGGGAGGATGCCTGGAGGCTCAAGAGGGTCACAAGTACTCATAAGAAAATGGCCAATTCTCTACCATGTCTTCCTGCTCTGTAGGTTCACTCTCACTTCCTCCCTTGGAACTGAAATATAATGCAGCATAGCTACAAAGTACATGCAAACATTTTTCACAACTTTTCCTTTTGCCTCTACCAGAGATCAGAGTTTTGGCATCTTTATCATGTCATTAATTTTAGTTATGTTCTGAACACAGAGTGAGGAGGTCTTCAAGGCTATGGGTGACTGACAGTGTTTAGACAAGTCCAATTAAGTTTCCTATGTTTAGATAATCTTGGGAAGATAAATAAATCATTGAAACTTTCATTATGAAAATTGCCATTTGGCAAAATGGTGATGTTTCTCCTGGGAAACAATGAAGATTTATGTCAGGAGGAAGGGTACAGCCAGTCGAGCGTAGCCTGCCAGGAGTAGCATTCCTACCATGGAATGAACTGAACAAAACATCCAGTTCAACTCTGTTTGTGCATGTCACTCTTCCCCCAATCCCCAGACCCCCTTTCCAGACTTTCTTTCTTGGTAAAGTTGTGAACCAAAGATACTTCGTTCACTCAAGTTCTTCAGGCAGGTTTGTGGTGAGGAGGCAATGTCCAGCACACCTGCATCCTGCTATCTGATTCCCAGGGCCTCCCGCTACCCTGTTCTGCCCTTAAAGTGCCTGTCTTCACCCAGGCTTCCTTTCCACCCAGGTGTAGCCCTAATACAAGTGAAAATTGAAGGAGTTTTCTAGTTCTAGAATTTTCACCTGGAGCAGTAACCACCCTCCTTTGTGGCTTGTTCCTGCTCCCTCCCTACATCTCCAGGGCATCTGGGATTGATGCTTATGAAGATCTCAGAAGTCATTAGGAAGATCAAGGAAATGTGCATGCAAACTATTCAATGGCATTATGGGATTTTTGTTAAGTTTGTTAATGCCGGTGGTGGTTATGTAAATTTTTTTTAAACGCTCATAAGTTGGGGATACATCCTGAAGCACTCCAGATGAAATGGCATAATATCTGAATTGGATTTTAACATACTTCAGAAAAAAACGGTTGTGATGGAGACAGAAACCACACTATTTATGGTAACAAGGAATAAAGAATTATTAACCAGGTCACTGACAAGCAAAGAGAACCAGTGGGATCATGGAAGTATTGTGGAAGTAGCAACTGCAGGAAATAGTTACTGCCCCAGGGTTGGAAAACAAGGGAAGGGATGGAATTATCAAGACCTAGAGGCTTGGAGGAAGTGCCCCACTCAGCTGGCCACAGACCTCTGAGAAGACCTCTAGAGCCTGAGCTCCAGGACGGGCTCTGGAGGCCATGGACCGGGCTCTGGAGAGTGCTCTCTGGCCTCCTGGGGCTGGTGCCTTTGAGGAGGCTGGTGAGGCTGGTCGTGTGAGTGTTAGAAAACCGGCAGCTAGCTACCACCATTACCCTGGCAAAGGACAGCCACTGCTGCCCCGGTGAAGCAGCCCTGCAAGGTGGTATGAGCAGGAAGCAAACAGGAAGAAGCAAGTCCCTTCTTCCTCCTCCAGCCTCAGTCTCCCTCGAGCACCTGCCATTGGCAGAGTCCAACAGGGAGTCAGTTGACAAAACTGAAGTGAGGTTTGAAGAGCTCCAGTTCCAGCATCTCAAAGAGAACATGCGAGGGTGGGTTTGGAGGTGAGATAACAGCTCCATAACAGCACGAGGGTGGCACGCAGACCAGGATTGCCAGACAGAGGCTAATGGTCGGAGCTGGGTGATGCGTACATGAGGCTTGACCCACTATTCTCTCTGCCTTTGTATACGTTCAAACATTTCCTATAACATGAAGTTAAGATGAAAAGGAGCCCACTTGAAAAAGAAATCTTCTTTTAAACTTTTGGTGTTATTATTATTATTATTAATATATCAAAAATAACAAAATGATTTTAATAGAAATAAAACTTTTTTCAAAGATCTATCTACAATTCTGCCATTCAAAAAAACCAAATTTGCTTTTTTAAACAGCATTAAAGAATCCCAAACCCCGGGGTGGGGATTGGGGGAACTGACCCACACAATTCAGCATCACCCTCCCTGCCCCATCTCTAAGACAGAGTTCTCAGCTTCCACCTCCATTTAAGGAAATGACCTAGCTCATTGTCAGGCTGCCAAAATGGTACATATAAGTATGTCTCCCCTTACCTTTTCTCCATGCATCTTTTCCCCCGTTCCTCTCATCATTACTACTCTCTTTTTAAACCCCCTCTAGTTTATCCATGGACACAGTGTAATCTACAGGGTTCAGTGGAATCTCGAAGAATGGTTGTTACTGGCAATGACCAGTTAGCCCAAATGGTGCTCCCTGTATCTCTCAGCCCAAGGTGGGGCATTTCATTCTTCTTTCCAGGCCACCAGCTGCCTCTTAGACCCAACATGGAAATGATCATAAAACGGGCTGGGTGGCAACTGGAAGAATAGGAATGGTTTCATGCAGACTCCTACTCTGTCCAATTGGAACAGCTTGATGTTTTAGAAATATTGCCCTTGCTGGAACGTGGAGAATGGATTGGGGAGGAGCGAGATGGGGGCCAAGGAGGAAAGTCAAGATTCTGAAAGAAGACTCCAGGCAAAAGTGGATGATAACCTGAACTAAGACAATGGCAAAATGGATGGAAAGAATTGAAGGGTCCGAGAAATATTAAGGAGAGAGAATCAACAGGACGTGAACATGGATCAAAGTGAAGTGGTGAGGTAGAAAGAAAAGCCACAAATGACTTCCATAGTCCTTATTTGTGTGATTAGGTAAGAAAGTGATGCTCTCATTCACTGAGACAGAAAATACCCGGAAAAAAACTGGAAAGAGGAGATGGTAAGTTTGTTTTGGGGACATGAACGTGAAGGTTCTAAGGGATATCTAAGTAGAGGAGTATGATAAGCAGATGGGTACATGGTCCTAGAGTTCAGATCTGGAAGGATCTGGGATAAGGACATAAATGAAGAGTTATCTTTTGGTTTCCATAATTGTATTTGTTTTTAATTCCACAAAGATCTATATCTATATCTGTATCTATATCCTTGTTTGTGTGATTAGGTAAGAAAGTGATACTCTCATTCACTGAGACAGAAAATACATATATATAAATCAGTTGTAACAAATTCAAACAACACATATAAGTAAAGTATCTCTTGAATGTCCTCCCCCCATCCTAGATCCTCCCTGAAGGTAACTGCTATTATTGTTTTCACCTATACTCTTCCAGACTTTTTCCCTGCCTTTACATACATATATGAACTTACAGAACTAGGTGCTATTTGTGCTTGTTTACCCAAAAGGTATTGGATTGCCCTAGGTTCCACAGAAAATAAGTTCTGAGATGGAGATTCACATGCAGGAGATTTAACGGGGGGAATGAGTCACTGGAACGACACCTATAGGGAGGGTGGGAGCAGGGGTGGGCAGAAGGACAAATTGAACTGTGATGCAGATACAACTGATGTCTCAGCCAATCTCATGGGGCACTCTGGAACTGGGATAGGTCTTTGGAGTTGATCCCCATGGAGGCGATGTGTCACCTCACGTTAACCAGTCATTGGATGAGAGCTGTCCCTGAGGAGGGCTTGTACTTCAGGAAGCATGACTCCCTTCAGCTGAGGGAAATTCCTTGAGAGGGACTGTGATCTTTCAGCAGCCAGTACTCTTGGCAGCTGGAGAAACGAGCGCATCGATCCTCAAAGGAGGACCTGGGAGGCACACCACAGCATCCTCTACACAGGCTATACATACAGTTCTGAAACTGGTCCTGGAGTATGTCCTGGAGATCTGTCCTTTTTAGTAGTTAGATTGATCTTATTCTTTTTAACAGCAACATAGTTTTTTCAAGACACAGGTAGCCTCAGAAGAAGAAAAGAGAAAACATAGGGCAGAAAAAGTATTTGAAGGAATCATGGACAAAAGTTTACCAAATTTGTTGAAAACCAGAAGTTTACAGACTCAAGATCCTTTGTCAACACCAATTAGAATAGATATGAAGACTAACATTGAAATACATGATAGTTAAAATGTTGAGCCAAAGATAAAAAACAAAGCTTGAAAGCAGAAGAAAAGGGACACATTACTTACATACACATTTCAAACAAAATTCAATTAAGAAATGAATTCTCATCAGAAACTATGGAGGCGAGAAGAGAATGAAATAATATCTTTAAAGTGTTGAGGTGGGGGGGGGACTATCAACCCAGAATATCTTATCCAGCAAAAATACCTTTCAAAGATGAAAGCAGAATAAAAACAACTATAAGAAATGCTAACGGAAGTTCCTTAGGCCAAAGGGAAAAGATTCTAGATGGAAAATTGGATCCTCAGAAAAGAATGAAGATCATTAGAAATTATTTAAAATGCACACACACACACACACACACATACCCCTAAGAAATTGCGAAAGATTTTTTTTTCCTTTTTTCTTTTAATTTTAAAAATAAATCTGTTTAGAGCAAAAAGTATGACATTGTCTTACAGGATTTATAATATAGGTATATATAATCTACACAACAACTCTAACACAAAGGACACAGCAGGGGTGGATACCATTCTATGTATTCACAGGTTTTCCACATGTTACACAAATTGTTACCATGTTAACTGTGAAAAGTTAGGGATGTATACTGTAATTACTACTCAACCACTAAGGAAAAAAAATGCAAAAAAACATAGGTAAGGGTCAATAAGAAAATTTAAATGGAATTTAAAATATTCAAATAATTTCTAAGGCAATGAATGAAAAATCTATCTAAAAACTAGAGGAGACAGGTAAAAAACAAAAAATGAAATGGTAGACCCACCTAAACAAATAATTACACTAAATATTAATGGATTAAACAATGCAATCAACTGTCAGAGATTTTCAGAATGGATTTTAAAAACTACTGTTTACAAGTGAGACACTTTAAATCTGAAGACACAACCAGGCTCAAAGTAAATGAATGGAAAAATACAGATATACGCGATGCAAATAGAGATCATGAGAAGGCTGCACTGGCTATATGAATATCAGACAAAAGAGATTTCAAGATGTTGTGGGTTGAATTATGTTTTCCAAAAAGACGTTGAAGTCCTAACCCCTGGCACCTGTGAATGTGAATTTATTTGGAAATAGGGTCTTTGCTGATGTAATCAAGTTGAGATGAGGTTATAGTGGATTAGAATGGACTAATCCAACAACCAATGTCGTTATAAAAAGAGAGAAATTTAGACACAGAGACACATGGAGAGAGGAAGGCATGTGATGACAGAGTATCAATCAGCTGCATTGATACATCCACAAGCTAAGGAACACCAAGTATTGCAGGCAACACACAGAAGCTGGAAGAGGAAAAGAAGGATTCCTGCCTGGAGTCTTCAGAGGAAGAAAGGCCCTGCCAATACCTGGATTTTGGACTTCTAGCCTCCAAAACTAAGAGAGAATAAATTTCTATTGTTTTAAACCACCAAGTTTGTGGTACTTTTTTAATAGCAATCCTAGCACACTAATACACCAGACAAAAAGTGTTTGTCAACAACTAATAAAAGTGTTTCAAAACACATGAAGTAAAAACAGCATTAAAGAGAAAAATTGAGGGAACCCTGGGTGGCTCAGTGGGTTAAGTGTCTGCCTTTGGCTCAGGTCATGATCCCAAGGTCCTGAGATCAAGCCCCTCATTGGGCTCCCTGCTCGGTGGGGAGTCTGCTTCTCTCTCTGCCCCTCAACCCACTCATGCTCTCTCTCTCTCTCTAAAATAAATAAATAAAATCTTTAAAGAAAAATAAAGAGAAAAATTGACAATTCCACAGATTTTAGCAGTCTTGCATCAGCAATTAATAGAATTACAAGGCAAAAAAAATCAGCATAGACATAGAAGATCTGAGAAGAACACTACCAACCACATAAATACATAAAGGAAGGAAGAGCTGTTAGCCTTGGAACATTTTTTTCCTGCTTTCTGCAATTTTCCTGATGTCCTCAATTACAGTCTTGGCCTTTCTTCTGATATGCAACATATTTACTCTATTTTCCCTTCAAACTTGTGGTTGCAAATGTTTTTAATTTGCTTTGAAAAAATATCTTTCATCTTACATCATGTGTGCAGCATTTTTTTTTTTTTTTACTCTTTCTTCTTGGTCAATCATTTTAAAATTCTCCTTTCTTATCAATGTGTATCTTCCACACACTTCTCCTTTCTGTTTTTTCCTAAATTCATACTTCTTCTTGTAGATTTCTCATTTCCTTAAAAAGATAATAGCAAACACTTCCAAATGCTCTAAATATATTCAGTCTTTTAATCGTTTACAACAACCATAAGAAGTACAATCTTATTCCTATTTTATAGATGAGACAGGAAGGCACAGAGAAATTGAGTAACTTACCCCAGATCACACAGCAGTAAATGGTGGAGCCAGATTCCAACCAGCCAGTTGAGCCCCAGTATCTGTGCTCTTAACTACTGGGCTATGGAATCTGTCTTTCCAGACCGTCAATTAAATATCTTGGTTCCTTTTTTTTTTCTTAATAATAACTTCTCCTTTATTTCCTCTTTACCAACTTCCTCATTTTCAAAGATTTTGCTCATTCTATCAGTTATATTGTCATGGTTGTGGGTTGAATTGTGTTTTCCAAAAAGACGTTGAAGTCCTAACGTCTTCATTAAATTACTTCTTGCTAGCTCCTTTATCATCATGAAAACAATTTTCTTTCTAAGCCTCCTGTGGTAGACTGAAAAACATCCCACTCAAAGATATCCATTTCTTAATCCCTGCAACCTGTAAATGTTTTATATGGCAAAGATTCTGCAGATATGATTAAGGTGAGAATCTTTGGATGAAGAGATTATCTTGGATCATTTGGGTGGGCCCTAAATATAATCACATGTATCCTTACTCAAGAAGCAGAAGCAGATTTGACCCACCCAGGGAGGAGGAAGCAGCAGGAAGGCAGAGCACAGAGGTGTTGGGAGATGCAGGCCGTGAAGAGGGGAGTGATGTAGCCATCAGCCAAGGAATGTGGTAATCACCAGACCCTGGGAAAAGCTAGCAACAGATTCTCCCCTAGAGCTTTCAAAAGAAGCACAGCCCAGCAGACACATTGATTTCTACCTAGTGATGCTGACCTCACACTTCTGGCCTCCAGAACAGCGAGAGAATAAATTTCTGTTGTTTTTAGCCTCCCAGCTTGTGGTAATTTGTTACAGCATCTGCAGAAAATGAATACACTCCTTGTCTCAGCTACACTATTAAAATCTCTCACTTGTCGCCTTCTTTCATGGAGGAAAAGAATTTTAGTCTTTCATGTTAACACATATTGGATACAGGCCTACTGTGTGCTAGGCTGTAGGAATAAACATGTAACATAGACAGTATCTTTATTCTGAAAGAGCTTGGGTGGGCAGTGCTGGGCAAAGCAATTTCAAACAAAATACAATAAAGTATATATTATGAAAGTGAGAAAGACTAGGAGATCACACAAGAGGGGTATGTATGGACTTGAGAAGACCAAGGCTGGCTTCTTCATGGAGGTAACAGGAAGGGAAGAGTGAACCAGGCAGAGTGGCATTCCAGGCAGAAGGAACAGCATGTGCAAAGGCAAGTAGTTCCTCTCTCACGTCCTTTGCATCTTAAGACCCTCTTATTTCCTTCAGTTAACTGATAAGCCCCACAAAATGTCATTTTTTCTGTACTAGGTGCTTGGTAGTGCTCTAATAACTGAAAAGATAAAGCATAATTTTAACATAACCAGTTTCCTTGCCTTCTCTTCTGACAACATTCTTCATAGAAGAATCAGCAGCTGAGGGCTGGAGATGGTGTCCTGGTTCCCATTTCCATTTCTCATGTGTGCCTTGTCATCAAGTAGTTTCTGCACAATTCATGAGTTTCTTGATAGAACACATGGGCCATAATAATCATGGACATGTGTGCAGAAATAGAAGGTGTGACCAAAATGGATGCCACTCTTACTCTCATTCAACCCCTAAACGTGACCTTCAGGAATTGACTTTTAATTTTCAATATTCCCAAAGACCCGGGAAAGTGACAAGATGCTTCTGCCTCCACTTAAAATGTCTTAGCCTGGGCACTTGGGTGGCTCAGTCAGTTAAGCGTATGCCTTTGGCTCAGGTCATGATCCCAGGGTCCTGGGATTGAGCCCTGCATCGGGCTCCCTGCTAAGCTTCTCCCTCTCCCTCTGCTGCTCCCCCTGCTTGTGTTCTCTCACTCTTTCTGTTAAATAAATACCTAAAATCTTTAAAAATAAATAAAGGTCTTAGCCATCTCTAAGCACGTTGGCAGGACCTCACCATCCTGTAGATCACTAACTCACTGTGGGCGGGCACTGACCCCCAGCACTGACTCCCAGCGTGCTTTCCTCTGCCCAGGTTCTCCAGCCAGAAACTGCACATAGAAGGTGAAGACAAATGGGCATAAACAGCTGTGTTTTCCTTCCTCCTTGCCTCTGCTGGGAGACACCCAGGTTTAGGTCCACATGCACAGCTCAGAGCTCACGAGGGTCGCTTATCAATGTCTGCTAAGTTATTTGGAGGTGTTTAGTTTGTTCACTATCCTCACTAACATCATTATGCTGATGCGATAAAGAGCAAAAAAGAACTTGGAAAACAGTCATGTGTGAGCTTTGAACTCACCAAACAACGCCGAAGTTCAGAGGAAGCAGTTTGATCATGAGGAGATAAAGACCTGGGGCATATTTTTAAACTTTCTTTCGGAATTGAAGGCCACTGGTAGGAGAGGGCTGTGGAGGCCCAGGAAACGGATCACCATGGAGACGAGATGGTGTCATTTCGGAGCACAGCTGAGCACATAGAGCTAACCCCCTTTTCCTCCTCAATTCAGCAAACATTTGGTTGGCTGTTATACAGCTCCCAGCTCTGCTTCAGAAGGTCTTTGTTTATCTTTGCAAGGACAATTAAGTGACAGGAATGTGTAATATACTGAAGTGTTGCCAAAACAAACAGCCCTCTTAAAACATGGAGAAGTGGCTATTCTTGCCTGTGTTTCTGCAAGAGTCAGAAACCACTTGCTAATAGCTTAATTCCATTTCTCTGCAGACAGGCCGATCCTATTGCAGAAGAGGGAGTATGTGGTCTGCTAGGTCCTGGAAGCCTGAGTGGGCCCGCATTCCCTAACAGAGCTGAACCACTGACTCACTCTGTAACCTGGGGTTACATCGCTAACGCCAGAGGGCTTGTTGTCCACCCAGCTGGAAAATTTGGTAAGATGGGAGACTGGACTGAAAACCATTTGTGTGAAGCTGCTCTGTTTGACCACAGGGTACGGTTGGAGACCCGCTAGGCCTGCCTCTCTGAGTAGCAGCCCTGGGGGCTGTGATTGGTGAAGAGAGTTCAGGCCGGTGAGAATATCCTCTAGAGGAGAGGAAACCTCTCTGCAGAGTCAGTAGACGAGTATTTAGACTCTGTGTTCCCCTCTGGCCTAAGGCAGGAGTCCTATTTCCCTATAAAATGGATCGTAAATGGGGCTCGGTGGCATCTAGATCCCCAGCTCATGGGCACACAGGGACTGTGGTTCACAGGGTCGGTACCCCGTGGCACCGTGTGTGTTCCTTGCTCCAGACAGCGGCAGCATCTGCAGAGACTTAGGGTCAGGTCAGCTCTGGTGGAGACAGGAATGACAGTGGAATGAGGAGTAAGTCTTTCCCTGGATCTCCAAAGGGGAGAGAGTTGACATACAACACTTGAACTTGAATGGAAAGATAACTGATTGAAAATTGATGAGTTAAGTTGAAAGAGAAAACAATGCGAGGAAGGGAAAATTAATCTTCTAGAAAAGAGACGTTCAGTACTGCTTCTGGGTTTCTGAAGGACATAAACATCTCCCAGCATAGGGTAGTGACTTCAGATCCTGGAATGGATAGCATTTCAGTCATGCAGGCCGGGCCTTTGAAGGTGAGACTTCCGTGAAATCTACAAAAATCTAGATGGGTCCTATGCAGTTTACCCTCAGGCACAAGGGAGTTTCCAAGCTGCCTGGGGAAACTGATCAGTTGTGCCTGAATTGACTCTTTTACCCCCACAGCTGATAATAATTGGTTTGTTTAAGACACTCGATGGCCAATCTAGTCCTAAACGGGACAAAGGAGAATGGTTTTGGATACATAACCAACCATCGGGAGTGGAGCAAGGAGAACAAGACACCTAGGGCTGGTTGCTGTACTAACCTCACAAATCCACAGGCAGCCACTCACAGAGTGGAGCGCTGATCTCTTCATCCCGCCATGGAAGAGAACTGTCACCCCTTTGAGAGGGGCTGAAAAAACAGTCTGAGCAGCTATGTGAAGTATTATCCTCCGCCTGGTGATTCTAAGCATGACTTTCAGGGCCTGGCTCAACGTTTGAAGCCCTTGATGTCCTTCACAGGAGGGGTACGTGCTTCCACCCTTATCTTCCAAAGAATCAAGAGGAAAACACTGACATCATCCTGGGTTGAATGGGATTAATGAGAATGATAAGAGTCAAGAATGAGAATACCGGGTGTTACATGCAACTAATGAATCATTGAACACTGTAACAAAAACTTACGATGTACTATATGCTGGCTAGCTGAACATAATAAAAAAAAAAAAGAATGAGAATAAGTAGATAAATTTGGGGGAATCCAAGAGAATAAATGCTTAATAGTAGGATTTTGAGCCTAATTTATCTGAGTAGAGAGGTTGGGCCGACAGAGGACTTCCCAAGCCCCCTGCACTCACGTGACTGACAACCACCTGTCATTGTCACTCATTCAGCAAACACTACTGATTGCCATTCACTTGCACAACGCTGCCATTGGTACCGGGCAGGATTCAAAGATGATAGACAACACAACGATCTGAAATACACACTGTGTGAGCACAGATCCGAAAGATACACGATGCATGATAATATATACATGCCAAATTAGTAATTCAGAGTTACATGGGTATTTTGATTAAAAAAAAGATAGAGAGGTCATTTATTTAAATAAAATTGAATTGGAAAGGAGATAAAGAGTAGTATTCATCACAAAAAGAATAGCATAAATAAGGGACCAGAAGGCTGATGATGCAAGATATGTTCTCTATACAGGAGGATCCAGTTAGGGGAATATAGGCTATAAGATTAGTAAGAAACCTTGAATGACAGACTTCATTCTATAGGCAATGGGAATATTTGAGTGTTTGAGTCATCCACTAATTCATTCATTCAACAACCATTGCTGGACAACCTTATGTATGCCAGGTCCTTTGGCAGGCTTTGGATATTTAAGAAAAACAAGAGTTTGTCCCTGCCTTCAAAGCCCATACATTATAGTAGGAAAATATTCTACAAACAAATAACTTGCAAAGAGCAATTCAGTAGCATAGTAAATATGGCCAGCTTTGATATCAGACAGAGCTGGGTTTAAACTTCACATCTGCCACAAACCAGCTATTGGACCTGGACAAATTACTTACATTTCTCATCTGTAAAGTGAAGCTAATAATGGTATCTATTCCATAGGGTTGTCATGAGGCTTAAGTAACGTAACGAATATAAAGCATTTAACACAATTCTGAGCACATCCAAACACTCAATGAGCGCTTACTATCATCAAAATGATCATTTTCAGGACTGTTATTATATCCACAGAAAAGGAGCAGTCGGCTCTACTGGAGGGAGAAGAGATGTGTCCAACAGGAAAGCTTCTCAGAAAACAATGGTATGTCAGGTTTTGAGGGGATACATTGAAATTCACTGAACATGGAGGTCAGAGCATTCTAGGCAACTAGCAGAAAGGCATGGAGACAGGCAATAGGACTTTGAAGGTCTTGTGAAGAGTTCTGTGTGGCTGGCCATCAGGGCATAAGGAGGCATGCGGAACAGTAGTTGGGACTGGGCCTGGCCAATCGTCTTGAGCCTGGTTTGCCTGTGATTCAGACTATAGCCTTCCAACTCCAGGGCCCCTTACTCTGGCCATAGTCCTAGAGCCTCAGCAGCTCCTTGTTGGCTTCCACCACAAGCTTGCCATTTGAGATCTGGTTTCCCTTATGACTGGCTGAACGGGGTAACAACATTCACTTAACTCCTAGCCACTGATGAATGAGTTTTACGGGTAGTGGTCTGTAAATGAGTCCCTAGTCTCTACACCACTCCCCTCAGTTTATAAGTACTATCCCCTGACTTTTGCCTCTGACCCTTATCATGCAGGTCCCATGCTGTTTCTTGTCTGGGTGATATTCCTTCCTTTTCACCCATCTATTACCTGTCCAACTTTTAAGTCTCAAATCCAGAATTACTTTCCATCTCTTGTTCTTGGATAGAACAATTCAGCACCCCGAAATGGTCAGGTTCCCCAACTTAATTTATAAATACAAATACCCAATACAAATACCAAAAAGTTTTTTCACAGTGGAGCTATAAAAGTTGATAGTAAAATTAGAAAAACAAAATAAGAAAAGTTACAAGAGGATTAAGGATATTAAAACATATTATAAAGTCTCTATAATTCAAACAGTATGGTATCTCTGTGTGAACAGACAGGCAAACGAGAATAGAATAGGGAAAAAAAAAAAAACTGGACCCAAGTACCCATGGAAAATTAGTGTATGAAAAAGGTAGTACTTTAAATCACTAAAACAAAGATGAGTGTTTTAATGAAGCTGCTGAGACAAACTGGATAGCCATTTGGAAAAGGATAAAACCAGACTCATATCTCATGTCATAAATAAGAATAAACATCAATGAATCAGAGACAAAAATGAAAAAAATCAAACCACACAGATGGGAAAAGAATACGTGGGTGAATTCTCTATAACTTTGGTGTAAGGAAAGACTTTTGACTATGACTTAAAATTCAGAGGCAATAAAAGATTTAAAAATTTACCAAAAAAATGTTGCATGGCAAAAAAAAGAAACCCACTATTAACAAAGTTGACAAAGACAAATTGGAAGCTATTTGTAACATATATTATAAATAAAGAGCTAATATCTCTAATACATAAGAAATTCATTTAAAAATCACAGAAAGAGACCTGGTAGGCCTGATTAAAATAAAACAACAACAACAAAAACAAGCAAAAGACATAAACAGAATACACACATACACATATTTGAACACCACTTGAACATATGAAGAGAAATAAAATTTTAAAGGGCTCTGAGGTACTATTTCTCACCTATGTGATTGGCAAAAATTTTAAAGTTACATTTTGTGGGTAAGGCTTTGGGGAAAGAGGAATCCTCAATACCTTGCTGATGGGAATGAAAATTGGTACAACCTTTAGGAGGAGAATGTTACAGTATTTAACAACATATGTGTTTACCTTTTAACTCAGCCATCTCACATTCAGGAACTTACTTTGAAGATACACCTCCCCAAACATGGAAACATACATACAAAAGGTTACTCAATGAAGCATTGTTTGTGATTGTAAATACTGGAAATGTAGCCAAGTCATTAGGTCAATTATGCTGTAGCCACATAATAGAGTACTACACAGCCATAAAAATAATTGAGGATATTTGTGAACCACATTTTTAAGTGAAAAAAGCAAAGTACAAAAAGATAGCTACATGGTGCTGCCTTTTCTATAAAAGTGAGAAAATGAGAAAATACATGTCTCTTCTTAAAAAACAAAGGATACTCAGAGATACAAGAGATAGATGTGAAGAAGGTAGAAGAAACAAGTGGGGGAGTGACACTTCTCTGAGTATTTTTGTATAGCTTTGACTTTTGGAGTTATGTTTATATACTCAAAGAAATTATGAATAATGAAGTTTTTATAAATGGGGAAAACAAAACCTAAAATGGAATGCAAACAGAAACAAATAAACTTAACTGTATTTCAAATCAATGACATAATCTCACCAAAAAGGGAGGGGGGAACCAACCCAAGTAATTTTTTAACACAGTATCATATACCCTCAGACTAAATATAATAAGGACTATAAATAAATATGAACTCAAGTTAGTTGAATTTGTCACAGTTTGGTCACAGTTGAATGGGTCAGTAATTATAAAACTATTTTCAGTGTATTATAGAATTAAACAAGTAAATATATTGAGGATAATGGGGCCAGATTTCTCATTGTCAGAGAAGGTTGTGTTGGATTAGAATTGGAGTTATCAGTATGGCCTCAAGGTTTTTTTTTTTTTTTTTTTTAAGATTTTATTTATTTGATAGAGAGAGACAGTAAGAGAAGAAACACAAGCAGGGGGAGTGGGAGAGGGAGAAGCAGACCCCCCAATGAGCAGGGAGCCCGATGCGGGACTCCATCCAGGGACCCCAGGATCATGACCTGAGCCGAAGGCAGACACTTAACCGACTGAGCCATGCAGGTGTCCCTTAAATATTTTAAATTAACTCCTTAAGTGTTTTTAATTGAGAACCCCTGGTTAAGATAAAGGTGGCTTAGATTGCACGAACATATAGAATTATTCTTTTTTTTTTTTTTTTTAGATTGTATTTATTTGCGAGAGAGAGAATGAGAGACAGAGAGCATGAGAGGGGGGAGGGTCAGAGGGAGAAGCAGACCCCCCACCGAGCAGGGAGCCCGATGCGGGACTCGATCCCGGGACTCCAGGATCATGACCTGAGCCGAAGGCAGTCGCTTAACTGACTGAGCCACCCAGGTGCCCCGGCCTCAAGGTTTTTTTATGTTTATACATTACAGGTATATATTTTGCTTCTATATCTTTATAGGGATAGAGACATAGATGTTATATCTACATGTACGTAGATTTAGATGTATGTATAAATGTGTGTATACATATATCCATTTTTATGTCCACTGAGAAGACCCAGAAGCCATGGCACTCTGGTAGCAATGAACACTCCCATACCTACATTTAGTTTCTGAATTTCAAACCATTCTCCACCAAAAGAAAACAGAGTCACTTGGAGATACGGCTCATTTCACAGCTAGCACAGAAAAAGGTCAAGATAAATCTGCAATATCTTCTTGTGCAACCAATTAAGGAAATTCTCCAAGAATAAGGGCATAGAAGGAAGTTTGAAGGGGTTCCCACTGCCAAATCTGGGATAATCTGAGCATCAAAATAAATGATATTTACAGATTATCTATTGAGTAAAATAGGAATTCATAAATTCATACTAATATGAATGAATGAATGAATGAATGAATAATTGAAGGAGTAGAAAAAGCTATTCCCTATAATATATTGCCACAAAATAAATAGAGAAGAAATAAAAGAGTTTTAAAAATCATTTTACAGATATCCTTGTAATAATCTATTTAGCAAGAATCATCAATAGATGTTAAAACTAGTGGGTGAAAGTTTGATAAGAAATGGTATATCTGGGGCGCCTGGGTGGCTCAGTCGTTAAGCTTCTGCCTTCAGCTCAGGTCATGATCCCAGGGTCCTGGGATCGAGCCCCACATCAGGCTCCCTGCTCAGCGGGAAGCCTGCTTCTCCCTCTCCCACTCCCCCTGCTTGTGTTCCCTCTCTCGCTGTGTCTCTCTCTGTCAAATAAATAAATAAAATCTTAAAAAAAAAAAAAGAAATGGTATATCTACGCAATGAGATACCACCTTATACCAGTTAGAATGGCAAAAATTAGCAAGACAGTAAACAACAAGTGTTGGCGAGGCCAAGATCTATAAAGAACTTATCAAACTCAACACCCAAAAAACAAATAATCCAGTCAAGAAAGGGGCAGAAGACACAAACAGACACTTCTCCAAAGAAGACATACAAATGGCTAACAGACACATGAAAAAATGTTAACATCACTAGCCATCAGGTAAATACAAATCAAAACCACAATGAGATACCACCTTACGCCAGTTAAAATGGCAAAAATTAAGAAGACAGGAAACAACAAGTGTTGGCGAGGCCAAGATCTATAAAGAACTTATCAAACTCAACACCCAAAAAACAAATAATCCAAGAAATGTATATCTACATTGTCTCAAAATATCTTCTCACAAAATACTTACTAACAACAAGGGGAAATGGTAAATTTAAAGAAGCGAACCTGGCGAACACCTTCTGAACCTTGTAATCCAATTTAATATTGCCAATAATGAGACACATTGATACCATGTATCTACTGGTGTGATGCACTAAGAAGGACATAGTGTCATATCTGTGGGGCTCCTGCCAAAAATGCATAAACTTACTCTCATCAGGAACAAACATTAAAGACACTGAAGTCAGAGTTTCCTCTTTGGTTCATATTTCTCTGCAAAGATTTCTATCATGCATTTATCACATGCACTGCAAATATGCACTGATGGGTCTGCTTCCTCCTGGACCTAGGTTCCTAGAACCAGGGACAACGTTATTTATCTCTGTATCCTTCTAACTATATCACCTTCTTATGCATAACTTAATAATCATATTTATTATACTATATTTCAAATACTCCTTTACCTGGTTTTCTCCCTTGTTTTAGTAAGAAAACCCAACTAGTAATGGGTTAAGTAAGAAAGGCACTTGATTACCTTGTAGAAAATAACATCTAGATGCACACAGTTCCAAAGCTGGATCAGCAGTTTAATGATTTTATGGGATTTCGTGAGCATCTCTCTGATTCAATTGGCCTTTCCTTCATTCAAGATAACCTCTACTGCTTTATGCATCATGGTCTTGGGGAACAGGGCACCAAGGAGTAAGGAAGTAGGTGGTTGGCTCAGGCCTTTCATCTGGAGGGGAATTCTTCCCTAAGTCCCCAGTAGATGTCCCGTGAAGTTTCGTTCACACACTAACTCCTAGACAAATTACAAATCATCCTCTCTGGCCAATCGAACAAAACGGGGTCTGTTAAGAAGGAAGAACAGGGGGAATCTACTGAGTGGGCATCATTAGTGCCTGTCATACTCATTCACTAAACTGTAAGTTCTCTGATGGCAGAAACTGATTCTTGCTCATTTTTATTTTTTTTATTTTTTACCTCCAGGGTGTACCATAGCACCTGACTATTTATTGATGCTCAATAAATGCTTGTTGAACAAATGAAAATGACCAAGCATGGATAGTATAAGAAAATAACAAACATGGGGAAGTAACAAAGTTACAGAAATGTACAAATTCTTATAATCTTGGAATCTGGCCTCTAACTCTCAATTCCCTTCACAGAAGGTCATTTGAAGAAATGAACGAATCATAAAGATGTTTTGTGTTGCAGGATGGTTGGTCTTGCATGAGTAAGATGGGAAGTAGGAAGCTTCTAGGCAGAGAGGCTGGTATATCTGTGGAGATGCTTCGTATTGAAAAATGGACAGCTGAGATTGCACATAAGGAGAAATGTGCAGGAGGGCAGGCTCCGTGTGCCCCACACGAGGTATGGTGGCTGGAGGTTCTGCTATCACACCCAGAAGCCGCACATCCCAAAGAGGCAAAGAAATGGACCCTTCAGCATTTTAGGAGCAAAGAAACCTTTGTCAAAAGGTCCATAGTAGTCCTTTTCTCTTCACACTTCTTTGAGAAGAATTTGGCCACATGCCCATTCCTAAACCAGCCCCTGAAAGGGGAACAGAATTAGCGTGACTGACTTAGGTTAACCGTTCAGGTTGGGATGGATGCCGGTGAGAAAATCTGCATGGAGGTCGTCCGGTTTAGGAGTTATTGCCACCATGTAGCTTAAGAAATTTCAATAGCTTGAACGTGCTTTATTTATCGTGGGAAAAATAGTTATGAAATTAGGATGTAAGAGATATTTTTTTTTGTTTGTCTTTTTTTTTATTATGCTATGTTAACCACCATACATTACATCATTAGTTTTTGATGTAGTGTTCCATGATTCATTGTTTGTGTATAACACCCAGTGCTCCATGCAGAACGTGCCCTCTTAAATACCCATCACCAGGCTAACCCATCCTCCCATCCCCTCCCCTCTAGAACCCTCAGTTTGTTTCTCAGAGTCCATCGTCTCTCATGGTTCGTCTCCCCCTCCGATTTCCCTCCCTTCATTCTTCCCCTCCTGCTGTCTTCTTCTTTTTTTTTTTTTTAACATATAATGTATTATTTGTTTCAGAGGTACAGATCTGTGATTCAACAGTCTTGCACAATTCACAGCGCTCACCATAGCACATAACCTCCCCAATGTCTATCACCCAGCCACCCCATCCCTCCCACCCCCCACCACTTCAGCAACCCTCAGTTTGTTTCCTGAGATTAAGAATTCCTCATATCAGTGAGATCATATGATACATGTCTTTCTCTGATTGACTTATTTCACTCAGCATGATACCCTCCAGTTCCATCCATATCATTGCAAATGGCAAGATTTCATTCCTTTTGATGGCTGCATAATATTCCATTGTACATATATACCACATCTTCTTTATCCATTCATCTGTCGATGGACATCTTGGCTCTTTCCACAGTTTGGCTATTGTGGACATTGCGGCTATAAACATCGGGGTGCACGTACCCCTTCGGATCCCTCCATTTGTATCTTTGGGGTAAATACCGAGTAGTGCAATTGCTGGATCATATGGTAGCTCTATTTTCAACTTTTTGAGGAACCTCCATACTGATTTCCAGAGTGGCTGCAGCAGCTTGCATTCTCATCAATAGTGTAGGAGGGCTCCCCTTTCTCTGCATCCCCGCCAACATCTGTCGTTTCCTGACTTGTTAATAGTATTAGAGGTCCTAGCTACAGCAATCAGACAACAAAAAGAAATAAAAGGCATCCAAAGCGGCAAAGAAGTCAAACTCTCACTCTTTGCAGATGATATGATACTTTATGTGGAAAACCCAAGACTCCACCCCAAAACTGCTAGAACTCATACAGGAATTCAGTAAAGTGGCAGGATATAAAATCAATGCACAGAAATCAGTGACATTCCTATACACCAACAAGACAGAAGAAAGAGAAATTAAGGACTCGATCCCATTTACAATTGCACCCAAACCATAAGATACCTAGGAATAAATCTAACCAAAGAGGTAAGAGATATTTTTTTTAAAGATTTTATTTATTTATTTGAGAGAGAGAGAATGAGAGAGAGAGCATGAGAGGGGGGAGGGTCAGAGGGAGAAGCAGACTCCCCGCCGAGCAGGGAGCCCAATGTGGGACTCGATCCCAGGTCTCCAGGATCATGACCTGAGCCGAAGGCAGTCGCCCAACCAACTGAGCCACCCAGGCGCCCCAAGTAAGAGATATTTTAAAGAGAGGACAGTCACTCCCTGAACATTGGGGGGGGGGGGGCAAGTGAGAGGGAGAAATCAAAGAGGTTCTGACGTTGAATTTCTTCTCAAAACTGATCTACAGCAACAACAGAGAGATAGGGAGCCACTTAACTGACTATTTCCAGAAACTGGGAAACTATTCCCAGACTGAAAGTTCACTTGTGGTTAACAAGAAACAAACAAACAAAACCCAAAGCAACTAGCAGAATGCAGGACTCAGAGCACTTTATTATGTGGCAAGACAGGGGTAAGGTCAGCTAAGAACAGCATATGCAATAAATTCTTCGTGTGGCTAATGACCACTTCACCTCCTGGATGATTGAAAAAGTATTGATAAGGAGAAGCCTTCTTCTGCTCCAAATTTTGATCAGTTGGGACACATTAGGGAAGAAGAAGAACAACTGCAGAATGTAGCAACTTATACTTTGGGAAAGCAGGGAGGAATAGCATCAGCTCAGGCAGACACGGGCTTTCAACATTGGGAGGGTGGCTGCTCAGAGTTCAGAGAAAAGATAAGAGGTTAGAGACTCCCTTGAAGACATTCTGACTACAATTCCATCTGGTGTGGATGGTTTAGGACTGGGAGGGGTGGCCACAAGATGTTTTGTGGCTTCCCAAGGTGCTTTCTGATGATCCCCAATTTTAAAAGAATATCTATTAAAAGATGGATGGAGTTATCATCCCAGAGCGGCTAAGACCTTGACCAAGGAGTCAGAATAGGGGATAATTCCTCCCACTGACTCTGAGTAGCTGTGTGGCCTTAGACAAGTGGTGCAACTGCTCTGTGCCTTCATTTCCTTATCTTTAATCCACATGTAAGAAGTCCTTCCCAACTGGGTTGTTTAGGATAAAGAAGATAAGGTATGAAGAGCACATTATCATGATGCCTGGCACAATGTAACTGATATGTGTGTATCTGTATTCTACAAATAGGTTGCAGAATCCACAATGTAGCTTGTAGAAACTACAATAAAAAAAAAATACAATTTTCACCTTTTAATTGCTTTTTAATAAAAAGAGAGGAAGTAGGGAAAAAGTCAGAAACATTTCCCACAATTCTATTTTCTAGAGGAGTTTCTTCAGCATGCTTAGAGAATTCAATCAGTAGAGAAAAATGCCAATGAAAAAAAATGGAAACTCCCTGCCCCAACAAGCCTGCTGAGCTCCCCTCCCCAAACGTAACAACCGCTAACAGTTTCTTAAAATTACTTCTAGAAAACATTCCAAAACCAGTTTTATTTTTAATTAAATGACAAGATGCAAGAAAGAAAAGTAGAAGTTGGTCAGATACGGTCTGTGGTGCAATATAAATTAACAGCAGAAAAAAAACAGCACATGCACCCAATTCTCCCCCTCTTCCTCCCTCCCTCCCTCTCCCCTTCTCCTCTTTCCTCCCTTCTCCCCATCTCTTCCTGTCCTTCCTTCTCCTTTCTCCATGCCAAGTAGGAAGATGAGCTCAGTGGCCTGAGAGAACTGAAGATCCAGCCATGAGAGGAGCCTACCACCTGCCTGGCAGGGCTAGACGAGGTCAGCAAGGTGGGCCTCGGTGATTTATCTCCGGGAGCTGGGAGGACCCAGGGAAGAAATGATGGAAATGTTACTCCTCGAATTTAAGGAACTTTGGTGTCAGGAGAACAGGATCCCGGATCTTAGAAAGTACATCAACCTGGATGCCCCCAGTAGTCACTTCAGTGTGGGACCTGAGCACCTTCTAGAATGGGTCAGTAAAAGAGATGTGAGTAACTGGGAAAGGAGATGCAGAAAGCCCAAAATGGACCCAACACCTTCTCTTCTCTGACAGGTTCACCAGACCTAGTGTCTACTAGGAATGTTGGAGACACAGTGGATCTGGGTGTCATGAGGCAGTTGACCAAGTTGCTGATCATATCCTTCGGGGAAGTAGAGAATGTGGTCTGGGGACAAAGTCATTCATGTGGCTTACTAATTAGCTGGGGCACCAGAGGTGAAGGATGCTGAGGAGGGGACCTGATGGGTGGCGTCCAGGAAACATCATCCACATTATCGTATTCAGCAAGGCCGTGGTTGGCAGGAGACCTTAGTCTTATCTGATACCCTTTTTCTTTTTTAAAGGAGAATGTGCTTTAATGTTACATGTATAAATCAAAATTAAGTTTTAAATTTTTTTTAATATTTTAATAATAAAATGTTTTAATATAATTTTATAATAAAATTTAATTATTAAAAGAACATAATTGTAATAATAAAATATCCTTTTGTTGTTTCCCCACCGTAGTCCAGGGAACTTCCAAACATCTAAGTTTTTGTGCCGAACTGATTGCAGAAATGGCTAGAATTATTCCCCCATTCCTATATATCCACACTTTGCACCAAGACCTTGCAGCAGCTTCCATCAAGAGCTGTGTCCCTGTTCTTCGAACGGAGGGGTCTAGTGACTTGCCTTGGCTAATAAAATGGAGAAGTGCTGGTATGACAGACCCATTCTGAACGAACCATACTGTTTGTTCCACAGCCTCACAAATGCAAAACCTCTGCCCAGTTTACCCACCTCCTCCCTCACCCTCCTTCATCTGGCTGGTTCCTCCTCATCCATGGAGGCTCATCTCAGGCACCACTTTGCCAGGCAGCATTCCCAGGCTCCCTCCTCCAAGCCACTTCCCCCACTCCCGCCTCTCCTGCTGGGTGCCAACGGTCCTCATCGATGGTCCCCATCGGCCTCCAGCACAGCCTGCATCCTGAGTTACAGCATCTGTGCATTCAGCTCTCCGTTCTCGCTTCACTATGAATTTGTTAAAGATAGAAATCTTGTCCTTTGTCTGTTATCTCAACAACTACTTCGATTCCTCATACAGTGCTCTCAAAGTGTCTGTTCCATGGTATGACTAAGTGTACAAACAAACCCCAAACTAAAGAGAGTGTATTTAGTTTTGAAAAGAGAAGACATAAAGGATATTAATGCTACCAATTTAAGAAATATATCAGGAGCTTGGGAATAGCTACAGGTTACCAATTAGATCCTCAATGGTCCAAAGTTGATAGAGTTTCGCTCCCTTAGCCATCCACCCCTAGCAAGCAAAACACGTGTTCCCCAAAGCAGAGGTCACCACTGATGAAAACTACTGTATCTGACAATATCCCATGAAGTCTGTCTTTCAGGTGGGGACCAAGATCATGCAGCGCCATGTCTGGGAAGCCTCGCTTCCAACCGCAACTGAGCTGCTGTTTCTATCACTTTGAGGAACCGGGGAAAGGCAATCCTACACACAATATGATGAGTGCACAGACAGCATTAATTGGTCACCCCGAGGAAAAGACTCCAAAGTATCATGATAACTTTCTTCAAAGAATTTTTGAAGGGTTGTCATATGGAAGAGGAACCCTGTATCTATGATCCTAAAAAAGCAGAGCGAGGACCAATGGAGGTTGAAGTTGCATAGATACATGCATGGGTGGGTCTCCTAATCCTTAGATTTGTTTTAAAATGGAGTGAACAACTCTTAAGAAATAGTACCCTTTTTTGTCCTTGGAGATGTCCGAAGAGAAATTGGCTGACAGCCTATCAGCAAAGTTGCAAGGAAGTTTCATGCTACGGAGTCCCCTCTGCTTGATGATTCAGCAAAAGATAGTTCTA
Source organism: Mirounga leonina (assembly GCF_011800145.1). Classification (NCBI taxonomy): domain Eukaryota; kingdom Metazoa; phylum Chordata; class Mammalia; order Carnivora; family Phocidae; genus Mirounga; species Mirounga leonina. Next base: position 4,143,390 of record NW_023270871.1, read on the forward strand.
TTTGGGAATTACCATGTGCCCACTTCCCACAAACGATCTGATGACAAGTACCTGCCTAGGCTGGTAAACATGTGTGATGATATCTGCCTAACTCCGAGACTCTCTTTTCACGCAAACAGCATTTCAGCCTCAAACATATTTACAGAGCACACCATCCTCCGGCCGGACTAGACAGACCAGGGCTGGACACGTGACACAAGTCTGAATTTCAAAGATGGAAATCTGGGTATTGTGGGGCAACTGCCTTCGGACATGCCCACAGTGGGCCACAGGAAGCTGCTCTGCTGAGAAATAAACAAATAAATGCTGACCGAGCGAATACTATGTGCCAGGCACTGTTCTAGGCGTGGGCGAGCCTGCAGGAAACAAACCAGATAAAATCCCTGCTTTCATGAAGCTCACATTTACTACGGGGCCAGGAAACAAAGATAAGAGGCAGAGAGAGAGAGAGAGAGCAAAAGAACCAGGCCTGAGTTTCCTGGCAGGCCCCTGAGAACTGCCTGTGGGTTCTGTGAGAAACCCCAATGGTTCTCCCATAAACTTCCTGCTTGCTTATGCCAACCCGAGTTGTTTTCTGTTATTTGCAACCCCGAGGGCCTTTAACCAAGATTCCATATGAAATGCATTTGGCTTCACACCCATCCTCTTCACAACCACTTTGAGGCAGGTGAGCAGGGGATCTTTTTAAGATCAATGGGTCAGAAGCTGGTGGAAGAGAAAAAGAAATTTTGCTGGCCATCCTTCCACCTACCCGTTCTCGAATTTAGGGGCTCTGGCTCTCTACTTTCCATAATAAGGAAGACCGAGGGAAGCTGCTTCCCCAGATATTCCGGATGGCAGAGCAAAGGTTACATGATAGGCAGAGTTTCAGGCTCTCCACCGCATCCAGGTATTATTGTTATTTAATATTCCTACAAAACTGTGTGATAAGCAAAGAAGTACATTCTCCACCCAGGCTTACAATAATAAATAAAATCATTCCAAAACAAGGGGAATAAAAAGTTCGTCCCCTCAAGAGCTTAGAGGGGAGAGGCAAGTCGAATAATACGGGACAGCAGTGTGACCTGAGATGTGTTCAGGAAGTTTTCAATAGACCATGTCCCAGTGTGGTCAGGTTTCCAGGGGCTTTCTGAGAGTGCCCAGGGAGAGCTGTGTAGACGGCCCGGGGCCAGCGTGCTTATGGGGGGGGGGGTGGGGGGGGGGCGTGCAGGTCCTAGGACCGTGTGTACCCCTCCTCCAAGGAGCCTCTGGTCCTCAGGCTTTAAGTTTTGGAATGTTCAATTTATTAAGAAAGAGGGTAGGAGACTTAAAAAATAAAAATAAAAATAAAAAAGCACCTTCCCATTTCACCAAATCTGCTTTTATTTTAATGACTCTGAGATGCAGATCTTCTTTCAATATTCTGCTTGCTGATTAATTTCCTGTTGACTCTGAAGGTAACTGAAAACCTCTTGGATGAAGCAGAAATAGCCCTAATGCAAGTGATTCTTAGTAATGGGACTGAGTCACTTGGGACAGCCTTCAGGGGCTTCCTCTAAGCTCCGCGTGAGTGGGTGGTTTTTGGCACTTGACAATTTAAAATGTGTCCACTCATAAACATGTTCAACATAAAGTCATTCCCCTCCCTCTTCCAGTGTCCTGGGAGGGTCCAGCTCATGTTCAATTCTGCAGAAGCAGCCCTAGCTGAAGTTGTGAAATCGGCTCTGTCTGCCCTCATCCTCCTCCCCGACCCCCTATCTTTGACTTTTCCCATCAGTCTTGACATTTACCTCTCTCTCCATGTCCAGGTTGCTCATTTTTCTGTATTTACCCAGTTATCACAACCTGCAGAAAGAAAACTCTTTTATATCAGCCATGTACACTTGAGTATGAACTTAAGTCAGATTACTTCTCCTGGGGGCACCCACATATAAACCCTTGCATTTGAAGGACAGGGAGGTTTAAGGCAAAAGGCAGTGGGATGATTGTTCAAAGACTCCAAACCCCTCCGGCTGGGTTTCCTGGGCCAGGCACGTCACTTCTTAGCCTTGATTTATTTTTTTAATTCTATACCATCAGACGTTCAACTAGATAATTTCTAATAGAAGGGGGTGATATTTGAGGAGAGCTGGAGTCTCCCCAGGTCTTGGAGCCAATCACATATGTTCAGCCTCTTTCATCTAAATGCTAAGGGATCCGAAAGCACCTTCCAGCAGCTGAGATCCAATGTCTGCAGATTTTCTGTCTGGGAAAGTTCCTGCCAGGATTTTATGCAAGGAAAGCCACATTTATTATTCTGGGTATTTATTCACACCTAAAGTTCCTAATACTAACTTTCTCATGCTACCTAATACAGCGTGATCACCACGAAGTCAGTTTAAAACTAAGACATGTAGGAGCACACACGCCCTAAGCTCTCCATGGAACTGTAGGCTGCCTCTTGGCCCCATGTAGGCGCTTCCCACATGGCTCTCCAGACAGGATGGAGGTTTCCAACCGTGGTTGCACAGAAATCCCCCGAGGAGCATTTAAAGAAGGGCTGTGCCCAGGTCACCTCCTGGACCAGCTACATCAGCCTTTCTCTCTGCAGTGAGGCCAGACAACAGTATCTGAAAATCTTCGTAATTCCAGTTTTCCTGAGAATCGAGGACCCCTTTCAGGACGTATATGCAGGACCCAGAGATCACCTGAGGTACAGTGCATCTTCCAACCCCTACCCGGCTGAAGGAGCTATTCTACCTCACCTTTCTTCTTTTTCTCAAAATCTATGTAGATTAAGGAGTCTCCGTTTTATGACCTTGTTTCACTGGGGAAATCAGACTTTGTATGTACCTTCTTCTATCTACCTTGAATAACCCACATGTCAGCCTCTGGGGCATCCCAGTCCCTCAGACTCTGGGGTCTTCCTGTCCTTTAAGATGCTCAATTAAATTTAAGTATTCACCCGATATATCTGAGGATTCCTAGGCACCTGCATTTCCGTCGACACCTCTTCTTGCTTTCCCTAAACTATTTCTCTCTACTCTCTGTGTTATCTCCTGATGCCATCATCCATTTTTCCCATTTTTCTCCATGGTCGACACCCTCCCTATTCCTTCATTCCCTCAAAGCACCACACAAAACACTGTGTGTGTAACAGGTTTTATGGATAGCTGAGTGCTAATGAAGAGTATTATCACACGGAACAGCCCAGGCATCAACTTAAAATTGAACATCAGACTTCCTCATCCTAAGATCCAGCAGCCATGGAAAATTCCAGTCACATAGAAGTATTTTTTTTTTTTTTGGCCACACCCACATGAGAGACTTTGTCTTCTTTTCTCTTGCTGTTAGACTCTATTCCTTCAAATTCCTGATCATTTTTTAATGCAAGGAAATTCACCTTTCAAGATCTTAGGCTAAACCTAGCCTCTGCTGACTTTAATACATCTCTCTATGCTCATTTGCTTGTCAAAACAGAGGGCCAAAAGCATAAAGGAATGCACAGTGGTTAATAACATTTTCCTTCTAGGGTGCCTGGGTGGCTCAGATGGTTAAGCGTCTGCCTTCGGCTCAGGTCATGATCCCAGGGTCCTGGGATCGAGTCCCGCATCGGGCTCCCTGCTTAGCGGGAAGCCTGCTTCTCCCTCTGCTTCTCTCTCTCTCTGTGTCTCTCATGAACAAATAAATAAAATCTTAAAAAAAAAAAAAAATAACATTTTCCTTCTAGCCTGGTCACTGTTCTGAGCAGAGACACTTGCGAGGTCATGGCTTCCATGGGTCTGCTCTCCTAGTTCTGCTGCCCCCATTCTGGTCTGATCTCAGTTTCTTGATGTAGCAATCAGTCTATGGCTGAGGAGCTACGTGATCTCTGCTAGGTGCTGGTGGGGCCAGCAGAACATCAGAGCTGGGAGGGACTCAAGGAGAGCCCAGCTTCTCCATGTAGGGGTGAATCAAATCAAGAGCAGCCCGGTATCAGCCCAGGAGAGTGGCGTGCCTCATGCTGGGCACTCAGGCCTCCTTGATTCACATGCAGATGTACAGCAGTGTGGCCTTGGATGAACTTCTCTGTGTTATTATTAGCTTCGCAGCTAATAATAGAATCCATCTCATCATGCAGATAGGATAAATGAATTATTGCATGCAAATGCACTGGGAATAGTGTTTGAACACAGTACACGCTCAATCTTATTATGACCTAAGGTCCACAGCCGGTGAGGAAAAAACAGAATGAGAATCCAAGCCTTTTGACCTCCTGTCCCCTGTACATCCTACCCCACCATGTAATAAAAGATAACACAGGTGAGTTCACAAAATCTTGCCATCTAGCTGTGTGAACAAAACCAAAACATCTAAAACAATCAGGGGCAACCATTAAGGAATGACTGATGGAATAAAGCAGTGATTCCTAATAATAAATCTCTTTATATTTATACACATACACACGCACGCACACATGCACACACACCCTGTTAAGTTCTGTTTCTCCGGAGAACCCGGGCTAATGGGGTCCCTCATGTACTCCCCTATTTCTTAACTCTCTTTTCTCTCTTGACTTCCTGTGATCCTTTGTCTTTTAATCCTCTTCCCCCTGTTCTTGCAGGGGGGGTTCCCCGGGAACCAGAGCCTGGGGCACAGAGTGTTTATTAAGTTGTACCTTGGGTGTCCACAGCTGTGAAAAGGAGGACTTTATTATGTGCCAGGCTGGACCCTTCTGGTGCCTCCCCTCACTGACACAGCACAACGATCCAGTCAGGCCAGTTCTATGAGTCCTGCTCTACAGATGTGGAAGCCAAGGCTTGGAGAGAGGAAATGACTTGGCCAAAATGACATAGATAATGTTCTTGGAGCTGGGACTCAGGCGCAGGCCTTCCAACCCAGAGCCCAGGGGAGCAGACCCGCAGACCATGACTCCCTCTCACTGCTCTGCCCCCTGAAGCATCCTTTCTCAGAAACACTTCTCTCCCCTGCCACCCACCATCTACAGGCAGAACACTTCCCAGTCTGTCACCACTACATCCCTCTTCAGCACCATGACCCAAATGCCGGTGTTGGTCAGTTTTATAAAATATAGCTCTGCTTTTGCCTTTGCTTCAATCCCTCCCCAAAAGAGACCAACTATCCCCTCTCCCTGTCACAAATACTTATACAGCCTTTTTCTTGCTAATTCCCATGTTAGTTTCCTTTCCATTTCTAGCTACTTTTATATCTGGACTGCGGAATTTCCAGCCTTCTTTATAGCCCCCTAGCCTACTCCTACTAAAAATATTCAGCACAGGGTAAGGCAAACCTTTGTCCTCTTCTGCTGTGTTTCCACCCCCGGTCTTCCAGAGTATAATTATCTTACTCTGAAAAGCCTTCATCAAAAGAGCTTGCTTGCATTTTCTTTTCCTTTCTAAGGCCAAATTCCTTAGTATAGATGTATTAATTATCTATGGCTGTGTAACAGTATTACAGCAAAATTACTAGCTTAAAACAGCACACATTAATTATCTCACAGTTTCTATTTGTCAAGAGCCCAGGAACAACTTAGTTGGGTCTCCTGGCCAGTGTCTCACAAGGCTCTAATCGAAGTATGGATTGTGGCTGCAGTCTCATATGAGGCTCTCCTGGGGTAGGATCCGCTTCTGAGCTCATTCAGTTGGCTGCAGCATTCAATGCCTTGTAGCTGAAGGACTAAGCACTTTGGATTCCCATTGGCTATTGGCCAGAGGCTGCCCTCAGCTCCTTGTTGTAACATAGCCTCCACAGACAGTTCACGACAGTGGCAGTTGTCTTCTTCAAAGGCAGCAAAGGAGGGGGTCTCCTTGCAAGTTAGGAATTACAGTTGTATTTACTGTGATCACCTACACATAACCATAGTCCAATTACCTCTGCTGTGTCCTATTGGTTAGAAGCAAGCCACAGGGTCTGTCCACACTCAAGGAAAGGGATAAGGGTATGAATACCAGGAGGCAAAGATCATGAAGATAAGACTCCTTAGACCTCGTCTTCTACAATGGGGTGTGAGCACCACCACCCCTCACTGCTCATACTGAATGTTCCCTCTTCTTTCCACACATCCACTTCCTGCCTCCTGGTCTTTGCCCAGATTGCCCCAAATTTGGAGGGCAAGGGAAGTAAAATTTCTTCCACCTCCAACCCTTATCCTAAGGACAGGAAAGGCATCTGGGCAGAAGCCCTTCATTGTCAGTTAAGGTAATACAATTTGTCAATGTAACCCAGGGTAAAAAGGGGTCAAATTCCACGCCCCCAACATAAAAGGGGCTCAGCACAAATTTACATGAAATAGAGTCAAATGAATGTAGATGAGAGGAATATGAGTTTTTCATGCTAAACAAATGGCTATAGTTGGAAGGAAATGAACCCTGTTATGATGAGGTGAGTTTAGTTTCGGAGATTCAAAGAGAGAATAAACCATAAGCCAGAGTGGAAGCCCTTCCACTCTTTTCCACTGGCCCAAACTCACCCCTATATATATACACTACCCCTCTCTAACCCAGTCATCTCAGAGACCAGAATTCACTCTTTTTGCTGCTGAACCTGCAGAGGTTAAGCTGAGGAGAAAGGCCGTTACAGAGGATGCAAAAAACAAGAAAGGACCAAATGGTATAGTGCTTGATTATGTCTCTAGGGAGTGGTGAGTTTTACCTTAGGGGAAAAAGGGTATGTGAGAGTGTAAACCGGAATTAGTTTCAGCTGTAAAAACCACAAAGTTCCCAAATAAGAATGACTTAACCAAAAACGAAGATTGTCTCTGCCTCATGCTCAAGAAGTCTGGAGATAGCCAGAGCAGGTTGGCAAATAATCCCCAGGGGGCAGAGAAGCATACCCTTCTTCTACGCTGTGCTGCCGTGTGCGACCTCCATTCCCAAGGTCACTTCATGGTCAAAGTGACTGCCAGAACCCCTGCCTTGTACTCCATTTAAGGACACCGTGTGGAAGCTACACACACAGACTTCCGTTAACATCTCCCTGGTCAAAAGCAAATCATATAGTCACACCTGGCTGCAAGAGAGGCTGGGAGCTGTAGTCTTTATTCTGGTCAGCTAAGTGTCCAGATAAAAATCATTCACTTCAAAGGAGGTAAATGCCTGCTGGTGGACCACAAGCATCCTCTTGCCCAGGTGTGGTGACTGAAGATGCAACCCCTGCCTGCCCCTGACAGCCTCCCCGTCAAGTGCCTGCAGGTCTGCCTCAGCTGCAGAGAGATGCCCGACCCAGGGACTTGTCCACACTCAGCGGCTGAAATGAGGGCATGGAAGTTGGCCTTTCAGCCAGGTGTGGGACAACTCTGACAGGCCATTTGAGCTCCAGAGCCCCTGGGGGCTCAGCTGAAGTTGCTGTTGGGGAGCTTTGAGGTTCTACTTCTCCTTCATCTCAGTCCTGATCCCACTTCCTCCTTTTCACAGCTGTGGACACCAAAGGTACGACTTAATAAACACTCTGTGCCCCAGGCTCTGGTTCCCGGGGAACCCCACCTGCAAGAACAGGGGGAAGAGGATTTAAAGAGAGAGGGCCACAGGAAGTCAAGAGAGAAGAGAGAGAGTTAAGAAATGGGAAAGTATGTGAGGGACCCCATTAGTCCGGGTTCTCCGGAGAAACAGAACTTACAGGGTGTGTGTGCATGTGTGCATGTGTATGTGTATAAATATAAAGCGATTTGTTATAAGGAATTGGTTTGCTGGTGGGCTGGCAGGCTCAAGACCCAGGACAGCTGATGGTGCAGCTGAAGCCCAAAGGCAGTCTTGCTGGAGAATTCCCTGTTGTTGAGGGAGGCTGGGTTTTTTTGTTCTCTTTAGCCTTCAACTGATTAGATGAGGCCCACTTGCCTTATGCGGAGTAGTCTGCTTACTCAAAGTTCCCAAATTTAAATGCTAATTTCATCCAAAAATACCTTCCACGTTGACACATAAGATAACACTCAGAGACAACCTCTGGAGATCTGGGAAGCTCCCTTCTCGAACCTCCACAGATCTCCCTCCATCCCCCAAAACACACATGCATACATGTACACAGGGCAAGGTGGTGGCCATTTGCACCTAGGGTGGTTCAACAGAGCAAGATCCCTGATTCCAGCATCCCCTATGATGCCCTGAAAAGCTGTCAGACTTCACAGAAAGCCTGGGTAAAGAACCCTTCCAGGTATTGCATATTAACTTCAGGAAATGTGACAGGCGTTGGGATCCAAAAGGACAAAATGGAGAGTGTCTCCCTCCACCCAGGGCAGAGATAACGTTTGGAGCTCCCATGGAGCATGGATGTACGGACAATAACCAAGCCGGGAAAGGTCCTTCTTCCCTGCCTTCCATGCCCAGGTGGGAAAAGAAAAGAAGAGGCCATCAGGAAGATTCAGCAGGCAAGAGTCTGAGCTGATGCCCAGCACACCCTCCTGGCTCAGGGCTGGCCTGGCGCCGGTCAGGCTTCCCTGCCCAACTCCATCCATTCTTTACCATCCTTAGCCTATTTGTCCTCTTACAACTCCTTTGTGTTCTGTTAGATTTAAGTATGTATTATAGTCATTTTTGTCTTTTCTGTTAGATGATTGGCAATCCAACTAGAGTGATGATGTCCACTCTTTCATAGGTACTTACAAGAGCCAAGGATCGTTTTACTTCTCACGTGCACTCAAAAAAGTCAGGACCAAGATCTTATCATTAGGAATGCAAATTATAACAGAAGGCGTGTCAGTCATACGTTACCATGACTTTCCTGCCCCACCCCCAAAAATGTGTATATACTCTATAAATGATTGTGGGAGATGTAGAAAAAAGCAATTACTTGTCCTCCTTTTCTTTGTGAGGATATATCCAAGATACAAGAAAAGAAACTTAGAAGACCCAGAAGAGAGTTTAAAGCAGGGCAGCTTGTGCTGATTAAAAAGCCCAGCCCTCCTGGGAGCCAAGACAAAGAAGTAACATGATTTGTTCATAGTCAGACAGCTCGTTAGTTGTGGAGCTGGGTTTTTAACACAAGTCTTAACTCCCAAGATATGCTGTAAACTCAGGTTTCTTGGCTTCTTATTTCCATTCAATAAACCCATTCGTTTTCACAAAAGTAGTATCACATGCCAATGGGACTTTCCAGTGTTTGCTGATGGACTGGCAGATGGTACTTAGACTCTCACTGAACCCTGAATTTTCTTCTCACTACATCCACAGCAGGGTCATCAGTACCCTTGCCGGGCACAGGGCGGGGAGAGGATCCTGCTAATGCTTCCCACTAGCAGCCCCAACAGCCCCAATGTTTAGGGACTTGCAACACCTGGCATTTTATTGGATTATATAATAGTCATCTCCTCCCCACCCCAACCACCATCACAAGTGCAATCAGGCACATCAAAATGACTTTTTAAAAAAAAGTGGTTAGCATACCTCCTTGAGACAAACACTGCTATGCTCCTGGTGTTGCAAACAAACAAAGGCCCTCACAGCCCCTCCCTCCAGGAAAATTAATAATACATGAGGATTTTCAGGAATTGCTAGAAGTGTGACACCCACCCTTTCCAGATTTCCCGGAAGAATTATTCGTTTCTGACAAATAAGTTCATTTAAGCATGTAATGAAATTTGATTTGATTTTTAGACCTTTGTAAATGTTTCATGTCCATCAAACCGTGCATCGGAAAAAATAACCCTGGGTTGGACCCTGTGGGGGATCTAACCGGGTGTAAAGAATGAACTAGAACAGGAGAAAGCAGCCTGAGCGCCTCCACGCAGGTCTGGTCTCCAGCTCCGTCCATTCCCCCACCCCCACCCCCCTCCAGCCTCCAGGGCACCGGCCACAGGAAGGCAAACACCTACACTCCCACCTGGCCCCCAACTGTGGGGAGCCTGCTGCTCTCTTCCCACAAAGCAAATTTCATTTTGCCTTTTGCAGAAGATGAATGTGACTCATTTTCCCTGCTGAGGGTTATGTGATGACCTGCTATGAGCCACATATTCAACTGAGTCATGAGTGCTGAAATGCTGGTTGTGCCCACTCAATCACATTTAAGGCTCAGGAGTTCTATAAAAGCCCAAACCCACAAAAGCAACTTGATGGCAGGGCTCAGACCAGGTCAGCTGCAAGGTGGGGGGGGGGGGGTCTCACCGCTGTCCCCTCGGCCATTTTCCCCGAGCCCCGCCCAGACCCTTCCCTGTCCTTCCCTCTCTCTCCATGCCTGCAACTCCAGGCTGGTCAAATCTGGGTTTCAATGCACCAGCATGACTGACCCTTTCTTGAGGAGGCTTCTATCAGTTTCTGGCTGCAGGAATGAGGACCTCACCAAGAACCCTCAGCAGAGCACACCGTGCTCCCAACTTTTCTTCCTGTCAACTTCCGATTCATTTCCTGTAAGCCGTAACCCCTTCTGGGGAACATTAATTAGCCACCATGTTTTTTTTATCAGAATTCTAGGAAAGTGACATCTGTATGACTCACACTTCTGCAGTTTAAAAAAGTATTTACTCTATTTGATTGAGGCAGATGGCGTTTTGTGCTAGATACTTACTGTATGGATTTACGACCATCCGTGACCATTCTGGGAAAGAAAAAAGAATCAGCACTATTAGCTGTGAAGAGGCTTCACCATATCACTAAAACTGAGTGAAAACATATGGGGTGAAATATCTCTAAATGATCTCATAAATGTCTATTTAGAAATACAACAGACTTCCTTTATAATGCTGGTTTCAAGAATAAAGTTAACACCGCCCTTAGTCATTATATTCTGCCACTTGTGGCTTGATAAGAGGGTGATTTTACAACCTATATTGTCATCTATCTAAAGGGTTTTACAATCCATACAATCATAAGCTTGTAAAATAAACTATGCAAATTTATGTGGGCCAGGGTCTAAATTAATTCAGGTCTAAATAAATCAAACCCTAGCTAGACCGTGATTTAATCAAAAATTGAAAATATGACTCATAGCACTTCAGTGTGCTGACGTGTCCTGCCAAAAGAAGCATCGTTGCTGTGACAGAGACAAATGCTGGAAGGGCTGGTAGATTCTTCAAGGTCTAAATAGGGGGAGGTATCAAGATAAACATGGCATTATAAGAGTTCCTACAATTGCTCAACTCCATGTCTCGAGGGCAGGTTCAGAACAAGGAAGCTCACAACGTTCGTCCCGCAAATCCACAGATACGTACTTGATTGTCAGTTTCTCTCCCTGTGGTTTCAGGTTTTTATGGTTCTCCTCACCTTCTTGTGAATATGTATATCATTTTGTTCAAACTTTATTTTTGTTCCTGTTTTTACTTCGTAGATCATTACTTTTATCAACTCTCTTCTCCCCTTCTATTTTCCAAAATAGCTTCACCACCAGCAGCGCCCCTCCAATGTCCCAGGGGCTTGTGCAAATCTGACTGTGTAGGAGCCTTCCTTCCCCTTCACCTGGCTGAGCTCCTTCTTCAGCCTTGTGTCCCCAACAAGGACCTGTGACCACGGTTGGGTGACCCCGGGCAGGAAGCAGATTCGGGGCAGGGCATGTGGGGCAGGGATGTCTGAACCCCAACCAGGACCCAGGAGCAGATGGGCACGTATTGGGACAGTCTCTGAAACCTTGGTGCTCCTGGAAACCTTGGGGCACACAGCCTGGCCACCACAGATCTGTATCTGACTCCCACGTCCCAGACAGTGTAGGCAGAGAGGAAGCTGCAGCCGCAGGAAGACGCCAGGGAGGTGAAGTTTGTGTCCATCCCAGCTCTCCCCTCTTGTCTACGTGCGGCCCACCCGCTCCACCCCACTCACGACTGGCTCCTCCTCAGAGTGCTCTCTGGACAGGGCCATTTTGCAATAGAGTCTTCCCCCAGTTTTTCCAATTAAAATCTTGCCATCACATTGGTGTTTTGAGAAGAGTCTTTCATGCAAAGGAGTCAGGAATTCGGGAGTTTGGGGTCTCTGGTAGGGTGAGAAAGGGAATTCTCGTTGAAGTCGAAAGGTACTTGGGTGTCCACCAGACCAGACAGGGCTTCTGGATCCATGCTCTACCCTTCCATTCCTCCGCAGCGGGCTGGCTCTGAGAGCTGCAAGGATTGGGAGAGGTTCTCCCACAGAGGCTGGGAAACACTGGGGCTCGTAGGGGAGGACAAGTGTCGGGATGCTGACACTTGCTTAGGAGATGCAAATCTCTGAATTAGTGTCCCTTCCTTTGGTCCTTCTTCCCCAAGTTCCTGAACAAATTTTGAGAGACTCAGAGAGAAACACAATATTTAGGATCAAGTTGGAGATGCCCCAGAATTTTCCTCAAGAATACCCAAAACCTAAGGGCCTAGACACCCCCTCACTGTGACCAACCAGGACGGGAAAGGAGGGAAATCAACAGTTCCTAAAATAACACAGGCCAGAGCCTTGGCGAATGAATCTTACCTCCTGTGGGTTGATCTGATGACCGTGATGAACTCCTGAGGAGACGCGCAGAAGCAAGCCTTCTTCCTTCTCTTCATTCCAACTATCCCACAGGTGGCCACCCAGCGAGCTGAGGAAGGCCCATCCATGAGCCTGTGGCGCCACCTAGCAAAAACCAGAAGGTACTGGAGACACACTGAGCTGGGAGGTTTTTGGGTTTTGTTTTGATTTGGTTTTTTTCCACAACCAGAAAAAGGGGGTTTCCATTTCATTCACGGAGTTCTGGGAAATGGAATTTGTACAAAACCTTTCTTGCACATGATGGAAAACATGTATTAGCATCTAATGAGAGAATTTGGCCCAAAGGCAATTGTAATCAAAACATGAGGATAAGAGTTTAGTTCTCTAAACTTGCATTTGTTTCCCCCAGTAACAGCTGTGACTCTGCAGTTTTTGCTTCAAGAAGAATTTGATTTTGCCTTAAGTATTACATTTTGAAAACTGACAGAGCTACCATTTCTCCTGTTTTCTTTTCTTCTCCTTTTTTCCCCCCCCTTGCTCTCCCAGGTCCTGAGTGATGCCTGTAAGTCTTGCAGGGAAAACAGGCTCACCGAGGACAGATTCTATAGGCAAATTTAGGTACAGTTCAGTCAAGGGGACATTCTGACAATTTTATGATGTCACTGTGCCCCTTTGGGTTCAGGGGACGGAGATGAGGTTTCCCCTGTTCCCGCAAACCCAGCCCCATAAGGAAACATTTGCCACGCATAATGAAACCCCAGCTTATCAAGGGATCCAGGTACACCCGAACCATAAATGGACATGGCCCTGCACAGAAAGCTGCAGCAGCCTCCCATCAGAGATGCCTGAAGGTCCAAAGGGAAACAGAGACTCAAGGATGTACCTCAGCTTCTGGCCAAAAGCTCTTTTGACGACCACATTGGGAAAAGGCCAGTCTTTGCCTTTGAAAGGGTCAGGAGAGCATAGGGGGTATGACCACGGACTCTGGAACCAAATGCCTAGGTTCCATGTTTGCTTCTTTTAATTTAAGCCTCGCCTCAGTTCTCTGTACAAAAAAAGATCATTCTAGTACCTGATGTTTCCGCAGGGTGAAGATTAAATGAGATAAACCATATAAAACGCTTAGGATAAGGCCTGGCATATGGCAGGCGCTTCATAAATATTAACTAGTGTTTAATTATCTCAGAGTTTAAAGAAACACACCTAAATTTCCTTGCACTCTAATAAACCAATTGTGGTTTTCTTTTGCATCTGAAGGTTTTTGTTAACTAGCCTTGCCAACCGTGTGTAGCCCCCCTCAGTGGCAAATTCTTTGGATATTCCCACACTGACAGCAGAAACAGGAGGAAATATGCAGCCTTAAAAAATTCTTTTAGCAGGAAGCATGCAAAAGAGTCTGAAGACCACCAATCTATCTCAAATGGATGCTCAATTAATGCCGTTAGAGGATTGACAATCAGCGCGGTTTCTTTTCATTTGCCTTTATGATCGTTCTGCAAACCCCAGCACTGTCTCTGGTTGATTCAGTGAACGTTCCTGAACAGTCTCATCACAATAAGGCTCTCTTTCATGCTCTATCTATTAGATTTGAAGTTTCTTAAGTGCAAGGATCCTGCCTAGCCACTCCATGCCCCTGAGCGACTAGACACTGTTGTGTGCTTTTGTATTAAGCACCTAGACAGTTTGAAAAGTGGTAATTTGGAGGCAGATATTGCTCGTCCACTGAATGGACACTACAGCCAAATGGCAGTAAGCCTTGACTTTTGGAGCATCTCTGCGGGGTCCGCCTCTATGTGCTGTCGTTGGACCTGGTCTAGTATCGTCATCCATCAGTGCCTCACAAGAATCAGATTACAACGCAACATTACAGACAGCCCGTTTCATAGCAAGTGGCAAACTGATGTCTTTTCCCGCAAGGTGCAGGCCTGACGAATTTACCGGAAAGCCTTTGACACAATTGAGTAATGCCAGTGAAACAGCACTTTATCTTTAGAAGTCATGGGATACACATCAACATACAAGACTTTTCAAGCTGCAGCCAGAGCGTAGTGCGTCCTCGAGCTTCACTGACCAAGCCAAATGAGGTTGTGCTCGGGCATCGGTGGTGGGGAAAATGCATGACGAGTTTCAGATGTCTCGTATCTTAGGCTTCATGTGGCTTTTTAATGTAGCTCTAATTGAATTGCAGAGCAAAGATTATGAATATTAACTTGATCGAGCAACAGGGTAGTCTACTCTCTTCCTATTTTTTTATACTCGTCCTGCAGCTATGTTACATGATCACACATTCTCATCTGAATCGGGTCGATAGTCCTTGATGAAAAATTCTTACAGACTCCTTATGGTTGGGAAGACATGACAGATGTAAAGGGCTTTTTTGACTGTTATCATCATTTAGCATTTGCTTCCAAGTCTAGCTGCAGTGTTCATTCGAGGCATACCCAGAAATAACGTCTTCATCCGTTTATAATGACATACGTATGTAATAGCAATTACAATCCCTGAGATCTTTGGACTTAGGGAACAGCCCTTTACAAGTGAAAACTCCGTTCATGGTAATTTGAGCCCAGGATCTCCTTCCTTATCATTACCTTATAGTGATATACTGGAACCAGGAAAGAACCTTCATGTACCTTCATACCAAACCAACTTCCTGCCTCTGATATGCCCCAGGGATCTAATGAAAGATAACGCTGTACAAATGATCTATTTGGCTGCAAAATATGGTCAAGTACATATGCACATACACTTGAAGATAACATGATTTTCTGAATTCAGTATAATTCCAATCAAAATTCCCCTGGGCTTTCGGGGAAACTTGGCAAGCTGATTCCAAAATATGTATGAAAGAACAAAGGACCGAGAATAGAGAAGACACGCAAAAAGAAGAAGAACCACATGGGAGAATTTGACTTCCAGATATTAAAATTATTCTAGGGCTAAAGCAATTAAGATAGCATGGTATTGGTGGGGAAAAGTGTAGATGGACTAGTACAGCAGAATATAGAGTCCAGAAACAGGTCTACATTTGCAGAGAGATGGGACTGTTTTTTCTAAAACTGACACTGCAGCTGCCTGGGGGAAATATTTTTTCAGTATATGGGTATGGGGAAAACAAATTACCCATATGTTTAAAAAATAAAATTGAAACCCTCACACTACAACTTCTGGTATATTAAAAACTTAAATATAAGAGTAGAACTATAAAATTTATCAAAGATTAATATACTGGTATAACTTTAGGATTTTCTGGTTTGTAAATATTTCTTTGAAAAAATATGTACTATAAATGATTCTTAAGATGAGATCAACTATATTAAAATTAAGAGTTTATTTCCTTAAAAGACACAATAAAGAAAGTAAAAAGGTAAGGCAGAAACTGGAAGAAGGTATTTGCAACACAAAGGATTAACCTCCAGAATAAAGAATCCCATAAATCAATAAGAGAAAGACAACTTAACTGATAAAAGGGCAAAAGTGTTAAATGTGTATTTCTCAGAAGAGAAAGAAATAGGCAATAATATATTATTTTGAGCAATTTTATTAGAAATTAGAAAAAAAATACAAATTAAAACCACAATGATCAGATACCATGCCCAGAAGCAGTAAGAATCCTGATAATAACCAATGTCACTGAGAATGCACAGCAAGAGTTCCACTTTGGAAGATAATTTGGCACCATCTAGTAAGTTGGAAGAATGGATAAACTCTCTGACTCAGTAATTCCACCCCAAGGTATAGTCCCTTGGGAAACTCGTGCACTGTGAACTAGGAGACATTTGGAAGAATGTTTCATAGCAGCACAGTTTGTTTGTAACTGGAGAAAGAACTCTGATAACAGACCGAATGTTAATAAACAAAAGGATGGATAAATAAACTGTGGCATATTCACAATGAATACATCGATGAATAAATCAAAAAGCTGCACTCATCAGGGATGGAATTCAGAAAGAAAACTCGTTGAGTGTAAAAACAAGTAGCAGAATATAGGCAGAATGACTTCATTTACATAACATTCAAGAACATGCAAAACTACACAGTATGTTCTGTGGGGATGTAAGTATACGAGATAAAGCTATAGAGAAAAGCAAAGGGATGATGAATACAAAAATCCAGATAGCAGTTCTCTCTGCCAGAGAGTCAGGAAGGACCGCACTGAAGGTTGGCAAATAATGGTAATGGTTTTTCTTAAGCTGGGCACTTGGTAATGGACTACTATCGTGTGATTATCATTTAAACTACCCACATTTTAAAAATATTTTTATTTTGAAATAGTTTTATATTCGCATAGAAATTTTAAAAAGAGCAAAGTGCATGCCCATGTATCCTCCATCTAGCTTCCCCCAGTGATCAGTATAGTTCAATGATCAAAACCAGAAAGTTGACCTTGGTGCCACACTATGAACTAAACTGCAGACCTTATTCAGATTTCACTGTTTTTTTACATGGACTGTTTGTGAGTGTGAGCGTGCATGTGTGCGTACTTCCAAGAAGTTTTATCGCAGGCACAGATTCCTGTAACGGCCACCACAGTCAAGATACAGAACTTCTGGGCGCCTGGGTGGCTCAGTCGGTTAAGCGACTGCCTTCGGCTCAGGTCATGATCCTGGAGTCCCGGGATCGAGTCCCGCATCGGGCTCCCTGCTCGGCGGGGAGTCTGCTTCTCCCTCTGACCCTCCTCCCTCTCATGTGCTCTCTCTCTCTCATTCTCTCTCTCAAATAAATAAATAAATAAATAAATAAATAAATAAAAGATACAGAACTTCTCCATCATCACAAATAAACTTGATAGTCATACCCTCCCCCCAGCCCTAATCCCTAGCAACCGTTTGTCTGTTCTTATTACTGTAATTTTGTTACTGTGTTTATTTTTTAAAATGTTCTTTTGTATCTCTTTAATACTTAAGAAAAAAAACTTCAAAAGGGAGGAATGCTTAGCACATGGACAGGAGATCCTCACCATCTGCCTCAGCCTATGTGGTGAGGTTTGCTGAGTTGCTGGGAACTTCATGGTCCCCACAACTCACCTTCCTCGCCGCCTAAGAGACCTGGGTAAAGATAAAGTGCACTTTTTTCTCGTCTTGAGAGGGTCATCTCAGAATCAGAAGACCACCCAGTCTTCCCCAGTCGGCCCGTCACCCTTGACCTCAGGCCACTGCCAGGGGGAAGTACCTTATGACAGTTTCTATCTCAGAGGGTGAAGTTAGCCCAGCATCGGGACAGCTCACCAAACAAAGGAGACACAGACGGGGACAATACAGATCCACTTTGAGTCATCTGACTGTGACTGACAGCTCAACACCTGACTCATATTTTCAGTTTTCATCCCTGTCCCCGCAGGCGGGCTGGTTCCTCCTCATTCGGAGTCCCTGCAAGATCTCAGGCTCCTGGTGCCAGGCTGCTCCAGATGCAGCCTGTTTAGGTGGAAGCCAGTTGTTTCCATCCATTTGAACCCCAGCCTAGTTGCCTGCCCCACCTGTTCTGTAATGTGCCTCCTTTTCCTCCAACCAGCCTCCTGGGGATAGAGGCTTCGCCTGCTCTGTGCCTTTTTACTTAAAAACAAACTGTATCCCATTTGGGCTCTTGTAATTCCCATGAGGCTTACTGCATCTTCCAAACGTGGTTCCAAACAGCCTCCACCTCCTCCCTTCTGTTTTTCCCTCTTCCTAGTTGAGGTGTGTTTTGTTTTGTTTCCATTCTATAGTGCTCAGCCAGGCATGTAGAGGCAGACCCTGTCTTTGCCACAGTCAATCAGTTCTTGGAATCCTTCTCATAAAGGGCATCGTATTTCCTTCTAAGAACAATGCCATAATTGGAGATTGCATTCCTGAAGAAAGTCCAGTCACAATCAAATAAGCTTATTAAACTGTATTCCTTACGATATTAACATGTGGATTTGAGAAAGGGGCTGTAGACCAACAAATCTGGGAAACACTGGATTGAACAATTAACCCCTAACCCCTGCCACTGCAAGGATGCTCAGATCTTTCTGTGACCCACAGACCTTTTGAGGGGGTAGAAAGGGGAGGTTTCTATAGGCTACTTGAATGTAGAACCTACCACCAAATTAAAGCATATATATGACAATAATGTATCCTTTCTTAAAAAGCAAAGTTGAGGGGCGCCTGGGTGGCTCAGTCGGCTAAGCGGCTGCCTTCGGCTCAGGTCATGATCCCAGGATCCTGGGATCGAGCCCCGCATCGGGCTCCCTGCTCGGTGGGAAGTCTGCTTCTCCCTCTCCCTCTGCCTGCGGCTCTGCCTACTTGTGCTGTCTCTCTAACTCTCTGTCAAATAAATAAATAAAATCTTAAAAAAAAAAAAAAGTTGAAAGACCTGAAGAGGCTATATTCCAACTCCTATAAAACGAGCACAGACACGCCCCCCCCCCATGCTGATGACATATCTGCTTGCTCTCCAGACCGTCCCTCAATTTATAAGTTAAACATGTCCTCAGGATAAGAAATTGATTTATATACCATAACCAAATATCAATTTAGGTCATGTGAGGAACGAATTATTTTTTAAAGTCAAGTTCACTTTTACTTCATGGTTTAAGCTTAGATGTCCAACTTCAAATATTTTCATTCCTCAAGAAAGCCTATATTTCATTATCATTGATACTAATAAAAAAATTTTAATTCCCTCCTGAAATACAGAGGTCCTAGTAATCCTACAAAAAGCATGAAAAGCTAAAGAAGTGCCAAAGTAAAAGTTTTCATATTAGGATAAATACACAAAAAATAGTTGTATCAGACATTACTGCATTTTATTGTTTGTGTATATATATATTTTTTGTATATATATGCATATTAAACACACATATATGCATATTATACATATATATGTATATATGTGACTTACACACACACACACACACCCATTTGACCCTTGAACAACATGAGTTTGAACTGTGCATGTTCACTTACATCAGATTTTTTTGATAAATATAGTACAATACTGTAAATGTATTTTTTCTTCCTTAGGATTTTTTTTTTTTTTTTTTTTTGCGAGAGAGAGAATGAGAGAGAGCACCAGAGGGAGGAGGGTCAGAGGGAGAAGCAGACTCCCTGCTGAGCAGGGAGCCCGATGTGGGACTCGATCCCAGGACTCCAGGATCATGACCTGAGCCGGAGGCAGTCGCTTAACCAACTGAGCCACCCAGGCGCCCCCTTCCTTAGGATTTTTAATAACATTCTCTTTTCTCTAGATTACTTTATTGTAAGAATACAGTGTATAATAATATATAACATACAACATATGTGTTAATCGACTGCTTTGCTAAGGCTTCCAGTCAACAGTAGGCTATTAGTAGTTAAGTTTTGAGGGAGTCAAAAGTTATACACAGGGATCATATATGTTTGTGCAGAGGGTTGTTCAAGGGTTAACTGTATGTATATAGCTAATGTGTCTACGTCATTCAAAAGTCAAAGACTTCTAAGAGTATACAGTGAAGGGGCGCCTGGGTGGCTCAGTTGGTTAAGCGACTGCCTTCGGCTCAGGTCATGATCCTGGAGTCCCGGAATCGAGTCCCGCATCGGGCTCCCTGCTCGGCAGGGAGTCTGCTTCTCCCTCTGACCCTCCCCCCTCTCATGTGCTTGCTCTCTCTCATTCTCTCTCTCTCAAATAAATAAATAAAATCTTTAAAAAAAAAAAAAAGAGTATACAATGAACAATTTTTTCCCACCCATAGAAACCATTACTTGTTTCTTGTGTATCCTTCCAGAGATATTTAATGTACTTGAATATTAGAAAATACATTGATAACTTGAAAGGAGTGTAATGAACACATTATTCAAAAAGGTGTGGACAAGGTAAGAGGAAATGACATGGAGTGATAAAACATCTAGGGGCTAACCTCAGAAGCTAGAAGTCAGAAGGGGCAGAGAGATGGAGAAAAATTACTAGAATCTAGAGACAGCTGTCAGTGAGGGCTCCCGAGCATGAGCAATGGCCTTCGGTGCAAGGTCACAGTCACGCCAACCCAGGGCCAGGTTAACTATCCCTCATCCCATCTCCAACCAGCCTCTCCCATTGGCTGAACCCAACTGGAAGCCAGAGGATGAGGAACCAGTTCATGTTCAGATCTATAAAGAGACAAAGTTCAAAGACAATCTTCGCATGGTTTCCTCAGAGCCCATCCAGGCTAGTGTTCACCAAAGGACTGTTCACAAATCACTGGTTGTGCACAATATAGTTTAAGGTGAGACAAGGATGAATGTTCATAATTTGAAAAATTTTTGAAACAATCGCAAACTGAACAGAAAATTTATAGGTACAGAAAGAATATTTTTTTTCCTGAGCCATTTGAGAGTAAATGGTCAACCTAAAGCCCCATTACCACCAAATTCTTTAGTATGTTTCCTATAAACAAGGGCATTTTCCCAGTGCAACCACCAAAGTCAGGATACATTATTACCATTCAATCCTCAGACTTTGAAACCTAATTCCCAATGTGATGATATTAGGAGGTGGGACATCTGGGAGGCGACTGGGTCGTGAGCGGGGAGCCTTCTTCGTGAGGTTAGTGCCCTTATAAAAGATGCCACAGAGAGCTTCCTTGTCCCTTCTGTCATGTGAGGTTTTGGTGAGGATACAGCCATCTAATGAACCAGGAAACGACTCACACCAGAGAGTTTGATCCTGAACCTACCAGCACTTTGATCTTGAACTTTCCAGCCTCCAGAACTATGAGAAATAAAGTTCTGTTGTTTATAAGCCACCTAGTCTATGGTGTTCTTTTATAACAGCCTGAATGGACCACAACAAAGAATTACATATGGCAGAAGGCATATGGTGTTAGAGCAGCCAAGCTAGGTGGAAAAGATTCAGAAAGCAGTTCCAAGAAACATATTTCTTCATTGTAAAGGCACATACCAACTTCTTAGTTCCTGAGAGGCTATTGCAAAAAGAGCCAAATAATTGTAAAGAAAAATAAGAAAGTACCACATGGCAGTGAAAGTTTGGTGGTGTTGATGATTTATTGAACTAGAGGGCAAGCAAGCCACCAACGCTTAGAGCTAAAATGGAATCTCTAACTATACGCTCACACACACCACTCTCTTATTTTCAATAAGCCACTTGGTTACAATATTAAATGTCTTGGAATTTAAGCATTGGACACTTGTCAGAGAGGCAATGATAGACTAATATAGCAACTGATGCTGAAGTTTGACAGCGGGTTGGTGAAACCACTTTGAAAATGTTTCTTTCTGTACAAAGGAAGAATGAAGTTCAAAGGAAATTTTAACACAGACACTAAGAAAAACAATTTTGGAAAGACGGATAATTCCCCAGAAAGTTATTCAAGAGCAGTAACAGGAAGCATTTAACAAACTGGCAACAGAGCAGAATGTGAAAATCTCTTGTTTTTAATTTCTTTAAAATATACAGAATCAAACTGTTCCAATTAAAGTGAGTAGCTAAAGTGACAGGTTTTATAGATCAATGTCTCTGTGGTTTCCACATTCTGACACCCAAAGAGGACTATTTATTGTAATTATTTGAAACAGTTGTAAACTGTGTCTTACACCAAGAAATAACTGAATTTTCTCTTTAATAGAAATGTATACATTGCACTTATTTAATATATGATATTGACCCTGATAATGATATTGGATTTTTTAAACTATCCATTTCTTTTAGAGATGAGATCTTTACAGATGAAATGATAGGATGTTTCAGATTTGCTTCAAAATTGTCCCGTGGAATGAAGGAAATTAGATAATCATACAGATGGTGTAACATTGGCCAGGAATATATCATTGTTTAAGTTGAGTGATGACTATGTGGGCTCCTTATACTACCGTTTGTTACTTCTGTATAGGTTTGAAATTTTTCATAATACAAAGTTAAAAAAAAGATTAGACCCCTTAGGTAAGAGGCTAGGGAGTTGTAGTGGTTTCGATGGTCACAGTTTCTAGACAGTTGAGCTTAGACTATTTCTCTTGGTCTCCGGACACGGCCTGTGGGGCATCTCCTCTGTGCTGATGCTGCTTCCAAGGCCACCTGCAAAAATGAGCATGGCCTGCATATCGTTGAATGACTGCCAGTTTGCAAAACAAAGTCACCCTTTTGGTGGGTGACACATTCAATCCTTGGAAAGGTAAAGAAACAAAACGTGGGTGCATATTAAGGGGTCTTTAACCTACATATATTTACCCTTGTCTCACACTAAGTCCAGGGCTGTGGGTCTCCCATGACTCTGTTTTCCTAGGCATGGGCTGTTCTCACCTCCAAGGCAGGTGTTTTCTTGACTCAGAAGTCTCCCACCAACCTTTACCAGGGATTCTGCTAAAACATCTAATTGCTTCAGACAAAACCATGAAGACTTTGGAATAAGCCCTTTCTGAATAACCTGTTTAAAAATAGATGTATTCCTTTTGATACATGGACTTCTTCCAAATCAGTCTTCCCCACTCCAAGCTTCCTTGATTCCCTCTGTCTCTGCCCATGTTTTCATGTGAGTCCATCTGTTTGACAGAATCTAAAACATGTCTGGAGTCCGAGCTGCAGGGAAGTTTGGGATATGTAACTTTGTAGCTTTCCAGCCTTTACAACCTAGAAGGAGGCTGTAATGGGACTTGAGTGAGTCATTCCACTCTTTCTAACAGACCACTGAGAGCAGGGAGAGTTCAGGGAGGAGAATGAAAAGGTGAAGCTACAGAGAATTGGGAGAACCTGGGGTCATAGAAATGATGGCAAGATGGTATATGAAGAAGTGAATCGTTAATCACTTAAATTAAATGATGCAGAAAAACACCATACAAAAGGTAAAGAATCTACTGAATTGGGCAATAACCATAACCCCACAAACATTGGAATGGTGAAAAGATAAGGTAGAAACAAGGAGGCCTAAAATAGTCCTCTTTCCAGAACGTTGGTTGGAAAGGGGAGGGGAAGGATGTGGTTACCATCCTTGGGTTCTTGTGTAACAGTGAATCATTCCTCACTAAGGGATTCATAAACTTGGTCTGCCCTGAATTGACTAGAAAGTCTTAATTTATCTCTTCTTTATCATTTTTTTTAAACTTGTCCTTTCCTTGTTCCCTGAATCAAGGATCTTCTTCTTGGGTCTCCCAAGTCTTCTTGGGAGTCAACAGAAGTCACTCTCAAATGCCCTGTGCATTTTCTTATTGTCAAACTATCACAGCCCATAGCTGTGGGAAAAGTCCCCCAAACCACTGCCATCGCTGTCTGGGCTCCCCTTGTTCTCTGTCCCACACAGCCTGCACCTCATTACCTCCTGGCCAGGGCCTTCTCTCCTGCTCACTTTCTTTGTCCTACAATTCGTACTAATTCTCACGTTGTGCTCACAGAGCTCAGGCTTCACAGTCTTCCAAGTCAAACCATGGCCTCGGGGCATTGGTACGCACAGCCAATGATCTCCCAATATCCATCTTCCCTTCTTCCTTTTAGTGAAAAAACCTCCGATTTTTACCTGTGCCTAAAGAGAGACTAATTTCTTGGCTTCTCAAGCAGGTAGATAGGCAATTACATCTGAACCCAAGGGAGTCTCTCTCCCCCTTCCACCCGGTGGAGAAAGGGGTTAGCTGGAATGTTCTTGGAAGTTGGGTATTTCCCATGTCAGGGCTGCCCTCCCTACCCAGACCGCTCACCTCTAGACTGTAAATGAGAAGGAGATAAATGTAGGTTTTAAGTAAACCTCAGCAGTTTGTCTTAGGCTGCCCCTTATACCATACATATCGCTCTCCTTGGTGACAAAGGCTGTGTGGTCCAGCTGCAGCAGGACGTGCAGGACTGGCTTCACGATGACCACTGTGTCTGCTGCTCTGACCTCCATGATTTGTTCTCTCCTCTTATCGGCTCCTCTGACTAGAACAACATCTAAAGATGTTTCACATCTATTATGACATTTGGAGATTTGGGGGCAAGAATGAACAGGACTTGGTAGGATTCTTCTGGAAGCTTTGTCGCCTTGGAAACAATATACACGTTGTCCATGAGTTTCTGACATTGGCCTCAGTTAGCTTGCAACGATTCCAGGCTCTACCACTTAATAGTAATGCTATCTAACCTTTTTGTGTCTCCGTTATAAAATAGGTATTAGCATCACTGTACCTGTCTCCAAAAGTGGCTATGACAATAGTTTTAAGTGAATGCAGTTACATTATCTTACTTTTGCCTGGTTTAGGACAAAATATAGCCATTTGAACCTCTCCCTGGGTCTTGGAAAAGTCTGTGCCATTAGCTTCCCAGTAAACTGATCTCTGTCTACCTTACAGGGTCATGACAGGGTGACACAAGATAGACCCGGGGCCACTAGCCCATAATGCACATTTTGACCCCCTCCTCCCCAGACTGACAGAGAGCTTGACTTGGCCAGCTGAGCAAGGCTAGATTTCAGCCCTCACTCTTGCCCTTGGCTGGGAGCCTTCAGCATTGCAAAAACTCAAGGCTGGTTGACACACTGCAAGGTGGTGCGCTCCACCAAGTGTCCAGCCAACGGGGTGGAGTAGGTGGGAGCGAAATTCAAGTCGCC
The DNA here is from genome assembly GCF_011800145.1 of Mirounga leonina. Classification (NCBI taxonomy): domain Eukaryota; kingdom Metazoa; phylum Chordata; class Mammalia; order Carnivora; family Phocidae; genus Mirounga; species Mirounga leonina. Next base: position 4,168,200 of record NW_023270871.1, read on the forward strand.
TTCTCTCACCAACTTGTGTGTCTCAGCATGCAGGAACTCATGCCTGAGAAGAGGGCAATTTTGGCTTCACACAAAGGCTCTGGCTCCCTGCCAAGTCCTGCACCCACTTTTCGCTAATAAGCACAGAAGTAGCTTAGAGTTGCAGGTGGCCCAGCAGATGACACAGGGGCATGTGGTGGCAATCCTGACAGCTGGCTCACACGCAGCCCTCTGCAATACGAAGGGTCTCTTCTGGGCCCCCTAGTCTTTCCTCCCAGGGTAACCTTCTGCTTACTTGCTCAATCTTGTAGAACCCACGGCCATTTCAAAGGTTGATCTGCACAGTTTCAAGGAAGTAGTTAGAAACCTAAGTTGCTCCAGGGAATTGCTTTACCAGTGTGTCCCTGTGCTCTATGGAGGGTCTGCACAAGACACCACTTTGGGGGATTTGGTCAGCTTCCGTGGCTGTCTGCATTGGCACACTGCTGGGAAGGAATGCCGGGCTGCACCACCTCGGGAACACCCTGACTTCATTTATGGCCAAGATGAGCTAGAGGGCTGTTCCTGGCCAGTACCAGAGCCTGGGGGTGGGGAGTGGGTGGCCAAGCATCAGTATCTGTGAGGTCAGACCTGTCTTTTGGCGCCAAGGTGGGAAGACAACAAATTCCTTAAGGAGCCTGTTCTCTAGACAGCTGGTGGCCACTAGAGGGCTCTACAGGGGTTGTGTCTCTGTCTCTGTCTCTCTCTCTCTCACCCCAGCGTGTCCGCTATGAGCTGAGAGGTTTACTGAGCCGCTTTGGACCTTACCGGGCCTGCTAAGGGATTAAGAGGGATGGTTATCTTTTACAGGTTAGGTTATGAAAGCAGAAGCGGGAGAGCAGATGCCTGGCTCACCACTACCACAACCCCCCCCCCACTTTATTTCTGCTGAGGGAGTTACCTGAGGCAAAGGGACTTCTTAGAAGCTCAGTTTCTCCAAAGTAAACATGTATTTAAATTTTTGATAATATAAAGGTTGACCAACTTATACTCCCACCAACAGCATTTGAGAATTAACTGTTGCCCCACACTCTCATTAACACTGGACATGATCAATCTTGTAAATTTTCCAACACAATGGGTTAAAAATACACATTGAGCAAATTTCCTTGTTTTTTAATGAACATCTATATTTTGTCTTATTTCTATTCTCTTAATGTTCCTTGCCTTGTATGGATAATAAAAAATAATATTTATTTTTTAATCCACAAGATCTCCCTGCTCAAAGGAAAAATGACTTTCATGTAGTCCTTTCCTACCAAAACATCCAACCATCTTGGCCTAGCCCTCATTCTCTCCCGAATATACTGTGGCTGTCTTCCTACAAGGACAATGCTCACCATGTAGATTGCTCTGTTCTCATAGTTTTGTGACTGAGCCTATCAATATGTGAATACTGTCCACTTTAGATTAAAACCACCTAAAGGGCAGACCTGGTTTGCTGATTTGCTCGGTTCAGCAAAATGTATACTATGTGGTAAGCGTTGTAATTGGCAAAGATAGGTTTCAGACTTGGCTTCTCCTTCCCAACACAATAAATCTAATATGCGATTCTGGTCACAGTTAATGTGTTAAACGGGATTTGGCTAGCATCTATGCTATGAGGAAAACTAAACACTAAAGCAGAGAGCTGCCCTCTGCTGATTCAAGGGAAAAAAAAAGGCTTACTAGCATCATGAGTTCAAATTCATAGTCTGTAGCAACTTATAAAGGAATCTGAAGTGTCAGCTCTGGTTTCAGATGCTCTGAGGATTTCTTCTCCACTTAGGAAAAAAAAAAGCCCTTTTTTTTAGATTATACAATTTTTTAGATTATACATATTCCTTTTCTTTCATATGATAACTGAGGAAAATCAGTCATTTCTTCAAAAGTATAAGAAAAATGACTGATAACCCTACCGTGTAAAGATAACCACAAATAACCTATTTTATATTTCCTTCTCATCTGTATAAGCATGCATACACATATATAAATATTATGTTTTCCGAAGTTAGTAACATAAGATTCTGTATCTTGCTCGCTTCACTGAACACTAGCATTTTCCTGTCATTAAATACTCTTTGAAACCTCATGTCTCATGGCTGAATACTTCACTATAAAGGTACGTCGTTAATTTATTAACCAAGTTCCTTCTGTGCCCAGACAATGTCTTCATGCCTTCCTGCTCCTGCTTCCTCTTCTTGGACACAGGATGCCTCCCTTGCGGTTCGGTTGGCACCATGTGGCTGAGGTCTAGCCAATGGAATATGGGAGAAAGTGGCCCTGGTCTTGCCTTCAAGCCAGTCTGCATCATCGTCCCTCCCTCTCTTCTCCTACTGCAGCAGTTCGGGCAGCCCCGCGTCCACGAGGCATGGCTATCACCGGGAAGCAGCCTCCATCCTAGAGGCACCACTTGTAAGAGGGGAGAACATCAACTGGCATCAGATAGGACCTGAGTGAAAATCAAACCTGTGTGTGCTCTTGCACACAGCCTAGGGGGGCCTTAGGTGAAGATAACGTAAGACCTGTAAGTTGTTCCCAACTTTCCAGTATTGTAAGTAAATAGCAACATCTTGGTTATTGCCAATTGTGTTGCTATAATAAGTAAGACCTGGTAGGATTTTCCCCCTATTTTAAATAAGCAAATAGTTATGATTAGAAACTCAGGTCTGTCTGTTCGTGATGGATAAAGCCCACAGTTGCCAAGCGTGGCCCAATTACACACTACATTCAGATCAGTGTGTCCCATTTTTGGGAGGGAGTCATCATAGCATTTTAAATTTTAATTTTTCTTGGGCGCCCGGGTGGCTCGGTCAGTTAAGCGTCTGCCTTCAGCTCAGGTCATGATCCCGGGGTCCTGGGATCGAGTCCTGCATCAGGCTCCCCGCTCGGTGGGGAGCCTGCTTCTTCCTCTCGTACTCCCTGCTCGTACTCTCTCTCGCTACCTTTGTCGCTATCTCTCTCTCAAATAAATAAATAAAAATCTTTTAAAAAATTTTAATTTTTCTTACTAAATAATATATTTATGTACACACAAATTCAAAAGATACAAAAGGGTAGAGTCAAAACTCTCCCCTCTGTTCCTCAGTCACCTAGTTCTCTTCCCCAGAGGCAATTAATTTGGTTTCTTCTATGTCCTTAGAGAGATTATAATTAATTACAACTTGCATGTAACAACCAAAATAAATAACAAATAAGGTCCCTTCTCAGTCAAGTAGGGCATTCTTTGATTTTTAAAATTATTACTTTTTATGGTGGATATTCCTGCTATAAACATTGGGGTGCAGGTGCCCCTTCAGATCACTACGTTTTGTATCCCTTGGGTAAATACTTAGTAGTGCAATTGCTAGGTGGTAGGGTAGCTCTATTTTAAATTTCTTGAGGAACCTCCATACTGTTTTCCAGAGTGGCTGCACCAGCTTGCATTCCCACCAACAGTGTAAGAGGAGGTTCCCCTTTCTCCGCATCCTCACCAACATCTGTCATTTCCTAAATGGTAATTTTAGCTATTCTGACTGGCGTGAGGTGGTATCTCGTGGTTTTGATTTGTATTTCCATGATGCCAAGTGATGCGTAGCATTTTTTCATGTGTCTCTTGGCCATTTGTATGTCTTCTTTGGAGAAGTGTCTGTTCAGGTCTTCTGCCCATTTCTTGACTGGATTATTTGGAGGGTATTATACTAAGTGAAATAAGTCAATCAGAGAAAGACAATTATCATATGTTTTCACTCATATGTGGAATATAAGAAATAGCACAGAGGATCATAGGGGAAGGGAGGAAAAACTGAACGGGAAGAAATCAGAGAGGAAGTCAAACCCTGAGAAACTCATGACTCCAGAAAACAAACTGAAGGTTGTGAAAAGGGAGGTGGGTGGAAGAATGGGGTAACTGGGTGGTGGGCATTAAGGAGGGCACGTGATGTGATGAGCACTGGGTGTTATACGCAACTAATGAATAATTGAACACTACACCAAAAACTAATGATGTACTACTATATATTGGTTAACCTGAACTTAAATAAAATAAATAAAAATAAAATTATTACTTTTTAAAAATAAAAACATTCATGACAAAAAGCCAGGCTACACAGACAGGTCTAAAATGAAAGCACAAGACTCCCTTACACACCACACCTCATTCTTAGACCTTCTCCCCAAGAAAAACCACAGTTACCGATTTCTTATAATCCTACTCAAACATTCTTATGTATCTATCTCAAAAACGTTAACAAATTAAATAGGTGCATAGACATACCAAATACACATTTCTGACTTTTATTTTTTTCACGTAAGTATATATCTTGAGTGTTATTTCCGTAGCAATACCTACAGATAGATTTCTTTCTTTTGAAAGGATAAATCATAAAGTTTTCCATCTTCTATTGGAACATCTTTAGGCTGTTGCTGGTTTGCTGCTATTACAATGTCCTATTTTCCCCCTAGAATCCCCCCATTTTCCCCACAATGTTTTTTTAATGAGTGTTGGAGTGTGTATGTTTGCGTGTGTGTATTACAATTCTGCAACTATGAACATTTGTAAGCCTAAATTTCCAGTCGCATAGAACATTCTGTCTTTCTAAGAACAGGGGAGAGCTTCAAAAGAAATTGTCATTCTTTTTCAGAAAGTTTACACCTTCATCTTTAGGCATCATTTTCCAAAAATTTTGAGGAAGACAAGTTCTTATTTTTATTTTTGCTACAAGATTTAATAACATTGCCTGAATAACATTTCTCTCCTTTTTGGGTGTTTCATCTTATTCTAGTCTAGCACGGTTATTTTGTATTGAATTTCAGCGAACATTTCTCCTAAAATGCCTTGGGTGTGTGGAAAGTACCTGAGCATTATTCCAAAGTGACTAAGCATCATCTGATATTTGGTAATGGACAAAATAATTGCTGTTGTGTTAGAACTGGATGAAGATGGTGACATTTGAGAAGCTGAGAAGCTTGAATACAGAAGTGAGTGCCTTTGGGAAGTTTTCATTTCAATCTAGGTGAAATTAAACACAATGGAATCATGAAGATGAAGATATGGCTTACTGTAACTCCCTCAAATAAATTTGTTTTTGGCATTTGAACAAAGTTTAGAGGAAATACAAAGGTAAGTTTGACCATTCCTCTTTGTTGCTTAAAACTCTGTCCTTTATATTATAGTGCTATTGATACGTATAAATCTTCATTCTAAAGTGATGTTTAAGACAACAGATTGACCTTACATGATTTCAGTAGGTTCTCATCAATTTCCAGATTGAAGTCAGAGGCAAGTATATTTCAATTGTTTTAAAAACTAGACTATTTCCAGAATATTTTATTGGAAAGAAATCTAACATGGCAAAGGAAAGGAGTTCACACAACTTTCCCTCAACAAGCTAGTCACTCAGCAGGTGAAAATACAACTACAGGAGTGCCACTTTTAGTCATTGATGGGTAACTCCTTCTTAAACGGACCCTCCTTCACATAACAATATAAAGCACGAGAAAAAGTATTTTTATTTTTTATTATTTTTTTTTAGAAAAAGTAACTTAAAAAACCCACATCTAAATCAAGTGGAGAATAACCAACAGCAGAAAGATTTTCGGGGTGGAGAGGGGTGGGTGTCAACACTTGGAGGAAGGGAAAGAGTCGGTTTCCTACATTTTATAACCTTTAGTCTGAGACTGACCCAAGTCTGTGTAGTCAGGGGGGTGTCTAAAAACTCTGTTAGAAAATACACAATATTTCTGGCTTAAAGAACCAGAGGTCAGAGTTTGGGGCAACCATACCTTTTGGAAAGTGACGGAGGAAATTGCAGAAAAGAGAGAGCTAGAGAGTTTAAAGTCTACATCATGCATAATATCTGAAACGTGCTTATGCAAGAGAAACTCAAAGCAGCCCAGCTAAGCCCCAAAAAACTGAACTCGGACTAGAGCTACTATTTACTGAAAGCAACATCAAGTTTGCAGCTTTCGTTTAACCATGTGAATTGTCCATTTAAAAAGAAAACCAATGCCATTGGCAGAATATAACAGAATCCAGTCTTCATAACATTAGCTTTACAATGTTCAGGTTACAATCCAAAATTACTTGGTAACACTTCAATAAATAAATAAGTAAACAAACAAACAAACCAGGAAAATGTGATCTGTTCTCATAAGAGAAACAATCAATGGAGACTGACTCCATAATTATCTAAATACTGGAATAATCAAGCAATGCTTTAAAAAAGCAGCAAGTATAACAACGCTCAATGAGGTAAAAGAAATATGCCCACAGGAACTAAAAAATAGGACGTATCAGTAAGGAAATAGAAAATATTTTAAAAAGAATAAATAAATAAAAATTCTAGAACTGAAATATACATCTTTTTTTTTAAAGATTTTATTTATTTATTTGAGAGAGAGAGAATGAGAGAGAGCACATGAGAGCGGGGAGGGTCAGAGGGAGAAGCAGACTCCCTGCCGAGCAGGGAGCCCGATGCGGGACTCGATGCGGGACTTGATCCTGGGACTCCAGGATCATGACCTGAGCCGAAGGCAGTCGCTTAACCGACTGAGCCACCCAGGCGCCCTGAAATATACATCTTTTAAACAAAACTTGCTGGATAGAATTAATAACAGAATGAAGATGGTGGGAGAGAAGTCAGCAAACTTAAAGATAATTCAATAGAAATTATCTAGTGTGAAAAACACAGAGGGAAAAGATTTAAAACAATAGAGGGGCACCTGGCTGGCTCAGTTGGCAGAGCATGTGACTCTTGATCTCAGAGTCATGAGTTAGAGTCCCACACTGGGTGTGGAGCTCACTTAAAAAAAATTAATAGAGCCACATGTGTATTTGTGACTATATGAAGAGATCTAGCATATTTGTAACTAGAGTCTCAGAAAGAGATGAGAAAGACAGTGGGGCAGAAAAAACATTTCAAGAAGTACTGAAAATTGCTCACATATGGTAAAGGACAAATTTGCAAATTCAAGAAGATTTGCAAATGCCAGGCAGGATGAATAATGACAAACAACACATTATATATACACAGTGATCTGAATAACTGATGATATATCAGAAACAATGGAGGCCAGAAAACCATAGAACAACGTCTTTAAATTGTGGAGTTAAAAACATCATCAACCCCAAATCCTATATCCAACAAAAATATCCCTCACGGATGAAATGAAATAGACATTTTAAAATAAAACCAAGAGAATGTACTCCAATGGATCTGCACTAAAACAAAAATGCTAAAGGCAGTTCTTAAGGAAATGAGATCAAGTGGAAAAGTAGATCTTTGAGAAGGACTGAAGAATACTGAGCAAGGTAAATATGTGGGTAAATATAAAAGACCATTTGTCCTTTTAATTTCTTTAAAATACATATCACATTGCAGGTTTTATTTTGTTGTGGATATAATACATTTTACAACTATAATGTAAAGGACAGGTGGTGCGGTTAAATGCACGTATTAGGTGAAATAGTACAATATTATCTAAAGTAGACACTGAAAATTAGTCTATATATTGTAATTCACAGAGCAAACACTAAAAAATCGTACAGAGGAATAACAAAAACCAAAGACAAATTAAAATAGAATTCTAAAATATATTCACATAAACCAGAGGGAACAAAAAAGAAAACATATAGTAAAATGGTAGGCTAAACCCAACCATATCAATAAATGCCTTAAACAAAAGTGTGCTACACACTCTCTATCAAATTAAAATGTAGAGACTATCAGATTGAAGTTTTTTAAGAGTCCCAACTACATATTGTCTGTAAGAGATGCTATTTAAAATATAGATAGGAATGTAGACTTATTTCAGATTAGGTTTGGCAAATAGCTTTCAAAAGTCCCAAAAGTTCCCATCAAATTCTCTCCAAGTACTATCCCCATTGTATTAATGCTCTATCCTTTAGCATTAACTACGTCACTCATATTTGCTAATTCTCATAAATGCGAGCCAAGAGAATAAAAGCAGTGATCTAAACAAACACATATTCAACATTCTCCCTAAGCCCATGGGGGGGAAAAGTAAAAGATCCAGAAAGTTCTCTCACTGTCTGGTTTCTGATGATTTCTAGAACACAGTGTGAATACAATTAGAATATCCAGGAGAGGGTAGGAGGTGTAAAATTGATCAATTAATCCATCAATCAATCGATCAATATCTAGTTCAAACAAAAAACTCTTTTAGAGCTAGTAAGGATAATGTTATCCCTCACTGAAATTCACTTAGCAGGCACTGAAAGGAAAGCAATTCATAATTAAGTAATTATAAGGAATCCCCTGAAATTATAAAATGTGAACGTTCCATGTGGTTCTCTAACACTCAACATCTTGCTTCGCCATTGCTGGGTCCATTTTATATATATGAAGCTGGAAGTGATAGATGTCTCTTAACTAACCAAGCTTTATGATGTATCAGACTAAAAAATTTTCTGGAGTCCTATTTAGTTTTTCACGAGAATACATTTACAAAATAGTATTTTCATTTCCATTAAGTTTTCTTAGAAACAATGCCAGTATCACCCACAATCATACTTTAAGCAGCAACATCATAGCAGCATACTTTATGACCTAAAAGTGAATCTTTAAAATATCAAATGTGATATATTGCCCCCCAAATAGAGAATTCTTATCCATGAGGGCAATTATGGATCAGCATCTCCTACTTACCTGATGAAGCCCCTTTCTTCAGGAAACTCCCAGTTCCTTCCAACTCCATCAGGGTGGTTACCAAACACTGCCAAACATGTAATTTTAGATATTTGTAGTAGTTGAACAAACAGAATCGTGATTATATTTCACAATTCACATAACTGATTTCTATACCCATACCCAGATCTATAGCTAGTGTCCCTGACAGTTACGGAGCTGTTTTTCTTCCAAGAAGTTGGATAGGGTAGGGGTACATCCCACTCGTGCCTTTCTATAATAGTTCCACAGATGAGACCTTCTGGTGGTTGATGGATGATGAGGGAGGATAGATCAAGGATCATTTCCTAGGTCTTTTGATTAGGTGTCTAAATTAAAGTCTGGGCCATTCACTTAATATAAAAGAATCACATGGGGGAAAGTGAAGTGTTTGAACTTGGACATATTGATTTTGATGTACAAATAAGGTAGCCTGGAATTCACATGAAATAACTGCAATCAAAGGAAGATTCGGGGTCATCAGTGCACAAGTGATCACTGAATTCAGGAGCATGGATATGTTCATCCAGGAGACTGTGGATTCAGAGAAGAATATCAAGGATGGAGCCCTGGACACAGCAATGTCTAACGGAAAACAAGAAGGCCAAGAAGGTGATGGGGAAGAAAGTCAGGGAAAGGGGGTTAGTGGCAAGAGTTGTGCTACTGAATTCAAAAGGAAGAGAGAACAGTGGGCAGGAGGGTCAAATGGAGCAGAATGAATATGCATTTTCCCAACATAATCTTGTGAATGCTAAACAAGGAAAGGTATTTCCCCTCTTAGCTTAATGCCTCTGGTATCTTTGTCTTTTTCATTTCAGCTATTTTCGGGCTAATTTTTAAAACTAACCTTCAGAATACGTATGTCATGCATGCTTATGTATCAGTTTGCTAGGGCTGCTATAATAAATTACCACAAATTTGGTGGCTTAAAAAATTTTGTTCTCTCATAGTTCTAGAGCCCAGAAGTCTGAAGTCAAGGTGTTGGCAGGGTGAACTCCTTCTTATTGAGTAAGGAAAGGGTTAAGTACAGGCAGGGCGAGACAGGAGGCCCCTGACTAGGCTCTGAAACTATTCCTGGCTGGCAGAGAGGCTAACGTAGAGTGGAACAAGAGATAAGTGAACAGGGGCGCCTGGGTGGCTCAGTTTGTTACACGTCTGCCTTTGGCTCATGTCATGATCTTGCAGGGTGGGGTGTCTTGGATGGAGCCCTGCATTGGACTCCCTGCTCAGCGGGGAGCCTGCTTCTGCCTCTCCCCCTACTCATGCACTTTCTCTCTCTGTCAAATAAATAAATAAAGTCTTTAAAAAATATATCTTAAAAAGAGAGAGAGAGAGATAACAAACCAGACCAGCTGGCTCTGGATGTTAGCGGGGTTTTTTTGTTTGTTTGTTGGCAACTACATTGTAACCACAGAAAATGACCAGACCTCAAAGAAAAAGTAAGCCATTAGGGATGCTATCTATAGTCTTTGCTCAAAGCAAGATGGCACAAGCATCTCAAGGCCACAGGCTTCCTGGTCAGTTCTTAATAAAAGACTGTCAGTAAAAGCCCACAGTGGCAACCCATTCGGGACCCCTCTCACTCTAGAGAGCTGTTTTCCTTTCCTTTCTATTCTCACCTTCACTTAATAGAAGTTCACTTCACTTCACTCTTTCGTGTCCGTGAGATTCATTCTTCCACTCCAGCGAGAACCCTGCGATCCTGCAACATTAGGGTCTCAGAGGGAGAATCTGTTCTGCACCTTGCTCCTGGCTTCTGTGGGTGGCCAGCAATTCTTGGCATTCTTTGGCTTGAGGCAGGATAACTCCAATCTCTGCCTCAGTATTCAGACAGCATTCTTCCTGGGTGTGTGCGTCCAAATTTCCCTCTTCCTATAAAGACAGCAGCCATTGGATTAATATAGTAGGACCTCATCTTAACTTGATTAAATCTACAAACATATTTCCAAATAGGGTCATATTCTGAGGTTCTGGCTCGACATGAATTTTTGGAGGACATTATTCAACCGAGTAGAATCACAAACTTACAGGTGCTATAGCTACTAGACTTTAGAAAGAGGGATAAATTTAAGCTATTAGAATGGCACACAAAATAAAGAAATTGTATGTGGGCACCTGTTGGAGGAGGTCATTGAGAGGACATGACCTCCCATTGACCTATGAATTGGACCTGGGGAAGCAGAGGTTCCTCACCACCTTCTCTGTCCTTGGAATGTATGTTCTGCCCACAGTGGAACCACTGCAAGGACACTACCTTAACAGAATACTGTGTTATTGAGACCATCTGGACTCTACGCTGACTGAACCCAGGTAAGGCTTCTACAGAAACTCTCAAGATTCTGGCCGGCAGGGGCAGAGATCTATTCATCTTGCTGCTGCCCAAGACAAGCCTTGTATGTGAGCTCCCTTGCTTATTAAACCTGATACCAATCTGGAGTGGTCTGCCTCTTTCTTTGGTCTTTCCTTCCCTCCCAGCATGGGGTCAGTTTTGAAAGTCACAGCAGGCGTTCCCAAGGTTGGAACCAACAGCATGGAATTTTTTGCAACTTAGTTTCCTTCCGTTGTAGTAGGAGCTCAAAGTAAGTTAAGACTCACTTTGTAAAAATTCTTCACACTCAATATTTTTTAATTTGGCATCACATCTGCTCTGAGACACATCCCCCAGAACTGTTTCTATAAAGAAGAAATTAAAATTTTTTTCACTCACTAAAACATAGAATCAGAAAGCTTTTCCAACCCTTTGGGATCTGGCCTGGTAGTTTCCATAGCCGAGCAGATGGCTAAACTAATGGACACTTTAAAACTCTGGAAGTAATGAGGTGTGGCAAAGGACCATACGTTTCTTTAGACAAAAGTACCTTCTCTTCATTTTCACCAAATATTTACACTGTACCATGGTCTTTGTGGCACCATTAGGTAGTAAATGTATTGAGGCCTAAAACAAAATTCTCTCCCTGGGGTGACACTGGAAGGAGAAAAACTGCACAACCCAGAAGTAACATTTGGGCTGATTCTGACATATTTTGAGCCATTCGGTCAATTCAAGAAGTGATTCTAAGATAGGATATGATTCACGAGCAATCCTTCTTAATCACTCCTGGGTTCCTTCCCCTCCTACAGTGCTTGGCTTTCATGATACTGTCCAGGGTCCCCAAACCGGACCAGAACAGGTCTAGCAAAGCTCCATGAATAATCCTCCAAACTATCAGGCATCCCAGTCCTCCAGACACCAGAACACCACCCTCTCTTCTCTGGCCCCTATCTGTCCTCCACTCTCTTGGGAGTTTCCCACCTGAAATCTGAAACTGGCCAGTACTTGGAGGGCAGGGAGCGACCTGGCAGAGACACTGGCAACTCCGGGGTGTAGGTGCAGTTTTAATAAGCAAAGGGAACTTAGGGAGGAGGCTCATCTTCAGTGCCAACAAGGTGAGCGCATCCCTGCATCCCTCTGCCAAAGCTTACAAGTTGATGCAGAGGCCTGAACTAGGCTTGCTCAGGTATACCCTGTAGGTGTTCTCAACACTAGGACACTACCTCAAGGCTATGACCGTGGTGCAGCCCCTGGGAGCCCAACGGGCAAGCAGAACCCACTTTCCAAGGACAGGGGAAGGGGTGAGGAGCCTCAGATTGTCCAGGTGCAGCTCAAGGGTCAACTGGAGGTCATGTCTTTTCCATGACTTCCCCCAGCAGAGCAGTATTAGGATGGTCTCCATTCCAGCTCAAGTCCACAGGGCCCTCCATAGTCCAACTCGTAATTATAAAGAGGCGCCAATACGTATTTCAAAGGCTCTGTATTTGAAATACGAGTTTCAAAGACTGGATGGCATTTTTTGAGAGGAAAGGCAAGTAGTAGCCTACATGACTCTTTTGTGAAACAAATGCTTTAGGACTGTTGCTACAGATGAAACTGTGAGACAGAAGCGTTTCTAGATAGGAGCGAGAACCAGGGTCTTAGAACTGTTCAAACACCTTTTAACTGCTCTGGCCGCCTAATGGACACACAGTCCGAAGTTTGGCAGGAGCGCTTGTCTCCTGCCCGAAGATTTTCTGCCAGGGAGCCCAGGGTTCTGTCTCTCGCTTGGGATCACAAGTGGCCGCGCGCGGTCACCGCAGCTCCTGGGTCCCGCGGCTGCCCTCAGCGTCCCGCCGCCTCGGGGCCCGCTAGCCCCGGCAGGAGAGGCTGGCGCGCGATGCTTCCCTCGGCCCCGCAGAGACTTCGGTTCCACTTTTCCTTTCCAGGCCTCTCCCACTTCCTTTCCCACCGCTCCCCGCCCGTCCGACCGCCAAGCCCGGGCCGCACCTCCGCGGTGTCGTCCGCCTCCCGCAAGGTCCCAGCCGATTCCCCCCGGGGACTCAAAGGGGGAGAATTCCTGTGGGTCCCAGGAGTGCCAAGAGTGCGCAGCAGGACGGGAAATTGCAAAAGTCCTCAGCCCTCTGCCCTCCCCCGCGGTTTTCCCGTAATGCCCGCCCCTCGGCGCTCGCCCCGCGGCTGATTCATAGCCTGGGCGCGGGGCCGCCCCTGCACGTCCACACCGGCGTCCGCACCCGCGGCCCCGCGCCGCCCAGGACCCGGCCCGGCCCGCGGAGCCCTCCGCCCGCCCGCGCGGGGTGAGTACCGCGGCCGCCCGCCCGCCCTCTTCCGCGCTCCGCCGCAGCCTTCCCCGCGACCCGCCAGCTTTTCCCCGCGCGCGGCCCTGGCGCGGCGCCCGGAGGGATCCCACAGCTCGGTAGCCCCTTCCCGGGGTCTGCCCGGCCGGACGCGGCGCGGCGCACGGCCGCCCGCCCGCCCTGCGCGGCGCCGCCTCTGCTCCGCGTTTGCTTTGGCTCGCGGTTCGACCTGCTCCGGGACGGTGTTCGGAGGGGTCCCCGCCTCTGGCCGGCCGACCCGCCCGGCGAGTAACACCGAAAGAGCTCATTCTTCCCGGAGCGCACGCTGCCGGGCCCGCCGCGGCGTTTGTACCCGGCGGGAAGTTCACGGTCCCGTCGCTGCTTCCTCAGTAGTCGGGGATGTTTATTGAGTTAAAATTCCCAAGTAACCCACTTTTGCCTCTCTCCCAACACATCGCCACGGGAGTTAATTGTCCCCAACCACCCCCGCGCCCCCTGAACGCCCCCCTAACGTTGCCTCCGCTGCGCGCTGTCCGTGATGTCCTTCCTTCCCGTCTGCGTTTACACCTGGAAGTGGGCGGCGCTCACACCGGGGTGCCGCCTGGAGATCCCGGGGGCGCGGTGCTGCGGGCAGGCACCTAGTCTCCTCTGCCACGAGAATGCAAGGAGCACCGAGCTGGCCTGTTGAGCAGCGGGAGACGCGGAAATGCAAGCGCCCCACCCCTCACCCGCATAGAGCGGTTCAGGAACTTTCCAAGACCTGGAGCGGGCCGCGGTGATTCCGAAAACGCCGCGTGGCCCAGGGCTTTGCCCCTGACACCGTGAGTCTTTTATTGATACTCCTGGGCCTGTCCTTCTCAGCCCGTCCGTGCCTGCCCGCATGCATCCTGCCTGCCTGCCCCGTGGTGGGAAGCGCGCGTTTGGGTGCCACTGAGCAAGGCCACTTGGTAACCGACAGGCTGGAAGACACTCTGTGAATAAGCTTATGCTCCAACTCAAGAGGGGTAAATGTGGGGGTCACTGTAGAGGATGCGATCGGAGTGAGTGTGGTATATTTGATTTGAGCTGGAAGGAAAGAAGCTTGGGGTATTGTGCCCGAGTCTAACGCTGACTTTGGGACTGGGCTGGAGTTACTCCTCTGGTCAGCCTTGCGCCGAATAATGATGGTTCACACTTAGATGTGGCCCAGGTGCTGTTCTAAGTACTTTACACATGCCAGCTCACATAAGCTTCACCAGTGAGCTAGGTAGTAGTTTTGTCATTCTCCTTTTCTCAGTGAGGATACCAGGGCCTAGAGAAGTTCAGTAACTTGTCTGTGGTCACACAGCAAACAGGTGAGAGTCAGGAATTGGCTCAGGCTTCTGCTTATAAGCACTATGCTGTGCCTTCCAACTCTAGGACCCTCTTTGGAGTGGTCCTGGAAGTGGTGCTCCATTACTGCCCTCCTTTGTCTCTCTCCTGGGCTGCTTTAAACTGCACCCAGACACCCTTGGGACTGAAGGGCCCCAGACTGAGCTGCGCCTCAGAATCTATCTTTTTAAAGCACTGGACTCCCACTTTCCTATCTAGAATCTTCAGGTCATGCCCAGTTTGTGTCTGCCCTGGTGGCATTCAGAAGTATTAGAAGCCAATAGTGGCGAGCTCACCGCTTGATATTTGATTGCTGGACAAGGTTAATTCGCAGCTGTAACTTGCCCCCTGGTGACTTACATCTTTGTCGCAGTTCTGCCTCTTGTTGTCCCAGCTAATGTGTCTGAGCGTTTTTGTGTCAAAGGCCAGCTTGACAGTGTCCAACAGGACTCAGGCCACGTGGGGGAAAATACTTTCTTACACACTGGGTCTCTTCCTTCTAGCCCTTTCTTTAACCTGAAAGACCAGGAGCACCTACACAGGTAGTGCGTGGAGGTGTACCAGACTCTCTGATGTTCCTTGTAACCCTTTTGTCCTGAAAAAGGAACCAAGTCAGGAAAACGACGATGGTTTTGAAAGAGAGATCAGTGGTAATATGCTTCCATAAGAGGGAGGACTATGTTTTCCTTGTGGGAACTGGGCTGGGGCATTGTTGGCTCCCTTAGAAGGAAATCCGAGTGAGTGTCCTCTTGCTCACTTACAGGAACAGTGAGACCTGGCCCTCCTTTCCCTGGAGAGGGAAACTCTCCTTGATTTCAAAAAAAAAAAGTGAAATGGGGAAAAATAAAACACATACAATATTGTGAGAAATATGCCTCCCTCCAAGCAGGCTTCTTTGTAGTTACATAAGGTGAGCGTTTCTTCCCCAGCAGCTGTCATTGGCTTCACAGCCTTCCTCCCCTTCTCATTTTAGTTCTCCAGTTGGCGCCGGAGCAACGCGGGGTTGGGGTGCCTAAAACCCCGCGTGTAACTTTGGTCTCCCCCAAAACTTAACTACTAGTAATCTACCGCTGACCAGAAGCCTTACTGATAACACAAACAGTTGATGAACACATTTTGTATGTTATATGTATGATATACTCTGTGTTTACAATGAAGTAAGCTAGAGAGAATGGGAGATGTTATTAAGAACATCATAAGGAAGAGAAAAGACACTTACAGTTCCATATTGCATTTATTGAAAAAAATCCGTGTATAAGTGGACCTGTGCAGTTTAAACCCACGTTGTTCAAGGGTCAAGGGTGCTGGTTTTTCAGCATTTATTTATTCCAGGTTGTCCGAATTTCATTTTTATGTTTTAAAAGTAATACAAATAATAACTGAATATGTTCTCATTCAGAAAAATAGAGAAGCATATAGAATGAAGTGTAGAACTACCATGGTCACTCCTACTCCCACTCAGAAGAGGAAAGATGAAGTTTGGTAAATAGCATTCTGAGATTTTATTTTGTTTTCTATGCATTTGCATAATAATGTATCCATACATATATCTTAATATATATAAATGAGATCTTACTATACATTGTGCAGCTTACTTTTTCATTTTCCAAGTCTTAGAGATTTTCCCATGTCAGTACAAACCCTTTTGTTAAAGGCTGCATGTTATTCTAAATTAGAAATATAATTTATCCATTTTTTTCCCTTATTGGACATTTGGATGGTTTAAAATTAGTCAGCATTGGCAACAGGACTTCAGGAAAGACTGTGCATTCATCTTTGTGTGTCGGCCTGAGTATTTCTGTGAAATAGAGTTCTAGGGTCAAAGGGTTGGTCCATTTTTCCACTTGAATCCTTCAAATCATAACACTGCGCCACCCCAGTCCTAATTTAAAATCAGTGCATGAGAATCTGTTTCTGTCATCCTTCCCATCAGCCATTATCTTTTTTTGTTTATTTAAATTTTCAAATCTGGTAAATGAGTGAAACCCAATATGGCATTTTAATTTGCGTTTTGCTGATTACTACTGCAATTTAATGTCTCTTAATGTTTATGGGTCATGCGTGTCTTCTGTGAATTACCTGTTCCTGTCTTTTGCTCGTCTTTCTATTGAGTTGCTTTTTCTGATTCCTGTTTATTGCCGAAGCTCTGTACCTATTCAGGATCTTAATCCTTTGTCTGTTGTAGATGATTTAAATATTTCTTCTAGTATGATGTTCTTTTTTTTCCCACCAGTGTTTTTTGTGGTAAAATACATAATATAAAATTTGCCATTTTAATCATTTTTAAGTATACAGGTCAGTGTTTTAAATACACTCATAGTATTGTGCACCCATTGCCAACATTCGTCTCTAGAACTCTTTCCATCTTGTAAAACTGACACTCTGTGCCCATTCAACATAACTCCCCATTTCCCCCGGGCCCCAGCCCCTGGCAGCTGGCATTGTACTTTCTGTCTCTCTCAATTTGACTACTCCAGGTGCCTCCTGAATGGATGAATCATATAGCACTTTTCGTTTTGTGACTGACTTATTTCACTTAGCAAAATGTCCTCAAGACCATCCATGTTGTAGCTGGTGTCAGAACTTTTTTCCTTTTAAAAAATGAATAATATTCCATTGTATGCATATACCACATTTTGCTTATCCATTCATAGTGCTTTTGTTTTAAACTATCTTTTGCTTCACAGACGTTTTAAATATTTGTGTAATCAACTCTGCAATCTTATGATTTTTTTACAAGATTTTATTTATTTATTTTTACTTTAGAGAGAGAGAGCTCGAGCGAGCAGTGGGAAGGACAGAGAGGGAGGGAGAGTATCTCAAGTCAGACGCTGCGCTGAGCTCAGAGCCCTCCACGGGGCTCAATCTCATGACCCTGAGATCATGACCTGAGCCGAAACCAAGGGTTGGTCGCTTAACTGATGAGCCACCCAGGTGCCCTGCAATCTTATGATTTTTGTGCTTCATCTGGCTTAGGGAGATCTTTTGCACCTAAAAATTATTTTGAAAATTATCTTATTTTCTTCTAATACTTTTATTGTTTTGATGTATACGGTTAGCTCTTTACAGTACCAGATTTTTGTATGAAATAAAAGGTAAGGATGTAACTTAATTTCTTTCTAAAGTTTTAGGCAGTTCACCCAACACCATTTCTTTAAGTATCCGTCTTTTTTCCAACTCACTTGAAATTCTGTTTTTATAGTAAAATAAATTCCTATTCATACAAGAGTCTATTTTAGGACTCTGTTTGGTTCCATTGATCTGTTTTGTCTCTTCTTAGCCCAGTACCACCCTGTGTTAAATGCTACAGCTTTGTTTTTATATCTAGTCATATATATTTGTTTTTTTTCCCAAAAAATTCTTTTAGAAATGATTCTCGTACATTTTCTCTTTTGTATAAGCTTTACAAATTGTCAAATTTTGAAAAATCCTTTTGGAATTTTTGTTAGGCTTTCTTGGGTTTATTTTATTTTATTTTATTTTTAAGATTTTATTTATTTATTTGACAGAGAGAGACAGCAAGAGAAGGAGCACAAGCAGGGGGAGTGGGAGAGGGAGAAGCAGGCTTCCTGTGGAGTAGGGAGCCTAATGCGGGGCTCAATCCCAGGACCCTGGGATCATGACCTGAGCTGAAGGCAGACACTTAACGACTGAGCCACCCAGGTGCCCCAGGATTTCTTGGGTTTATAATTGTCAAAAATTCTTTGTGCCTTAAAGTCCATTGTGGTATGAGCTCCAAGGATGGAGGAAGCAGTGTGAGATAGAAAAGTGCTGTGCTTTGGGGAATGACTCACCTGGTTTCAAGTTCTGGATTAACTATGTCAACCTATGTCAAAGTCACTTTTAAACTTCTTAGCCTTCATTTCCTCATCTATGTGCATTCTATAATAATAGAATTCTCTGTATTAGAATTCTATATATTAGAAATTCTATAATAATAGAATTTCTTCCATAAGACTCTTGTGAGGACTCAATTAACAAATTCATGTAAATTGCATCGCAAAGCCCCCAGCAGAGAGTTAGCATCCAATTTGTGCTAACTAGGGTCATTTTCATATTTATTTTCATATCTGACTATGGCCTCTGCAGTACACCTCGTCATAGAAGGAATTGGTAGATCTTTCCTTTATGTATCAATAGTATCCTAGGAGACAAAAATATGTAATAGATATCAAATATAGTAGTGCTTCTCAAACTTCAGTGAGCCTATGAAATCACCTGCGGATCTTGTTTAAATGCAAATTTTTGTTCAGTAGATCAAAGGTGTGATCTTAGATTTTGCATTTCTACCAATCTCTTGGGTGATGTCTTCATCCACACTTTGAGTGTCTATAGTCTTTCTCTGGTATTTAAATTATGCTGCTAGTGATACCACTTCCTGTTGGATTAAATGTGGTTGACAGGACTTGTAAAGTGCTTTCTTTTAATATTACATGCTAAAGAACTAAATTATAGTTGTGTTGTTTCCTCTCCTCTCCTCTTTCCTCTCCTCCTCCTCCTCCTCCTCCTCCTTCTCTTCAGACGCAAGAGGGTTAGTGAGAGCACTAAAAATGATACCAAAGTTCTAGTCTTAGATCTGAAATCATTGAGGCAACTAACTATCTGGATTATTTAAAACTTGTTTTAAGATGAAGCCAGCCACATAAAATCTATCCAGTCGGAGTATAAAATCTAAAGCCGACTAAAAGAAAAGCCATAATTTCAAGTGTCTTACCAAATAGAAAAATGTAAGGCATAAGGAACACTTGGGAAAAGGTAAGATAAGAAGAACCCTTAGAAAACGTGGAATCCGGTCCCACTGTGTGAGAAGTGGTAAATGAGCAGAAGTTGTGCCATCATGAGTAAATGTTTCACACCTCATATGATCTCTTGCTCACCTCTTTCTACTCCCAGGCTTCCCAATGGGGGACTTTGAACAAGGTAGCTTCACATACCTTAGTATGTTGGTCTATCAGAAGGGAATGGCAGTATGTTTTTCTACCCAGGACATTGATTACTTTCTGTATTTGAAAATGCTTTTTTTGGGGGGGGGGGATTAGCAGAGGGAGAGGGAAAGGGAGGGAATTTTAAGCAGGCTCCACGCCTAGTGCAGAGCCTGACTGGGACTCAATCTCATGACCCTGAGATCATGACATGAGCCAAAACCAAGAGTTGGATACTTAACTAACGGAGCCACCCAGAGCCCCTGAAAATGCAGTTTTCAAGTGCCTGTATTCTCTCAGGACCTGAGAGATCACATTTTTGTACAGACACACATGACGTGCTCATAGGCTGGTCCAGTACCTAAAAAATTCCACCCGTTTTTTAGGCCTGTTGGACAGCTTTGGGTTGGATTTGAATCACAAAATACTGTCAGCTAGTTTAGCCCTGTTGGGGTATATGGTTCAAATATGAAAATAATGGAATTGCAACTACTTGCATTCGTAAATGTATGTAAAACACACACATGTTTTAAAGAACTCTATATGTTGCAGAATTACATAACATGAGAGAGTTAACTGTAATTTCCCTCATCCTGCTCACCTCCTTTATCCCATCCCAGCTCTACATTTATAAGAGTTTGTAGTTGGGTGTGTCTTTTGGGGCCAGTTTGGATCCTTGAAGTAGAAGACAGCAAGGCAGAAATAGATATGCAAGAGATTTGGGGAGAAAGCCCTGGGGAAGGATGAACGGACAAGGGAGCGGGAGGAGGCAAACCCAATGCAAGGTGACAGGGAAGAGGGAAGACTGGGAAAGAAGAGCTTCCATCTGCAATGCAGTTCTGAGAATGTTTTGCCCAAGCCAATGGGGAGACTTCAATCAAATGGTGCCTATTAGAGGAGTCCCATATTGGGCAGAAAAGGTTTGGTTTGATCTTTGGCTGGGAGCAGCCTGCAGGGACCATGGGCTCGGGTGTGGATGTGCAGTGGAAGCTGTCAGGCAGCTACGTTCCTGCAGCAGATCCTTCTAAAGAGAGTACTAAGTGGCACGGTTGCACAGTTCTCAGTTGCACGGTTGCACACTTCTCTCCCAGAGGTGTTTGTGTGCATATGCTGTTCTGGAACTTGCTTTTTCACTCCGTATTTTTTGGATATTCTTCCACAGCAGCCCATAGATGTGTTTCATCCTTTTGACCGTCTCATAGTTTTCCTTTGTGGAAATGCACCATAATTAAATTTTCAGATTCTTTTTCAAGATATTTGGATTGTTTTCATTTTCCCTAAATATTAATAATACTACAATGAATATTCTTTAAAATACATAATTTTTGTGTATGGACACACATATATGAGCGTATTATCTATAGGACAAAATTCCAGAAGTAGGATTTCTGGATCAAAGGGAATGCACCCTGAAATTTTAATAGGTATTGCCAAATGATCTTGATAAAGTCGTGCTTTTTGACCTTGATAAAGTTGTGCTTTTCGACCATCAGTGAGTAACAATGCTTGCTTCTTCAAACTCTTATCAGTGCTAGGCAATAAAACCTTTTTAGGCTTTGCCAGTTGGACACCACATAGACACACATGCAGACATACAAACTACTGTTATAATTTACATTTATTTAATTATTAGTGATATTGTCTAGTTTTTCCTTATTCCCTTCTGGTTACTGATATTTCCTTTTTTGTGAATTACATATTCATATCATCTGCCGGGCTTTCTATGGGGTTGCTTATCTGTTTTTGATTGATTTCTAATTTCTAAGAGCTCTTTGTATTTTAGGGGATAGTAACCCTTTGCCATAAGTATTGAAACTATTGTTCCCAGTTTCTTTTTGGGCCAATTATAGCACTAAAATTTTTGCAATGTTCATTTAATCGTTGTACGATCTTTATTGCTTCTAGGTTTCATATCATGCTAAAACAGATTATACAAATATTCTAGTAATTTTAATGATCCTTTTACTTGTATTTATACCTTTGTTCATCTGGAATTTATTTTGTTGAGGGGAGTTGGGCAATAGCAATAATGATAAAAATTAACAATAATTGGATTTTCTAGGTATAGGTTCTCATAATCTCATTTAATCCTCATGCCAGTCCTATGAGGTAGGTTCTTTATTCTCATTTTACAGGAAAAGAAACTGAAGCCTAAGTGGGTAAAGTGCCTTGTCCATGTTGATAAGATTATTAAGTGCCAGAGTAGTGATTTGACCCTCAGCAGTCTTAACATCAGAACCCCGGGGAACTTGACTATTATGGCTTCCTTTTCCCACAAATGTCCAGATTATTGTTCCAGGGAATAATCTGTCTCTTCTCCAGTGATTTAAAATATTATTTTTTTAAAGATTTTGTTTATTTATTTGACAGAGGGAGACATTGCGAGAGAGGGAACACAAGCAGGGGGAGTGGAAAAAGGAGAAGCAGGCTTCCCGCGGAACAGGGAGCCCGATGCGGGGCTCCATCCCAGGACCCTGAGATCATGACCTAAGTCGAAGGCAGACGCTTAACGACTGAGCCACCCAGGCGCCCCATATTATTGTTAGCATATACTAAATTCCTACATATTCTTTGGGTCCAGAATATTCCTCAGATCGAGGTTTTCTCTTCCTTTCTTTGGTTTCCCTGACCACTGAGAGACTCAGCTTAAATGCTAGCTGGAGTCACAAGGTCCGGGAATCTTTAACTGAATACTGCTTAAGAAAAAGA
Organism: Mirounga leonina; assembly: GCF_011800145.1. NCBI lineage: Eukaryota > Metazoa > Chordata > Mammalia > Carnivora > Phocidae > Mirounga > Mirounga leonina. The sequence continues at coordinate 4,190,452 of NW_023270871.1, forward strand.
AAGTGAGCTGTGCATAAGCCAATTCAGCCCCAGAAATAAGGGATGACCTTACAAAACTGGTAGAAGCACTTACCCGGGTAGTTTTAGACAGAGGGGGAGGTGTGCTTGAACCTTCCTTTAGGAGGAAGGGGGTGGTGGATTGGAGTGAAGCCCAACAGGTGGTTCATCCCATGCTATAATGGCAGGAAGGGCCCCCAAAGACAAATAGCAGTGCTCATAAAAAACAAATAAAAATAGATGGATCTGGGAAATGTGGGGAACATGCAGACCTTTGTACTGCCACACAGAAGTCTCACACAGGGAGCACACACCCCAGCACACGTCCCCGGATGAACAGCTTCTTTCTTTAAGCTAGTATTTGCATATGATGTCATGCAGCACCTAGCCAATTCTGCAACGTCTGGCAACACACCCATGTTCTTGGGAAGCAAATGACTGGTCATGTTGCTTCTCAAGGGGGTTATTTATGGTGAGGAAACTTCCCAGGAATAAATATTTTAGGAGTGACGGCACGAGAAGTGCTAGTGAAGAAGGGCAGGCTTATACCCGTGGCAAAGGTTGTCTTTGGTCGTGCGTGTGGTGTTTGCACCGAGGGACATTCGACTGTGTCTTCGTTTTGCGCAGAGATGAGATTTGAATGGGAAGTTCTACAAAACGAGTGGGTAATTTTTCTTTTCTCACCTCCCTTTTTCTCCCCAGAGAAGACATGTCAATGAAACACTATGAATTAGGCAGTATTTGGCAACAGAAAAAGTGGAAGGGCCTGAAAAGGAATCTATTTAATAAAATAAAATTGAAAGCAAAAAAGAAAGAATGTGAGAAAATTTGGTACAAATTTTTATTCATTTACGAGATACTTAACTGGGTAGCAACTATGTGCTGGGACGGTGATGGACAGTGGGGACTGAGATCCAGGCCTGTCCTCAAGCAGCTCGTCGTCCGGTTGGGAATGATGGAGATCTGAAAAATAGAAATAAAGAACCGAGTTGGGCTCAGGACTGGGAAGTGTGGGCGAGGCGGGAAGGTAGTTTGGCCTTTCTGAATCCTGCCACTTCATCCTCCCCTGCCTTCCTTTTCCCACTGGACCGCGGAAGTGGCGATGCTCGTTAGGGACAGCTGTGGAGAGAGAGCCTGACGACAGAGGGAGAGGGCGCGGTGGCCGAGCTGTGGAGGAAGAGTGGCCCCCGCCTGGAGCCCCTAAGTTCCCTGGGAGACCGGCCCAAGGAGCTCACAGCGCCTCCGGCACTGGGCCCTTGTCCTCCAGGTGCTGTAGGAAAGCCTAGCCTGGGGACGCCTGGGTGGCTCAGTCGGTTAAGCATCTGCCTTCAGCTCAGGTCACGATCCCGGGGTCCTGGGATCGAGTCCCGCATCGGGCTCCTTGTTCCGCGGGGAGCCTGCTTCTCCCTCTGCCTCTCTCTATCTCTCATGAATAAATAAATAAAATCCTTAAAAAAAAAAAAAGGAAAGCCTAGCCTGGTCCCGAATGTCATGGATTTGCAGAGCGGGGCGCAAATCGGCTGCGGACCCCGCGCATCTATCTGCGCTGCCTCTCCAGGCCATCATCTGGTCCCTGCGGCTTATTTATTTTTTTTAAAGATTTTATTTATTTATTTGAGAGAGCGAGAGCATGGTGGGGGGGGAGGGTCAGAGGGAGAAGCCGACTCCCTGCTGAGCAGGGAGCCGGATGCGGGACTCGATCCCGGGACCCTGGGATCATGACCTGAGCCGAAGGCGGACGCTTAACTAACTGAACCCCCCAGGCGCCCCGTGTTGCCTGCGGTTTAAAGGCTCTGTGTATGCAGCCAGGATGATTTAAACCCCTCCCAGGACCCCTCCCAGGGACTCCCAAGTGTGTGTCCGGCTCCCTAGCTCCCTTGGACATCAAATCAGTATCTCAAATTGAGCTTGCTGCAAACAGTCTAGCCCTCTCTAGAGCCCACGATGTCTGTTCTTCTACTTTCCTATGAAGGGTAATTTCCATTCTGCCAAGGGCTCAGGCCATTTTGGGGGCCATCTGTGATGGCTTCGTCTGTCACCCCCTGTCACGTCCTGCCGGCTCTGTCAGATCTCTCCTGAATTCCACCACTGTTCCCACTTCCAGTGCCATCACCTCCTTGCCCCCTGCAACACCAGTTCCTGTTGTTCCTTGAATAGGCCCCGCACTCTCCCGCTTTGCCTCGGGGCCTTGGCACAACTTGCTCCCTCACCCCCAGGTCCTTCACTGTGCTAGTGGGGAGCTCACCAGCAAAGAGCTGGTACCCTCGGAATAGGGCGCGGGGTAATGAGAGGCCCATTTACAGGGGAGGGGAGGAGGGGGTCCACACGGGCCATGCGGTCAGTCTCCTGGGCCTTGAAAGCAGCTGGTTCAGAGCCGTTGGTGGCTGTGTTCTCCCAAAGCATCAGGCTCGGGGTCATCAGGAGAACTGTTCATGCAGCATTTCCCAAAGGCTGACACGCGTGTCTCCAGACGTTCTTCCAGCTGCTGACTCATTCTGAAGCTAACCTCCTCAGATTCACAACCTGCTGAGTGGGAGGAGGTGGGGAAGGTTGGGACTTCCAGACAAGACTGTCCCCATGCTTCTCAGGGACTCTCCTGTGATCCCCAGACCATAGAAACAAGTCCTTTGTAAAGACTCCTATTTTTCGATTTTGTTACGTGACAACTTTTATTCTTTAATTTCTGGTTACCCTTAATTCATAGGTGGCTTCTAACTTGTAGTTTTAAGTTTCTCTGTCCCTATACATTTGTTTAAAGTTTGCGACATGTGAGATTTACTTAAACTCCAAAATTTGAAAAACATTTTAAGTAGCCCTTTCCTACAGAGAACACGAGGCCCCCTACATCACTCCCCAAGTCATCTGCTTTTCAATTTACAGGATGAGATTTCCTTACAGAGAGGCACCTTGCGCTCCTCAAGATAAGTCGGTGTTAGGATAGGATCCTGTACCCACAGACTAGGATTGGAAGGACGGGTCACTTGCACGCGGAGAGTCACCCCCTTCATGTTGGCATTTCCTTTGCCTTGCCTTTGGTTCTGAGCAGAAACGATTTTCTCTTGAATTCATTTTCTCCCTGGCTTCGATATTTCGTTGTAATAGGAGCCTATCTGAAGTTGTAAGTAGAGATTTTAGAGAGGTATGAGGGGCCTGTTTGGCAAAAATGGAGGTAGTGGAAAGCAGGCTTAAAGGGCTATGAGTAAAATGTCGTTTGCAGACTTTTGCTTCTGCTGGCAATTGGGCCCGTGTGTAAGCAGATTTGACTACTGCAGGATAATTTAATGGCTGGGTGTATTCTTTTTCTGTCTTCACTGTTGTTCCCAGTTAGTGGTGGGCAGTGAAAAGGGATGATCTGGTTCACTGAATTTCTGGCTTTTGATGAAGTCCGGGTGGCCGGACAGAGGCAAAATGGACTCTGAATGGTTTCATTGCCTGTCAATGGGATGAGTCAGACTTTGAAGTAGAAAAGTGAAACTCAGGGCTTCCCTTGACTAACATACTTAGTATTGAATTAAGAACGAATTAGCCTCCTTGAGGTCATCTAGGTTCACTCTTTGTGCCCTCAGATTGTCCGGTGGTCAAAAAACCCGATGAATCAGTGAAGCTCTTTGACCTGCCGTTTACAACCCTCCTCTAAAGTGAGGAAAACCGGAAATTATCTTGAACAATGAAACACTGCCTATCTCTTTAGGTGGAATGTGCTGGGTTTTCCTCGGTGAAATTTTAATGAGGGAGACGGAAGAGTGAGGGTGACTCCTCTATAAGTAATTCATTCAGATTTATCTCTTCTGAGACCATGGTCCACTTTTTTATGTTTCACTTCTGTTTCTTTGCTTTATCTTTCTTTACCAACCTTCGCTTGGTTTGAAGAAATTGGTAGGCCACTTCTCTGTTGCCCCACGGCCTCCGCAGCACGCAGCAGTGGGCATTCATGGCTCCCACATCTGGTATTGGGCGCTCTTGGCCGGCTGCTGGCTGACCTAGGCTGCCCCCAGGGGGGCAGCCATGGTGACTCAGTCACCATGTTGACTGTTGCTCCTTTTCCTCCTGGAGGGTAGCCCAGAAATGCTCTTTTCATGCCAAAGGTGGAAACACAAAGGAGCAAGCAGAATTATACAGGGTCCTTTGAGGCCTAGGCTCCAAGTGGGTACACCATGGCTTCTGCCTCTGCAAGTCACCTGGAGCAGGGAGATATACTCTTAGTTTGGGAGGCAGGAGGGGACGAAGAAGAAGGAGAGAAGAATGGGAGCCCTTAATACCATTGTCTACCACAATGGGGTCAAAGACACCTGCTCAGAGCTAAAATTAAATAAAATGTTCCTTCTGTGTAATTTATCTTTTTCAGAAATCCAGAACCTATGGCTCTCTTTTCAGTCTTTCAGACAACATTCCTCTTGGCATTGCTGTCCTTGAGAACTTACCAGAGTGAAGGTGAGTAGTGGGAAGAACAGTAAAGAAAAAAAATCACACAGGGGAAAAAATACAAGGTGATTGGTGCTTTGGGAGGAAAGTTGCACAAGTCTTTTCTTTGGAAATTACTTGGAATTGGTGAGTAGCAATGGCTTCCTTAGTTTTGACTTCTTGATAGCTCATTGTAATAAAGCCAAACCTTAGCTCTCATTTCCTGGCCAGTGCCCTGGTCATCAGGGCACCCGTGAGTGGATCTAATCCCGCAGAACTTCGTGGTAGATATGTTGTGAGTGGCCGTCTCCAGAGGAGTTCAGTCTGCATCTTGCCGTGTAGGGTTGAGGAATACCAGACCAGAGTTGGCCACTAGGTTTGAACAAGTTGTGATGTCCTTCAACGACATTCATTGAGAAGCGATTTGCTCTAAGACAATATGCCAAGTACTGAAATGCTGTTTATGGAAAAAAGAAATAGTATTTGTCACTTAGCTACTCTCCCAGTGAGGGTATTTTTCAATAAGTCATCTTTGTAAATACTGTCAATAAGAACACTTGTAAAATGTTTATAATGACTTTGTGTATTACTTTGAACCAGTTTGAAGGTACTCAGGCTGGAGTCTATTGGTTTATAAAGTTTGTGTTGCTCTCACCTGTGTTTAACAAAGCTTTACATTTTCCTCATTCTGTGTTGATTCTTTGCTGTACTTCCTTTGTAACAGAGAGTGTGGGCATATGCTCTCATAATTCTTCTCACAATTCCTTTCTATGGATTCATGAAAGTGATGTTTACAAGAAATACCCATAGAATTTTTCTGCTCCCCTTAAAACTCTGTGAAAAGATACTTGGAAATAAAAAGGAGATTTTGTTCTGTTAATAGCTCAGTTCTCTGCCTGGTGTTCTTTAAGTCTGGGTCTGTTTCTTTTAGGTTCCGGGCACATGAGATGATGCTACTTTTTTGGCTTCTTAAAATTTGTAGTTTGTTGATAACCTTCCATAATCTGGAGCTGAAAGATGGGAATTAGGACTTCTCATCTGTAGTATGTGTACCCCCCACCCTATCTATCTTACTTGCTAAACGTGACCCAGCTGGGCTGAGGGGGTGGTCCGTACCATAGGAAGGTTAGGTCCAGCTAGAGCCCCTGATTCTCAGACGCATTCCCCCAGCTCCAGGCTCTCCAGAAGACCCTAGGCATTACTGCCAAGCTTTTAGCACAGCTCACTTCCCTAGTAAAGTCTCATTATCTGACCCAATGACGATTGATTGTGTACCTTCTACATACAAGACACTCTGTTCTCAGAAGTTCCAGTGAAGAATGTACCCATTCAGCTTCTTTTATTTAGATCAGACATTCATTACCTGCTTCTCTCTCTACCAGTCTTTGTTTTTGCTTCCAGTTTTCTCAGCTAAGCATGGCTGCTTTGCCAAGTAATCCTGTCTTTGTCCTCACACCACTTGGATCTCTTGTCTCAATGTTTGCTGTATCTGCCAAATACCTGCTAAACCTCCACTCAAAAGAGTGGGCCCCTCACCTGATGACCCAGCCAGGCTCAGGGCTGAGACTCAGATTCAGATGTCCTGGCTTCTCCCGACCAATGAGACAGAGTCCAGACTCACTTTCAGTTAGCACTGGGCTCATAACTGCTTTCATCAGAGATCGTGACTATAGCATTTGGTTGTGTTTTCTTCCATTTTCTTGTGTAAGTACATGCAGACCAAGACAGAGATGTAAATAGGCAGATTTTTTTATAGAAGTGGAAGTATACTATATATACTGGGAATATTTATACTGTATATGTACCTATTAAACTATATATAGTTTAAAGTATGTATGTTGTATATAGTGTAAATATATATACTGGGAAATTATACTATAATATGTAAATATAAAACTATATGCAGGTGAAGTATGCATATTTTAGTATGTATACTTTAATATATACTTTTTAAAACAATACAACATATGGCGAAGGTTTTTACCTTTGATCTCAAATGTTCTTTTAGAAATAACCTTCTATTTAATGGCTGTGTGATGTCCCAACTTATAAATGAACTGCGGTTTATTTTTTTAAGTAGCGTTGGGGCCCGACAGAAAGCCTGGGTGAGGAAAGTGGGAAGAGAGTCTGTGATTAAACCCCGGGCTGTCTGATCACCCACTCCTCCCTATAAAAAGAGAGCTGGGCCAGGGCCAAGAACCCGGGGTTCTGGTCTGGTTGTGTGCACTTGGGAAAGTCACTTCCTTTTTTTTAAACTCCGTTTCCTCATCTGAAAACTGATGGGGTTGGACTTAAGAATCTGTGAGGTCCCTTAATCTCTCTGACTTTACCTTGACATTTCTCACTATTTCCCAAGGAAGTCCTCAAAGGAAGTCCTTTGCTTTTGAGCAAATTATTTCTGAGTGATGTCTCTCCCAACTACCTGAGTCACTCAACACTCGCTGATAGCATACGTCAATATAGAATTCCTCTTTTACCTAAAGCATCACACGGTAGCTTTCCCGAGCTTCCAGAAATAAAGTCGATTCTGGTAGTTGACTCATCCATTTAGCAAGCAGTCACTGGGTGTCTACACTGTGACAGGTGTGTTATTGGACTTGGTTTCACCCTTGTTTAGCTCACAGTCCTCCTGGAGACAAACCCAGACCAGGTTATTACAACACGCTGTGATCAGTGCTCAAACAGAGCTTAGAAAAGCAGCCCTGGGGAGAAGAGAATGCGAAGGATGAGGAGAGATGTTAGTGAGCTATTGCTTGTCGTGTTCTTGAGAACTTGTGGAGATCCTGGGTCCGTGTAATTTGAGGTCAACATCTGCTGTGGGGAAGTGTTGTGCCAAGTGCTGGGGACAAGAGTCCTTTCAAAGCTGTCTCTGCCTCAGCCTCTGCCCTCCAGGAAGTTTTTCATCTAGAGTGTAAGACCGACTGCGTCAAATTACTATCTAGACAAAATGGAATGAGGGCAAGGAGAGCCGGCATGATTTTGCAGGCACTTGGCCTTCTCTGTGCTGTTGGTTCTTATTAGTTATTAAAAACATTTCCTCCTATTCCATAAAGGATCTGCTCTTTCATTTCCCTAAACCTCCTTTAGTTAACTTTACATTTCCCTAAACCTCCTTTAGTTAACTTACATCTTAGGCTTGGAAGACTCACCCAAACCTCCTGACTGGTTTAAGGAGAGGATGAATAATGGCTATTGTCTTTATCCAAAGAGTTGAGAAATTTTATTCACAAAGGAGAAGAAAAATCTCTAACCAAATAATAATAGAAAGTGACTACCATGTTTTGGGCTTTGAGTGTTCAGAAATTCCAACTTCATTTAACTTTGTATGAACGGTGTCTGATAAATGATTCACTCTGCCAAAGCGCATTAAGAATCAGAATGCCAAAAAAAACAAAACAAAACAAAGAACAAAAAAAACAGGACTCAGTATGCCAATTGATTAAGTTTCAGTGGGAAATAAAACTGGAAAAATAACTGGTCCTCAGCCTTTTGGTGCAAATTGACCCCGAAAACTAAATTATGCATTTTGAAGTATCATCACAGTGGAGTGCACCAGGTATCTTAGAAGACTATTTCTTATAAAATCTAGCATATCATAGGGTTCTGAAAATAATGCATTGTTTCTGAAGAACATTTACAAAATACAGAAAAGTATAAGAAAAGTATAAAAGTATAAAAAAGTATTTTAAAAAGTATAAAAAAACTCAGCCTCGCCACCCAGAAATAATGAGTAGTAACATTTTAGTTTTACTTCCCTGTATAGCTTTCTTAAAAATAACCTAAGTACTTTAAAAAATATAAAATGGAATGCACAGTCTAGTGTGGTTTTTTTTTTTTTTTTAAAGATTTTTTATTTATTTATTTGAGAGAGAGAATGAGATAGAGAGAGAGAGAGCATGAAACAGGGGAGGGTCAGAGGGAGAAGCAGACTCCCTGCTGAGCAGGGAGCCCGATGCGGGACTCGATCCAGGGACTCCAGGATCATGACCCGAGCCGAAGGCAGTCGCTTAACCAACTGAGCCACCCAGGCGCCCCTGTTTTTTTTTTTTTAAGTGTATGGAAAACGTCGAGAAAAACATGTGATTTAAACTTGGCAATGGAGAGAGAATGAGTTGGTAGGATGATGGGTTCTCAATTTCTGTATCATTTGAACATTTTGATCATGATCATGTATATGTAAAAAAAATTTTTATTGAGGGGAAATTCACATAACATAAAATTAATCATTTTATGATTAAAATGAACAAATCAATGACATTTGGTATATTCAGAATATGCAACCAGCACTTCTGTGTACTTCCAAAGCATTTTTATCACCCCAAAAGGAAACCCTGTAATCATGAAGCACTTCCTCCCAATTGTTCCTCTCCTCAGCCCCCAGCAATCACCAATTTTCTTTATCCCTCTATGGATTTACCTATTCTGAGCCCCTGTGTCTCTCCAGCTGGGGTTCTTCCTTGAGCTAAGAACATCATCACAATTATTTTATTTCACACTAAGTGCCTTGTTGGTCTCATCCACAGACTTCAGTAAATTCTCGCCAGAGGCCTTTTAAGTTTAGTGCATTGAGATATTAGCAATCATGTCTAGAGATAGGGTATGCTCCCACTTTATAGTTATTTAGTATACTATGAAATATTGACTTTTAAGCAGAAAACTCATTTTCGATTTCCAGAAATATGAAGTTTATAGGCAAGAATCATCTTTATATAGCCTTACTAGAAATTTCTAAACCAGTTAGATCATCCAATAAAGTATCTTTTTGTTTTATTTTACTGTTTATCAGTTTATTAATAGCAACAATACACAGTGTATTGTTGAGCAAGTCATTTCACTTATTTAGGCCTTAATTTATCTACCAAGTGATTTCTGAATTTCCTTGCAGACTTCCAAGATGTCTAATTCTAAGACGCACATGTGAGCATTATTTTCCAAAACTAAACAGTGGTGATATTGACCAGTTTATTATCTGTGACTATTCAGTTGTGTTCCTATTAAATGTTATTTCATATCTTGTTTTTGGTCTTTCAGTCTTGTCTGAACCTTTGCCATGGGCCCCTGAATCCCTGAAAGTTTTTATCAATTCTACACATCAGTGTTTGCATTTACAGTGGAGTGTCCACAACCTTGCTCATCATCAGGAATTAAAAATGGTTTTTCAGATAGAAATCAGTAGAATTAAAACATCGAATGTCATCTGGGTGGTAAGTTTTTTTTTTTTTTTTTTTTGGCTCAACATTTAAAAATCCTTTTCTGACACCATGATTTTTCTTTTATAACATCCACAAAAATCCCAATATAGAAACATTTTAGCAACTCAAAATGGTTTTCCAAAACAATTACATTCCTGTGTTTTTATGGGACCAAGTAACATGACAGCTTTGGTTCAGTAGGTTGGATGAGATGTGTTAAGGAAATAGATCATTTCCTCATTTCTGCTCTATCCTCTAAGCAGGCAACTGGGCCTGTCCTTGAGTCCTAGATTCCCAAAATCCATGAACACCAACCTTATTTTTTCTCTTCCCTCTTTCTTCCCTGTCCACCAGACATTTTCCTAATAAATAAGATGTAATTGTTTGGCAACATTCTTCTTGCTGGTGTGGCTCCTGTCCGTTTCTTACCTTGTGTTTCATACCATGCTGAAATACAAGGAAGGTTGCATCTAAGCACTGTGGGTTCTGTCCAGCAAAGAGGTTCTTCCTGGCCCCACCATGGTGGGGAGTAAATTCAGATGTCCTTTGCTGCCTCACTTGTGGCTTTTTCTACAGCAAATTAAATAATGAAAATCCTTCATTTCCCAATCATTTTGCCTTTGAATTCTTCAGGATAGATTTTCAGGATAGATAGTTCAGGATAGAACTTTCAGGATAGATAGTTCAAACCACGGTTGTGTCCATTTAGTTGATGCTTCTCCATCTCATGCATTGAGACACTGTGGTGGTTTCTTTCAATTTCCATCTTATGGTCTGGGGAGCCTTAATAATCTACCCACACATCACGTTCATTCATTATCACGGGCTGTTGCAGGACAACACTGTGGAATGTTTTCTCATTGAAGGGGAACAGAGAATTTGTCTGGTGTGAAGGAAACATGGGGATGTGTCACTGCTGGGGACCTCCATTTGTTCAACCAAAGACCACTTTTCTCTCAGGCACTGGAAGCGTGGGCACAGGGATTCAGAATGGTTAGTTCCTTTAGTAAAGTATAAATGCTACTCATTTGGAAGCCTCCAGTTACTTTCCATATTCATGATTGCATTTGAGATCTGAGTGAGAGGCCTAAAGTAAGTATAAGTCTGACTCTGTCAATTTAGGATTGATGCCAGATCTACCATTCCACTCAGCCAAGAGTCGTTTGCCACAGTGAGAGTTGTTTAGTGTTCTGATTTTAAGCAATAGCATTGCTCGTGTACAGCTGTTCACTTTCCACCACCAGCACATCTACCCACTACTGGAACTCACACTAATCATTTTGTACTTACATTTTTTTTTTTTTTTTTAAGAGAAGAGACAGAGAGAGTACATGCAAGTGAGCAGGGGCGGGGCAGAGGGAGAGAGAGAGTCCCAAGCAGACTACATGCCCAGTGCGGAGCCTGATGCAGGGCTCAATCTCATGACCCTGAGATCATGACCGGAGCTGAAATCAAGAGTCAGACACTTAACCAACTGAGCCACCCAGGTGCCCCCATATTTTGATATTTTTGATGGATGCACTCACTGGTTGTTGATTTGGACCCAATAAAATATTGCACAAAGGTCATATTGAGGCTAGTTGTCTAAGAAAAAGAAGTTTGAGAAAAATGCTGGAAGAATTCATGAAAAACTAGTACTTAACACCGTTAGCAGAAGTAACGCTAACCCTAGACCAAGTGGATCCCATTGTTTATTTTTCTAACAGGCAGTTGTTCGTATCTGTTTTCACCTTTGATTCATGTAAGAGTTCTTTTTTCAGGGTGGAGCAGCTTGAGAAACCTGCTTCTGTAACCTCCTAAGGTTCGAGATCTTTGTGACTCGAGTTTTGCCTTGTCCAGTGTATTGTCCCCATATCACCTGGCCCAGCCTGACTGGGGAGAGGAGAAACGCAAGGCACAGAGAGGTGGGTTGTGCTAGTCAAGGTCGCCAACCAGGACGGTATCCTCCTTCACCCACATGCCCAGACAGGGTTGACGGCCACAGGTCATCAGTGGCCATGCCTCCCAGAGAAGCCCTTGTCTGACCTTCCCAGGCCTAAAGTCAAGGAGAGACGTGAGATCCCCCTCCAGTTAAGGGGAAGAAAACCAGCCAAGGGGGACTGCTTCTGTCTAGAGCACAATGTCCCTGTCACAAGGCAGTTCCCCGTAATGCAAAGCTGACAGTGCACTTTCATGCATGCTGAGAAGGGGCAGCTTTCAGGACTCCTGCCTCAGATGATCATGTGCCTAAACAAGCCAAGGAGGAGCATCCTGGTCCGAGTGCTTGCAGCCAGGCTGGGGACCCTGAGCCACCTCCCAGACGGCACGGGCCACGCAGAGGCCTGCTGGTAGCCCCCCGCCTGCCCACCTGCCCGCCTGCCCGCACCACATGGCCTCACCTGGGCCCGGTTCTGCCCTCGGCCTGTCCAGCCACTTGCTTCCTCATCCTGTTTGTGGCTGGAGGAGGCAGAGTGGAGTAATATCTCAGGCCCGGAAGGAGGCCAGGAGCCGAGTCTGCCAGGGATCTGTGCTCGCCTGAGGAACGAATCAGTGACCTCACTTGGACTTCTGTAGAGATGGAGGTGCCAACTTCTTGTGACTTACTAGTGTCTGCCAAATGAAACTTGCCACTTCAGTGAATGAAAACAGCCCAAACATAATTCATCACATTAAAAAAAAATCACTGAATTGATGCATTCAAGGAAAGTTTTATCTCCTCCATGACAAGGCTGTGAACAGCACAAAGCACAAGTTTGTGGTTAGACAGAAAACACACAAGTAGTGTCTGAGAAAAATAGAGCCCGCTGCCTATTAATGAACTGATGGAATCATTGAGCGCATAGTTTGAAACTGGGAGCCTGGGTGCAGCCATTATTCAAGGCGTAGGTCTGTCAGTGCTGAGCAGGAATGAGGAGATGCAACACACAGATGAGAGTGTCCCAAATGTGGGACGTGCAGTGCTGGTTGCTGACAAGGTGTTGTGGGCTTGCGATAAGGTTGGACCTTCTCCAGCAACTTAAGAAGAAGCACTGTTTGAGCCAAAATAAGAAAGAGGATTAGAAGCTAATTTAGAAGGGAGGGTGGAGAAGAATATTCTGGGAAGAGCCCACAGATGTGAGCTGAGGCCCCGAGGGAAGGGCTGTGAGCTCCCAGGCCTAAAAGTCTGGAGTACAGAGAGGCAGGCATGGCCCCAGGATGGACCACACAGGATGCCGGAGGTCATGCTCAGTTTTCTGTTTTATCCTGAGAGCCATAAAAAGAAGAGGAAGGACAGGATCTGGTTGGAAGTGTTTGAAAAGTCCCCTCTGGCTCACAGTGGAGAACAGGTGGGGAAGTTGGAGAAGGCAAATCATTACCAGTATGAAGGGGGCTATGGGGTGGGTCCAGTGGAGAGGGGCCCGGAGTGGCTGGTGACACTGGGGGATGACAAAAGTGGCTAAATTCCAGAGAGATGCAAGAGATAAAACCCAGACTGTGGCTTGTTGACAGTAAGGTTGCCATTATTGATATAGTTTCTGGGTTGGTTGGTTGGTTGGTTGGTTGGTATTTCTGCCCCCAGCAGTGCAGGCAGAAAGCACATGTCCTGGAGGGGCCCACCAAGGAGCCTGAGTGCCTGGAGCCAGGCAGGACGTGAAGAAGAATGAAGCCCAGTCCCCGTTCTTTTGGGGCCATGCTCCAGCCAGGGACACACCCCAACCACAGATGAAATGCCAACGACTACGCCCAGTGTGCAGGAGGCGGAGATGGGTGTGGCCTGGACGAATTCCCAGTGCAGAGGAAGTGTGGGGACACTAAGCCAGGGACACTGTGTGAGTCAACACTGAGGTGTAAAGGCGTAAAGCTATTCCCCAAGTGCAAGGTAGACCACTGTGTCCAGAGAGGAGATTGCTGTGAGTGAGAGGTGGGTTGGAGTCAGAATGTAGATGGCTGACAGGGTAAGGTATAAAGGAGCCATTGAAGCCTACTGAATTCGAGAAAGAAAATACCAGAACTTTAGAAAGATCAAGATGAAAGGCTGTGTGGAAGGGTGCCTGGGTGGCTCAGTTGATTAAGCATCTGACTCTTGATTTAGGCTCGGGTCATGATCTCATGGTCTTGAGATCGAGCCCCCCAGGTTGGGCTCCACACTGAGCATGGAGCCTGCTTAAGATTCTCTCTCTCCTTCTGCCCCTCCCCTACTCGCACACTCTGTCCTTCTCTCTCTCTAAAGTAAATCTTAAAAAAAAAAAAAAAATGCTGTGAGGGAAGACCAGTTGCAGTCCAACTTGGACAAGCTTCCCAAGAGCACAGTGTAAGACGTTCTTGTGTGCTTGACCTCTTTTGGGACTATAGATTCTAACAGGTGGAGCTCAAAGAAGAGAATATGGCCCCTTGGCCACCATATCTGCAAAGATAAGAGACCAAACCAACCAAACAGAAAACAAAGCCCAAGGGCCTCATGGAATCCTTCTACTGGCTTCTGAGAGCCACCGGTCCTCCTGGGTACCATGAAGGACTGCCCTCTCTACTGAGATTTGACCAACTTGATCTGACCATGGCTAAAAATGATTATTAAGAAAATACTCCTCAGTCGACCCTCCCCCCCGCTCATGCTATCTCTCTCTCATAAAAAAAAAAAAAAAAGGAAAAAAAAACACTCCTCAGTCTTGCTTATTTTTAAAGAATGACTCAATTAATTATCTAGTTTGCAGAAATTTTCTTAGCAGGCTCTATGTGACGAGTCCTGTGCCTACCTTCTGACTCTGATTTCTTCCCCCCAAGACTTGAGTAGCTTCAGTTTTCTCTCACTTGCTCCCCACAAGCCCCCTGGAATCAGAGAGCCGTAGGGGTGGGAGATGAGCTTTCAAAAGGCAGGAGGCCGTGGCAGGTCCTGCTGCGACATCAAACCGGGGGGAACTGGCTGGTTAGGGATGCACCGCACTTGCTCATATTTGGGAGCTGCAGTGGGCTCCCAGGTGTGTGCTTTGGAGTAACTCTAGTCAAGCCATTTTTCAGGATGGCATGGCTCCATGTTTCCAAGTTTTTCTCTTTCTTTCTAGGAGAACTATAGCACCACTGTGAAGTGGAACCAAGTTCTGCACTGGAGCTGGGAATCCAAGCTCCCCTTGGAATGTGCGAGACATTTTATAAGAATGAGGAGTGCGGAGGATGATGCCAAAACCCCCGAGCAGAGTTTCTGGAGCAATTGGAGCTCGTGGGAGGAAGTAGATGGTAAGAAGGGAGGTGATAAAAGAGTTAAAAGGTTGAATATTTAATATTATTTGGGGATCAATAGTCAAATCGTAGAAGTCTCTTTTGAGGAGACTGAGTAGAAACCGACATTATTTTTCTTTGTCTTCCCTTGGAACTAAAAAGTATGGGTGTGAAACTTGCCACCAGGAGATAGACGTCTATGGTTTTGCCTCAGAATTTATTCTTAGAGACAATATGCAAATTCAGACCATTTTGTATTTATTTTCCAAACAGGGGACCTGTGTTTATTATAGAATGCTAAGAGAACAGAGCAGGACATAAATTGTACATATGTTTTTATTAGAATAAGACAAAATGTGTCTTCATCTAGGGCAGAGGTTAGGAAGCTTTTGTGTAAAGGGCAAGATAGGAAATATTTTAGGCCCTACAGACCCTATTGGTCTCAGTCATGACTATTCAGCTCTGCCATTGTAACAGGAAAGCAGTCCTAAGCAATATGTAAACTAATGAGAATTGTTGTGTTCTAATAAAACTTTATCTACAAAAACAGATGGCAAGCTAGAAATGGTCCCTGGGCCATAGCCTGCCAACCCCTAGTGTAGAGAGAAGGGGTGAAATACGGAAAAACGAAATCAGGTCTTCATTTGAGTAATGAGATTATGGATAAATATGTTTTACGTATCTCTTAATTTCAATAATTTAATTTTGTGATAATTAAAGTCTAGAGTGGATTTTGCCACAGTTTATTATGCTTCATTTAAACTATAGGCTGGTTCCAAAGCAATGGCATTTGGCTCTCTCAGTTTATATGCCCTGCCAGATAATTGGAAATTCCTGCCGATAGAACCATTCCCTTGTTAAGTGTTTATACACCTCGGTTAAGTAAAACCGATAGCACATTAACCCGTGAGTAGCCTAGTGATTAGCTTAATACTGCTAATAGAATTAAATCTGCATTTTAGTCATGTTCTAAGCACTCTACATATTAATTTAGCCCTCAAATCAGCCCTTGGAAATATGTATTATTCTTGTCCCCACTTCACAGGTGAGGAAACTGAGGTACAGTTAGCTTAAAGAACCCATGCAAAGCCATCAAGCCACTAAGGGGTAGAGCCAGAATTCTAGCCCGGACCAACCTGGCTCCAGAGGGCCCCCCTCTTCACATTACATCCTACTGCTGACAGAAGAACACACAGGAAAAAAAAAAAAAAACAGAGACTGAAAAGACAGTAAGAGAGAGAACAACATTATAAACAGCTTTGATAAAATGGACTAGATTTCTCAAATCTATAACCTCCAAACTAACTCAGTAATGAATGGAAAACCTGACTGTTTATTCCTGGCCCCCAAACACTGGTTCTCAGCCATGGTTGCACATTAGAATCACCTGGGACCTTTAAAAAAGCCCCCCCCCCCTGCCCAGGCCACGCAGCAGGGGTGACGTCGGGGGGTGGGTGGCAGTTTCGGTGACCACGGCCGGCTGAATGAGCAGGAGCGATGCAGCCGAGGAGTAAGAGCAGGCCGCTCCTTCAGGGAGGCCGACGGTGGAGGAGCAGGTCCCCAGGGGGCGGGAGGGAGGCTTGGGGAGGGCGGTGAGTTGGCCTGAAATGGGAGACCCCTGAGGATTTTTATACACTGATGGTCATACATAAGGAGAGACGAGAGAAAAGGAGATATTTGAGTGACTGGCATTTCCGAGAAGGTGGGCAGAGATGTGGTCAATAGTACAGTTTAAAGATTAAGAGGGACGCGTGGGGGCACCTGGCCGGCTCAGCGGGTTGAACGTCCGAATCTTGCTTTCAGCTCAGGTCATGATCTCAGGGTTGTGGGATCGAGTCCCGAGTGGGGCTCTGCAGTCAGCGCAGAGTCTGCTTGTGATTCTCTTTCTCCCTCTCCCTCTGCCCCTCCTGCTCACGTTCTTTCTCTCTCTCTCTAAAATAAATTAATTAATTAATTAATTTAAAAAGCCCTAAAAAAGTGGGGGGAGTGGAGGGGACACATGGCTGCGCAGATAGGCAGACCTGGCCGATGGGAATGTGGCTTTGCCACCTGCTGGGTGAGTGAACTTGGGCTCAGTCAGTCCTACCTGTGTGGGTGACGTCAGGTGGAAAGAGATAACACAGAGCCTCCGTCGGGACTGCGGCCCGAGACAGCAGCTGTCGCCGTGTCGTAAGCAAAGGAGTAGTGACGCCTAATCCCAGGGTGACAGGACGCGCTGTCTTTGCAGTAAGAGCCCCAGCAGCATTTCGCCTAACAAAAGGAGCCCTTACAGGAAGGCGTGTTTGGGCAGGCACCGAGCTTTATAGGTTTGCCTAGAAATTTAGGCTCCTCTTTTCCCCAGCAGGTAGAAGAGGCTGAAACTATCATTGAGAGGGAGACCAGAGGGGCTGGTTTGAAATTTGAGTGAAGTTCTGACTGAGCTGTCTTTTTGTCTTTTTTAGTACAGAATTCTCTTGGACACGACCCATTGTTTGTTTTCCCTAAAGATAAGCTGGTGGAGGAAGGCTCCAATGTCACCGTTTGTTACGTTTCCAGGAGCCAGCAAAGTAACATATCCTGTTATTTGGAAGGCGTGCAGATGCAGGGAGAAGAGCTCGAGCCAAACGTCTCCGTGTTCAACTTGAATCATGTTGCTTTCATTAGGGAAACTGGGACAAATATCTACTGTAAGGGGGACCAAGGAGACAGTATAAAGGGCATCGTTCTCTTTGTGTCAAGTAAGTGTGCACATGCTCTGTGCTCTTCTCTTCTCGTTTCCTAGAATAGATGGAATTTCCTTTCCCAGAAGACAAGTAAACATTTCCATCCATGGTCTGGGTGTTCTTTTGTCTCCTGAGTCTTCTAGGAGAGACTCTGGAAGAGATACCCTGAAGCAATACTTGCAGGATTTCCTGTTGTTGTCTTGTCCTTATTGACAATTTTATTTCTAGAAACCAAGGTTATTAAAGGGGAGAAAGTTCGGGTCATTTCCTGGACCACTGGGAAGGGCCCTGTCTCGCCTCAGCCATGCTGGCAGGACTGCAAGATGGCAGAGCGGGGGGTGGGGGAGAGATGGCAGAGCAGGGGTGGGGGGGGGGGGGGGATGGGGGAGAGATGGCAGGGCGGGGGTTGAGGGGGGATGGGGGAGAGATGGCAGGGCGGCCGACCCCAGGGAGGCAGCCAGTGTTGTGCCCAGAAGACCTGGGTTCGAATCTTCTTCCCGTGCCCGGGCGTGCCAACTTGGCCAAGTTTCCCGGCCTCTCGGAGCCCGTTTCCTTCTCTGTGAAGCGGGCCGGGGACTGGCTGTTTGAGGGTGAATGAACAGCGACAGGCCTGGCCCCGACACGGGCGCCGCACATGCTAGCAATCCAGCAGATGGATCCCCGCTCTGAAGTGGGCGAGGAAAACGTCGGGTGCCTCGGTGGCTGGCGACAGGGGAGGGGGAGCGTTTTACCTTTTACGGAGGACTGCGTGCCCGTGCCCAGGGCCCTCCTGCGTGTGGTCAGGAGACCTGCCTTCCCCTGCACTGTAGGTAGGGCAACATCTGAGCCTGCTCCCTCCTGTCCCTCCTGCTTCTCGGCCCGAGGCGGGCTCCGGGCTCCCGCACCCTGCCGCCATGGCCCCCGGGCGTGGCCTCTGACCTCTGAGAGCCACGGGGACGCCGAGGGCTCGGCGGCGCTGCACGTTCCTTGGAACTCTCAGCGCCCTGCTGCCCAGCTTAGCAGTCCCCCAGTTCGGACTTCCTGGCATCCCAAGCCGAATGGCCCCGAGGCTGGCTGCGAGCCCCAGCTTCCATGCTGAAACAGCGGGCAACACTGACGTCGTTCGTTTGTTCGTTCATTCATTCACTCACTCACTCATTCATTCACTCACTCACTCACTCATTCATTCATTCATTCATTCATTCATTCATTCATTCTTCCGCTCGCCCGTCTGACAGTCAGAGATAGGTGTTGAGTGCCCCTAGCAGGCCCTGGGGGTACAACTCCCGGGCCGCACTGCAGACCACTGCACAGCTCCCGCCACCTGGCAGGTGAGGCCTCAGAAAAGAACAAGGGAAGGGAGAAGGGATGAGGTGCCTGAACTGAGACTTTCTGGTGGTGCGGGTGTGATGTTTTTATCATTCAGAGGGACTCTGTGGCCTCAGACCCAAAAGGAGCTTCCCGTTTTCCCTGTCTTTCAATAAAGGGATTTAACTCGGTCTTTCGTCTGTTTTTTTTCTTTGTACGGACAGAAGTCCTTGAGGAGCCCAAGGAATTTTCTTGTGAAACCCAGGACCTCACGACACTGAACTGTACTTGGGATCCCGGGAGTGACACTGGCTTGCTCAAACAGCTTTCCCAAAGCTATACTTTATTTGAATCGTAAGTTCGCTCCGGTTGCCTTCGTGGCAGATTCCTCCTTGTTTAAGGCGCTTGTGACGACAACAAGAGCCGCATTTAGAGGCTGGGGAAAATGTGAACAGATAGTTTACAACCACCCGGCCACAGTCAGGAGGAAATCTCCCCGTGGTCACAGCTGTACACAGTACAATACTTTCCACCTGAGTTTTGTGAAAAGAAAACGTCACATAAAAATGATAAGAAAGCCCGTTAATGGTGAATCTTGATGTGAACATGGTTACATCTGGTGATCTGGGTCTACCTAATTTCTAACTTTTTAAGAATATTTAAAATAAGGAGTTGGGCGCCTGGGTGGCTCAGTTGGTTAAGCGACTGCCTTCGGCTCAGGTCATGATCCTGGAGTCCAAGGATCGAGTCCCGCATCGGGCTCTCTGCTCGGCAGGGAGTCTGCTTCTCCCTCTGACCCTCCCCCCCCTCATGTGCTCTCTCTCATTATCTCTCTCTCAGATAAATAAATAAAATCTTTAAAAAAAATGAAATAAAATAAAATAAGGAGTAGTCTCACCCCCTCCCACGTTGGTGGAGGGGCACAGTCAGTGATTCATCGTTGTTACACATTTCGCCACAGAAATCGAAACTGTTGCAACAATATTTTCAGTACAGCATTTGTTGATGACGGGGGATCGACGCCCTCATGTGGCACGTAGGTAGAAAGCCACTGAGTGTGCCCTGAGTGTAGGGATACATCTCTGCGTTGACAGTGTAAACCCTGAAACTGTTGTTTTGTGTTTTATTTTTTTTAAGATTCTCCGGGAAAAAAACACTTTGTAAACACAAAAGCTGGTGTAGTTGGGAAGTAGCTCCAGAGTCCCAAGAGATGTATAACTTCACACTCACGGCTGAAAACTACTTAAGAAAGAGAAGTGTTCACCTTCTTTTTAACCTGACTCATCGAGGTGAGACCAGGGTCAGAGCCCGCTGTGGTTGCGACCTCATTGATGTGTGACACACTTGTGTGATCAAGGAAATGTTGTAGATTTTTGCCTAATTCACATCCTAAGTGAAAGTTTTAATACAGGGGCGCCTGGGTGGTTCAGTCCGTTAAGTGTCTGCTTTCAGCTCGGGTCATGAACCAGGGGTCTAGGGCTCCCTGCTCAGCAGAGAGTCTGCTTCTCCCTCTGCCCCTACCCCCTGCTCATGTGTGCATGCGCTTCTCTCTCTCTCTCCGCCTCTCTCAAATAAATAAATCAATCATTTTTTTAAAAGTTTTAATTTATAACTCCGTTGATGCCATACTTCTCTTCATGGATGCATGCATGGCCCACGGTCCCCTGTTATTTGTTTGTTTTGATAATGTAATAAGCACCTGCATGCTTACGACTCACCTTCAGACTAGACCTCTGACAGTAACTCACTTCATCTCCCATCCCACAGCCCCCCCACCCTGCTCCTTCCGCCAAGATAATTGCAGATTTAAATCTCGAATGTGTGTGTGTATATATAGGTGCATGTGTTCTCATTTCTAATGTCATCCTAAAAATACTATGTTTTTATTTTGATTGGTTTTAATGTATATAAAAGACATCAAGCCATATGTGATAATTTAGTAATTACTGTTTATGTGATATTAAATTACTGATATTGACCCTTATTATTGAGTATTGTTGTAGTCCGTTGATTTTCACTGCCGTGAAGTATTTCATTGTGTAAATCTATGGTATTCTGGTCAGGCATCTCCTTTGATGGTTTCTCAGGTTGTATCAAGGTTTTTTGCTCTTGGGTACAGTGCTAATATGAGCATTATGGATGCAGGACTGGCCTACATTTGTTTTCTGGAGTGTATACCCCAGAGTGGAATTGGTGAGGACATAGAGAATGTGAATGTGCAACTTTAGACACAAAGCCAGATAGTTTTCCAAAGGGGCTGTACTGGTCGTACCCCGGCCCTTGAATTCATACAGCCTCTCCACGCTGGTATGGTTGCCCTTTTCATTCTGTCCGTTTCCTGGGTCTACCATGGTATCTGTGATGGTTTTGATCTACACATCCCTAAAGCTGAATATCTCTTCCTGTGCTTTGACCACATGTTTTCTCTCTTATGAAATGCAGAATCTTTACATATGTTCCCTTTTTCTAGAATGGTCATCTTTCACCTTCTACATTCTTAATTCCTACACATCTTTTAGATTTCAGCTTAATCGCCATTCAGTCAGCCAGATAATGACAGAGGGCCTCCTACTGTAGCAGGCACTGGGGACGCGGCAGTGAGCAAAACTGGGTAACTGCCCCGCATGAGCTTGTATGTGAGAGTGTGTTGGGGGAGGGGAGGAGAGTGGGGAGTGGACACATACAGTATTTCAAGTACTGATATGTGCTATGGAGAAGGTCAACTCAGGTAATGTGGTAGAGAATGCCAGATGCCGCTTCAGTTAGGATGAGGCAGTTGTAGACTGAGACAGAAGCAGAAAACATCTAGGGGAAGAGCATTTGAAGCAAAAAGAATAGGATTTGAAAAGGTCATCAGATGGGAACAAGCTCTGGGTTGTTTCATAGTGCCCATACTGTGAGAGAAAGGAGATTGGAGAGTCCTGGACGGTCGTGCAGTAACTGGAACGAATGGGATGGTCTTAACTGGTTGTCTTAGCAGGTGTTCATCGGGACAGATGAGTGATGTGACTTACGCTACAGGAAAAGATCGCTCAGGCTGGGCTGTCAGGGCCGAGGGTGGAGACAGGGAGATGGTTGGGCGGCTGTTGCAGTCATCAGGCAGAGACTTCGCACCAGATGGCGTGATGCAGTTGGTGGGAAGTGGTCATATTCTGAATTCACTTTGGGATAGAGTTGGTAGGACGGACTTAGGGAAGGCATGTGCATTATAAGGGGAAGAGGAATTTAGGATGGTTCCTAGGGTTTTGGCCTAAACAATTGAGCTAATATTGGAACTATTTCCGGAGTGGGGAGGATATTGGGGAGGAGCAGCTCTGAGTCGGGGCATAGAGTTCTGTTTTGGCCGTGTCAAGTTTGAGATGTCCTTTAGATATCTCAATGGAGATGTTGAGGAGACAGTTGCATATAGAGTTTTGAGAGCGTGGAAGAAGTCTGGGAAAGAGAATTAGAATTCTGAGTCATCAGCTTGTGGATAGTGAGATAAAGATGAAGGCTCAGGATAGGGACTTCTAGAACTCCATCTTTTAGGTCAAAAAGGCCTTTTATAACTTCAGTGTGGTCACCCCACCTTCAATGTCACATTTAGTTCTGTGGTTATTGATTCATGTTTGCTCCCCTGTTGTTGCACTCTGAAGGCAGGTCCATGACTGGTTTCGTTTTCTCTCCCAAGTGACAATTTCTCTTTTTATCAGTGTGTTTGGAACATCTATATTTGACAAAATTATTAATATGGCTGGACTCAAGCCTACCATTTTATTATTTGTTTTCCATTTGTTTCCTCTGTTTTTTGTTCCTCTGATCTTCCCATACTGCCCCCTTTGGGATTATTTGAATTTTTTTTTTAGTATTGCACTTCAATTTATCTACTGACTTTTGCCTACACCTCTTTGTATTCCTGTTTTTTTCCTCTGGAGATTACAATATATTACTAATCTTTCACAGTTTTCTTAGAGTTAATATTTTCCACTTTAAGTAAAATGCAGAAGTTTTATAACCCATATGTCTTCCTTTACCCTCCAACTGCCTGCACAGCGATACTTCACATTCTGGTCTTCTCCAATCTGCCTGCTGATGTCTACCTTTCAGAGTTCACAAATAGAATATTTGAGAATGCTCCATGCACTGTATTGACTGGATTCAGGGAGACAGACAGAATGGGAGGTGCTTACTTTGTCTTTTCAAGACCTGAACCTCATCCAGTCCATTTTTCATTTTAGATATTATATTTTTTGGTTCCAAATTTTCATTTGATTTAAAAAAAAATAGTGTCTGTTTTTCTGCTGAGAAGTGTTTCTTTTCTATTCATTTCAAATGTGTTTACTGTTATGACCTGGATCTCTCTTAAAGTCATATGCGTCATCTTGATTGATTGCCTGTTGATTGTCTTTTCCCTTGGAAATTGGTGACATGTTCTGGGTTTTTGTATGTAGAATAATTTGGCGTTGTACCTTTGACATTGTTGATGTTATTTTGTTTAGACTCTGGGTTCTGCTATACTCTCCCCATGAGCCACTTCTCCAAGTTTTGATTCCCCTTCACAATCTGCCTTCTTTTGTTGAATTTTTAAGAATCCTTGGTAGTTTCTTCTTATGTTTTGTTCAGAATTTCTCATATAATTCGGTGAGAGAGAAAACTTTAGTCGGCTTACTCCATCTTAGCTATAAGTCTCATTTCATTTGCCATTTTTTCAAAAATAAACAAGAAAAAAATACCACTGAATAAATAAATGAAGACATGAACTGCTGTTTGCCAAAGTCTTTTTGGATTTATGCTTGAATTTCTTTTTACTTTGTTTCCCTCTTTTTTTTTTTTTTGACAGTGCACCCAATGGCTCCCTTTAGTCTGTTTACAGATGTAAGCACCACAAATGCCACCATGACCTGGAAGGTTCACTCCACTGGTAATTATTATACACTGCTGTGCCAGGTTGAACTCTATGGTGAAGGAGAAGTAACACAAGTAAGAATGCTGCTTATTTTTCTATTTTCAAAAATCTCTTTATGTCCTGAACAGAGAGACTAATGAATAAAACCTCTTTAAAATCTTATTTCTGGGAGAGGTGGGCGGGGGCAGGGATAACTGGGTGACGGGCATTAAGGAAGACACTTGATGTAATGAGCACTGGGTGTTATAGGCAACTGATGAATCACTAAATTCTACCTCTGAAACTAATACAAAATTAATTAACTAATTAATTAAAAATAAGAAAATCCTATTTCTGTGTGGGTTCAAATGGTAAGGGTAATCTGTTTAAAAATTACGGTTCATGAAATTAATCACAAACTTCAGAGTTGGGCAGAGGGCCTTAGAGATTTTCTTTTCCCAAAGAAGAAGTAGTCTTACCTCAAATCAGAATGTACCATGCTATGATTTGACTTTGCTATGAAGTATGCTCCTCACTACACCTGTCTTCTCTGTTCCTTCTTCTGCTTCTTTCTTCTTGGTTCCTTTTTTCTTTTCGTCTCTTCTTTTCCTTCCTTCCTCCCTCCCTCCCCCCCCTTCCTTTCTTTGAAAAAGCACAATGTTTCCGTCGAGGTGGATGGCGAGCAGCTCTTCAGTGGCCTGGAGCCGGACACAGAGTACAGGGCCCAAGTACGCTGTGCGAATGCCAACCACTTCTGGAAATGGAGTGAATGGACTCATCAGAACTTCACCACAGCAGAAGCTGGTATGTTCAGCTCCCTGCTCTTTAACTCAAGGATCTAAACTGACTCATGGGAGGTGGCTTGGTTTCCCTGAGAGCTTTTGATTGTACCCCAAATTAAGTGGAACATATTGCAACAGAGGCTGAATACCATCTTTTTAAAAAGAACTGAATTAAACGCTTAACGACATGTGAATGGGAAGACAAACACATCAAACATGCATCAATCAGTGTCCTTTCTTTTATACATTTCCTCTCTCATCTTTGATTTTGCCAAAATGGTTTATAAGCTACTGGTATTGCTGGATCCCCATTGGCTCCGGGGCTGTGTAAATTAGTGTAGACTTTTAAAATTAAGGACTAGGGGCAAACAGTAGTGTCCATGCCAAGGAAAGCATTGATCTCATACCAAACAACCTCAGGCTATGTGTGGACATGTAATGATATTTGGAAACTTCATTTTTATTGATATGTCGTTCATTCACCAACAGCGAACCGTTGAGTCCTCTCGATCATTCCTGCAGTGGGACTTTCCTCACCACTGGCTGAAACATGAGTTTTTCTGACAAATCACTAATAACCACAGCTTACAGCTCCAACAGGCCTCCAGAGATGAGCTGGCCCAGCCCTGCTTTCATCTCCTTCCAGTTCAAAACAACAAATTATCATTGTTGCCCAGTTGACAGAGGAGGCGAGTTGCGCCCGTAGATCGGAGAGACCTGCCTGGTCTGCAGAGTGCCTGAGGGGCAGAGACACCAGTCATGACAGTTATGGCGGCTGGCCCTCACTGAGCACCTCACATGGCTCACAGAGCTCGCTGTGTTTTTCTCTTTGACGCCTCACGGCAGGCAGGAGGCACACTGGGTAATCATCCTCGCTTTGTAGATGAGGACACGGAGGCACACAGGGGATCAGTGATTTCATTGGCCTCGCCAGTAAGTGACAGAGCTGTTGACGGTGACCCCCCACCCAGGGCCCCTGACTCCAGAGCTCCTCCCTTAACCAGAACCGGATTCTGTGTGTTCTGTCTCTCCATGATGTTATTACAGCCTTGAGATCTTGTTCATTCAAGTCCTGGCTCTTTTACTGCCAAAGGAAAACACAAAGTCTATGTGTTTACTTTATTCCACCTTCTCTTCGTGTGTGGTAGGCTGGCAGGACTCTTTCTGTTTCTCTTCATGAGGACTGGAGCTGAGGGGTGACGAGGACAGCTCATCCAAGCCTACACGTGGGTTGGTCACTGGTTGTGCTCAGCAGCTTTTTCCTCTCCGTGTCTGGTGTTCCCACCCAACCTCACGCCCCCCCTCTGCTCCCCGGGGCCTCCAGTAATTTTTTTCTAGAGGCATAGACTCCTCAAGAATCCCTGCTGTAGAAAAACTCTGTTCCTGACAGTAATGTAGTATCCTCCTCAGTTGTGTTTTATTAAAGAATTTTTACTTTAATGATACTGCTCTGCTTTTTTTTTTTCAAATTTATTCCAACATTATTACAATTAAGTGCAAAAGGAAAATGGCAGAAGGATAGAGTTTTTAGTAAATTGCATTTCTTTCAGTGCAAAAAATCTGAAAATAATAAATTTTGCTTTGGATAATAACAAGAGAATGAGATGAAGCTACTGGTGGTGAATCTGTATATGTGTGTGTTTATATATATATATATATAAATAAAATATATAATACGTATATATACATTTTACCTCTGACAACACTTTGCTGGATGCTGGAAAGGTCAATGTGTATGTGGATTAGAACCGTACTGCAGTGTAATCATAGTGAGCAGACAGAAATGGCACCAGTAGAAATACAGTAGAAACTGTATTGACCCAAATACAGAACACTCTTCTCACAAAGAAAGACTTACAAGCCAGCTGAAGATTTTGCATTGAGCTTAGAGTCCCGTGTCGTTTCTGAGTATTTCAGTAGGTTTTTGATTGATTATTGGCTTCTCCAGTGGATTATTTAGCAAATTGAAATCTGCTTCAATACATTTTTAGAAATATACGGTCATCTTTAAGTTGAGGAGAAAGTGTCAGCAACTAAAAAGGGACTTCCTTAAATTTCAATTATTGGGCACAGTAACTATATTTTTATAAACCAGCTAAATCTTTGTGTTATGGTCCAAAACAATTCTTCTTGCATTGAGATGTTTTGAATCAAATCACAAATCACTTGTCTTACAGTTTGCTGGTGATAAATACAGACTTTTCTAGAACAGTGTAGTCAAGGAATGAGCAGGTGCCCTGAGGGCCTACCAGGCAGGCAGCTTCCCCAGGCAGGCCGGGAGCTGGCAGAGAAAGGAGCATGAGGAGGAGGGGGTGTGGCCTTCCCTGTGGAGGGGATCAAGGAGGGGTGCCCAGGCGAGGGGACTGGTGAGAGGACCAGCCACTGCGAAATCATGAACACACATCAGAGTACCACCAGCCCCTAGGGCTCCCCGTTAGCGCAGCTCCATTGCAACATTCGCAAATGAAGCGAGGAAGTAGCAATGGTCTGCTGCTCCTAGACATTCAGCAAATGAGAAATTTACCTAACTAACCTCCTACCATGGGTCTAACTGATGAATGATTCCAAAATTTTCTGGTGGCTTCCAGAAGCTCAGGCTTGATGTTCGTAAGAGCTTTCGGTTTGAGGCAACAGACCTTTTGTCAAGCACCTACTATGTGCACTTAGTGAGGAGTGAACAGTGTGGCTGGGGACAAGTGGGGAGAAGTCACAGAGAGTGAAAGAGCGAGAAGCAAGCCTCAGGTAGCACGGGTCATCCTCACTTCGTTTGACCCAACTAGAAACAGGTTGTATTGTCCTGCATACATAGCGTGACCCATGAGCTTTCCTTTCGTTCATTTCAGCTCCCTCAGAGGCTCCTGACGTCTGGAGAAATGTGAAGTCAGTGCAGGGACATTCTGTTGTGACTTTATTCTGGAAGGTAATACGCACAGATTCCTCAAGCCGGATTTGCTTGGCACGGTCTTTCAGTGTGACACCGGATGCTGGTGCAGTCTGCGTTGGGGGTGGGGGATCTTAACGTGAGTCCAGTAGAACGTCTTACCCAGGGGAGGAGTCCCCACCCACACCCATCTCCCTGATGCTTGGACTGCTCCCCCTTGACCTCTCAGCCCGCAGGTGGCCAGCTCTGCATCTCTGAAACTTCTCTTCCGGCCTGCTCTAACTTTTGCAGGGCCCGGGGCATGAGTGTAAGTGGAGAAGCGTATACCATATTTAAAAGTTATTAATATTTAGATACTCACAATATTTACATATAGGAGTTATGAGTCAAGCTAAATTTAACGTAAATATATTTGGGGAAAAAAAGTAAAATCTATTTTGTCATTCTACCTTGCCCATTAAAGCCTTCATGGCAACCTGGAAGTCCAGGTTTGTGTTTGGAACTCTCAGAACCTCAGCTCATGTTTTCAAACCATATACAATAGTCCTGGGAGAGTTGGCCCCCAGCCATGCCCTCCCTGCCCCCCCCCTCCTTCCCACCTGCAGGCTGGCTGTCTCTGCAGGGAGCCCGGCACTCACACGAGGGCACAGTCCGTGTGTCCAGGCTCTGGCTACACCCGGGCAAACAACTGTTCGCAGTCCATTCTCAGGCCTGGGGGCGCACGCACCAGGGCCACCACCGTCTGCCCTTGAGGGGGCTGACTGGAGGGACAGGTCCTGGCAGTGGGCTTGGGATGGTGTGGGCAGGGAATTCTCTTGGACCTGGAGGATGGTCTAGAGGTGGCTGTGGGCTCCATGAATGGCTCAGAGCACAGCTGTGCAGGGACAGAAAAGATAAAAAAGTAATTATTCATGCAAACTCCTTTCAAAGGAAAGCCCATTTTGAAATGATGATCCTTATTTGTTTCAGCCACTATCAAAATTGCAGGCCAATGGGAAGATTCTGTTCTATAATATAGTTATAGAAAATCTAGACAGATCATCCAGCTCGAAGTTCCTCTCCATTCCTGCTCCGGCCAATGGCACCGAACTAAACCTTGACCAGTGTTCGTACCAAATCCACGTCACAGCTCATAACAGTGTGGGCACGTCCCCTGCTTCGGTCATCATAGTCTCTGGAGATCCTGGAAACAGTGAGTTTTGTTTTGATTCTCAGGGAAAGCATCGGTGATGTTATTAAGTAGGGATGGACAAACTGGAAAGGCAGTAACCCGGGGAGACAAAATGTCTAGCTGCCAAACACTGTTCGTCCTTTTCTTTCGGTCTCAGCACGGCTCCAGGTGTCCTGGGACAGCCCTCCTCGGTGTGGGAAGAGTGAGTGTTCAGCCGCAGCCCAGCACAGGGCTGCCCCGAGATTCTTCAGCAAATTCGGAGAATTCTCTCACGTTTACTCAAGTAAATGCAACACCAATAAGCCGTCTCCACCAAGAGCTGGAGTCGCTCTAAGCGTGCTTTGTAGCTTATGAAATGTGGGTTGCATTTATTGTAAAATATTTTGTCAGTCTTTGTCACCCGGAAAGAGCCCATGAGCATTGCCAGAGGTGATGAAAGGAGAACCGACTGGCATCATCCTTCCAGGAGGCTTTGCAGAAGCTGCAGAATGACAGATGGTGACTGGCTAGTCCCGTAGCCTGTGGGGCCCTGCTCGAGGGGCTGCGGCAGGCTGGGTGGCTGTGGTCTTCCAGGTTAGGCTTACATTTGGGTTACGTGGGCTAGATCGGAGGGCGGTGATGGTTTATTTATTTTTAGAACTATCCCGTGTGTCAAGTAAGAAAAAGAAATCCGAATCGTGGCGCCGAAGGAAAACTAAGCAGTTACTTCACGTGACCTTTGCTTGTCAAAAACTGCATTAGAAAAGAAAGTGAACTGATAGTACACCATATGCTAATTAATTGAATTTAAATAAAAAATGAATTAATAATAATAAAAGAAAGTGAAAAGTTATAATCTGTCCTCATCAGGACAAGATGAGGAAAAGTGGGCGTTTCTTTCACCCTGGGGGAGCTGACTGATAAAAGAAAGACTGCCTTGCATGAGGCCCAATCCAAACAACACTGCTGAGCACTTGGCTGTTGGGGGTCTTCTCTATCAAGCGTACTTTCCTTCCGCATACCCTGCCCTCAGACCTCCATACCTTCCCTTGTGAGGCTCTATCCGGCCTTCCTTAAGTGGCCCACATTCTTAAATCACCACGGTGGATAAAGGCACTGATGTGCCATGAGGCCGACTGTTAAGGTTAAACCAACTCATGCTAGAGTGTGAATGACTGAAGAAAAAGATTTCCTTTCTCCTTCCCTCCTCTGTCTCTACTTCTCAAAACATAATTTGCAATTTTCAAAAAGCAGCTTGATAAGAGTTATGATTGAGTGTGGGATGAAACTTCAGCCAGTGTGAATGAGTAAGGTGAAAAAATGTCAGCGTTGATGCGAAAGAGATTTATTTCTCTAAGGGAAGAAGACAAGGAAGACTTGTCGGTGGTATATACAGAGGCCTTCACAGAGAACCCTTTGTCTTACACCTAGAGCTACACGTTCCTTTGGGTATCCCCTAGTTATTATCTAGAACAATTAATAACACTGTGCTTTCACACCGATGTCCAGCTGTAATTAGGAGTGCCAAAGGAAATACAGGAGGCCCAGTTAAATTTAAATTGCAGATGAATAATGAGTAAATGTTTAGTTAAGTCTATGCCATGCAGTATTTGCTTCTCCTCGATTGCTTTTCTGCTGCCTGCAGGCCCCCTCCTTGGTCTGGCTCTGCTCTCATGCGAGTGACCAGCTGGGACCACTGCCCTATGAACAGTGGCAGGCTGTGAGGGCAGCCTCGGGAAGTAGGAGAAATTCTCGTCCCCCAAGGTATAGGGTGACTCTGCCTGAAATCAGTAGAACCGGGAGTCCACTGAGATCGTATCACTTGTTTCCAGCTGGAAACTACCCTGGCATATGAAATAGGTCGAGGTGGGTAGCCTGGGTCATGAGGACTGGGCACATCCCTACATAATCCAACTTAGTACATAGCCGAACTTCCTTTCTTTTGTCGTTCTCACTCAATTTCTACCCCTAACATCAAAGAAGTAGTGGTCCATGCAGGAGCAGCCGGCGTTATGTGGGGGAATTTAGACGCAATTATTCATTTGTTCAACAGAGATTTTTGGAAAGTACCAAGTACCAGACATGGGGGCAGCAACTTGTTGGGCAAAGGGAAAGATAGCCTGAAATATTTTAGGCTTCACAGATCACACGGCCTCTGTTCTATATCCTATATGCTTTGTTTTTTTGTACCTCTTTAAAAATCTTAAAACCCTGCTTAGCTCAAGGGTCATAAAGCAAGCTTTGGAGGCTGGATTTGTGCTGCGGGAAGTAGTTTGCTGACCCTTGTTTTAGGGCCTGAAGTCTGGTTGGGTCTCAGAAGATTAGCACAAGGGGCATCCAAAGGGCAGAAGTGAATATCTGCTGGGAAGTGAGAGGCAGGAAAACACCCATGAAAACGTTACCCCGCCCCCAAGCTTCTGTAGCCACGGAAGGGATAGGGCTCTTAACTGTTGGAGATAGTGCATGCTCAACCTGATTTTCTTCTTTAAACACTTTTTTTTAAAAACGTACAATTAATTCTATCTGAAGCATGGCTCTATTTGTAATGTATAGAAGAAGTTGAAGAAGAAAGAGTTAAAGGCACGGAGGATGGATTCTCTCTGTCGTGGAAACCCCAACCTGGAAACGTCACGGGCTACATTGTGGAGTGGTGTGACCGTCCCCGGGGCCCGCTCTGTGATCTCCAGTGGAAGAGCGTCGGTCCCACTACCACAAGCACAGTTGTTAGCTCAGGTAAGAAGAACCCTGCATGTTACCAGCTTCTTCCATCCACCTCTCAGCAAGTCAGCTAGGACCTCTGGACCATCTCACAGCTAATTTGTGCTAAATAATAATTTTGAAATGACAAATCCAGCATGGGTGCTAGGAGTTCATTTTACAGTGATGTGGCCTAAGATTTGGCCTTCAGTCTACTTTTACAGAGATTATCTGGACCTAAGCCTGTGATAGGTTTTCATGATTTTTATGAACTTATACCTCGAAATCAGTGGTCTCGAATGAACGGCAAAGGGGCATTATAACCCCAACTGTTTGGGTGCTTTTACAAAAGCAAAGAAATGTAGGGATTTGGGAGACATTTAGGACATAAAGTTGTAGGAGTCAGTCAACTCCTTCACTTTCAGTGGAAAATGTAGAACCTGACCTCTTACCTCACACACTGGAGTTGTAACTTCAAGATTGCTAGTTTAGCAAAGTCAAAGAAGCCTAGGTTCATGGCTTGAGTAGAGGGGGTCAGCAGCGCCATCTGCTGGGCGCAGGATAAAGGTGTGGGACTTAGCGTCCAGAGGGCGCCGGAGGCCAGGGAAGGCGTTCACTTGCTGTTGGGGAGTGAGGAAGTGAGGTGGCCCTTGGCTTGAGCAGTGGGCTGCGTGGCGGGGGCTGAAGGTGGATTGCAGAGGTGCAGGTGTGGGTGGGTGGGGGGAGTGAGGAAGTGCCAGCAAAGCCTTCCAGATGCTCAGCTTTCGTGGGGGCAAGAGAAGACAAGTTGCTGGGGGGGGGGGGGGGGGGGGGCGGCGCTTGGAGTCACAAGAAACTTCAAAATGGTTTTCTGTGTCTGGTTGAATTCCGCCCCGGGTTTCCTGCACGTGGGCATCCGAGAGCTAATGCTGGCGAGCATGGTGTAGAGGACAGTCCCTGCAGGATTCGCTGGAGACAGTGGAGGACTCCAAGGCCAACGGAAGCAGGGAAGATGGTGGAGATAAAGTGCAGAAACCCTAAGGAGGAAATTATTTAGGAGACACCAATTCATTTCTTATTCTGTTCCTTTTCAGAAATAAAGAGAATGTCACACTGTGTTACTGAAAATCTGTTGACCTTTCTTCCCTAGATGCTTTCAGACCAGGGGTCCAGTACAACTTCAGAATTTATGGAATTTCTACAGAAAGGGTTCCTTATTTATTAGAGAAAAAAACAGGATACTCCCAGGAACTGGGTAAGTTTACAGCATGTAATATGTCCATGGGCAGACTTGTTCAGAATGATCCAGAGATCCTAGCTGTAGATTTAGGTATATTTCAACACCTTTCCTAATTTTCAGCGTCCCATTTATTCTGGTAATTAGGTCTTAAAAAATATTTTTAATCATAAACTATAAACCATTTTCATTAAAGACAATTTATAAAATGTTATGCAAAAGAAGAAAACAAACTCATTGCTAATTTTACCACCCAAAGGCAAATATCCAGAGTTAATATTTAATGTATATCCAGGTATTCCTTTCTCTGTACAGATATACATTTTTAAATAAAAGTGGGATCTTACTCTATGCAGTTTTTGACTCATGTCACTAAATATTATTTAACTGCATCATTGCAAAGTGTTTATTTGCATGTGTCAAATCACCTGTTGGTGGACACTTAGCATGATTACGGTGTTTCTCAACTATAAACTATAAAATTCATCTTCAGGTGTCTTTCCATCTGCAATGCTCAGTCTCCTTTATCCTTAGCCCAATCTCTTATGCCGTCTGAGTCCCCATCATTTTAGTGAAATCTTCATCCATATCCACAATAATGGTTTTTAAATGAAGTGTTAGAATACTTGAGTCAAAAGGCTTTAGTTTCTCATTTCTTTTACAATTTTTTAGAATTTTGACCCATATTGTGAAATCACCCCCCCCCCCCGAAATTTCACTGTGATTCCACCAGCAACAGAAGGCAATTTGATCCCACTGAAATCTGGGCACCTGGGACCTCCCCTGCCTTGCAGAGATCAGGTCATGTCTCCCACAGCTCCATCTGTGGGGGCCATCTGAGGCCCGCCGGAGGTGTGTCGCTGGTGTGCATGTCTGTGCACACAGACTGGGTACACACACGCATGTGTGGGAAACAGGCTCAGGAAGCCTTCAGAATAAACACCCTCGGAGTATTGCAGTGACACTTGGATGGCTTGGCATTGTCACCACCCAGGAACTAGAGTCTCGAATACCCCCTTCGGTCTGTTCTCTGGCAGGGTCTTCTGTCAAACACTATTTAGAATTCAAGAGCACGGGGAAGTCTAAGAAACCCTTTATTCACTTTTCCTCTGGGTGACCTCGTGCAAGCTGTTGAGTGTCTCTGGCTGTCCCTTTCTTCACTTGTGAAAGGCCAGACTTGGACAGGAAGGTGGCTCAACTCCTTCCCAGCCCTCACAAACCATGTCAAGGCATGAATGCCCCAGAGAAAAAGAGAAAACCCCTGAACTTGGCATAAGTGCCTCCAGGTCCCAGACTTGGCTGTAGCTCTACTTTTAGTTTACGTGAGTGCTCGCAGCTACTTCCAGGTGACGACTCTCCTTACCCCGACTTCCTTTCCTAGCTCCATCAGACAACCCTCAAGTGGTCATGAGTAACCTGACCTCCCGCTCCTTCACTCTGAGTTGGAAGGATTATTCCATTGAATCCCAACCCAGTTTTATACAAGGGTACCACGTCTACCTGAAATCCAAGGCGGGGCAGTGCCACTCAGGATCTGAAAAGGCAGTTCTTTCAGGTGACGGTTTTGTTTGTTTACTCTTTCAAGACCTCACTATGCAAGACCACTATTAGAAAGGTGGCCAGGGGGGCGCCTGGGTGGCTCAGTCGCTTAAGTGTCTGCCTTTGGCTCAGGTCATGATCCCAGGGTCCTCGGGCTCCCTGCTCAGCTCAGCCTGCTTCTCCCTCTCCCTCTGCTGCTTCCCCTGCTTGTGCTCTGTAGAATAAATAAAAATCTTTAATAAAAAAACAAAACAAAACAAAGAAAGGTGGCCGTGTGTGACCATGGCCAGGCTGAATTCTGTTCTTGCATGCTTTTATGGTCCGACGTGCTCTTCAACAAATTAGTGGGCAAGATGGCGGGGGGCAGTACTGTAACTTACTTAAAACAAAGTGCTTGGTATTTTTGGAAGCATTTGAGTACCATCAGCTCCTTAACCTGCCAATTATGAAACTTTCTTGCTAACTCCTTTTTCTTTTTTTCTTTTGACCTTGTTAAAGGTTGTTACAATGTATTTTTCAGTCTCTCTCAAGCTCTTACTGTGTCTCGCAGATTCGTGGGCTCTTTCTGGATCACCAGCATCCCTTGTTTCGTGGTTGCTCTGCTTTGCTTGCCATCTCCTAAAAATTTTACCAGTGACCCAGAGTGATGGAATCATGAGTCCATTTTTGATTGGTTTAAGATGTTGACAGCGCTGAGTCAATATTATCAGTGCCCATCCCTGTCACAAGATCTCTCTCTCACTCTTTAATAATTATTTTTCCTGAAAATAATTTTTTTTGAATACCAGATGACACACTGTGTTGCAAATACAAAATTGACAACCCAAAACAAAAGACACTTGTCGTGGAAAACCTACAGCCGGAATCCTTCTATGAGTTTTTGGTCACCCCGTACAGCAGTGTTGGCGAGGGCCCCCATGGCGCTTTCACAAAGGTCACAACTCCGGATGAATACTGTGAGTTTTTGAATCAAAACTCTTCCCCTAGATGTTGCTGGGAAACTAACAGATTACACACACACTGCCCTGGGCTCTGTCGAGATCAGGAGTTTTTAAACCTTTCTTCTCGTTCTGTCTCACTCTCCAGATGAGATTGTTTCAGAAAAAAATGTTATACAGAATCCCACTACATTAACCAGAAAACAGTGGGGCCAATCTGACTGACTGACGACCTGGAACCTTCCTCTGGCCTGTCTCGGTGGCCCTGAGGCATGCCCTGGAACTCAGTCCCAAAATGGTTTGAAAGTCCCAGAAGGCATGGTTTCGTGTCCACTTCGGAAGAGCCCCAGACCCTCCGTCTAGAGGAGGGCGGGTGTTTTCTGCAGCCGACCTTCTGGCTGGTTTCCCTCGGTGGCGAGCCAACTGCTTCCTGACTTGGCCTTTCTGGGGGCAGTTGAGAGAGGTGTGGTAGGGTCGGCTGGGGATCGGGCAGGGCCAAGAGGTGTTCCTTCACCAGCCTGGTGTTTGCCGATTGGGGGGGAAATGTGAGATAGAGAGATCCATTTTTCCAACTGCGTTTGGCTTGGAAGAAGGAGAAAGGAGAAGGCAGGGAGGACAGCCCTGACGGTAAAGGCAGACCTCCAGCCAACAGGAAGGTGGTGGGGGAAGCAGATGGTGATGGAGGAAGAAGGGGAGAAGCGGGTATCACATAGCAGATGGTGGAAGACCGTCCTGCCTGAGAAACAGACCGGCTGAAGAGTCTGCTGCAGGTACCAGCGGGCCTCGGGCCCAGGGCGGGCTCCCTCCGGCGGCGGTGGGGCCGCGGGCGACGGGATGGCGGCGGAGGGTAGAGCTGCTGGCCTGGCACGCTGGCCACGACCCTGCCGGCGGCCTGGGGCCCTCGGTGCTGCTCGCTCCTCAGGTTTCCCAGGCCAAGGTCAGAACTCTTGGAGTCAGATTAAGATTTCAGTCATCGATTTCCATTATTTGAGCACTCCTGCTGTTTGGGGGTAGATTTTAAAACTTTAAATTGATTTCCAGCTGTTTTTATTCCAGCTTTGGTATTCATTTAGCTGGTAGGAGAGAGAGAGGGAGAGGGAGAGAGAGAGAGTGTGTGTGTGTGTGTGTGTGTGTACATATATATAATACAAATAACTATCTTTACCCCGAGTGTATTTTCTAGCTTTCATTTATCCCCCTTATTCATGCTAAACCTCCCTTAGCATTGGCTGTGTCCCTCTGTGGGTTATATTGGTTACTGTTAAAGAGGAGAATCCGCTGCTACATAATTGCAGCCATGACACGACACCCCGCAGTCGCAGTAACAACGTGGGCGGACCTCACAAATGCCGCGCACTGTGACAGAGCCAGGCCTGACGGCTGCTGCGAGCTCCCGCTACAGAGAGAGGCAAACGCCATTCTTGTTGTGAGCGCTAAGGCAAGGCAGTGGTGACCTTGGGACGGGACCATGATTGGATGGGGACCCCAGGCGGGCTCTCTGGGGAGCTGAGGATGGTTGTCGTCTTGACCGGGGTGCTGGTCACGTGGCTGTGTTCGGCTTGTGAGATTCTTCGAGCTTACTTTATGAGCACTTTTCTGAACGCAAGTATTGCATTTCAATAAAAAGCTTAGCAAAACCAGCCTGAAACTTGGAAACTATCATGGTTAGGTCCCCAGGCTTGTTCTCAAGTTATAAGTGCATAACTTAACCAAATCTTCAAAGCAATTGTAGTGGTCAAAAGTAGGGATCTGAGAGCCAGGTATTGTCTAGTCGGGTCAGGAGGAGAGCTTCTTTCCCCTCCCCACGGCTAGGGTTAACTGTGAGCCGGGTGTTGAGGTGCCTGCTTTGGCGCCCCGTTCCCGTTCTGCGTGTCCTTGCCTCCAGACCCTGTGCTGCCTCCTGGCTCTGCACTGGGCATCTACCCAGGCCTGCCCTCCCTCGCAAAAGGCCAACATTATCCACCACATCCCCATCCCCAAATCAAACCCCACTCCTGTGCAAGGGCACTTAAAGCAGCTACTAGGATTACAACTAATGCCAGCCCATTGGCCAAATACAGTCATGTGGCTGAGCCCCCAGTCAAGGGACAAAGTACACTCCACCCACCATGAAGCTTTGGCAAAGGTGGGGAGTATAATTCTAATACAAGGAGGGAGTGAAGAATTGGAAGTAGTGATCCAGTTTGTCAGAAGAGGGAACGAGGGGCGCCTGGGTGGCTCAGTCGGTTAAGTGTCTACCTTGGGCTCAGGCCATGGTCCCGGGGTCCTGGGACCGAGCCCCGCATCGGGCTCCCTGCTCAGCGGGAAGCCTGCTTCTCCAACTCTCCCTCTTACCCTCCCCCCACTTGTGCTCTTGCTCTCTCTCTCTCTCCCTCTGACCCTCCCTCCTGCTCGTGCTCTTGCTTGCTCTCTCTCAAATGAATAAGTAAAAAAATCTTAAAAAAAAAAAGAGGGAACGAATCCAAGTCATAAGGTGTTGACAGCAGATGGTCCCTGTGTTGGTTGGTTGGTAGAACCCCCACCCCCACCCCATCAGCCAGAATTCAGATTGAATCTTGCATAAGTAGACTTTTGAAGAAGAATAACTCCGTAAGATTAACTTCAGTCTTAAACTTACTTTTGTGTCTTTGAGGGGGGGAAAGTACTCATTAAAAATACCACTTTGTTTTCTTCTCCAGCCCCTATACTGATACGTGTCATACTCCCTATGGTTTTCTGCATTTTGCTCATCATGATCATATGCTACTTGAAAAGTCAGTGGTAAGTGTGTGGGGAAGATTTTTATCCAAGAAGTCAGAGAAAAAAAAAAATCTACAAAGGAGTGTAAGAAGCTAGAAATCACATTGAATAATGAGAGAAGGTGCTGAAAAGGCAAGGGACAGAGACTTAGATGAAAATTGTTAAACAGTTTTGCTTTCCAGGTCGATATATAAGGAAAACAATAGCCATTTGCAAACGACTGCAAAGCCTGTTCAATAACCATAGCTAATACTGGTAGTTCACGTACTGTGTGCTTGGCAGTATTCTAAGTGCTTTACATACAGCTCATTCAGTCCTCACACCACCACCCTGGGCACCGTCATCATCTCCACTGAATCAGCAAGTTTAGATATAAACATAGCCTGCCCAAGGTCACAGAGTTAGTAAGTGATAGAGCAAGGTTTAGAGCCCAGGAATCTGGCTCCAGAGTTCTCTTGGTCACTATATTGCAAAATTCAGTCCAATTTTCACTGTTTTCTAGGATGAAGGAGAAGTGTTATCCTGACATTCCAGATCCTTACAAGAGTAGTGTTCTGTCATTAATAAAATCCAAGGTAAATGCTGGGAAATTGTATGTATGCCATAATATCTATTAAAGACTAATCCAGGGTTGGGGCTCTAATCATACCTTTTGAGAACTCCTCAGGAAGATGCAACAAAGCAACAGCCACCGTGGCTCCCATAGCCATGAAATGGGTGAATGGAGCCTTGAGAGTTCTTCCATCAGGGGAAATCCTTTGGTTTACAACACCACCTCCTGTTAACTTATGACTAGGATGAAACACACACAAAAAACTGAAGCCTTGAGTGCATTTCACATACTTTGTATACTCTGACATACACACACACTTCATATTCACATGTTTTTTTGTTTGTTCCAGGAGAATCCTCGCCTAACAATAATGAATATCAAAGACTGTGTTCCAGACTCTATTGAAGTTCTAAACAAGCAGGAAGGCACTAGGAAGTCACTCACAGAAACTGAGTCTTCCAAGCCCACCTACCTTTACCTCCTTCCAACAGAGAAGAGCTACTCCGGCCCTGGGCCCTGCATCTGTTTTGAGAACTTTACCTATAATCAGGCAGCTTCGGACTCTGCTTCTTGTGGCCATGTCCCAGTAGCCCCTAAAGCCCCACCAAGTCAGCTGGCACTGTTGACATCACCTGAAAATTTACTAAAGGCACTAGAAAAAAACTACATGAACTCCCTGGGAGAAATTCCAGCCGGAGAAACTAGTTTAAATTATGTGTCCCAGTTGGCTTCAGCCATGTCTGGAGACAAGTTCAGTCCCCCCACAAATCCACCAGAGCCAGCACTGTGTTCAGAGTATAAAATGCAAATGGCCATACCCTTGGGTCTTGCCTCTCCTCCCTCGAGTGGGAGTA
Organism: Mirounga leonina; assembly: GCF_011800145.1. Lineage (NCBI taxonomy): Eukaryota > Metazoa > Chordata > Mammalia > Carnivora > Phocidae > Mirounga > Mirounga leonina. The sequence continues at coordinate 4,229,416 of NW_023270871.1, forward strand.
GCAGCCTCTCTTCCTTTACCCTTTTAGATGAAGGTGAACACTACCACTAATCAGTATACCCAGTTCATGCCTTTATGCTACATAGATGCAAAAAAGGAGCATCGCCGCACCATTCCATCACCTGATGCCTCGGCACGTAATTCCAGTGAGCGGTCACCGTTGGCACACGAGACCACTACAGTCTGGCTTGGTTTCAAAGGGCAGGAGCTATGGAACTTAACATCCCTTCTTGGAGCAGGCTTGCCGTAGAAATGGCGGGATCGTGGCAATAGGCTTACCTTGCTGCTGTCTGTTCAGGCTCACCTTTAGAACAGTAGACCTGGCACTTGACATGGGGATAGACCCTGCCCACTCAGTACTGGACAGGGTGCCTATGGTCCTAGAAGTTCAGTTTTTAGCAAGGAAATATTTCCATTAAGTTTTACCCGTATGTCTTATATTAAGGGTAAAGGAACTAGATTTAAGGTTTTAGTAAAGGCCACAGAAGATTCATTACCAGACCATAAATTGTCAATTTATTCTGGGTGTGTTTAATGAAAAAGTCACATGATGTTTGAGAGTAAAACAGATTTTAGACTTGCCTTGAAGTGAGAACAATTTGTAGTTCATTGATGCAGTAGAATGAACTCTTCTGGGCACACAGACCTTATCTGATAGGTAAAGCATGTGAATGATCAATAAGATCCCCACGACTGCCTTTCCATTTAGCTTACTACAGTTAAAGAGTGGGACTGCCAAGGAACTCTTGACTTAGCGTCAAGACAACAGCACTCCTACTTGGTGGACATCAGTCTTTGACCATAATTTTTGACAACTACCTCAGAATAGAAAAAAGAAAATGTTATTAATTCCATTCACATTTTATGGTTCCTCTTTTTTTCAAGAACTACTATATATAAGTGACCTGTTTTCATTTAGTACCTTTTGGTCTTTGCCATTGTCTGGGTCAAGAAAATACCCTGTCTCATTTATATTCCTATTATGCTAACAATGAATAAAAGGAAACTTCATTGTTGGACATGGTTTAGACATAATTGTAAAAAGCTATAGAGTGGGAAATGCTGTATCTGCTCAGCAGCAGCTTTGTCTCATTGAATCAATATATACAAATGCACCTGATGCATAACAGGTGTTCAGTACGTGCCCGTTCCTTTCTCTTCCTTCTACCTATCAAAGCTTTATGTTTATTTATCACATTTCTAAGCAAGTATCAGGAGTTTCTTGTTTGCTGTGCTGGAAATGACACCATCTAGGTCTCTGGTGCCAAATGCCTTGCACTGTGTCATCAACACCACACAACCAAGAGACCAAAAGATCCACATCTCAAGTAAGGTGGCTGCCAACTGGCCTAAATATACCAACACAAACCAGGGCTCCTGTTCAGACTTTTCAACTTTTTCCTTATGTAGAACTAAACCTTTTGCTGGAAAAACTGGTTATGTACTCCTAACATAGTACAAATGAATATCTCGATTAGTCTGATAGTTTTGAGAAGATTTTGGGGGCCAGTATTGTCATCATTTAGCCTCTTTGTTGCTTTCTCATGATATGTCAATGGCTGTGAAGACTGATTTGTAAATAGTATCTTTCATATAGATTTTCTTTTAAAAATAACCCATGAAAACTTGGAAGTCATTTTTGTTGCAAAAAGCCTAATTAAAATATTTCACCACTGCATTTTGTGTTTTCTCTACCTCAATGAAATGAGAATCTAACAGTGAGTATAGCCAATAAATCACCTTGTGAGCTTACTAAAAATGTAAATTTCTGGGTACCGCTCCACACCTCCTTATCAGAATTTCCATGACATGAGGCCTGAAGTCTATATATTTCATCAGCTCCCTCCCAGGTATTTGGATGCACACTCAACTTTGAGACTCACTGTCCTAAGTCAAATGATGTCTTTCTGAAATATAGCAACATACCAATAGGAAATGCTGGCCTACGTAACTTTATGCTTACAATATCACTATGACTACAGTTTTGGCTATAAACATCCCTCTCCCATGCCCATGACATCAAATACATTCATGTTTAAAACCTTAATTGTCAATACTATATGCCATCTTAACAGCATTGCTTTAAGAAGTGTTCTTCAGAAACTGAAATTTGTGGGGCCTCTGGGTGGCTCAGTTGTTAAGCGTCTGCCTTCGGCTCAGGTCATGATCCCAGGGTCCTGGGATCGAGTCCCACATCGGGCTCCCTGCTCCGCGGGAAGCCTGCTTCTCCCTCTCCCACTCCCCCTGCTTGGGTTCCCTCTCTCGCTGTGTCTCTGTCAAATAAATAAAATCTTTGAAAAAAAAAAAAGAAACTTTGGAATTTGTATTCATGTCAGCAGAACTATTAGGATTAAAAATACATTCCTGGAAAATTTCAAATGATACCAAAGTATAACAGTTTAACAAACCGTTACGTTTATCATCAGCTCCAACAGCTGCTAACTCATGGCTGTTTCAGCCCATCTATACCCTTTTCCACTCTCCCTCCTGATACTATTTGGAAGCAAATCCTACGATTTCACCTGCAAATATTTGTGTTTCTCTAAGCTCTACTTTTCCTAATATGACCATAATATACCTTTAAAAAGAATTTTACCTAGGGGCGCCTAGGTGGCTCAGTTGGTTAAATGTCTAATTCTTGATTTTAGGTCAGGTCTCAATCTCAGCGTCATGAGTTTAAGCCCCACATTGGGCTCCATGCTGGGCATGAAGTCTACTTTAAAAAAAAAAAAAGTCCCTAAAGCTAAATTAGTAATAGTTCTTTAAAAATATCAGGGTATTTTGATGGTGTGCAGGACTGGCATTAATGACCTACAAAGACCGCATCAACCTGGAGAGTGGTCCTTGGCATGCGGGGTACGGCGATCGCTCAGGCTGGGAGCAGGGACGTAGCCACACTGCAGAACCATGCACTTGCCAAAGGAGCTTGCTTCCATTCTAGCACCTACCTGACTCAACGCTGATTCTAGCGAAACTGATTCTCCACTAGAAGGTGTATTTATTGAGAAACTCAAGTTGAATTAGTCAAAATCTAGTATTTCTTCTAAGATCGCTGTGGAAAAGCTGGCTTTCATCTTAAAGAATCTACAAAACATATTAAACATTTTGCATTAAGTAGAACTTTAGAAACCCTTGAAGAGATACAACAGAAAAAGCCTTTAGAATTAGCAGTTAAAGGATTTACAACACAGTAACTAAGCACATTCCATTTAAAGTACCAAGCAAATGCAGTTGTCTTTATCCTCTAAGATAAGCCATTAAAGAAACAAACTTTTAGTGTATTTTGTTTTTTTTCTGAAGTAGTTGCTATGGTCTCAATGATTGTCCCCCTCAAAATTTGTATGTTGAAATCCTAACCCCCAAAGATGACGGTATTAGGAGATGGGGCCTTTGGGAGGTGATTAGGTCACGAGGCTGGAGCCCTCATGTACTTGGGATTAATGCTCTTAGGAGGCAGACCCTGCAAGTCTCCTTATTCCTTCTGCCATGTAAGGACACAACGAGGACTCTGAGACCGAGGAGAGGGCCCTCTCTCAACTGTGCTAGCCCTCTGGCCTCAGACTTCTGGCCTCCAGAACTGAAGAAATAGGTTTCTGTTGTTTGTAAGCTACCCAGTCTGGGGTGTTTTATTATAGTAGCCTGAATGGGCTAAGACAGTACTCTATTTTTGAGAACTTTTATATACCAAAGAGTCGGGTTTTTTCAAATGAAACAAACTTGCTGAAGTTTAGGTCCACATTTTTCAAAGATCAGCTGTCTGATGATGATTAAGTGTGCTTTTAGTTTATTTTGGGGCCAACTATGTTTTGTTGAAAAACATATAGAAGGCAATGGGAAAATGATATACAGAATTGTGCCTAAAGACAAATCTATCCAAACAAATCTATTTCTGAAAGTGAGACATATATTTTACCACATTTAGTCAACTATAACCTAGCTTTGACCTGGCTTTGATACTGAATTTTATTCTCCAGCCTTGGTAATTTCCCTTGTGGTATTTTCTTTTGCCACTAGGTGGCTGTAACGATAGCCTATCTGATCAGGACAGCTTCTTGCCTGAGAAATCAAATACCTTCCACAGAAACATCATCATCATATCATCATCACTTATATTGTATATTATTTCCTCAAAAAATTCAGAACTATTTTGTCTAAAGACAGATCCATTTTTTTCAAACACTTTATAATGATCTGAAGTTAAAAATAAAACCTGTAAAGCTATGTGTTTGATTAGATTATGAAGAATGTTTAAGGATATTTAAAAAACATCTGGAATAGCCACTAATGTATTACGAACTAGACTCTTATCTGTGGTACCTAAAAATCATTTTTACTGGGAGTCACATGTATCAATCTCTGTGGTACATAATTCAAATTAACACTGATTGTTTTAAAATTTCAAACAGAACACAAGTTTTAAGAATTTTAAGTACATTTTATTAACAATGTATCCCTTTGATAAGATTATGCTTCAGGAGGCTTTTAATGCCCTTGACATAAACTGTACACATTATACAAAAACAAGAAAACCACACACAAAAAAAATCAAGGTGAGCAAAACCATTTGGGGACAAACCTTCTTTAAATTATACACAACTCAATGAAATATTCTTACGGAAAATATATAAATACTTTTTCTTTCTATGTTACAGTTATACAATATAAATCAGATTTCAATGTCTGTTCAGTGACCTACAAACACCAGAACCTCCAAATATGTAGCAGCTTATTACTAAATAAAAAAAGAAGGATATCATGTGGCTAGGGAGCATTAAGTCTGAGATTTTTTTCACAATCCCTTACCACTTTTCAAAACTAATTTACACCATTTGTTTTACAATGCAGCTTCAGGGTTTCTGCCAGGCCGGTAATGGAACATTTTTCAACTATTATCTATGAAAAATTTTTATCGCCACCCCCCCTGCCCCAAGACTTTGTATTTTGTGCTAAATCAACCTATTTAGTGGCAAAATTACAAGGTATACTTTTTTGGCATAAATTATATTTTTCAAATTAAATGTTTTGTAAAGAAAATCAAACAAGATGTGCAATTAATGCATGTTGTGGCATAGCTATCCACCTACATTATAAAAATACTCAAGGGGGGGATCCACATTCCGTGTGAGTCATAAAAACCTACTATGAATGAAAAATACTTTGGGAACCTGGAACTAAAAGAAAAAAAGAATGTTCCTAGAAAGATTCTCAACAGATTTCAATATTGTCTGATAAGCACTGCTATCCATTTCACTAGCACGCTTTTATAATGAAACTCTCACTGTAGTGATACTCTTGAAATTAAGCTGGTGATAATGGATTTCCTGAATGGGGAGGCAAGGGAGACCTTTCCCAACGTACATTTTTGAAAACCTGAAATGTTCTTTTATTCCATCAGCTCTTCTCATAAAACTCTGTTAGTTCTATCTTTTCTTTTTTCCCATGTTTAATGGATTGTGAATTTTAGACACTGGAAGCATAAAACAAAAGGGGAAAACCTTAATTCCAAAGGACTTTTTCCCAAGGTAGTTTACAAAGCTGATCTCACACAAAATTAGCACCTCACTCTTACCATGCAAAAACAATTGCAGTTATAATTTGGATGACAATTTGATTAGTTTTTATTGCTCAATGATCTGTGCTTTAATGTGGGGATAAAAGGCATCCTCTGAATGGAATGAAAAAAAAATTTATAAAGAGCAGTAGACAAATCTAAGTAAGCACTGACACCTCACTGTTGAACACTTTACTACTGTAATATGCCCTGAAAAACTCAGCTTTAATTATCTCAAGCTCTGGATAAAAGAGCTGAAAACTATTAAAGCTACCATTTCAAAAGAACTTGTACACATGATGTTAGAATAACTAGTGTAAGAATGTATATCCCTCCAAAGAGCCTCTTTTATTAATGTTGCTGTCTTACAGAATGGACTTATGCTACTAATCTTTATTAGAAAAATTTTTATTAGGGAGACATCCCCCCTTCAAATCTACCTAGGCATAAATAGGAAATAAATGTATAAGAAATTTTAGACCATATTTAATTATTAACACTAATTTCTAATTTCCTTATTATTTATCAGTATTTACTTAGTATCGTGAAGCTGAAATCTGTTCTTGAAAAAAAATTTCAATTAGAAATGACAATTCACTTTACAATTAGATATTCACAGTTTACAACCAGCAAAACTGCCCAAATTCCTCCAATTATTCAATAATTACCAATAGTACAAATTTATAAGGACTAAGATTAATTCTAAAATCTTGAAAAACTACAGTATTGACATTATTTTGGTATTTTATAGTCTTGTAGTATCTATTATTTATAGATGACTTTCTCAATTATTTCTATTACCACTGACACCATTCCTAATCTTTTCTGCTATAATTTAGTATTTTTAAACACTAAGTTAATCACTTGGCACTGCATGTGAGCATTTTTCATCATAAAAGTCTACTTTTATACAGATGAGTACTTGAAAACGTATTAGACCTGTCAGTGAAACATGGATAAACCAAATAGCACTATACATTTAAGTATAGACATTTTTCTTAGATTACTGATAACCACAAAACTCTCTCTCTCCAAACTAAGTGCTATAGGCAATTATTACAATGTATACATACATGTCTTTCAAAGTAATAGTCAAAAAAATTGTTCAGGCTAATAGTAACAAAGACTTCATTTCAGGATGGATGAGTGAAGTGGGGTCCGGGATGGGGACAGTTGTGTGTGTGTGTGTGTGTGTGACAAAAAAGAACTGTTAACTTTTGAGGGATTAAACCACAGATTTTATATTCTATATTAACTGAGGTAGTGTTTAAAATCAATGTCTAAAATATGTCAACCTCATTATGAATAAGATTACTAAATTACCTCCTTTGGAGTTTTTAACCACTATTTGGTTCTCTGGAAGGCATTTTAATCATCCAAGACCAAAGACCAAGGTGACAGGCAACGTTCTTAAAAGTACTGTTAACATTTAAATAAACACTTGGGTTCAGTGATAAATTAAAGTTAAAAAAAATATTTTATTTTCACTTGGATTTTATGAGAGAAAATCTGAAGAACCACTTTTTAACATAAGCAGCAGCTTACAGCCCTTATCTGCTTTGTTATAATGTAAGTTGCTACACAGTGCATGTAAGAACAATTCACTGAAGTGCAGTCAAAGAGGTGTTATGAAGTGAGATGAAATGCTTCATCCCAATTGGAACTTTCAGTGCCAGTAAATTAAAAAACAAAACAAAACAAAACAAAAACAAAAAAACCTATCTCTGTGAGTTACGTTTTCTAGTTCACAGGGTTCTTTACAGAGATCTCAAAGAACAAGCCCGTTATAAAAAGGATCTGTACTATGGGAAAATATTAATCAAGATACTAGGACTGTGTCAAAGCTGATGTGCAACTGTAAAAATGGTATAAACAAATGAATTAAAAAAAGGGTCCTAATCAGTCCAGCTGGATTTTTTTTCTATTTATATATAGACCTCAAAAAAGATAATCCTTTCATTTACAAGCATTCTAATGGTGATGGCCATGCTATTTTTATATACAAATTTGCATATATGTTTAATTCCTGTAAAGATTTCCAAATATCTTTAAACATATACAAATTAAACACACAAATAAACAAAACCTTGCCCTCATCAACTTAACAACTTCACAAATATGATAAAGGCAATGACTGTACTGATAAACTCACCTATCACTGCATTTAGTTTGTGCAAAACAAGAACACTGATATAAAAAAATTAAATTACTGCTGCTTTAAAATTTGGTACTTAAGGCTTTTCACTACAATTTTTAATCGTAATTCAAGTTGCATTGATGATTTTTTAAAAAGGAAGTATGGCTCTTCTTTTCCCATGGAATGTGTAAATCGGAGGCAAACTTCTCTCTTCCTCAGGAGATCCAAAGTGTTGTTTACGTTCTTTTGCTTTAGGTCTCAATTAATAGTGCTTGTTCAAGTTCCTGTTTCAAATGGTGATATGGGAAGTTGATGAAAATGAGAAGTCCACTGAAAACATGTGCATTCTACAAATGGGAAATACTCTGAATTATAAAATGACGTTCTGATCTGAGTCAAGAACTGTAGTGAAAAACCTTAACTGGTTCAAATAGCCTCTAAGAACACATTGCCACAAAACTGAAGAGACAGAAAACAAACTGTTTGCAAGTCTAGTAACATAAAAATAACTTATAAGTCCTGGGTTGTTGAGGCTCTTCTTTTGCTTTGAGGTTACAAACCTCTGAAGTAGTGTTACAAATATTAAGAAAAATGTGGAAGGGCCAAAGTTCCTCCTCTAATACCAGCAGTTACAGCACACCCCACTGTGGGGCAGGGTGCAGCCTCAGAAACACTGATTCCTGGTTTCCACAAGTTAGTTAACAAACAAGGCATCTTTAGATTTACCCTAAAAAAAAGAATTCAGAAATAACTGTGAAGGGTGCTTCTGCATATCCTATTATTGTTCCACTGCTATTATGCTCTTAACATGAAAAAATAGAAAACCTATGTAGGTATTCAGTGCTTGGCTCTTGCATATAATGGTAACTAAAACTCTCAGAACTGTGGTAATGAGCAATGAACCCCCAGAGGGCTCAACAGGGAAAAGAGGAAGTTGTTTTGGTTAGGGAAGTCTGCAGCTCCAACTGTGCATGTACCAGTAATTGCTGGAACAGAAGATACTCCTGTCCTTGCTGCTCAGTCAGTCAGCATTTTCTGAGGCTTTTAGGAAATCCACAAATATGAATATATATAGTATTCATCTACAGACATCATAAATATGAGGTCAGGATTCAGCAGACGTATCAACTATAGGTTGCTTTGGTGGGATCGCCAGCACAGCCTCTGCTTCTTCATGCATCTAGGAGAGAAGTGGTAAACTGTGAACGACTTTCTAGTGTCTCCATAGACAGAATCTCTCTTTTAACTTAACACCAAACACAGAATTACTCTTGACAAATCTTACTTACTTGTAAAAACTGTACGTCTTGAAATAATTCTTGTATGAACCTCCGACACGGAAGTCTAAATGTGCAGTGTGAGAGCAAATGGGAAACCTCAGAGTAAAGGCAGATGTCATCGAACGTTTGAGGATACTTCTCCTTAATTCTAAAACCAAAGAAAAGACGATAGTGTGATTAACAACTATTAATAATGACTCACCTATTTTTCCATCCAAAATACACTTTTAAAATATTTTTTCCCTCCAGATACTGATCAGATGGCATATTTGGAATGATGGCATAAGAATATAAAATATTAAATATTCCTACCTCACACTTAAAACTAGATATTTTAAAGTTTGGGGTTATCTCTTAAAATGGGTAAAGCCCAAAAGCTTCTTAGAGAGTCAGAAATATTCTTTTTCACTAGCATGAGAAATTGCAAAATCTATTTATCAGCCTAGGATGACTCAACTATTTTCAAAATTAAGTTTGAAATATCCTTGACTGGGCTCTTTGTACCCTTCCACCTTCTAACAGTGGCTTTTAGCTAAGAGAGCATCAGGGGTGGGGTGCAGTGGGGTAATACACAGGCTAAGGACCCACTACTGCTGGAGCATCTGGCCAGGAGGTCTGCAGGGGGACCCTGCCATCTGTGTCACTGTTTTTTTAAAAGGTCCACAGGAGACTCTGAGCTGCATTTCTTTTAAGGGCTACACTACTTTTAATAGTGCAGATCAACGATGGTCATAGTTCAATGTGAATTTTCCTTTATCATGTTGCTATGATTTAGAAAAAAAATTAAAATTTTGCAACTTTTATTACAAGAAAGAGGAAAACAGGGGAAAAATGAAACCAAGAAAATACCACTTGTTTTTTGTGTAGGCCTGCTTTTCTCAAACTGTTCAGTCTCAGGATTCCCATACTTTCTTAAAAATTATAGAAGACCCCCAAAAGCTTATTTTTTGTGGTCTATAGCCATTGATAATTACCATATTAGAAATTAAAATTGAGAAAACTTAAGAATATATTTTATTTCATTTAAAAAACAAAACCCAGTACTTGTTAACATAAATATATACCTTTTTTTTTTCCTGAGAGACAGAGCTTGAGCATGGGGGGGGGGGGGGGGGGGGGGGGGGGGGGGGAGGTGGATCCCAAGCACTCTGCCCTGAGTGCAGAACCCAACACATGGGGCTCGATCTCATGACCCTGAGATCATGACCTGAGCCAGATGCCTAACTGCCTGAGTCACCCAGGCACCCCATAAATATTTGCATTTTAATGAAAAATATTTTCTAAAACTAAAAAAGCGAGAAGAGTGGTATTTTACATTTTTAAAGATCTCTTTAAAGTCCAGCTTAATAGAAGATTGGCTGGATTCACATACCTACTTCTGCGTTCACTCTTTGACCATATGCTATTTTGGTTGAAGTACGTGAAGAAAATCTAGCCTCACACAGCTATACCATGCAGAACTACTGATGTAAGCTAGTCTAACTTTTGAAGTATTTCAAGGATCTTTTCACCCTAAAAAGCAGAACAAAGAATACTCACGTTTATAGTTTACTTACGTTAAAAGCCCAGTTTCATGACATTTAGTTGAAACTGAACTACTCAAATTAATGACTAATCTCAGAACTTCTTTGCGAAGGAGTATACGGCACATTGGTGTATCATCTGGAATTGTTTTAACACCTAAAAAAAAGATGAAAATATTTTATCTTTATCACAATAGGAAATGATTACAACTCATGAGATTTGTTTTTAAATCTTACTTAAAGATCTCACATAATCTGCACATAATCTGCCAATCATTTTGGGAACAAAATTCTAATGGAAGAGGACAACAACAGTTGCAAGAGTTGGCTAAGTATACCTGACTAAAACGGACTTGTAGTTTTGAGACAATATCTATTAACGTTATCTATCAACAACAACAAAACTAAGTATAGTTTTATTAACAATGCTTGGATATAAATCTGAAAGCTTACCTAGCAGCAGTTCTGTGCTTTTGGTGCTGCTGGCTGAGCCTTCTTGAGACACTCCATCGCTGCATCCAGAAATCCCCGAAAACTTAGAAGGAACCACTTCTAAGGGGTTATGGATAGTCTGCTCACACCAATCAGAGTATGGAATGTCTTGAAGGTCTGAAGAAAAAAATCAATTATTTCTATTAAAGTATCATAATGGTTTAATTCCTATGCTTCATTATATACCATAGACGAAATGATTTCTTGTGATTTCTTTCCAGTTTTCAACAATTATTTTCCACGATGATCTTTAAATTTGGACTGCTCAGATAGCGAAATCTGTTGAATTCTAGAGACATTTATAAATTTTATTTTCTTAAATTACAAAAATAATATATGATTAAAGAATTCAAATAAAGATGTATATAGAATAAAACAGGAAGTTAGCGTATCTACCCCGCCCCATTACTCCCACCCCCACACTAAATACCTCTCCAAAGGGAAATACGATTAAAAGTTTGACATTTATCTTTTTTTTTTTTTTTTTAAGATTTTATTTATTTATTTGACAGAGAGAGAGCACAGAGGGAGAGTGACAGGGAGAAGCAGATTCCCTGATGAGCAGAGAGCTCAATGCAGGGCTTGATCCCAGTACCCTGAGATCATGACCTGAGCTGCAGGCAGACATTTAACCAACTGAGCCACCCAGGTGCCCCTGACATATGTATCTTTTAAGATGTTCTGCTACGTTAAATTTGTTTTTCTAGTTCTTTGGGTGTGTAAGTGGGATTATGCTATATTATTATTCTATGACTTGCTTTTCTCCCCATTTAATAATTATCAATATAAGAATTACACTTTCCTGAGCTTATCAGTTCATTCCTTAGAATTAAATTTACTACACTACCCAGGCACTGCTAAGGTACTCCTAGACGGGATTTTGAAATCAACCAAACATCAGTGTTGCTAAAGTGACATTAACTTTTTTTGATTTAAAATTTTCTTGAGCACTTACAGTGATCACAGCAAATGGGACATCACTGGGAAGTCTTTGGCTATCCTTTTAGGGAGTAACACTGGGCAACCTATAAAATCATACAACCTTAGTACTATAAGAAATATTGGAAATTAATTAAAGTTTTCATCTCATGAAAGAAAAGAGATTCAGAGAGAGGAGACACAACTCAGCCAGAAGATATGAGCTCTTGACAGATGGTCCAGTACTCTACTATAGCACGTTGTCACAGTAGAGAAAAAAAAAAAGCTCTATTTTTAAAACCCAGGAAACCAAACCAATGTCAATCTCTCCCTATGTTGTTTTCCACAGAATAGATATGATCCCTTCATCTTATCTCTAAACACTTCCTAGGATTACAATTTTCAAAATACTAAGTAGATAATACTTTGGTTCCTTGGAAAAGAAGATCTATAAATTTGGCATAGTTTTAAAATTTTGGTTATTAAGGAAATCATGTGCCTTTCAGGGACTTAAAAGTAACACATGCTACTTAATCATTCATTGACTTAAAAAAAAAAAAACTGCCAAAGATCTGAGAACTGAAGATGTACTTAAGAAACAGTAATGCTGAATAACCAGATAAGAGATGAATATGTTATTTTAGAATCAGTAGATAAGCTACCCAGAGACTATGATGACAAAGTATTTTCAGCACAAGGAGCAGTAAGAAAGTTATACCTCATTCAGTCAACATGTTTCTGAAAAGTTATAAACTACTGCAGCCTCACCTTTAACTTATGATGACTCCTAACATTTCTAACCTGTTAGAATCAGGTCCTATCTCTGAACATGTTAAGCGTTCTCATTAGGGAAAAAAACAAAAATCATTCCTCTAAGCACACTAGAACCATACAATGCATAAAAATCTGTGAAGGTGGCAGATGCAGAATAAAATGTTACCAGATATCTTATTCCAATAGCCTTTCCTCTGAGCTTTACATTTTTGAACCATTACCACCAGACCAGAAGTTTTAGAGAAAGAAACATCTTGTGTTCAAGTGTTGATGTTCCTTTAAAATGATCATTAAATAGCACAGGGATTATTTTTTAGTCATCTGCCATGAACAATATGGAAGTCTTTCTGATACACAAAATCCTCAATATGGTCTACAGGAATGCTTCTCAAACTTTATTGTGCACATGAACAACCTGAGAGTCTCATGGAAGCGCAGATTCTGATTCTGTGTGTAGGGTGGAGTTTGAGATTCTGTATTTCTGACAAGCTCTCAGGTGATGCTGATGCTGCTGGTCCATTGACCATACTTTGGGTAGCAAGAGTTCTGCAGGATCTGGTTTCTGCGTATCTCTCTAGGCTGATCATGTATCTCCTTCCCTCTTACTGTCTGAGCTCTACTCACACAGGTGTCTTTTTAGACCCTACCACTCCCCATGCATGCTCCCCTGAGAGAAGACCTTTGCTCAGGCTGTTCACTCTCTCTTCAAATTTTCTATACTCCATCTTCACTTTTTTAGCTTCTAGTCATTCTTTAGATCATAGCTCAATAGTAACTTCTTTAGAAATCTCTTTTTTGACCTGCCTACTTGGTTCTATTCCTTTGCTAATACCATGTACCTATTCTTGCTGGCACTTGTTACAAATGCGGTTATTATATTCACATAATCAACTGATCAAGTGATCAATCAATCCATTCTTCCATTGCTTTCCCCACTGACTGAAGCTCAAAGAGTTTAAGAACAGTGTTTTTTTTTCTCCCCCTCTCATAAATGTTTTTCTGGCATCTAGTTTAATGCCTGACCCACGGTAGCAGCGTAATAAATATTATGTTGAGGACATGAATGAATGAATGAAGGTTTGGCAACTTTTTAACCATTTGGCCTTCCTCCCCTCACACTTCTAGGATGGGCATCAGTAGTAAACTGTAATCATTTCCCAATTCAGAGCTCTTCTTCCCTGCTGCTTCTTACTCTAACACTTCACATCACTGGCCAGCCAGCCGAGAGGCTCTGACGGCTCTGCTAAGGTGAGCACCTTTCTGCCTATAGCACGTCTTTCACAAGTCCCAAACCTCCTGATGCTCTGCCTGATCACTCTCCCAGCTACAGGTCACAGATGGGTTAGAATTAGCTGTGACTGTCTTGTGACTAGGTACTTGAGGGGCTGGTTTCCCTATTTCTTGTTTGATAAAATAAGTAGAAAACAGTAAAGTAAAATCCATAGTAAGTACTTCATAAGTATTTGATGAATAAGGATACAAATGAAGAAGCAGAACTTGCAGAAACTAAAATATCATAAATGATGTAGAGCTAAATGATTTAAAACAGAATATTCTCTACTGTGTGCAATACATCAGAACAATACTGCCCAAACCTCTCACTCGCAGGAAATGACAATAATTACAACATGATGGGGCCCTGGACAGAGCTGTTCACAGTGGGAAGTGCCTAGTCCAAGGGTCTGTCCAAACCCAGGCCCCAGAGGCATGGAAACATTGAAGGAATTAATGATCTCAGCACACCCATATCCTATCTGTGGTGTATCAGCATGCTACAACTCATCAGTTGGAAAGCTCTGAATCAGAACACCAAGGAGAAATTTAGAAGAGTGACTCAGAGAACTTTGATATCACTAGATTTTTGAGTGTGGCTAGGTGATACCAAGAAAAAGTATCTACGGAAACACTTTACACACATATACAAACACATTATCAGTTTGAAGTTGCTAATATACATGGTCCCCAACTTATGATGCTTGGACTTTACGATGGTGCAAAAATGGTACACATTCAGTAGAAACTCTCTTGCTTCAAATTTTGAACCTAGAAATTTCCCTGGGCTAGCGATTTGCAGTACAATCCTCTCTTTGACACCGGACAGTGACAGCTGTCACTGCTCCCAGTCAGCCATGTGGTCATCAGGGTAAACAGCCAATACACACACATTCTGTTCCCAGAGAGCCATTCTGTTTTTCACTTTCAGTACAGTATTTAATCAATTACATGAGAAAATCAACACTTATAAAATAGACTTTGTGCTGATGATTTTGCCCAGTGTTCTGAGCACGTTTAAGATAGGCTAGACTAATCTATGTATATATTATATATATTATATATTATATATTACATATTAAATGCATTTTGACTTCAGATTTTTTTCAACTTAGGATGGGTTTATCGGGATATAACTCCATCATGAGTTGGGGAAGACCTGCATATGTCATTTGTTGAATCATACAAGAAAGCTGAATCTGAATCTGCTCTCACCAAAAACATATTGTCTACTACACAAAGCAGTATGCAGCTAGGTATTAGAAATACAAAAATGAAAAGACATGATAGTCCACACACTGAAGGAACTTAATGAGTGGAAGGGAAAAAAATAACCAACCAATAATGATTATAAGAGATCTACAAAAGGCAATGAGAGTAAAGAGGAAGGAATGTCAACATCTGACTTAGTGAGGGACAGCTTCACAGGTAAAATACTGACATTTAGGATGAGGTGGACCGGCCAAAGAGACTGACTGTGTGTGAATTTGTGTGTGAGGAGGGAGGAAGGGAAAGAGGGAACAGCAGGGAAAACTCATTTTTCATGCCTGGAATTATGAAATATAAAGAAATCTGTTGCATTCCTATACACTAATGAGGTAGCAGAAAGAGAAATTTAAGAAAACAATTCCATTTACGATTATACCAAAAATAAAATATCTAGGGAAAAACTTAACCAAGGAGGCAAAAGACCTGTATTCTGAAAACTATAAAACACTGATGAAAGAAACGGAAGATGACACAAACAAATGGAAAGATAATCCATACTCATGGATTAGAAGAACCACTATTGATAAAATACCCATACTACCCAAAACAATCTACAGATTTAATGCTATCCCTATCAAAATAGCAACAATATTTTTTACAGAACTAGAACAAATACTAAAATTTGTATGGAATGGCGAAAGACCTCAAATAGCCAAGTAATCTTAAAAATTTCAAGATACAGTACAAAGCTGAAGTAATCAAAACAGTATGGTACTGGCACAAAAACAGACTCAGAGATCACTGGAACAGAACAGAGAGGCCAGAAATAAACCCACACTTATATGGTCAATAAACCTATGGCAAATTATACAAGGGGGCAAGATTATACAAGAGGGGAAAGACAGTTTCTTTAACAAGTGGCACTGGAAATACTGGACAGCTACATGCAAAAGAAAGAAACTGGACCACTTCCTTGCACCATACACAAAAATAAATTCAAAATGGATTAAAGGCCTAAAGGTAAGACCTGAAACCATAAAACTGTTAGAGAAAATAATAGGTACTAATTTCTTTGACATTAACTATGGGAACATTTCTCTAGATGTCTCCTAAGGCAAGGGAAACAAAAGCAAAACTAAAAAATTATTAGGACTACACTAAATAAAAAGACTTTGCACAGCAAAGGAAACCATCAACAAAATAGTAAGATAACCTGAATGGGAGAAGATATTTGCAAATGACATATGCAATAATGGCTTAAAATCCAAAATATATAGAGAACTTACACAACTCAAACACCAAAAAACCAAGTAATCCAATTAAAAATGAGCAGAGGACCTGAACATTTTTTCAAAGAAGGCATACAGATGGCCAACAGACACATGAAAAGATGCTAAACATCATTCATCATCGGGGAAGTGCAAATCAAAACCACACTGAGATACCATCTCACATCTGTCAGAATGGCTAAAATCAAAACACAAGAACTAACGAGTGCTGGTGAGGATGTGGAGAAAAAGAAACCCTCATGCACTATTGATGGGAATGCCCTTTGGTACAGCCATTGTCGAAAACAGTATGGAGGTTCCTGAAAAAAATTAAAAACGGAAATACCATATGATCCAGTAATTCCACTTCTGGGTATTTACCCAAAGAAAACGAAAACACTAATTTGAAAAGATATATGCACTCCTGTGTTTATTGCAGCATTATTTATAATAACCAAGATATGGAAAGACCCAAGTGCGTATTCATAGTGACTGGCTAAAGATGTGTGTGTAGACACACACACACACACCGGAGTATTACTTGGCCATAAAAAAGAATGAGATCTTGCCATTTGCAATAAAGCTAACTGAAGTCATCAGAAAAAAACAAATACCATATGATTTCACTCATATGTAGAATTTAACAAAACAAACAAAGAAAAAAGACACAAATAAACAAAACAGACTCTAAAACACAGCAAACAAAACGGTAACTGCCAGAAGAGAGGTGGGAGGGGCCAGGATGAAAGAGATAAAGAGGATCAAGAACAGATTTATCTTGATGAACATACAGAATTGTTGAACAACTATATTGTCCACCTGAAATATAACACTGTATGTTAACTATGTTAGAATTAAAAAATAATTTAAAAAGCAAAACAGAATTGTTGTATCATTATATTGTACATCCAAAACTAATGTAACATTCTATGTTAATAATAGTGCAATTAAAGAAAAAAAAGACAACAGATCACACGAAGAATCTTGTGTGCTAGGCATGAATAGCCAGTAAAGAACTGTCAACAGACTAATCCCAGGGAATAGTATGAAAGATGAACTGGCAGGGGCCAAACTTGGAGACGAAACACTACCTCCAACCCTCCAATAGGGAAATGCTGAAGGACCGAACTAAGGCTGAGGTAGTGAGAATGGAGTAAGAGGGATGGTCAACAGAGGTGGGACAAGATTTGGAGATGGACATAATCACTTACCTGAATGACTACATATTGCACTTAGTTGATTACTGGGCTGGAAACCCAGAATTTCGATACAGACACAATAAAGGCAGTTATCATCTGTATGCTCCTGTAATCCAGTGTCTTCTGTACTTTCTAAAAACAGAGAAGCATCTGAATGGATTGAATTCATTATTTCCGTAAGACTCATCTGCTGTCGTAGCAAGTGAAAAGAGTTTTTTACAAGACCTCCAGTTCCAGATGGAAGACCTGTGCATAAGTAAATATGAAACAAAATCCGATAAAGATAGTATCAATGATACCTCTTTTCAAGATGTCTCAAACTATGTGAATTTTTAAATTAGGAAAATTAGAGAAGAAAACCAGAACTCTTTTTATGACTCGAAATCTTAACCTTAACTGAGGAGAAAAGAGAGTAATTTGCTTAAAATTAGGAAAATAAAGTTAGCAGATAAGCTTGTATTACTTCAATATAAAATTTTAAATGCAAAATGGAAAATTAAAATTATACAATTAAGACATAATTTCAATTATTCTCAGTATTTCCATAAAGAAACGTAATAATTCTGAGTCTATCTAAAGAGGTACTTGTTAGAAGAAAAAAAAAAAAGATTATGAAGCTTTAAACCTATGGCTGACATGCATATATTCATTAAAATCTTACTGTTCATAACAAAGAGAGATCATGTAATGCATAAGTACGTTTTTATCTCTCTCCTCTCCCCACACATCTGTTTCTTAGACCTTTGAGAATCAGCATTATAAATTTTTCATGCATTAGTTTTTAAAAACAGAATCAAATGATCTAGTTTTTGTCTTCTTGAGAGGCTGGGTAGAACATTTTCTTAAGACCCTCACAAAAATATATTGTGGTTTAGTTTTAAATGGGCTCAAACAATTATTTTGGCATAATTTTTAAATTGACCCAAAAGTAAGTATATCTGAATTTTTAATGTCATCCTACTGAAAAAAATTTTTTAATCAACTTTGTTTTAAAAAGAATTTTCTGGGGCGCCTGGGTGGCTCAGTTGGTTAAGCGGCTGCCTTCAGCTCAGGTCATGATCCCAGAGTCCTGGGATCGAGCCCCGCGTCGGGCTCCCTGCTCGGCGGGGAGCCTGCTTCTCCCTCTCCCTCTGCCTGCCTCTCTGCCTACTTGTTCTCTCTCTCTCTCTGTCAAAAAAAATAAATAAATAAAATCTTTAAAAAGAATTTTCTTTTTAATATAAAGAAGAGTCAGTCTCATGAGAACAGAAACCATGCATTACCTCCTGCCTCATGGGCAAACACTCTGGCACCTCGATCATCGTGTGGAGGTATGTTTTTTGTCTGAAAATAGGGAATATCCTTTACCTAAAACAGATAAATTACAAAGAAGTTCACTTTATGAATATTAGCAAGATTAAATGAAATGCAATTTAAATAGAATTACTATAGCACATGAACGTACAACAAAAAGTTCATGAAAGAAGGTTAAATTACCAAAATTTGATAAAATAACAAATAATCCTTAAGTTCTTATCTACTCTTGGTAATTTAAATATTAAAATAATTATTTTTAGAATTTATTTAAAATGTCTTTAGACTCCTGAGCAAATGCGGATTCTTTAGTACTATCTATCATGTAGGTATTTGTATCTCATGGGATTAGGACCACCTTATATGACTGGGCACATGTGGCTGTCCTGTGCAGGATAAATAGGTTCAAGGATTATTTAAAAAAAAAAGGAATATACTGTATACCTCAAACTTACACAACTTTGTGTTCAATGTCAAAAAAACAAAAAATAAATATTAAAAAACAAGGATAAGTCAAATGTGATTAAAAAGCAAAGTTAAAAATTCACTAAACTTCTAGAGAGAATATACCGATAAGAAATCAAACAAGATGCTGATTTAGTATGGGAAGAGAAGGAAGCATAATGTTCTGGGGACTTGGAAATACTAAATAAAAAAGTACAGAATAAAGTGAGAAAGGTGAAATAATTTTCATCATAAAATGTTTTTAAACAAAACTGCTTTAAAAAAAATTATCTTCTCCCAAAATAGTATTCACTCTAAATTGTAATTTCTAGTAAGCAGTTGTACAACATGAAATAATAGGAAAATAGAATTTATGATACCTGGAATATATCATTGATGTCTACTGGAAGAGCAAGACCAATATAGTCATCTGAACTACCATACGTTGCACTGGACACCATGGACCTCACTGAGGAGGATCGCTGCAGGGTATTTTGATTAATAGGACTTAATAAATCTTCTTTATCTAATGAAGCATAACTTAAAGCTTTCATGAACCTATAAAACCATAAAAAAAAATCCCACTTGCATTAGTTTCTTGATTTGTAATATTTATCATATAGAGGAATTACAATTTATTTTTTTAACTTCAAAAAGATAAGTAGCTAGCCAAGTACTAAACAGTGCCATCTTGTTTATTAATAGCATATAAACACTTGAAATCATTTAGCTGTTATAAAATGATATACAAAAGACCATCCATAATGAGACTGTTTGGAAAAACAACTACTATGGCCTCCCAGGTAAAAGTGAAAAGGTGGGCAATTAAGGTAACTTTCAATACCTAGAATTTAAAAAAAGTGTCCTCAGAAGTCACAGGTATGATCCAAGGACTATCTTCACAATCATTTCAAACTAGTAAATTTGCTATCATACAACTAAGGGCATGTCTATTAACTCCATTTAACATTATTTTTATGAAAAATAAGAATACTTATCATCCTTTGTGTGGTAATTAATGCTTTAGCAACAAGATTTATGTAACACAGAAGACACAAAACAGCAATGTTATCATTTGTAAATATTACAAGACAGTTTTATTTAAAGCACTGATATGTCTGCAATACACTCCTTACTAGTGACTCCATAATAAATATGGTATACTGATATTTCCTTAAGATAAAGGTTTCTTATTCATGCAACATACATGCTAAAATATTGACTAGGCACCTGCTTTGTATATACAAGGCACTACACAAGGCTCCACAGTTAAGGTACACTGGCATTTAGAAACCCAAGTCATTTAAAATGTAACAATGTAGCCTGATATTTAAAAAAGGAGTTATTTTATAATGCACACAAAATCCTTCAAAATTGTAGCTATTAAGATTATCATAGTTGGGGCGCCTGGGTGGCTCAGTCGGTTAAGCATCTGCTTTCAGCTCAGGTCATGATCCCAGGGTCCCGCATCCGGCTCCTTGCTCAGCGGAGAGCCTGCTTCTCCCTCTGCCTGCTCTGCCTGCCGCTCCCCCTGCTTGTGTTCTCTCTCTGACAAATAAATAAAATCTTAAAAAAAAAAAAAATTATCATAGTAAAAACCACTCCTAATTTCTGCTTAAAAGACTCCTAACTGAAATTGACAAATTTCATAAAATAGGTCAGTGGTTTTAAAATTAAATTGTTAAGCCTCTCTTATTTCATAAAACTCTTAAAGGAGTATTGGAGGTGGAGGAGGTGGTGGATACTTGCCTTCCCAATCCCTATTTCAACTGACTAGCTCCATTTTAATCTATTCCACATATTGGGTTTCCACAGAAATGTTTTTGCGAAGAGAGATTCTCTACTTAAAAAGCAACATTCAAAAAGCTTAAAACCACTGATCTAGTCCAAATTCTATTAGATGAGGCAACTGAGGCCTAGATATTTCAAAATTCATGAACTTTCCCACACAGATTCATAATAGTGAGCAAATGAGGTCTGCTTGGTTTTGTCCTGGATTGATGAAGTTTTGCAAAGCTACTGAAGTCTAGGCAGATGAGACATTACAGCATAATTTATGAAACCTTCTTCAAGTTCATTCACTCAGTGCCAGGATTAGAATTTAGGATTAAGGATTCCTATTTCAGTGTTTGTTCTACCATGTCCCAAGGAAATATCTCAGTGAGATACGATTTTTAAGACTGCTGGACTCATGCTATCCATTATACCATAGGTATGTATCTGCATGCCTACCCTTTTAATTTTATAAGAAAACAAAACAAATAATAATAATAGTCCTTCTCAGACTGGATTCCAAACTGTTATTTTGAAGTAAATTTGTAGTTAGCTTCCATCACTTTCATTTTCTCTGAACTAACCAAAGGTAAGAAGTAGGAATAGAAAGACTAATGCCGACACGGTTTTTCCTCCATGGAACCTGGTACACACACAGTAAGTACTAAATGCAATTTGAAAAACAAATGAAAGATTTGATGAACATAAAGTTCTGTTATGCCGTCACACCTTTGTACAAGCTGTTCCTGTCTCTTGACTGTTATTTCTTGTTTTTATTTTTTTCCCTCCCAGAAATTAAAACATCTATTCATCCTTTATGTAATGCCAATAACTTGGCATTTTACTCCAGGAGTAAAATTTCCAAATAACTTTCTTCTGGTCTAACAGAGAATATAGGAAATAAGATTCTAAGAACCCAGATTGGTTAGGAAATAAGTGATTTGGGGTAGCTGTCTTTTCTGGTCTATTCTTATGAATATTTAAACAGTACAACTCTTTAATCTATGCCTTCATCAATTTGGATAGAAACGGCCTGCTTCGATGGGATATAATCAACCAAATCGTGTGAAATCTTAACAGCTCTCTGGTGACGTTGCACTGAGCTGTACGATGGTGCAACTCCTACTGCTTACTTCGCTCGGCTACATTCCTTACTGCTCTGGCTGCTGCGGTGGTCTCGAATTTTCAAATACTTTGTTGTAATACAAAAGTTTCCTCCTTTGCTACCAGTTTTATCAGCTGTCCTTTCCTGTTATAGTGTTCCTACCAATCAGAAGCTTCTAATTGTTGCTCCCATAGGCCTGAAAACGTGACATCAAAGCTTGTTAGGATAAGTATCAACTTTGAATGTGGGTCAGAGGTATCTCTTCTGAATACAATTCATGAACCTTACTGCATAGATTGAGACTAGTGAGCTATTAACAGATTTGCCTTTGTTCTGAATCGATGAGGTTGCCAAAGATGGGTGAGTTCCTGTATGAGACATCACTGCATAATTTATAAAATTCTATCAAATGGGATATAATTTATTATCTGCTACAAAGGAACCCCTTCTACTAAATGCATTAGCATTACTGAAATAAAACTGCTTAATAACTTTTTAATGTTATTAAGAATTTGGTTCTGTAAAAGCCAAATGGGTTACATAAGGAAATAACTACCCATAATGCTAATGATGATGATATGTGTCAAGCACTATTCTCAGTATTTGACAAATACTAATCCATTTAAATAAATGGGAATTAATAACAAAAACTAAGTAAATTTTTAGAAGTATTTGGCCCAACAGTAACAACAACAACAACAACAAAAAAACAGGTACAGAACCTTTGCAACAACCAAATTTTACATTGCATATATTTTAAAGGTAAAATCAAAATTGTTTATTTTGATCAACCTGGTCACAATCTTTAGATATGGCATAGAAATTCCCTAAAAGTTCTTGAGCACAGGCAAATTGCTACTGCTGAATCCTGCAGGCCAATTAATTCACTTAATGTTCATTAGGTTCCTACTAAATAATCACAGCTACTTAAGACAAACTGAAAAGAATTTTACTAAAATTTGTAGTTACTTAAAAAATATAGTAATAATAAAGGTCAACTTTTGGAGCCTTAAATTGACCTACCTGAAAAGGTTGTTTGTTATTGTAGGTCTTAAGCTCCTGATTCCCCCGACATGCTTCTTTTTAAAATCGATCCTTGCAGAAGCGAGAAATAAAAAAAAACTTGTGACTTGTGTGTCCTTGCAAACCATAGATGTTTATTTCAGGGCCTAAAAGAATTTCTTTTCCCCCCTCGCAGCTGCAAGAATCCATTTCAAATCATATCGGGTAACTAGGAGCTTAGAGCCTACCATAGTAAACAATTACAATTGGTCAGTTCTGAGGCTTATGTAGATGTAAAACCTGTCTAGTGCTTTCCAGTTAAGTCTGTTAAAATGCAACCACTATTGTTCATTTTTAAATGTTCATTTGCTCACCTGCTTGGTGTTAACCTGGACTCAAAGCTGCTGGCCTTCATGGTGATGGTGTCGGTAAACAGCACATCTTTTGCTGGGGATGCCAAAGCCTCAGAATGAGATAAGGACGGATGCATTCTTTGTTGCTGCAATCTTTTCAGCGTAGCATAGCCAAAGGCGTCTCTAGAACTCGTGTAACTAAAGTTACAATCTGCTAGACTTTTAATCGTAGCAATAGAGGGTGCTTTAAGGGACTGTGCTCTTCTAGGAAGTGTGTGAGAAGAACCTGGAGGCACCAGGGACACGGAGTTTGATTTGGAGAGAGACAGATGGTTAGACTGTGGCGTCAAATAGTGGCTTGTCTTAACAGTTTTAGTACTTACCACAGTACTCATACTTCCACAGTCTGTGTCCACAGTCGTAGCATCGATACCTACTGTTTCTCGTGAAGGACTTGAACTCATTGAACTTATGCCACTTGTTGTAGTGTCTGTATTAAAACTTTGGCTACGTATCTTCATATGTGAGCTTGTTGAACTTTCTACGACTAATCTCTCTCGGCTTGTGTTTTCTCTGTGATTCTCTGTACCAAGACTCTTCGTGAATTTTAAGTCATTCTCTCCAATACTTGGAGTACTACCAGTGTCTTCAATGTGCTTATTCCCAACAAATGAAGTTTCTAATTGTAATGTCTTCTGTACTGTGGATATGGGTGTGAAATCATCACTATGATTAAAGTCAACACTGGGCTCCGTAAGTGTTCTGATCCGCCTGTTGTTTGTCTTATTTTCGGATGACAGTTTCCCTCCTTTCGGATCACTGCTACTACGATGTTTTTTATTAGGCAAAGTAAGCGAATTTAAGATACGATTCTTCACAAGTTTACTAGAAGCAAAGAAAGGGAATGAATTTTTATCCTTTATAGGTCCAGGTCGATCATAAAATGCTGGCTCTGTATCTTCATTGATGTCAAGAAAAAACGTACTGGTAGAGCTGCTGCCGAACCGGTCATCCTCCATTATGAACATACCTATGATCAAAGGATTGTTAATAAAAGCACATAAAAAAATGACGAAACAAAATCATGGCAACTGTTAGTGACATATTTCAAGAATATTTTGTTGAATAGTCATCTGGGAAAAAATTTTTTCAAAAATAAAGGGTTAAATTGCTGAGAAGCCACATAAAAAAAAAAAAGAACTTCCTGAGACCAAGTGTTTGAACTTAAATAAAATGTGAAATTATGTCATTATAAGGAACTTCTGTTATTTCCCAAGAAAAACTAAAGGATTCATTATGGCACAGTTTACATGAAGTGTTGTTTTTTTTTTTTTTGCTTGACTGTTTTAATGGCAGGGAGTTTCCAAAACCTCTAAATATTCAGCATACAATTAAAGGAAAAGGGAGATTTGACCATGGATGTTCACTCAGTTGGTACAGATTCTTGTTAATTTTTCAAATCACAATAGTGGGAGAAATTAATCTTATAAGAAATGAATTCTTAGTCTTAAAATATCTTTTATAGAACCAAGTCAGAGCATTTTAAATTCATGTTTAAATCAGTTAGGCTTATTTATTTTCCTTTAGGTACTAAGTAACTCATCTAAATTCAGTGTCTAACTCTAATAAAGAAAAAAGACTCAATCTGGGTGTCCAATGACATCTATGAGCTTTTATCCTATTTTTATTTTTAGCTTTTTGTTCAATAGTTATAAACTACTTCAAATTTATTTTGAAAGAAAGCAAAATAAAATCCCAAATAAACCTGCATAATGTATTTTCAGATTTTGTCAATTCTAAGATGCACGTTTTTCACAAGTAATTCTCTAAAATCAGAATGCATCTTGTAATCAGTGGTATGTCCTAGTTTAATAGGCAGTATTTTTTTCTTCTTTTTTAGTGATACATAAAATACTGGTGCATCTTATAATTCACAGCATCTTAGGCCTGGTAAAATATGGTTTGAAAAATGTTGCACTATCTTCTTAAAAAGAACCATGTCTTAAGTTTTGTACGACTAACAATATTTAGCACAGGGCTTAAAACCACAAACTGTTTTTTATTTAATTGATTTTTGATACTCTATCTTTTAACAGTTTCAATATTTAGTTTTAAAATTTAGCTCTTCTCTCAAAAATGAATATGTAAATATAGTATCTCTTAATAAATACATTCTGGTTCAACAATCTCTGTATCTGAAAAATGAGTGAAAAAGTATGTAAATGAAGGTAAGCAAATATTTACTTTTAGATTTTATGATAAGCAAAAAGGGGAACAGGTTCTTCTGGCACATGGCTTATTTTTTAACTCTGTCAGTAAGACTTTTCCGAAGGCTATTTAGAAAAGCAAGGAGAGAGAACAATGTAGTTTGGTGGCTATTACTCTCTGTTGTGAAAAGATAACACATTCTCCAAGACCACATTATTGCCAAATTATCTTAGAAAAAAGTAAATTAGGAATGTAACAAATACATTTAAATTGTGACATTACAAATACAAATGTTAATTTCAGCTAACTTTATATGATCTTGTCAACAATACTCACTTGATGGTGCAGATTCACTTTCACTATTATGTCTAGAGCTGGTTGACTCTGAGTTCAAACTCAGGGTGCTTGGGATAGATGAAAGTTCATTACAGAGTTGTTCTACATCATCTGGAACCACAGGCCACAGATGTTTGCGACTGTGCCTTACAGAATCCCAGCTGTGACATTTCAGAATATCACAGCCCTGTTTGGTTTTGGCTATGAGCCCAAGCACATATACACAGGTCCTATATGTAAAAGATGTAGTAATGACAGTTTATAATTCCAAACTGAGATTTCTTAAAGCAACCAAAATATTAGTTTGCTATATGTACATTTGAATTTTCTTTAAAAGTCATTAAAAATTGTTTAGCTTGTAGAAAAATGTATTAAAATGAGTTAGGGGTAACTTAGAAGCCATAAGTAACATGAACACCTTCCTAATATAGATAGTAATTACAAAGAAGTAGTTTAAAAGAACATAATGCAATCTTAGGGGGAAAATGACATATATTAACTTTCCTGGGATAAATCTGGAATATATGGGCTATTGGACTACTGCATATACACTATACTTTCACTGTTTACCAGTTACTAAACTTCAACATTATAATGATAAAAATGAAACAGTAACATTAAGCAAGGAGTTCCTTAAGATGTTTACTTTAGTGCATCTAAAAAAAAAAATTTTTTTTTTTTTTTTTTTTTTAAGTAAACTCTACTCCCAGTGTGGGGCTTGAAATCATGGCCCCAAGATCAAGAGTCGCATGCTCTACTGAGCCAGCCAGGTGAGCACCCCACCCTTTTCTTTTTAAATCTTATCTCATTAGGATTTTCAGTGAATTAATAGTTCTATTGGACTACTGAATCATAAAATACTCTTCCCTCACAGCCATTTGTGAACAAGAATATATACATTAGAAAGATTTGTGAGTAAAATAACATACCCTCTGATTGAAAGAACCTCACACTGCTTTGCAAGTTTTAGTATATCTGGAATCACATTTTCTTCCTGTAGCAAATTGAGACCCCAATTTGATGAGCCAATATTTCCCTGAAAGAAAAGAAATAACTTGTATCAAATATATTTATAAGAGTAACTCTTTCAAGAAATTTGGAGAGCTATCAAAAAATTTAACCCCATCTATG
The DNA here is from genome assembly GCF_011800145.1 of Mirounga leonina. Taxonomy (NCBI): domain Eukaryota; kingdom Metazoa; phylum Chordata; class Mammalia; order Carnivora; family Phocidae; genus Mirounga; species Mirounga leonina. The sequence continues at coordinate 4,256,683 of NW_023270871.1, forward strand.
AGAGAGAAAAAAATGTGAAAAAAACCCTTAAATATGGAACTTTAGAAATTAATGCTCCATTTGTCTTAGAAAGAAAACTAATAGCTTAATCATTTATTTTTCAGTCTAAAAATATATTTAAAATGGGCAGAAACAATCTTGGTCTTAGAATATTAATCTGAGAACAAGTTCTAAATAAAATGATTTTTATTATTAATGGGAAAATTTTTAAAAAATCTAAAAATGATGAAGATTTTATAGAAGTGTTTATTACAAACCAAGGCCCAAAGAGATGCTTTCAGTTTTTTAATTTCTTCCCATTTATCCAAATCTGGTGTACGAACATTGTGACAGAGTTCGGTAATAATATTCTGGAGAAAGAAAAAAAAAAGAAAAACAAAGCATGAGTAACAATATGCTTTCAATGCATCTTAAAACCAAATTTTTAAGGTTTGCATTTAGTAATGTTTGCATATTTAAAATTCTAAAATAATTTTATGTAAACTTTCTTAAGCAGCATTAGCGCAGGGGCTCTGAGTTCCTATTCTGGAGTTAGCACTTTCTAGCTATGTGGTTTTGAGCAAGTTAGTTAATCCCCCATGCCTTGATTTCCAATCTCTAAAATAAGGATCTGTTTCATAAGGTGTAATGATCTAATCATTACATACAAAGTGCTTAACAAAGTACTTAGTACCTAACATTATAAAAATGTTAGTCACATTATCAGTTTTTTAAATAGAACATAATACTAGTGAATTAAAAAAACTAGTATGAAAGATATATGCTCCAAAAGTCTTCACAGGTTTAATATAAAAATAGGACACTATAGAGTACGTTTATGCAAAACTTTGGCTCCTGGGATGAACACTGATACAAAAATGAACTAAACTGCCAGATTACTAGAGTTCAAAAGACACACATGCAAATACTTCCATTTCTAAAATCAGAAGAAAGTCGCATTTATTGAAAACACTTAGTAGCAAGACATATTCACAGCCATACATTTGGTGTGCATATAATCAAAGAATAACTGCTTGACACTAAGCCTGTTATATTCCATGAGGTTTAAGGGAATAGTACAGACAGCAACTACACTTCCAGTTTGTTGCTCACCAAAGATAACTGAATCTGTATCAGGTTCAGTTTAACTTCCCAACAGGAACAATGAAGAAATTCAGTTTTTCGTATGTTTCTACTAACAAGATGAACTTCCCAATAAACTATAAAGGACAGAACTCAGACTTAAAGTGGCTTACTTTACGTAACAAATTAGCTATGCAAAAGTTGACACAGGGAAGTCAGGGAAAGGCATGCAAACCAGTGATCTATCAGGATTACGAACAAAGAATGCCTAAGTCGGTTATAAGATAGAGGGCTTTAAAAGCAATTATGCTGCTAACTTTAAGGCTTTTGAGTAGTTTTTGCAAAGGTAATACTTTAGCAATATTGAGATTTTTTTCTATAATTGTAGTTATTTAAAACAAGTTAATTATGTTTTTACCTGTACTTCCAACAAATGACAGCCTGTTTTGTGGTGTACCAGTTGTCCATAGAGGTGTACAGGCAGGTAGACATGAGGACGCTGTAATCTAGTATAATAAAGATGATTGATATACCTATTGCCTCATTTACAATATGCTAATTAAAACAAGGACTACTAATAAAGTACTAGGTAAAGATGTAATCTCTCGGCATACATAAAAATATGGAAGTGGAAAAGCGTGAGGATTTCTCTAGAAAAATAACAGTTTAGCTGGCCTCAAAGTAGTGAGTAATAGTAAGAGAGCTGAGACCAGAAAAACAGACTAGGGTAAAAGCATGGAAGGTATATAAATTATATTAGTAAGGGTATTCAGCATGTTATGAGTGCCACTGGAATTCTTGAGTGGTCAATGATATGCTTTAAGATTTTTTTCTTATGTCAGTGAAGGGAATAAAATCTCTAAGTACTCAGAAAATTTCAAAAAATAAAGATTATGAACTGGTTTTGAATTTTATATTAGAGGACAAGTTAATAAATTATTCCATTAACTAGACTCTACCTTTGGTTACTCCGACGAACATAGTTATCACCATCAATTGGCTTTCGGTAAGTAGTAAGTGCTTCATTAAGTTGTTCCTCAATCAAGTCAACATATTTTGAATTATATTCCTGGAAGATAATACTATCTTAATTGTATACAGTATCATATTGTTCATTAAATTCATAACATATTAGGTACCTACCAAATCTTAAAAGCATAAATATGAGAAAAATGAACATCTGTACAGAAAATTTAAAACATTTTTAAAAATGGTAGAACAAGGTATTATGAATGCAAATGCTCTATCATACCCAAAAGCTGCCTGCTTATACTCTTATCCCCATTTTCAATTATTATTTTAGAGTCCATATAAGTAATAGTTTTGTTTTTCATCTTAATTAAATCCCTTTCCCTATTAAATATGAACAAAAACTAGCCTCTTAATATTAAACCATAAACATATTCACTAGAAATTTAAAAAGGAAAATTAAATGAATTGTATCATTTTAGCACCTTCCGACATCTCTTTCCCCACTGATTTGAATCACCTCAAATGTAAAAAATGTTTCCAACTAAAACTTGAAAAACTAGCTAAATTCTTTAAACTGAAAGTCAGTCATACTGCCATCTTCATTGCAAAACATCTCCACTTTACTTTTTCCCTTTTATTTTTTAACATTTTTTAATTTAAATTCAATTAATTAACATATAACGTATTATTGGTTTCAGAGGTACAGGCCTGTGATTCATCATCAGTAATTATACTACCCAGTGCTCATTATATCACATGCCCTCCTTAACGCCCATCACCCAGTTACCCCACCCCTCCACCCACTTCCCCTCCAACAACCCTCAGTTCGGTTCCTATGATTAAGAGTCTCTTATGGTTTGTCTCCCTTTCTGGTTTCATCTTGTTTTAATTTTTCCTCCCTTCCCTTATGATCCTCTGTTTTATTTCTTAAATTTCACATATCAGTGACATCATATGATAATTGTCTTTTCTCTGATTGACTTATTTCGCTTAGCATAATACCCTCTAATTCCATCCACATCATTGCAAATGGCAAGATTTCGTTTTTTGATGGCTGTGTAATATTCATGTGTATGTGTGTGTGTGTATGTGTGTGTGCATACCACATCTTCTTTATCCATTCATCTGTCGATGGACATCTGGGCGCTTTCCATAGTTTGGCTATTGTGGACATTGCTGCTATAAACATTGGGGTGCAGGTGCCCCTTCAGATCACATTTCTATCTTTGGGGTAAATGCTAAAAGATCTCCACTTTAAACTGTTTAGAAGGAATTGGTAGAACCTCTTTGGAAAGCAATTTGGCAGTATGTATCAAAAATGTTACTTCACATACTTTTTTTTTTTTGAAGATTTTATTTATTTATTTGACAGAGAGAGACACAGTGAGAAGGGAACACAAGCAGGGGGAGTGAGAGAGGCAGAAGCAGGCTTCCCGCTGAGCAGGGAGCCCAATGTGGAGCTCGATCCCAGGACTCTGGGACCATGACCTGAGCTGAAGGCAGACACTTAACGACTGAGCCACCCAGGCGTCCCGTTACTTCTCATACTTTTTGGCTCAACAACTACACTTTTAGAAATTTATTCTATAGAAGTATATGTACAAGCATGCAAAGACATATGGAAGAATATCCAGCAAACACTGTTTACTAAACAAAAAAAGTTGGAAACAATGTAAATACAGGAGTGGTTATAAAAATTAAGGTACATTCACATAATGTACTATGCAGCCATCAAAAAGAACAAGTTAGATTTAAATGTATAGCTCTGAAAAGATCCCTCATATATACTGCTAAATGAAAAACTTATCTACACTTGAAAATAGAACTCATTTGTATTTTTAAATAAAGAGTATGTACATATAGGGGACTCAGTCGTTAAGTGTCTGCCTTCCGCTCAGGTCATGATCCCAGGGCCCTGGGATCCAGCCCCCCATCGGGCTCCCTGCTCAGCAGGAAGCCTGCTTCTCCCTCTCCCACTCCCCCTGCTTGTGTTCCCTCTCTCGCTGTCTCTGTGTCAAATCAATAAATAAAATCTTAAAAAAAAAAAAAAAGAGTATGTACATATAGATGGATAGAACATCTCTGAATGCTCACAAATAAACTATTACAGATATTACCTTCAGAAAAGACAGATTAAGGACACAGGGAGACATTTTTCATTCAAAACCATTTTAGACAACTTGAATTTGGTTAGTTACCTTAACTCCCTACTTCAAGCCTCTAAAAACGTACTTTTCCTTTTTTCCTTTAGGTTCCACATTTACTTTGTAATAGCAATATGAGGTTTTACTATTATCAGTGTACCATAATTATTACTACTGCTACTATTACCACTACACTACTACCAAACTCTCCTCTCTATATGAAAATCTTAGTGCAAAAAAGGCATATATTCTGAGCTTTATACAGGAGTAGTTATATTCCTGTGGCTAATCTTTTGACCAGGGGCATTCATTTGGAAAACACTAGCCAAAGGTCAGGGGTATGGTTTATAGCTGTGAAATGCACTGAGTTTCTAATGTGGGTTATCTTGAGGATTCTGCCCAAAAGGACCAATCTGGAGGGGTAAGAAAACCCCAACTGAGGGGTGGACCTCTACCTCCCTCTGCCTACCTAGGAGGCAATATAAGTAGGCAAGCAGAGGAGCCGCTGCCCTAGTCAAAGGAACTGAAAATAAAGAGATCCACAGTGGTGAGGTCTTTGAGAAACCCATGACAGTAACCCTAAAATAGAAGAATTAACATTTGAAATCTGCCACACTCAAAGCTAAATAGCCCAGGTAACAACTGTACCAACTGAGTAAGTCTGTTCTTGCCCCCCATGCCTCTTCCTCTTCCTGCTCCAAAGCTGAAGAAGCCCTAAACTGGCAGGCAGCTAGTAAATGGAGAGGAGATGAGCACAGAGCGTGATGAGATTAACCGAATCCTCCCTCCACTGTAGTGTTTCTATGTCTGTATCAGGCCTGGGTGCTCGGGTGAAGTTTTAAACTGAATGAGTGAGAATTTTTAATATTGTACTGGCCTGGATGTTTTATTACCTTGAAACAGAGACAGTCTCAGTTCATGCTGGCATGCCATAAGCTAGTGGGAGGAAACTGAATACAGTGAGCATGGGCTTTGGAATCAAAAAGCACCCCTGCTCTATTTTTAAGCTCTGTGACCTAGGATAAATTACTCCTCTAGGATAAAGCTTACTCTCCTTAGCCTCAAAATTTTCATTCACAAAATAGAAATAACAGAATATATTTCATAGGGTTGCCCTGAGGATTCAATGAAGTAAGACTTGAAATGGTAGACAATCAGTAAGTTAGTTCTCTTCCCTTTCTCCTTTTCTCTAATTCAAGAGGACTATGTTGTCTTTATTTTTTTACACCTTCCATTTACTGCCTAACTAACTGTAACTACAATTCAGCATCTGTTTGTAACTTTCTACTGAAAATGCTCTAGCAAAATTCACCAATGACCAAACTGTCAAATTCAACAGTTTATTTTCTATTGCTCATTTTATGTGACCTCTTTAACAAATATATATCACTGGCCTCTCCTTCCTGAAGCATCCTTTAGTGACACCATTCTCTCTGGCAATTTTCTCAGTGTCTTTGTCCTTCTATTCCCCTCATTAAACCAGAATGTTCTATAGGGAGGAATTTCCAGTTTTCTTTCTTTTTTTGTTCCTTATATCTTCCCTGGTGATCTCACTCATTTCAGGTTTCAGCTACTACTATATACTGAGGACTCCCAAACTGCGATCTTCAGCACATATCTGAGCTCCAGATCCACAATTCCAAGTATTTTCTGGATACCATCACTTGGTCATCCCACAGAGCAATACAATTCAACATATTCAAAACTCATTAACCTCATCCTGCAAACCACTTTTTATAATCACAATCTCTTTTTTTTAAGATTTTTAAAAATTTATTTATTTGAGATAGAGTGAGCACCCGTGAATGAACATCAGTTGGGGGAGGGGCAAAGGGAGAGGAGAAGCAGACTCCCCACTGAGCAGGGAGCCCGACCTTGGCCTCAATCCCAGGACCCCAGGATCACGACCCGAACAGAAGGCAGATGCTTAACCACCTGAGCCACCCAGGCGCCCCTGTAATCACAATCTCTTCATGGTGATCCACTGCATGCTCAGTCAATGATATCAGAAACTTTAAGAGTCAAGATGGACTCTTCATTCATTATATCCAATCTATCCACACCTCCTGTCCATCTTATTTCAAAGATGCCCAGAAAATGTATCCCTGCCTATCCAATCTCAGCACCATTGAAGTTCACATTCTTATCAATTCTTGCTTAACTGGTCTCAATATTCCTAGGCTTTACCTTTGATGACCAAATATCCATTCCTACACTCTGATCTGTCATGTTTCTAAAGCACAGCTCTGATTATGACTAGTCTTTGAACACCTATCATTCCCCCACTTCCGATAAAATTGAAATCCCTTGATGACATAATGTGGTTTATAACGCCTTCTATAATCTAGTTCTAACTTACCATTCTAGTCCCATCTTGCCACTCCTCACTTATCCTAGCCCCAACTACACTGGAATATAGCTTTCTTCACAAGTCTGAAGTTCCAATAATCTATACAGATTTATTATTCTGCACCCTCAGCCTTAAATACCCTTCTTCCAATTTATTTACTTACTCCTCAAGACTATTTCAAATATCATATCCTTTCCTGATCACACCTAACATTTCTTTTGCTAATTCTAATCCCTAAGGTAGAATCATTAACCCTTCCTTTGTGTTTCTTTATACACTGCACATGCCTTTGTTATAGCAGTTACATTTTGTACCTACTATGTGAAAGTACTGTACCAGATATGCTAAGCAACTTCCTAATATAATTTGTATAATAAGGTGACCGATTTTACCATGGTAATTTAAATAACTTCTATTTATGAAATAAAACTATTACATCTTATTTCAAGTCCCCAATTCATTAATTATTGAAAGACTTCATGCCTAAATTATGTTTTTGTTTTTAAAGATTTTATTTATTTGACAGAGAGAGAGAGAGAGCAAGCACAAACAGGGGGAGCAGCAGAGGGAGAAGCAGGCTCCCCATCGAGCAGGGAGCCGGACGTGGGGCTCGATAGCAGGATCTGAGCTGAAGGCAGACGTTAACCGACTGAGCCACCCAGACACTGCCTAAAGTATGTTTTATAGTTACAGTATTTTTAAAAGGTGAGAATTTCTTGTGAAATATGGTTCAGTATAGACAATATCATGATTGAAATGATGAAGAACCCAAAAATTATTTGCATTAGAATTGATTACCCATGGGTTTCTAAGATGCTTTGACAATTTATAATGCTTCAAACAAAATAAAATCACAGTGATGACCAACTAAAGAAAAGCTAGGAAGTTAACTAATAACAAGAAGTTTGTTCTCAGGTTTATGTCAAGAAGCATCCTAAAAATAAAGTTTAAAATATTTTATCTGCTTGGTACAGTTGTTTTACAATCTTCCTTCATTTAGGAAAATTGTTTTAGTTACAGCTTAAAAGGGCTATCATAAGGGACCCAAGAATAAGAATAAAAGAAATGATAGTAAACACGGTTAATAAATTATACCAGTAGATTATATCAATTAAACTGAAAGCAAAATTTCAATAGAATATACACAAAATCAATAGTTTGCTCTAAAATAATGTGGTTTAAAAAATGGATAAATATAAACACAAATACATAGAATTTAAGACTGGACTTCATATGAATGTTTAAATATTTAACCTCTTTAGCTTCAAGACACCAATATAAAAAATCCTCTAAATTCATAGATCTATTTCCTAAGATAAAAACATAAACTGAAGCTTACTCAACAGAAAGTTACCTTGTGCCATTTTTCCAATTGTTTTGCTACATAACCCCTTTCATTCAGATAGGAAAATCCTTTTGGAATGGAAAGAAATCTGTAAATTAAAACAAACAATAGTTTAACACAGAGTCTGACCACAACTGTTTAAGGAGTTAAACTATCTTAAGCAATACTATGTTTAAAGAGCTTAAAGACTTTAGGAATAGCTTCTTCCTGAGAGTAAAAGGTCAACTATTATTTACTGTAATTTCAAATACAAATAAATTTTCATAATCTTGCAAAAACACATGAATCCAATCACAGTAAAGAAAATGTCATGAAAATCATAAGGACACACAGAAATGTAAAGGAAACATTAAGGAAAACAATGAAAAACAATGAAACAACATTAAGGAAAACAATGAGTTTCAGTATTAAAGGATATCTAAGATTCTAAAATAGACCTCTTTCAGAAGTTAACACTAAACTTTTTTTTTTTTTAAGATTTTATTTATTTATTTGAGACAGAGAGAATGAGAGAGAGAGAGCACATGAGAGGGGGGAGGGTCAGAGGGAGAAGCAGGCTCCCTGCCAGGGACTCCAGGATCATGACCTGAGCCGAAGGCAGTCGCTTAACCAACTGAGCCACCCAGGCACCCAGAAGTTAACACTAAACTCTAAATTTAAAGTGTTTCCTATTTGGATTTGAATCCAACTTTAAAACACACTGCTAAAGAGAACACAACAAAAAACACAACTATAAGAAAAATTTACTTAACATTTACCTCAGGAGGAGAAGCAAACCCTTGTCTCCAAGGTGGGATAAAGCTGGCTTCATCTGAATAAGAGCATGAAGATTGGCCTAAAAAAGGTAATTATTAGGCAAATTAACAATTGCAAAATGATAGTAAATTATGTTTCCAAAACATCTGTATTAAGTACATTATAATTTCACATAATTTTCTATTAAAATTGAGTACTTTAATAATTAAAATTAATTTAATAATTAAAATACTTAAATAAAAATTCATGTCTAAGTATTTTATTATAAAATAATAAACCTTCACCTTGTCTTCACATGCTTCATCAAGAATATCAAGAGCTTCAGAAGAAATAGTTTTGTTTTTATCATGTAGCTGGGTCACTAGTAATTCAATTCCCCAATTATTGAAGAATTCAACATTAGCTCTCAATAATACTCTTAAATGTTTTGTTGCATACAGCCTGCAGGCCTACAAAGATAAAGGAAAATATAAAAACAAACAAAAAAACCCCAAACTTAATGGATAGCCTATTTGGACTTTTTTGGGGGACAGTTTTGCTACTTGAAAATGGCAGAAAAATTGGAATTGAGGGTCTAGCCCCTGATACATTTTCTTAGTACTAGTAAATATTTCTGTTTCAATCTAGCTGCTTCTTCCCCTTCATAGAAAGATATGGGTACTGTATACAGTTCCTTGGAGGAACTACTTTTATTTTTATTTTTTTTAAAGATTTTATTTGACAGAGAGAGAGAACAGGAGAGCACAGGCAGGGGGAGCAGCAGAGGGAGAGGGAGAAGCAGGCCTCCCGCTGAGCAGGGAGCCTGATGCAGGGTTCGATCCCAGGACCCTGGGATCCTGACCTGAGCAGAAGGCAGACGCTTAACCGACTGAACCACCAGGAGCCCCATGGAATAACTACTGTTTTAGAGTAAACTCAAATTCCATCCCATATTCTTAGAATTAATAATTAATTTTGCTTGGCTAAATTTTATGAAGTATTGAACTAACTGGCTATAAAAAATATAGTTTTGTTGATGTTATACTCACATCAGTGGCTGCTGTAAGAATTTTGGAAAGGATGACTCTTGCCAATCCATCTCTGCTGTAGTCCAAGCTAGAAACAGTCAGTTTCAGTAAGTGATCTTGGTTTTTCAAGGAACAGAGATTAAGGAGACTAAAAAGAAAAAAAAGAAAAAAGAAACAAAAAGGATGGAAATATAAACAAGCATTTCTGAAAGAAAGCATTTAGTGACAAATATCACATAAAAAAGAGTCACAAAGCCATCAAGATAACTAATTTTTTTGTATTTTAATAAAATTTACCAAATACATGTACACAGAATAAAAAGCATACCATTTCAGACTACATTAAAAATAAAGTTCAGGAATATACTGAGACAACCTAGGGATACTTACCATTGAAATACGCTGCATTTTTCCAGCATTTTGACTCCATGAGGGTGGCAAGAAAGTGTTCCAATAAATAAAAAGTAGTGTTGACTAAGGGTAGTCAATAAACCATTATTTTGAAGACTTCTTTCAGGTTTCATGCCAGATGAGGCATTGAGCCACTGAACAATATCTTTTACTAGATCTTCTAAGTATCCTTGCCCATCCTATAAGCAAATACATTGTAGTATTACTGGAAAAGCACTTAGTGACTATAATTAGAAAATTAACTTTAATCAAATCCAAAAAACGTAATGATAATGATGAAGTTACTAATAACAGATACCAATCACTGAGTATGTTTTTTTAAATCTCATTCAACACAATGCTGCATGAAGATTATATTATCTTCCATTTTACAAAGAGAAAAACAGGTCTTCTATAAGGCACATACGTTGTCCAAAGTCACATAACTAGCTAGTGACAAGAGTTAGGATTCAAATCTAGGTCTGGGCTCACTCCCTATGTTTCTAAATACAACTATGCATACTCAGAAATAAAAGGAAGGGGGCAAGTTCAATGAGAAACATTTGCTCTGGAAAATATTCAAAGTGCTTATTACCTCTTCGGACTCAAGAAGAAATTCTGTAAATTGGCAACCCACAACTGTGAGCTGCTTGGACTTGGCAAAATCCAGATCCAGGTTGGCATATAATTTACTGCTGGGCTTGTAAAAGTAAAGTAGTCTTCGTACAAACCTAAGAGCAAAATAAAATTAGCAACAAAGTAAGAAATCAAAATTACTTTAAAATCTTAACCATAGCTTAAGATATATAATATGGTTTTGAATGTTTTGGATTTAAGCCATTGGAGTAAATAGCAAGGAATAAACACATCTGGTACATTACACACACACACACACGCACACACACACGCATGCAAAAACAACAAAATAGCAAAAATCAATAAAACACCTTAATTGTCAAGAATAGCTTGTGAAATAAGAACTTTATGGTGAGATGCCTGAAAGAAATAGTAGAGAACAAAGATACTAGCTAGAAAAACGCAGATATACAACATAGCCAGAATTAAGTTTGGATAAATATGAAGACACCTGAACATAAATTTTCTTTTACTGTATTTTGTGATAATCTTTGTCCCATGACTCTATACAATAATCCTATACTGGATAATTGTAAGCAAAATAAATCATACTACAATTCTGTCCGTTTTTCACAATTAGGCAAAAAGCCAAGCACAAAAGCTGCAGGTAAAATTTAGGCAACTGAATTCATGAGTACTGAACACAATTTATATTTCAATGTTATAGCTTTCAACATTATGGGCTAAGCTTCCATTTAACTTAGTTCAGTTTAATTTCATGCACTACAATCCAATCCAATAATGGTGCCAATTCTAGGATGTGGAGAAACAAAGTTGAATGAGACTTCATCTGTTTTCAAGCAGTATGAAAAGTTGATGCTATGCTTCTTTATTCCAGTTTAAGTTTATATATGTTCCGTATAAACTTAATACAGATATTAAGTTAAATACCATGAGTAGATGAATACAACCAAATAATAATGTCAAGGACATAAAATTTTTCAGAAACATGAAGGCCCTCTTATTGAAGGAGATCAGTACTGGTAGTGGATTAGTCTAAACTCAGGATGAGGAAAAATGCACTGGGTACTAGAGAACTACACAGTAGCTTGAAGTACTGTGTATGCCATGAACCTTTGTATGTTTTATGAAAGGTATGGAGAACATCAACTTGGTTAAGGGAAATGTAAAGAGGAGGAAAAATGGCTAACCCTCCAAAGTCAGATGTAAATGCAAGTAGAAGCAGAATAGTAAAAATGGCCATCATTTTGGGAGGGAAACACTATGACCTTATTATGTCATCCTCATACCTTAGGGCTAAGATTACAACATGGTTGACATTACCCCAATTTGAGAAACTTTTATCTGAATTACTTCATTTGTTCCAAACTAAAACCAGAATATAGATAACTAGGAAAAGAATTAGTGGATGCTTTTAGGTTATAAGAGTATACACAAAAATGTATACATGTACCTACTGAATACTATTAAAATGTTATGCATGTATCTTTAAAATACCAATTATTACTTTTCACAGGTATTAGGCATAATATAATTCAAATCTAAGTTCTTTCAATTTAAATGCAAAACAGTTGTTACGTACCTGTGCAACTGTTCATCTTTATAGTTTCTTAGATTTACATTTGGCCACTAGAAAAACATAATATGTTATATCATATATGTATTTATCAATTCCCAAAATATAATTATGATGAATTACAATGAATAATAAAATGAAGCCATAACCAAGAAGTATCTTTTCATACCTTAAGAATGGTCCCTATAAGATTCCAATTCCATTCAAGATTCTCTTTATGTTGAAGGACTTGGCTATCTCTAAGGTTCATTAAAAGAGCTTCCTCTGTATCCTAAAATCATCAGAAAGTAATAAGGAAAATTAAGGCAAATTATCTTCACATTCAGAAGACTAAGTTCAAATTTTAAAAATACAAAGATTTTTCATTTAAGGATGAATTAGCAAGGCTTTTTAACTTTAACAAGTTATAAAAACATAGCTCTAAACTGCCTAGTCATTATAAAACTAGAAAGCCATCTGAAAATCCATAAGCATGAATAATAAAACTGCTAACTCAAACATGTAGATGCATATTAAAATCCATCAGTTAAAAATTAGGAAACTAAGTTAAAAATTGCGACGTTTCATGTCAGTACCTTAAGAACAAATATATCTTTCTGAACTCGGAGATACTGATCCCGTTTCTGGTGGGTTGCAATTGCTTTCTGAATAATGTGATCTAAATGAAGGCTGTAAGGTTTAGGTCCTCGTTTCTTCATTTCATGGAAGCGTTTTAAACAATTCAAGGCTGCACTGGCTCGCCTAATTAAAAAAAACTGAATTAATTCTGTAGCAAAGCTAGCATAATTTTAAAGAGATCACTTTGGTAAATTACTCCAGTAAAATATATAAATTCAAGGCTAGAGATTGTTATTAAAAAGTAAATTATTTAATCAAATTTGGAACCATAAAGGAAAAAAAATCAAGAACACTGCTGATTTGTATGAAGAAACACTAATTATGTAGATCCAACTAAATATGTATTTACTAATCTTGTCTTCTGTGTGGTGGGCACTTTTTGTATACTGGTTTTAAGAACTCCCAGAAAGTCAGAAACCTAGTTTTCTCTATTTTCTTATAGAACTTGTTTTTCACATTTAAATCCTTAAACCAGCTGAAACCGATTTTTGTTTATGATATAAGGCTGGCATATTTCATTTCCCCCCCACCATGTGGATAACTGATTCCAGTATCAATTTGTACAATCTCTATTTTCCCCCACTGATCTGCAACTGTTAATGGTATCCTTTTAAAACTTATTTTTAATTCCTTGTTCGTGGTCCATAAAAGCACAGTTTTCAACAATCTGGTAGCAATCAAGTCTCAACTCCAGAACTTCTAGTAAAAACAAATCAGATTTAAAATTTTAAAACCTTGAGATGCTCTCATACTGGCAAGTACTGAAAGTAAAGAGAGCTTGCTGAGCTAAAAAAACAAAACCAAAAAACCATTATAAGATTATTATTGCTGAAATTTTGAAGGTAAATTTGAATTCTTGATGAACCCTGAAATTCACGGCCATAATCTGACCCAGAGAGGTTAGGTCTACCAGGCTTTGGGAAATCCATTTTTCCATCATGAAACTACTAAAATAAAAACTGAAAGGGGACCTGGCTGGCTTAGTCAGTAGGGCATGCAGCTCTTGATCTCAGGGTTGTCAGTCTGAGCCGCACACTGAATATAGAGATAGGTTGCTTAAATAAATAAACTTAAAAAAAAAAAAAAAAAAAAGCTGAAAGCTATCATTACTAATGGAAGCCTAGAGTTAGAACTGAGATAATCCCTAGTAACTCTTGGTTTCGAATACAACTTCATTCTATTAAATAATAGTATATTTAATGGTAGAGTTAGAATTAATAGAATATTATTTACTTACAGTGAGGCCCATATGTGTACTTCTGAATTAATAAAGCTAACTAAACTTTTAAGAAATGTATACCTGTCAATAAAAATTCACAGTTCTGAATAGCTAATGAACTACATTTCACTAATATTACCAAAAAGAAGTCCAAATATAGATTTCTTTGATTATAATAGTTAGAATTAAAAAAAGAAAAAAAAAAAAAAAAAAAAGGAAGGAAGGAAAGGAAAAAAACACCCTGGCTTAGACATAATCTTAACCAAATGAAAAAGATTCCTATGAGGGTTTTCCAATCAAGCTTCTCCATCTTTACCTTGTAAATTATATTTTATTATTAGTACTGAAATTCCAGCAGACCTACAGCTGTATTACCATTCCTTTGTTTATAAATTCTGTTTGCAATATCTCCTTCAGATTTAAGAGGTTAGCTTACTTCAATGCCTATAGTATGGGTTACTAAACTCTAAAATTTTTAATCACACATACAAAAGAATACATTGCTACTTTGTGCTTTATTAACTTGAAATAGTTTAGACATTAAAAAGCCTGAGTTGCTACTCAAAACATAAAATAGTCCAAAAAATTCTCAAACAACATTTTTAATGATGTGGTAGAAAGTTTATGTCCTTATCCAGAAAAATGCTAGAAAAACTTGATTTTTCTAAGCTATAATACTCTGTAGCCTATATTAAATAATACTATCAAATTCTCCTCTCCTCTGTAAGGCATCCCAAAAGAATTTCCAAAAAAAAAAAGAATTTCCAAGCATAATCTATACACACACACACACACACACACACAGAATTTTAAAAAGAAGAGAAGGTCATCAAAATGGGTATTAAATATACCAGGCACAGTCTTTGCTAGAGCTCTGATACTTACAGTCTCTTTTCCTTGGGGATATCAAAAGATGCAGCCATATTCATTAGGGTTGGTAGGCAGTGTAAATGATGGCTATGTGAATGAGGAAGAATTGTATTTGCCTAAAATGAAACATAATATTTTTTAAGAGTTGACAAATAGAAATATTTTGTTATAGATTATCCATAGATAAAATATTAAAGGTTTTACTCATGAAATGATTCCCTTTCAAATACAAACTTATTTATCATAATTTATCTTACCTACTTTCAACAAGGATGAGACAGAATGAAGATACAGACTCATATTACATTAATAAAACTCTGAATTTTACAGATCCTTTATTATAACATTAAATTATAATTTAAGTGGTAACTTAAAATTAATTTAATTACAATTAAACTCAATTCTTAAATGATCTCAAAGGATTACATATCAAAACTTAGATCCAGTGCTATAATGTTACATTAATCCTGCTTTCCAAGCAAAATCCACCACTCAATCTGCTTTCTACCAATGAAGATAAGTAAATTAATTAAATGTGGAAGCCAGAAAATGAAAGCATAATAAGCAATGAACTAATACCACTATACTCAAAATGACCAGCTTTTATATTTCAAGGGAATCAAGAATTCTGGTCATGGAGGAAGGGAAAAATGAAATTTATAAAAAAGATTACTTCATAAAGAGCAAATAATTCTAGATATTGATAACCCTACAGGAAATGATATATCAAGAATTAAAATAAAAGGGACGCTTGGGTGGCTCAGTCAGTTAAACGTCTACGTTCAGCTCAGGTCGTGATCCCAGGGTCCTAGAATTGAGTCCCATATCGGGCTCCTTGCTTGGCAAAGAGCCTGCTTCTCCCTCTGCTTGTGCTTGCACACACGCATGCGCTCTGACAAGTAAATAAAAATCTTAAAAAAAATTAATTCATTAAAAAAAAAATCAGATCTGAAGGGATGTCTGGGTGGCTCAGTCGGTTAAGCATCTGTCTGCCTTCGGCTCAGGTCATGATCCTACTACGGTCCTGGGATCAAGTCCTGCATCGGGCTCCTTGCTCAGTGGGGAGCCTGCTTCTCCCTCTGCGTGCCTCTCCCCCTCCTTGTGCCCTCTTCCTCTCTCTGACCAAATAAATAAAATCTTAAAAAAATAAAAAAAATCAGATCTGAAAATCTGCAGTATTACTTAATTCTTCCATGGATGGACTGAAGGAGAACAGAGGATATGGCTAAATAATTCAATGGTAAACAAGACAGTTATCATTAAACTCTGTTTAATTCTCTTTACCTCACTGAGACCAGCTGTTATGTGGAAAAACAAAACAAAACAAAACAAAATAGTAGGGGTGGGGAGGCTGAAACAACAAAAAGTACTCTGTCAGTAAGAGAAAATCATAAAATAATTTTAAAAGATCTGCCACAAGGTTATTTCTTCCTTAATCAGTTAAAATGGTTTTTTTTTAGTATTCTATTAACGAACGGGTGATCTAGAAATAGGAATTCTATCCTGCAATCAGTTCTCCCATTGCTTGATTTGTTGGGAGTAGAGAATGGTCGGATCACTTTCTTAGCTCCTTGTTTCCAGAAGTTACTGATGTCATAAAATCAAGGCAAACCCCCCAAAAACAAAAAAACGAAAAAAAAAACAAAACAAAAAGAACTCACCTTCTAAACCTCAACTCACAAGTTTGCAGAGAATGTTTTCAAACAAGGAAGTTAAACTTCCAATTTTTTTCAGTTTTCTAAAATTCAGGCACTGATTGCCGTATCAATTCCACTGCTACCTGACTGAATATCTAGTTTTGTAATTTCTTGCTTATTAGGCAGCAGGTCTTTCTGAGATATATTAAGATTTATAGGACTCAAAACGTCAACATAAAAGTGAGTATAAAAATATTCAGTACTTTTTAATTTTTACATGTTCCATTTATAAAACTAGCTATACCATATATACGCACATACTATATATACATATATGTATAGATAGATACAAGGCATCAAGGGCTCTTTGCAATACAAACACTCAAAAAAAAGCAAATTTACTTTTTTTTTTTTTAAAGATTTTATTTATTTATTTGACAGAGAGAGACACAGTGAGAGAGGAAACACAAGCAGGGGGAGTGGGAGAGGGAGAAGCGGGCTTCCCGCGGAGCAGGGAGCCCGATGCGGGGCTCGATCCCAGGACCCTGGGATCATGACCTGAGCCGAAGGCAGACGCTTAACGACTGAGCCACCCAGGCGCCCCGCAAATTTACTTTTTGAGATACTACAAAGTAACATTATTTTATAAATTAAAACATTAATGGTATGAAACATAATCACAAGTTGCTCAACTTACCATATGTAAAAGCTCTCCTAAAAGGATGGTAGCTCTAACTGAGATATGGTCATCACTGTTTGTTATCACTTCAACCAAACCCTTTGAAAATAAAAAGAAAATATTATTCTTGCAAAATAGTAAGTAGGAACACATTTACGCATCATATATGCTTGTTGCTCTGAAAGAACTTTGTCAGAGAAAATTTAAAAAATAAAATAAGGTTTATAAGTCTTACCTCTAGAAGTCCATTACGAATAAATGCAGAGAGTATCAGTGCCAAATAATTATCCATGAGGTCTGGCCTAGAAATAAACACAGCACAGAAAAAGTTTAGATAGTGTTCAATATGTTACATAATTTAACATAAAAACAGCAATTGTAATAAATTTGAACTATTCCTCTAAATCCTACCTGGATCTGGCACGATGAGGAAGAATAGTTTTTGCCTCAGCTGCTACAAAGCCATCTGAAAGTCTCCAACTGTCTTGGAATCTGCCTGGATCTAAAATAGTTAAAATTAGGTAGTTAGAAGAAAATGAGAAATCACTAAAACACATCAGTTACCATCAGCTAGTCAGGCTATAAATAATGTTGTAAAATGTTGGTTAAAAAAACAGACTGAGGGGCGCCTAGGTGGCTAAGTCGGTTTAAGTGTCCGACTGTTGATTTTGGCTCAGGTCATGATCTAGGGGTTGTGGGACTGAGCCCCACATAGGGCTCCTGGCTTAGCAGGGCGTCTGCTGGAGATTCTCTCTCTCCCTCTGCACTGCCCCTACCCCCACTAAAAAAAATAAATAAATCTTAAAACAATGTTTACAAAAAAGACTAAAAAGGCATACAGAAAATAAATGATTTACCGATGTACACAGATCTAAACTTCTTTCATTTTGGGACTTAGGAGTCATTGGCTAAAATAAAATTACAGCGAGAATTAGATAATCTAATTTCTGTCTTTGTCCATTTTTCTACTAATTTCACAGCTCATTTGCAATACCTAGGTGATGATATGAGGTTTTACTTTTATATTAATTTAATGTTATGATGATGCAGTAAGAAAATGGTATGCAGCCATCAAAGAAAACGAAATCTTGCCATTTGCAATGACGTGGATGGAACTAGAGGGTATTATGCTGAGCGAAATAAGTCAATCAGAGAAAGACATGTATCATATGATCTCACTGATATGAGGAATTCTTAATCTCAGGAAACAAACTGAGGGCTGCTGGAGAGGTAGGAGGTAGGAGGGATGGGGTGGCTGGGTAATAGACATTGGGGAGGGTATGTGCTATGATGAGCGCTGTGAATTGTGTAAGACTGATGAATCACAGACCTGTACCTCTGAAACATATAATACGTTATATGTTAAAAAAAAAGGAAGATAGTAGGAAGGGAAAAACGAAGGGGGGGAAATCAGAGGGGGAGACGAACCATGAGACACTATGGACTCTGAGAAACAAACTGAAGGTTCTAGAGGGAAGGGAGGTGGGGGATGGGTTAGCCTGGTGATAGGTATTAAAGAGGGCACATATTGAATGGAGCACTGGGTGTTATATGCAAACAATAAATCATGGAACACTGTATCAAAAACTAATGATGTAATGTATGGTGATTAACATAACATAATAAAATAAAATTAAAAAAAAAGAGAATGGTATTTAATATTTAGTTTAGTACTTTGCCTTTGAGGGATTCTGTGTATTAGCTAAACCATCTTAAAAATCACAGTATATGAGTAGATACAAATGGGCTTCAGTACTTACCTACACTGAGCAGTGCTTCTATGAATTCTTCAGTCACAACAGGTAGAGGAAGACGAAATATATCATAGAGCACTTCAAGCAGACCTCGCTGCAAGTGCAAATAAATACACTTCATTTATTTTTATGGAATGAATCTTCCTTTAAATTTAAAGATTTAAAACAGATGTTTTAAATGTCCTATTCACAGAAGAAAAACTGATAAAAACAGAACTCTGTATTTCTGAAACTTGCCATCTCAGGCCTACACTCAAGAAGAGATAACTACGGCGTGCTTACTACATACATGATTTAATCTTTTCAATTAATCTCTTATTATCCCCATTGTAGTACATATGGAGAAATAGATTTACAGGTTAAACGTAACTTGCCCAAGGTCATGGAGCTATGAAGACTAAAATCAGGAGTCAAAGCTCAGTGGGCCAGACTCCAAAAACCATGTTCTTTCACCATCTGTGAAGTAAGCAGTCAAGTGAATTGCCCCAACCTTTAGTTCCCTGCTTATAGATCCTTCCATCTATAATCATGTCCTTCCATTTCCATGGTCTAAAGGCCTTTTCAGTTCACATTTTAAGCAAGGTACTCCTAGCTAGTATTTTCTTAATATTTTTCAACTCCAGGTCTGGTTCAAATAAAAAAAACAAGAAAAGTACAAACTATTTTTTTGAACACAAAACAAAAACATTTAAGTGGAAAAGAACCACTGAAGAGTTCATTTTTTCTCTCCAATTTCAATTTGTTTTAGCTATTTAATATAAATTGCTATGTACTAATAATTTAGGACTATATCTAATAAATAAGCATATAAATATTAACAACTCAATTTTAAAGAAAACCATCACTCATATTAGAAAAACATAAGTTAGAAAGCATAAGATACATAAATACTGTATTTACTTTTTACTAAATATATTTCTCTATTGCTTCAACCTTTTACAATGAGAATGCCCTTTTCTGTTTGCATTTTTTAATGAATAAAACATAATTTCATATTTTAATCCAGTTTTTAATTCAGCCATAGTTCCTAACAACATCACTATTTCAAATTATTTCTATTAGCCTCAGGGTTCAACTAAGTAGTAAATATTCATTAACGTATTTTTTTCAATGCTCTATGATACAGATGAATAATTCATGAGGAAAAAGCAACACCTAAAATAACTTTTTTTACAATTAATTTCCTCTCTTAAAAGTCTGGGAATGAAACAATTAGAGTAACTTTTGCCTACCCTTATTTCCATATTTGGTATACAAAGTACTCCAATTAGAGACTGGATCCCAGAGTTGCCAGGTTTACATAAATTAATAATACCTAAAGAGGATAAAAAAGAAAAAATCACTGATTTAAATTTCAAAAAAAAAATCTATAGCAATGTATTCATAATATAAAATCTGTGGTATTTCTCCAGATAACTCCAAAATTATGCTCTTATCTGGTTATAAAGTAACATTTCCCTACTGGCTAGAGATTATCAGTAATTTTATCATTTAAATTGCTTCTTCTGCTTGTTGCATACCCAAAAAAGTTCATCAATATGACTGCCTACTACTCCTGCTTGCTGATGTCTCAGGGTCAGAATACTGGAGAGAGTAGGACAACGTTCTGTCTCTCTTACCTAATACCTTCTTAACCTAAAATGAAGTGAAAAAATCTGCTTGGCATTTGTCTTTTGAAATTTTAAGTGGGAGAATTAAGTCAAACAATTTAAAGCACATTAATATCATGTCACAAAAGAAGATATGTGAATAGCCAATAAACACATACAAAATATTCAGTATCATTAGTCATTGGGTAAATCTAAGTAACATTCACAATCAGATACCATCACACACCCACCAGTATGGCTAAAATGTAAGAGGACATGAAATGCTGGCAAGGATGCAGAGCAACTGGAACTCATATACACTGATGATGGGAGAATAAAATATGTAGGTATTTTGATAAAAAGTCTGGCAGTTTCTTATAAAACTAAATATATATCCACCTTGTGACTCAGCAATTCCATTTGGGTATTTACCCAAGGCAAATGGAAAGCTCATGTCCACAGAAAGACTTTTTAATCACCCAGGTAAATCATTAGCACATTGACTTACAAATAGTAAATTTTAGTAATTTTGTACAAATCCCTCTCACTCTAATAATAACATACAAAGTTAAAACTAGGTTAACATCTAAATTAGATGCTGCAAGAGTAATTTAACATTTGAAAAAATAATCAAGTTTTTCTTATTAAGCAGCACAGAATAACTTACCTGCCCATGACCGGAATGTTGCTATGATTCCCATTTTACTAGCTAGAAACCTCGCTTCTCTGTCTTCTCTGGGGGGACGCGCACAAGGGGCAGAGATCAAAGAAATTAAATGTGAAAATAAAAAGTGAGATATTCCTCTACTGTATCAGGAAAAAAAACTATCATTAGTTAACATTTAAATATTTGCATAGGAAATAAAACATGTTAAAAGAAGAAAAAAGGTCAGATCTACCTCAAAGAAAATTACCCAATTATATGCTGACCCCCACCCCAATTTAAAATTCCCAACATAGTTTGGAGCGCCTGGCTGGTTCAGTCGGTAGAGCATGTGCCTCCTGATTTCAGGGTTGAATTCGAGCCCCACACTGGATGTAGAGATTACTTAGAAAAAGAAAGTAAAAATCTAAAATCCCCAACATAGTTTAAAATAAGTTATAAATTCCACTTTTCAATTTAGTTCTACTTTTCCTGCTCTTTCTGAAAACTATTCTTAGATACCTCATTAACACCTTTAATTGAGCACTACAGACAGCACCGCCCTATTTATCAATAAGCATCCTTGTCAAAAGGCTACCCCTTAGCAAAGAAAATTACCTCTTACTTTTACCACATGTATTCTTTTTTTTTTTAAGCTTATTTGTTATCTACATATGTAATCTCTACATCCAATGTAGGGCTTGAACTCATGACCGCAAGATCAAGAGTCACATTCTCTTCTCACTGAGCCAGCCAGGTGCCCTACCACATGTATTCTCTTGACTTGAAAATTCTTGCCCCAAACTTATTTCAGCATTTCTTTTTTCTTTTTTTATTTCAGCATTTCTAACACGCAAGCTCAACAATCCATATATTCACTGATATTATTAAATAACTAGATATTATCATCACCAGCTATTTTTTTCTAATTGTGTATCCAAATATCTCACCGTTCTTTCTTATGCAATAGTTTATGACCATTAATCAAGCAATAGAACTATTTATATTCATTAAGTATTTTCCACTGGCTTATGGCCAGTATCAATACTTAATAGCAATCTTATACTATTTATGCCACCTCCACCACCTCCATTCTCTCAACTGTCTTTTTCTGTGCTAGCTTTTTGTCTTCTCTAATAAAGTCCTTAACAATTGTGAGAATACAGAAATCCAGAGAACTGGGAAAGAAAAAACAAGAGGGGGTGGATTAAAAAAAAAAAAAAGAAAGAAAATCAAGTTAAAGAACAGTGAGCAATCAGTCTGCAAAAGAAAAATTAAACACTTAAAAGGACATACTAACAAGCCACACTAAGCTCTACAGCATCAAAAAAGTGAGAATATAAGAGAAACTAAAATGAGGAGATGGGGTGGTAGAAGAAATGAGCATTGGACAATTATGGGATAAAGCTTTCAGTGCTCCTTCTCTTAAAAATATTAGTGACAGGGGCACCTGGGTGGCTCAGATGGTTGGGTGTCTAAGGCGCAGGTCATGATCTCCAGGTCCTGGGATCGAGCCCCACATCGGGCTCCCAGCTCAGCAGGGAGTCTACTTCTCCCTCTCTCTCTCTTTGCCTCTCCCCCTGCTTGTACTCTCTCTCTCAAATAAAGGAATAAATCTTAAAAAAAAAAAATGTTAGTGACAGGAGTGCCTGGGTGGCTCAGTCGGTTAAGTGCCCAACTCTTGATTTCAGCTCAGGTCATGATCTAGGGTCATGAGATAGAGCCCCGCAACAGGATCCAGGTTGAGCATGGAGCCTGCTTAAGATTCTTTCTCTCTTCCTCTGCTCCTCCCCCCTGCTCATGCTCACTCTCTCTCAAAGGAAAAAAAAGAAAAGAAAAGAAAGTGTTAGTGACATACTTACAGTAACTGCCTGGTAATCCATTCTCTAACCTATTTAATAAATTTGTAGTATTTTTAAAAAATCACTCCATTTTCCCTTGTTCCCTGGCCATAATGTACCCATGCTCCAGAAACTACCCATACTCTAGGAACTAAATGAAAGTAAAGTACAGAACCAAACAGATAAGGAAGGATTTTGGTGGAATGTACCTTCCCCCTCCAACTCTAAAAAATAGCCAGGCTCATCTCTCACTCATCCTGGTAGGCAGAATTCTAAAAATGTCCGCCATCCTCTCAAGATTCCATGCCCTAATCCCTGGGTCCTGTGAATATGGTATCACTGCCATGATTGTGACTAATTTAATGTTATATAGCCTGGCAGACCTTAAAAGGGAGATCATCTGGTAGGCTTGATCTAATTGGAGCTTTCACTAGCTAGTGGCAGAAGAGAAAGAGAGATTCAAAGCGAAGGATTTGAGGAATTTCTGTTCTGTTTGAAGACAGAGGGAGCCACGTGCCAAGGAAAGAGGGTGGCCTCTGGAAGCTGAGAGTAGACCCTAGATGACAGCAAGGAAACAGAGACCTCAGTTTTACAATAGCAATAAAGTAAATTCTGCCAACAACCTGAATGAGCTTAGAAATGGATTTTTCATCAGAACTTCCAGATAAGAGCTATGCCAGACTTCTGACCTACTGAACTGTGAGCTAATAAATTGATGTTATTTTAAGCTGCTACATTCATAGTAATTTGTCATGTAACAGTGGAAAGTGCATTTCTCCCATCAATAAGGAGAACGTTAAGCGTCATCAGGAAAGCCAAGACAGGGGCCTAAGAATCCCAAATCACAACTTAGTAGGGGTAAGATTTGAGAAGTCTAAAACAAAGAACATCTATTTTGATTTCTTAGCTCAGGTCATGGAATGTTAGGGTATGATCAGTCCACAGTGATATAGAAATGATTAAAGATATAAAACCACTATTTTCCATAAAAATGAAAAACAACAAAAATATCCCCATTTCACAATATTCTAAAACTTAAGAATTTTAAATTATATACTATCTATCAAATAAGTGCTTATGTCTGCAATCCAACAATCCTACTAGAAAAACACTTCACAGCACATTTATTTTAATAGCACCATCTGCAAAATCTTCACAGATACTACATTAATACATTGATCCCTGAATCAATCTATAGTTACCAGAATACCTCATGAACATGTGCTTTTCTCTCCAAAAAGATACTGAAAATTACCCTGCTTCATTTCTGGAAAACAACCTTTACCCCATCTCCTTTTATTTCCCCACTAACCTCCAAAATTCTACAGAATATATCTTTCTGCTTACTCAGTTTAAGGCAGCTCTTTATTCTACTCCCTGTTGTTATTTCATTCTTTTAGTCTCTCAATGTAATTATGCTAAAAATACATACAATAGAAAAATAATTAAAGATCTAGGTTTCTACTGCAGCCTATCTTACATTATTTTAAATAAGCTTAATTCTGAGTCTTTCAATTTCTCATAACTTATTTTTAATTTTTTAAACCACAGCTAATTATGAGAACCACAACATAACTATGAAATAGGAAATTTGCTTAAACTCACATTGCTCTGACTCTACATGCCATCAGGCAAATCTAAAAGCTTGAACAGCAACATACACACCTCCTTATAAAATTACTAGGAACAAATGGTACTTACTTGAGTTGTCCTTCAGCTGTATCTGGACTGTGTCTGTAGTGAAAATCAGTATAGGGTGCTAAAATTCGCTAATAAAAAAAAGGAGGAAAAGAAGAAGGAAAAAAAAGAGTCCTTATTATAAAACACATTCTTCCTGTAACAAGCTAAAATTAATTTCTCTATATCTTTATTGGGTATGCTGTTTGAAAATTTAGTTCTTCAAACTCTTCATCAAGGAATATATGAGTGATTTTTTATTTTATTTTAAGATTTTATTTATTTGACACAGAGAGAGAGAGAGAGAAAGAGCATGAGCAGGGGGGAGGAGCAAGGGGAGAGGGAGAAGCAGGCTCCCCACTGAGCAGGGAGCCAGATGCAGCCTCAATGCCAGGACCCCCGATCATGACCTGAACTGAAGGCAGACCAGACTGAGCCACCCAGGCGCCCAATTTGAGTGATTTTTTTAATGTACAAATTGAATTTCTGAACTTTTAAATTGAGGTATAACATGCATATAAAACAGTGCACAAACCATGAATGTAAGGTTTGGTGTATTTTCTCAAACTAAGCCCATTCCTGTAACTAGCACCAGATGAAGAAAACATCAGCATCCTTAAAGCCTCCTTATTCCCTCTTTAGATTCAGTCACTACCTACCCCAAGATTATTATCCTGACTTTTAAAACTATGACTCAGTTTTGCTTGCTTTTGAACATTACTAAGTGGTTCTATTTTATAAATTACCTTCTCCTTTCAGTGCTAGTATAAAAAAATCCAAGTTATTTGGTGTATTGTCCTTGTATTCAGCAATCTTGCTAATAAAGTCACTCATTTTAAACTTTTAACTACTAAATCTCATTTGCCAACTCTCCCGCCGTGCCTACTGCATTACTGTGGTCTAATTTTTAATATTAAATATAATTTAAAATACATAAGACATTATTAAAATTGCTTTTGACAATCAGTATTCTTTTATATTTAATCATATATTTGCCTTTTCTGTCATTATTCATTCCTTCCTGCATTTCCTTGTCTGTCTTAGATCATTTTCCCTCTGACTGAGGACTCCCTTTACTCTTTTATTCTTTGTGTGTCTCATTTTTTAAACAACAATAAATATTTATTATCTCATATGGTTCCTGTGAGTCAGGAATCTATGAAACAATATTTTCTAAGTAACCGATGTAAGATATTACAAAATCATGCATAGGTAAAAGATCCTACAAAATCATGCATAGGTAAAAGATCCCTCACAGGAATCCTGTGAGGCTTAGCTAGGCAGTTATGGTTTAGGGGCCCTCATTAAGATTGCAGTCAAAATACTGGTCATGGCTACAGTCACCTGAAGACTTGACTGGAGCTAGAGGACCTGTTTCAAGATGGTTCACTCACAATGTGCTAATTGTCAGCAAGAGTTTAGCTCCTCCTCACAGGTACCTCCCCTTGGGCCATTTTAGTGTCTTCCTGACATAAGGACAAGTAATCCAGGAAAGAGTAGTGTGTGTTTGTTTTTTAAGATTATTTATTTATTTATTTGACAGAGAGTGAGTGATACAGCGAGAGAGGGAACACAAGCAGGGGGAGTGTGAGAGGCAGAAGGAGGCTTCCCGCAGAGCAGAGAGCCCTATGTGGGGCTCAATCCCAGGACCCTGGGATCATGACCTGAGCTGAAGGCAGACGCTTAACAACTGAGTCACCCAGGCTTCCCAAGAGTAGTGTTTCTTTACATTCTGTTTGGTCTTTTTTTTTCTTAGTCTCAAGAAAGCTTTTATTTTACCTTTGTTTTTGAAAGACATTTTCTCTGGGTTAGGCTGGCATTTTTTCCTTTCCGTGCTCTAAAGATGCCACTTTACTATGTTCTAGTTTCCATGATTTCTGCTGGGCATCAGCTATCAGACATGTTCCTTTGAAAGTAATATGGTTCCCCCCCCCCGCCGAGCTGTTTTCAAGGTTTTTATTTATCTTGGTTTTCAACAATCTTACCATGATGTGCCTGTATGTTTTCTTTGTATTATCTTATTTGGAGTTTTGTGAGCTTTGGGAGCATGAAGTCTCATCAGTTTTAGAAACAAAAGTTCTGGCCATTGTCTCTTTGGGTATTTGCAACCATTTTCTCTTTCTTCTCCAAAGACAAAATTATGTTTCATCACCTTTGTTGTGTTCTATTCATCCCTTTCTTTTTCCTCTCTGTGCTTTACCCTGGATATTATTATTGACTTTTCCTCTAATGTATTAATATCTTCTTGTCCAAGATTAATTTTTCATTGAGTTCAGAATTTCATGTATTATATTTTTCAGTACTGGAACTTCCATTGAAATCATCTGTGTATTTTTTTTTTAATTAATTAATTTATTTGACAGAGAGAGAGACACAGCGAGAGAGGGAACACAAGCAGGGGGAGTGGGAGAGGGAGAAGCAGGCTTCCCTCAGAGCAGGGACCCCGATGTGGGACTCGATCCCAGGACCCTGGGATCATGACCTGAGCTGAAGGCAGATGCTTAACGACTGAGCCACCCAGGCGCCCCATCATCTGTGTATTTCAATTATCTAGTCAAATTCTCCATTATTTTCTTTTTTTCTTCATTTTCCTAAACAAATTAAGCATGGTTGTTTTATTTATTTTTTTTAAAGATTTATTTGAGAGTGAGAGAAAAAGAGAGTATGTGAGCAAGCACAGGACGGGAAGGGCAGAGAGAGAGAGTGAGACAGTCCTAAGCAGACTTTGTGCTGTGGGGCTTGATCCCACAACCCTGAGATCATGATCTGAGCTGAAACCAAGAGTGGGATGCTTAACCGCCTGTGTCACCTGGGCACCCTGCATGGTTGTTTTAAAGTCTTTCTCTCTAACTGCACTATCTGGATTACCTGTGGGCATGCTTCTATAGAAGGTTTTTCTTTTGGGTGTTTAGTCAAATGGTCATATCTTTTTGCATGACATTCAATCAAATTAATAAGTGAATGTCGGACACTGTGAATATTATAAAAGGTTCCAAATGATGTTACCTCCATCAGAAATGGTTTATCCTTTCCTCTGTTAGGTAGAATGGGGGGGGGGGCTGATCATCTTATCCTTATCACCAACTGTGTTAAATTGAGACTACATTGTAATTTTGAGAAGACTGAGTATACCTTTGGTTTTCCCGTGTTCTCATGTATAGTCTTCCAGGGCTTTCAATAGAGAGCTTAGCAAATATTTTTCTCTTAGCAATGAGAAACTGGTAATCTTTTCTACATATTTCTTAAGTTTTGAATTTAAATCTTAGCTACCCATCCAGAAAAGCTTCAGAATTTGGGATATGTCAAGAACAAGAAATCAGCTATGAAATACCCAGTTTTGTCATTTTAGTACCATACAAATGCCAAAAGCTCCTTTGGTTTTTCTGATCCCAGCAAAGGCCTGCCGGGATTTTCAGTTTTTCCAATTATATATTGATCAATAAATGGCCCCGAGGAAAAAAGAAATTGCATATAACCAGTGTAAATTCACTACTTCTTTCGGGCCTTTCAATTGCTGCCCATGGCCCCTCCTAGAAGGCCTTTGCATTCTATGAACTGGGGACTACAGCATATTCCACTGTGCTTTCCTCAGGTTTTGACATCTTGGCTTTTGCCCTGCACAGTCTTGTTTCAGCAAATACCTAAACGGGTACATCAGACTTAGTCTAGGGACTTTTCTTATCTCTAGGCTTACCATACCTGCATGACTGCCAAATACTCTGGTCTACTAGGCCCACATCATGTTCTTAGCCTTTAGCCTGTGCCCCAAATCTGCAAATGCCCCCAAGGGCATCTGTAGATATTCAGGGCAACTCTCAAAGAATCTTCCCTCTAACAAATTTCACTCTCTCTGGCCCTTACTGCTTTCACAGCTCTATACTGCTTTAAATATATGACTTTCATAATTATCCTGCTTTTCTAGCTTCCATAGCAGATGCTATGAACTACCTTATTCTACTCTGAAGTGTAATTTTAAAAGATAATAGTTTTTAAAAATTAGTATAAAAAATTACAATTGATTTACAACCCTTACAGACTGTCTATTCTGGTAACATTATATTATATCCACACATTTTCCTGTCTGAGGTCAAAACATATTACAGATAGCAGAAATAAAAGCCAGGGTAAATTTAAAAAGGGATTTTTAAGAGGAGGAAGATTTGGGCCTAACAACAGATACAGCAGCACTGAAAATAGTTCCTTTGTATGGAGAAATGGAAATCATAGTATGAATTTGGAATCAAAATTTGTAAAATATAATTAATAAAAATGAGGACAATGTTCTCTTAGCAGACTATATAATAAAGATGATGATATTAAAGTTGATGATGAAGAATAATATCCAAGGTAACCAGTATTTGCTGAATATTTACTATGTGCTAGGTACTGAAGTACCTAGATTAGAATTTTATGTAGATTAGAATTAACATATGTAAAGAACCTGGAAATACTCACTCATTATAAGCATTACATGAGTGTTAGCTGGTGGTATTACTACTACTATTATTATTATTACTTATTGTTCACAATAATTCTTTAAGGTGAAAACCATGACCTTCATTTTACCTAAGGAAAAAATGGGTCCAAGAGAGTCTCCTAACTTGTCCAAGTCATAAAGCTAGTATGTCATAGCGCAAAAAAATCAAAACCAGATCTGTATAGCCCAAAGTCTTTGCTCTAAATCACTATGCTATTCTGGGGGGATCCTGTTAAAGGAGAAAAGAACAAACATTTGTGGTTTTAAAGAAATAGATATAAGCAAAGACACTACTGTATTTAAATGCCTACCATAT
Source organism: Mirounga leonina (assembly GCF_011800145.1). Classification (NCBI taxonomy): domain Eukaryota; kingdom Metazoa; phylum Chordata; class Mammalia; order Carnivora; family Phocidae; genus Mirounga; species Mirounga leonina. The sequence goes on from NW_023270871.1 coordinate 4,286,202, forward strand.
TCTTTTGAGTTTTTTTTTTACTTAATAAAGGCTTTGCTAATCTGCTTTATAATTACATAGGAATAAAAAACAGGCCTACACATATTATCTTCCTTTATTGTAGTCATCTCACCAATCCTAAAATTATAGTTCTACTTGATTAAAAGAAAAAAAAAACTTACACTAAACATATGATAAAATATCAAAAATGCTAGTTTATTCCCAATGGACTCCCATAAATAATGACTGTATTTGAAATCACTTATTGAGGAGAAAATTGTACTTATTTATTAGTTAATGATAAAAGCTGTCACTTTTATAATCTCAAATACTTCTACTGGCCCTAATAAAACCAGAACTATAAGATTTAAGACAAATTTCATAAAATGATTTAGACATACACGCTAGAGAACAATACTATACTTTATACTTTGCATAATTTCATACCCAAATATAAACAAAACCTTGGTTTAATCTTACTCTGAATGGCATCTACAATGGACAACAATGTAGTACATTCACACAGAAAAACTGTAAGATCAGTTTGCGGTAATTCTGTTCCAACCTCTACTCCACACTTTATTATAAAAAAGAGTACGTAGCAGTCTTATTATTTCAGACTAACTGTAAAAAAACACTGAATTAGTAAAAAAAAAAAAAAAAAATTAAACTGTAGTGTATTTTAAAAAGAAAGATCTGTATTCTGTTTCTTTCAAGTATATATGGTCATTAGTTGCTAACAAGTGCTTCTAGGTTCAGAGACTTTTAGCATGGGTTAATAAATAAATAGTATATAATGAGCGGGAGCTATTCACCCAACGTACTAAAGTTCTTAAAAAGAAATGGTTCTCTTAAATAAGTAGGTAAATGTATATGCAACCTCACTTGTACTTTAACTGGCTTAATAAAGTTTTCACAGATAATAAAAAAAATAAACTTCACTTTACATGTTGATGAACGATTCTTGAGAATAATATTTTCAATTCAGTCCAAACTGAATAAGCCATAAAATATTGCTGGGGATAAGTCAGTCTTAATTAAATTGTTTGATAATTAACGTTGTGCTGCATCTATTAACTTAAAAATTTCAAAGTAAGACTATGTATGTATTTAAAGCCATCCTGTAAAACTAGAAAAGGATATTAAAGTTCCTACCTCTAATTCTACATCAGCTCGCACATACTGTCGGGTCTTTGGATGATTAAGGAGGTGCAAAATTGTAGTAATGAGGGCTTCATTTATTCGACTTAATTGGCAATCGATCACATTTTTCAGGATGGTGTTTAGTCCACCTCGAAGGGCCACCACCTCTGGATTCTGAAGTGCTAAAACAAAAAAGAAAAACTTAATAAAGTATATAGGGGATAAATAATAAAAAGTAATCCAGAAATCTGGGATTTTATCTTGAAACAATTTCCTTTCTGACTTGAAAAACTTTCTAGTCAAAGACATTTAAAACGTGGATAAAATGTATCTAATAAGAGTCATTGAATATACTCTTCCCAAAACCCAAATTTTTTTTTTAATGTCACTGAATTGCTTTTTTATATCCTTTGTCCATATTTTACTGAAATGGCTCTTCTTTCCTATCAATTGCAAGAAGTTGCTCATTTAATGTGGCTATATTAGCCGTTCGTCTATTTCAAATCTTTTATCTGCTTTGCAATTTAACTTTAGATTTTAATCTCGGATTTTAAACTCAGAAATTCCTCCCTTACTTCAAAGATCAGGCATTTTCTGATCATGCCCGCACATACAACTGTGTGCTTTAAATGAGTTCATGATTATACATTCCAGTTTTCAATCTGTCGGGAAAGTGAGTTTAATCAATTTAATTTAATGTTTAATCAATTATCCCAGCATGCTTCCCAAACTGATTTTATCCTTCTGGTATACTAAAGTTTTCTATATACCAGAGTCTGCAACTCAATTCCTTTCCATTTTTCTCTCTTAATAACCTAGCTTAATAGTTTTTGTAAAAATACATTAAAAAAAAAAAACCCTTTCCCTTCCCTTCCATTATTGTTTCTCAAAAATGTTTTCATGGTTGGATCTCTCGTGTTTATTCTAGCCTAACTTTAGAATTAGGTTTCTTCTGTTTTTTTCTAAATTGAGGTATATATAGAAATTTATGTAGATTAGAATTAACATATGTAAAGAACCGGGAAATACTCACTCATTATAAGCATTACATGAGTGTTAGCTGGTGGTATTACTACTACTATTATTATTATTACTTATTGTTCACAATAATTCTTTAAGGTGAAAACCATGACCTTCATTTTACCTAAGGAAAAAATGGGTCCAAGAGAGTCTCCTAACTTGTCCAAGTCATAAAGCTAGTATGTCATAGAGCAAAAAAATCAAAACCAGATCTGTATAGCCCAAAGTCTTTGCTCTAAATCACTATGGATCACTAATCCATATCACTAATGTCTAAAATACAGACATTAGTGTATGGTAGTGTACCTGTGTATGTTTCTCTCCAAGTAACATAGATTATTTTAAATAATCAATCTTGTTCTCTAATTAGGACTCTTAATTTCATTGTTGCTTTCCTCCTGCTTACCTTAAAATTGATTTTTTTTCCTTCTTTTTCTATTTCTTGGGCTTATACACTTATTTTCACTGTTTTTTGCTTAAGTATAAAAGCATTTTATGATAAGAAGTTAACTCCGAGTATAGCTTTCCAAGCATCCTATACACTGACATGTCAAATTTATATTACTTTCAAAATGTTCTTAACTTTCCGACTTTGTCTATAAATCAATATGTACTGTGAACAGTACCTTTAAATCTTCAATAATAAGGTTTGATTCTCTGAAATTTAGTTTATGATTTTGTTATTGTTTATTATATCAAGAGTGAATGTAACCTACATCAGCTCTACTTTTGATGGGAAAAAAAAATCTTCTCTTGTCATTTAAAATTATATTTTTTGGTTTTAAGTGAGGTTGAACTTTTCAAATTTGTTGATTAGCCATATATTTCTTGAGAATTATTTATTTTTCCTATTTATCTGTATATAAATAAGTTATTTACCTATCATGTTTGTACATTTATTTTTTGTTTGTTCCAGCACTGCATGTTTTTTTGTCTCCTTATAATAGAATCTATAGCTGCTGAAATCTGTTTATTTCTTTTGATAATTCAAGACTCCTTTTTCTTACAGTGATCAGATAAATGCTCATCCATTTTTTTCCGTTTTTCCCCATTTAACTCTAATCCTTTTGCATTTAGATTTTTTTTTAATGTATGAGTTTGTTTTTTTTTTTTAAAGATTTTATTTATTAATTCATGAGAGACAGAGAGAGAGAGAGAGAGGCAGAGGGAGAAGCAGGCTCCCAAGGAACAGGGAGCCTGATGCGGGACTCAATCCCAGGACGCTGGGATCATGACCTGGGCCGAAGGCAGACGTTTAACCATCTGAGCCACCCAGGCGCCCTGATAGATTGTTTTTTAACCGACATTAAGATATTGTGTGGTTAACTAATGTCTGAGAACCAGACTTAAAGCAATTTTATTCTAAACACTGGAATTTGGACAATTTCTATATTCCTATAAACAAAATTTTTCATATCTTTGTAGCAATAACTAAGAATTCATTCATGAAAGGCATTTTAAAATGTCATATTCTTATATTCTTTCTAAAACATTGTATTTTTATTACTTGGAGAAAATTCTGACCCAGTTCACATTAAAAAATGTTACATTCTTATATATACACTTCCTAAAATGCTTCATTTTTATTACTTGAAGAAAATTCTGACCTAGTTCACATATAATGGCAATGCATGCTCGGACCATTCTGTCTCTTTCCTGAAGTCCATCATTTCCAACTGCTATTAATGAGTTGGCCACCGAGCTAGGAAACAAGGAAGCATTCACAGTAATCATCTGTAACAGGGAGGAATCAGAAAAAGAAGTTATTTACTTCATAATACATGTTTAAAAGCTATTTTGTTCAGATTGAGGTGTTTATAACCATAGAACATTTATAAGATCCAGGCATCAAATTTAATCTTCTTCTTCATATGAACATTTCAAAGGGTTACTATAATGAATAACTGATGCAATAAATGTTAATACTTGTTACTATGGAAAAATGTTGGCTTCTTTTTCTAATAGTTCAGACTATAAATCAATTAAATGACAAGATTTAATGTTTCTGAGAGTCTAAGCTCCTCTCAAATAGGAACTATATTTTATACAACTTTTCAGTACCTAGACAAAGGAAATCAGTGGTAAAAACAGCTGTCAACACGCTTACTGTACTATTCCATTCCGGACTCTTACCCATATAATCGCCACCAAGTCCTGTCCTACCAATTTACCTCACTATCCATATTCTCTCTCCCATCAAACTCTAACTTGGGTCCTCATTCTTTCTCACTTTACTGCAACAGATGCCTAATAATCTCCCTATCTCCTACCACCACTTGTTGCTATGCCAAAAGGTAAAGTTAGTAATCCATAATCTATTTTTAATACTTCAAAAAGTATGATGCAAATAGTGTATTTCTGGTGACAAAACTTTGGATGAATCTTACTTTAAATGAAAAGTTTAATTGGCAATAATATATTTGGAATACTGAAAATAGCTAACATATCTTCAGTGTGGAAATTAGAAAGAAAACAAATTACATAGTTAATGACTAATAAAGACTGGTAGATGAACAATGTCAAAATAACAGGTCTCTCGAGTAGGGATAATTAATTTGTATTGGATGTTACTGGATTTATAATCCTATGTATCAAGGGCAAGTGATTCCCTAAATGAATCCCTTTCAACTATAAAAAATCTGTGTTATGTTAATCTCTTACTACATGAATAAAGAAATAATATATGAGGAAAATTGATGGTTAAATTAGGCAGGCAGTAAGTATAATTTCAATTGGATAGAGTAGTAACAGCTGAAAAGTGGGAAAATTATATAGAAAACGAGAGAGACAAAAACCAAGAAGGATTCCCTGGATTGGAGAGAAAGGGAAAAAAAAAAATCAGAGACACTGAAAATGAGCACACAAACAAAAAATCTTCCAAATGAATGAGACAGGAGAAAGAGAAGGAAAAATAACATGAATTTCCTTAATTACTCATCGAGTAAGTTATCCTAAAGCAACAAATGTTTCTTCCTTTTCTTTAAAATAAAGAAGATTAATACTTTAATAGAAAAATTTAAAACTTTTAAAATGCATACAAAAAACCCCCACAAAAACACAGTGACCTAGCCATTATAATATTAACATTAATTTCTACTAGCTCCGTTGCCAAGATGTTGCTGAAAAAAAGAAATATGTGCTTTGGTTGTTAAAAATACTACTGAAATTACAGTTCCTCTAACCAATAGAGGCCGCTATTCATTCAGCAAGTATGCTTCCCTTTTAACTCTATCTGCTTTTAGCTAAACCAAGGAGGAACCCTGCACCACAATTCCTCTGAGTCTACATCCTACCATCAGGTATAAGCAATTTTCCTGCTCTTGGATTCACAAATGATATCTGTCTCAAATTAGTCTGTATTTTAGAAGATAACAGAAGAAAACAATATTTTTGTAATAGCATTACTAAATTGTTAAGGGTCTGTTTACTTTTACTGGGCTATTTTATAAACTAAATTGTATCATGCCAAAACATTTTACAAAACTGAAATAAAATATTTACTGAATAACTCAAAGAAGCTGAATTTAATTGCTTGAATCTATCTGGAATAATGCAATTTTTAGGGCAGCAATTTTCAAAGTTTGGTCCAGGAAACAAGGGTCTCTAGGATATTTTCAGAGATTCTGTGAAGTTAAAATTATTTTAATAAAATACAAAGACATTATTTGTCTTTTTTACTCTCAGTCTCTCAGAAGTATATACTGAAGTATACCAGAGGCTCTACTGAACATGAAATCACAACAGATTGAATGAAGAAGCAACTATGACAATCCAGCTCCTACCTTCCATCAAGACAAACACTAAAGACATTTGCAAAGATCTAAAATAATGCCATTCTGTTAAGTTTCTTTCGGAAAATATATTTTTACAAAAATATGTTTATATGTGATGGGTTGTTATTTTTAATATGCTAATATATATTTTAATTGCTCACTTATAATTCCTAGTATGATAAATATTGACATATATACACCTCAAATAGCCAGAAAGTTATTCTAGGTTCTTCAGAAACAAATTTTATTTTCTTATCTTGAATTCTCAAAATCATGGCAGTAGGAGAGACTATGAATAAGTAAAAACCATAAATCTAATTTTTAAATTTAAATTTGAGGAGTCAAATCACAGTCCCAATATGACACTTTACCTACCACAAAAATATTGTAATCTATCTTCAATATCACTCTTACTAGAATTGTAGATTTCTTTTAAGACACTCATCCATTTACCTCTTCCTTACTATGCTCACCTGTGGGTATTATTACTAACCCCAAGCTGGACAATTGGAAGAAAAAAGAAAAAGAGGAGATCTAGTTAATGTACAAATTCAACACTCTACCATTCTGAAGAATGCACTGAGCTCAAAGATGGGTAAAGAGGAGAAGGGTTAAAATTTTTTTTTAAATACTTTAATTTTAGATGTTTTTACATTAAAACAACTATATACTGCATACGTCTCATAAATGGTTAGGATGAAACATGAAAATATTCTTACATAACTGTGTCCTAACCAAGTTAACTCTTAGTTAATTGTTTTGCCATTAGGGCATCACATTAAATAACAACAAAAAATTCCCTGAAAACCTATCATTGGAAGCATTAATGGGTTATCCCTAACACCCTTTATTGCAGAATTTAGATTCTGACCTGTCCTGTACAACAGTCTGAACTGCTTATTGAAACTGCCTATGGACTATATCTAAATTCGTCTTCAAAACAACCAGCTTGTAACTCTTTGCCACGTCCATTTAATGGCATTAACTCCAAGCATGCAAATAAGAGAAAAGTAGAGTGGGGAACAAGTAATCCTTTTTCTCTAATAACATATCAAAAAAGCAGTAATTTCATTTACATGATTACTAAGGGAAGAAATACAGTAGTTCTTCCCTACTCCTTTATCCATGGGGGATATGTTCCAAGACCCCCAGTGGATACTGAAACCACAGACAGTACTGAACTCTATATATAAACTATACTAAAAGTCCTGAAAGTCTTACCAGGAACATAAACAATTAACATATATTTTGTATATGTTTTATATACTATGTTCTTACAATAAAGGAAGCTAAAGAAAATCGTAAGAGATAATACATTTACAGTTCTGTACTCTATTTACTGAAAAAAATCTATATAAGTAGACCCATCAAGTTCAAAGGTCAAGTATACTATTTTTTACTGTACATACAGATCTACGATAGAGTTTAATTCATAAGTTAGGCACAGCAAGAGATTAATAATAAAATAGAACAATTATACTATAATAAAATGTATATGAATGGGGTCTCTCTCTCTCTCAAAATAGCTTAATGTACTGTACTCACCCTTCTTGTGGTGATGTGAGACGATAAAATGCCTATGTGATGAGATGAGTGAGGTGATGATGTAGGTATTGTGACATAACATTACAGATCTTCTAACCATATGGCAGAAGGAAAACCACGGTAACCAAAACTCTGGGTAAGAGGTGAGGGTGAAGGGGGAGGGGGGAAACTACTGTATTCTTTACAGTGAATATTTTATTAAAAAATATTGTCCTAGCTGTACCCAGTCGCATAGAATAATTACACAAAATATTTATGCTCACCTCTAAGCTTAACAGACCTATTTACCTCATATAATTTTATCAAACAAAAATGTTTAACGAAAATTTAGCCTTTAAATTTTAATATAAAGATTTCACAAAACAGTCTAAATCTAAAAATGTAAAATACTTAACATAAAAACCAAAAATCTACCTTCTCCCTCAGGCATAGATCGTACCTTTCTGACTAATCGAAGTGCTTGTGTCCTCTCTACCTCGTTGCTCTGCTGTATGTCAATGCACCTAAATAATACACAAAATATTAAGTTATTGATAAAAATCTTATTAAACAATTTCTTTGTATAATACCACCAGATCAGACCTATCTTCATAATGTTAATATGGTACTTTAAAATTTTAACATGATTTTAACACCAGCAGACATTTATTTAATTAACTTACATCCAGTTCTGATAAATATTTGCTATAATAAAGCATTTCAAAACTATTTCATTTAAAACTCCAGAAAAGAATATATTTACAGAATTATATATATCAATAGAGAAATAATAAACATATTTATAAAGCCAAGTATCAGAAATCTACTGAAAAAAGAATTCACCTATCTTTGATAAAAATCTGCAATTTTATAAAAATTGTGAAGAAAACATTTCCAGCTTATATTTTAGTTTAAATGTGATTTTTAGGGGCATATGGGCGTCTCTGTCGGTTGAGCAACTGGCTCTTGATATCAGCTCAGGTCTTGATCTCAGGGTTATGAATTCAAGCCCCGTGCTGGGCTTCACACTGAGCATGGAGCCTACTTAAAAAAAGTGATTTTAACCAGGGCCTACATTTTATATATTATGACTATGTTAAAAGTCTCATATACTAGCCACAATAATTCTATTTTATGAAATATAATTTAATATGTAAATGCACGTCAAAAATTAATGCTCAGATACCACTTAACTGACATTTTTCTGTAAAACTTATTAAATTACCAATTTCTTAAGTCTTTGGTTTATGTAGCCGAATAATTAATTTTTACTTATGTTTAGGTAGTTCACTATTCTAATCAATTCATATAGTTTGCTACTCAAAAAGCATTTCTTCTATCTGAATACAATTAAATCTAAAACAATTTTATTAAGAAATGAACAATTCAATTTGTGGCCACATCAGAGAGGCTGGATCACACCACCCCTCTAGCCAAAAACAACTGTAAAGGGTAAGCAAAATATATTTTTTTAAATTTTTATTTTTCTTAAGATTTTATTTATTTGACAGAGCGAGACCCAATGAGAGAGGGAACACAAGCAGGGGGAGTGGGAGAGGGAGAAGCAGGCTTCCCACTGAGCAGGGAGGCTGATTCAGGGCTCGATCCCAGGACCCCGGGATCATGACCTGAGCCGAAGGCAGACACTTAACGACTGAGCCACCCCGGCGGCCCACAAAAGACTTTTTAAAAACTGTTAAAAGGGCAATGGATAATAATCCCTGGAAAGAGATGCACAAGCTTCACATCCAACCAGGCTTTGTCCCTAGGGGCACTTGTCAACAGTTTTAGGGGAACAGAGTCCCAACAGAAAGCAAAAGTCTTTCTGGACTGGAGAGACAGGTTGAACTTTAGTGCAGCCAATGTGGCTGTGACTTGAGGGGAAAAAATTCCAGAGAAAAGGAAACATGGGAAAGTGAATGCAAATCTTCATGCAAGCTCCTCTCCAAGGCACTTGCCAATCTCTATGTTGTGCAAAAACAAAGTAAAAATCCAAGGAACCAAACAAAAAGTTAATGCCAAGAAGCTAAGGAAGTAAGCAGAAATTTGAGCAGGTACGTAACTCTCTAGATAGATGTTATAGCTCAAGGCTCGTCAAGCTGAAGAGGTTCTGCTAAACATTTACAACTGTCATTTGAGATCCCAAAGAACCACTCCGTAGATCAAAGAAAAAGCTAAAACTAAACTTTTTAACAAAATCAGTGTGATAAGCCAACTTTCTAGAATAAATAAACCTTAACTCTCTTAAGAGGAAAACAGCATGATCCAGAGCCAAAGATTTTGAATATGCAATATTCACATCCAATCATGTAATAATATGAGGTATGCTTTAAAATAAACAAAGGGTCAAGTAACTAAAAACCAAGAAAAGAAAAAGACAACAGAAATAGAACACAGGTGATTCACATATTGGTGTTGTCTTAAGAAGGCTATAAATCACTATGATAAATATGATCAAGTAAATAGAAGGAAACATGGTGAAATAAAGCAGCGACCTAGAATCTTTAAATAAGAGTAAAACAAATGATAGAAATACAGTAACTGAAATTAAAAATTGAAGAGAATGATTTAATAGCAGGATGGAAGAAAAAAACAGGTGAGTAGAAAGTAAACACATTAAAGCACAAAGATTAACAACAAAAACTGAAAATACAGTAAGAACATCAGAGACATGTGGAAGAGTGAACAGATTCAACACTATATAGCTATATAGCTGGAGTATGAGAGGATATGAGAGAAGAATGAATGAATAGAACAGAAGAAAAACTTTAAAGTAGCCAGAAAAGAAAAAGATACATCACTTCAAAGAAGCAATAAGAAGAGACTACTTACTGTTCACCAGGTTAAAAAAAAAAAAAGTCCAGAAGACAATAACCTATTTAAAGCATTAAAAAATAGGAACTAGTCATAAAAACAGCCTTCAAATATGAAGGCAAAACAGAGGCATTTACAGACAAAAAAAAAAGATGATAGAATTCATCTTGAGTATACCATCACTAAAAGAAACAGTAAAGGAAATTTATTAAACAGAAAGTGATGCAAGATGAATAAAAATGTATAAATGCAAGAAGGAAGGATATTGGAACGGGTAAATAATGTAGGTAAATATCAACAGTTCCAGTTTAGGGGTACCTGGGTACCTCAGCAGGTTAAGTGTCTGACTCTTGGTTTCGGCTCAGGTCATGATCTCATGGGTTGTGAGATGGAGTCCTGCATGGGGCTCCACACTCAGCAGGGTGCCTGCTTAAGATTCTCTCCCTCTGCCCCTCCCCCCATGCTCTCTCTCTCTCTCAAATAAATAAATAAAGCTTTAAAAATATATAACAATAGTTCCAGTTTAAAACAATAACAAAACTATCTTGTAGGGCTACAAATATATGTAGAAATAAAAACTATAGCAATAATACAAAAAACAGAGGGAAAATGATATAAACTATAAGAGTTTTCCTAGATTGTTCTGGTTGTAATAAAATACTAAACCTTAGTATCAAGGATATGAGTTGTAATCTCTAGGGCAACTACTAAAAGAAGAGAAGACCTTATAACCAAGATATTAATAGAAGAGGAAAAGAAATTCTTGACTATTCCAGAAGAAACAGGAGATACATAAGAACAAAGAACAGATACGACAAATCTCAAGATACAAACTCAAATACATGAGAAAATTAACCACAAGATGAACAGACTCATAAACATACAAATCATTACACTGCATAAAGCCCACAGACCATGCATATAAAAATCCACTAGACAGTCTAAATATTCTACTTAGAGGACAAAGACAGTCAAACTAGATTTAAAAACAAACAAAAAACCTTATGATGTTTTTAGGCCAGAAACTTTAACGTAAGGACAAAAACAACAGAAAGTAAAAGGATGGTAAAAGATCTATCCTGCAAGCCCTAAATCAAAGTGAGTATAGCCATATGAATATAAGATAATATGAACACTCATAATAAGAGAAGTATTACTAGGAATAAAAAGGGACATTTCATAACTATAAAAAGATTAGCCCAATGTGAAGGTTTAACAATTCTAAATATGAACGTAGTAACAAAGCTTCAAAATATATAATGACTAAAAGGAGAAAATCTGAATAGTACTATATCTGCTGAAGAAATAGAATCCATAATCTTAAAACTTCCTTAAAAAGGGATGGCTGGGTGGCTCAGTAGGTTAAGCATCTGCCTTCGGCCCAGGTCATGATCCCAGGGTCCTGGGATTGAGTCCCACATCAGGCTCCTTGCTCAATGGGGAGCCTGTCCCTCTGCCTGCTGTTCCCCCTGCTTGTGCTCTCTCTCTCTCTGACAAATAAACAAATAAAATCTTAAAAAACAAAACAAAACAAAAAAAATTCCTAAAAAAGAAAACCCTATGCTCAGACAGATTCACTAGTGAATTCTACTAATCATGTAGGAAAAAAAACAATACCCATCTTACATAAATTCTTCCAGAAAATATAAAAATAGGGCAACATTTCCCTAGTTGTTTTACAAAGCAAAAAAAATCCTGATACCACAACTAAACAAGGACATTAGAAGAATGGATAAATATAGGCCAATACCTCTCACGAACTTAGCTACAAAAATCTTCAACAAAATATTAACAAACCAAATTCAATTAATATTTAAAAAGGACAAAACACACAGTTAACATGGGGTGTTTACTTTAGGAATGCAAACAAGGAACATAAATCCACAAAAAGCCTACAGCAAGTATCATAAATAACACCAAAGTACTGAATACTTTTAACCCGAGTTCAAGAGCAAAACAAAGTTGTCCACTATCACTATTTCTAGTCAGTGTAATATTCTAACCAGTGCAATACGGCAAGAAAAAGAAAGATACAAGGATTGGAAAGGAAGAAATAAAACAGTCATCATTTGCAATTAATGCTATGTACACAGAAACTCTAAAATAATTTTTAAACAATTAGAATTGAAAAGTGAATCTAGCAAGATCACTAGGTAAGAGTTTAGTATCCAAACCCAAAACCAAAAATAAAAACCCACAATTCTTTTTCTATATATTAACAGCAAAAAATATGAAAAAGAAAAAATTTAACTTACATTAATACTCTCATAAAAAATATCTTAGAATGAACAATAGCAAGTATGTGCAAGACCTCTGCACAGAAAACTACAAAATACTGTGGAAATTAAAGTTCCAAATAAATAAAGGCTTAGAATAGTCAATGTTATTAAGATATCAATTCACCCCAAATTAATCTTGAACTTCAATGCAATTACTACTAAAATCCCAGAATGTTTTAAGGAAATGGATAAGTTGATTCTAAAATTTATATGAAAATGTAGAACATAAAATAGCCAACAGTCTTAAGGAAGAAAAATTGGAAGACTTATACCAACAGATATTAACATTTACTATCAAGTTGCAGTCATTAAAACAGTGAGAAACGGGCAAGAATAGACAAACTAAAAATAATAGGGAACACAAAAACAGATCCATACTTATCAGTTATCTAGTTTACAACAGAAGTGTCACTAATCTAGACACAGAGGATAATCTTTTCAATAAATCCTGCTAAAATGTACTGCATATCCATAAAAATAAAAATTATCATGACCTAACACCTAATTAAACATATATAGAGGAATAAAACCTTTTAGAAGAAAACACAGAATAGTATCTTCCAAAGAGTCCAAGAGCATTAACTACAAAATTGGATTTTATTAATTAGGAAAAGAGAAAAGGCAAAACAGACTGACTTGGAGAAGATATTGTCAAGACATATACCTGAAAGGAATCATATCTGGAACATTAAGAACTCCTATATGAGACAGGCAGATAATCCAATTTACAAATGAGCAAATGACAAGGAGGATATTCAAATAACCAACAAACAAATGAAAGATGCTTAACATCATCACTACTCATTAGGGAAATGCAAATTAAAACCACAATGAAACTCACAGTGAACACTACAGCAGAAAGTCTACAATTAAAAACTAAAAACAAGTGCTGATGAGAATGTAGAGAGCCTGGAACTCTCAAACATTGTTGGTAGGAATATAAATCGGTACAATCACTATGGAAAACTGGCAGTATGTAGTAAAGCTAAACAGACATAAACCTATGACCCAGCAGTTCCACTCCTACATATATACCTAAGAAAAATGAGTGCATATGTCTACCTACAAGAATATTCAGGGCAGCTTTATCCAAAATAGCCAAAAACTGGAAACAACCCAGAAAATCACAAACAGAATGGAATAAATTATAGTCTGTTCATAACATGAAATACTACACAGCCTTAAAAGAAAAAAACAACATGGATACATCTCTGACAAATAACACTGAGGAAAGAAAAGAATAACCATGTATTTTTCCGATATATGATGCTCAAGAACAGGAAAAACTGGTTTATAATGAGAAAAGGCAGAGTAATGTTTCCTACTGGTTGAAGACACAGGGGAACTTGACTGGGATGTAGAAAATACTCTTACTCAGGGTAATGGAGTACTTGGTTGTATATATCTCTAAAAATTATCAGGCTTTACACTAAAAATATGTACACTTCACAATAGGTATGTTAAAACTTAAAACATAATTTTAACAACAGAGACAGCTCTAGGAAAATTACCTTGCTATTAAATAGTCCACTTTCAATTTTAGCACCTTCTGCAGAATACTGGAGTCTTGGATGAGATATCGAAGAGCTCGCAGGCCTGCTGCCCGCACTTCTTTTGCTTCATTCAATAAAGCTAACCGCAAACTGCATAGAAACAAAAAAAGTTTTGCTACATGAGTTTCAAATACACATAAAATTATGGTACCAAATTCTCCCTCAGTTGCATTAAGCAAAACTACTAGTGATTTTATATATAAAAATCATTCACTATAACAGCCATGGAACTTCACTAATATTGTTATTTTTTAATCTGTGCTGCCTTAGCACATTCTTACTAATCAAGAAAATGTTATTTTATTCTACCTTCTGTACTTTATTTTATATAAACAATGGGAAATTAAATATGCCTTTGTCAAGGTGTATCACATATGCCTCTACAATCTATTCTCCTCTGCCTACCTGCTTCCACTCCTCAATGAATCACTGGTTTAAATCAATAAATATTTTGTGACAGTAGGCACAGCTATATAAATTTTAATTCCCAAGCACACCAAAAAGATGGCTATGAAATTATAACATTATGTCTCTGTTGGTGGACTTGAGAAAATAAAGTTTGCCATAAGCACACTTTGTTTTAAGTGAGGTCTAGAGATAATCATACAGGTTCTTCTTCTTGTTCTTAGGAAAATTTAAGAACTTTTGTTCTGTGAATTTCATGTTTAATTTAGAAGTTTAAATTATAGAAATCCAAGTATTTCCCATCATTAGCTTTGATTCTTTATATTTGATAATTACAAAGCATCAGTAAGAACAACAGGATAACCAAAAATATTGGACATCTTGAATTTTTCTAATGTTCAAACAGCTGTTTCTACAAAATCAAATATAATGTGTTATACTATCCTTTTAGTTTAAAATTACTAGAACTGAAATTACTAAAACCCAGAGGGGTGAGGGAGGGAACTAAACTATACTTACCAAATTATGATATCCTCATAGTTAAAACCCAATTTTTCTTCACTATGGCCAATATCACAAAGAAGCTGTCAGAAAAACAAAAGTATATGAATATGTGTTATGTATTTTTGTCTGTTTATATTTACATTACTTTTTTAGACTGAAAAGTAAGGTATTTTTCTTTAACAAAATTCCAGAAAATATATCTACTGTTCAAATATGCATATTTATTTCTATCGCCTTATTGTTTTTGTTTTATTTGACCTGCCAGTTTTAGATTTCTTTAACCCTCCTTTTTGCTGTCATTTGAATCAACCAATTACTTCTTATTATTCCATTTCTCCCCCCTCAATAAGTTTACTATTTTAAAACTATTTTTTAATGGTTACCATTGAAATTACAACATACGTTATTAATTAATCACAGTCTAAAGAGAAACTATTACCATGTCCTCAACAATGCTAGACTCTTGACACTTGAACCTCATTTACTTGCCTCACCTTTCACTTTACTGATGTCTTTTTCTCTTTCAAGCCCCATGAAACATAATACTGTTATTTTTATTTTGTTAATATTTAGTCAGTATCAATTTATATTTATCCACAAATTCACCTTTTCCATTATTCTTCACGTTAGTGGTATCTTAATGGGATATTCTTCCTTCTGTCTAAAGAATCCTCAGTTTGTTGTTGATTTATTTTATTGGTGTTTTCATTTATTTAATTTTTAGCCAAGGTTGCTGGTAACAGATTCTTTTGACTTTTGTTTGCCTGGAAATTTTTTTTTTTCACTTCTGTTTTTGAAGGATATCTTGCTGGATTTATAGATTTTTAGGTTAGCTGCTATTTTCTTAAAAGCTTCAACATGGTTTCCACTGTCTCTATTGAAAAGTCTGATATCAGTCTTACTATTAGCTCCTTTGAAGGTCAGATCCTTTTTCTCAGACTCCTTTCAAGATTTTTTTTCTTTATCTTTGGTTTTCAGCAATCTTACAGTTCAGGTGTGGTTTTCTTTTTATCTATCCTGCTTAGGAAAAACAGAAATTCCTGAATCTCTGGGTTGATATATTAGTTTTAGAAAATTCTGTACATTCTCTCTTCAAAATTACTTCTGCCCAATTTCCTCTCTTCTTTCTGGAATTCAAATATCAGATCCTTTTGTGTATACTGCAAGTCTCTAAAACCTCTTTTGTATTTTCTCCATTCTCTTTCATCTCTGGTTGGATATTTTCTATTCATTTGTCTTCCAGTACAGCTAATCTTCTATGTAGTTTTTTGTTTTAGACATTGTTTTTTCCCTTCTTGAATTTTCATTTCACTTTACACATATCCAATAATAAAAAATCTTCTTTTTTACCTATTCTCTCCAAAGTTCCTCTATTTTCTTGACATACAAATCATACTTTAAATATTTAAAGTGCTATTATCTAAATGAATGTGAATGATGTAGACCATCTCTGGATCTGTTTCTACTATGTTTTTCTTTTTGTTGTAGTCATGTAGTCCTGCCTTTTGGTGGATCCTGTAATCTCTCTATATAAAAACTTGCAGAGATTCCTGATATTATCTTTCTCCACAGAGGATTTATCCTTCTCTTTGTTAGGTCACTGGACAATACTAAGTACAGATAAATTGCTGCTCTGATAAGAGTCTACCTCCAGTTTTTCCTTTTCCTCCTTGTTCCCCATGTTTCAACTGAAAGCTTGTTTGTTGTAGAGGGGATTAGTCCCAAGAGGATGACAGATCTAATTTTTGTCTTAAAAAACACTACAAGCTCCACCTTTATTTTCAAATATTTTTTGTTTAGATTTTTAAGTTAACCATCTCAGATAGTCTCAGGAATTCAACAAACGTGGGGAGCCAAGAATCTTCTTATACTAGATTTCCCCTAGGTCTCCACCAAAAGGTCTGTGCTGTTTTTTCTGTCTTTTAGTAACAGTACTCCTGGGCCTAATCTGAGTCCCTAAGTTTTCTGCCCACACTCTACACTAGCCAGTATCCCTTGGCAAAAGTTGTTGGAGAAGTTAAGTTCACCTCCACAAGATTCTTCCTTCTCCGAAGCTTTGGCTCCTACATTTCTTGTCCACTGAGCAGTTAGTTTCCTGCTACCTTCAAACAGGCTTCCCTTGTTTTCATTAAGAACACTGATCTAATGCTAGCTACTTCTCTCCCACCTGGAGGGAAAAGTTATTTGAAAAATAACTGGATTTATAGATTTGAAAAATATTGTCATTTGACAATATTGTCAAAATGATTCAAAGCTTACCAAAGTGAAAAGTTATTTGAAAAATAACTTTTACCCAAAAGTTATATAAAAGTTTCTCAAATTATTTAATGGGCTTAACTGATATGGATGAAAGAGAAGATTGATCATTTAATTAACACTGACGAATCAGAAGGGATTCTAAGTGCTATTATTCCTCAGTATGAAGTTATGAACATGTTAACCAGACAGAATAAACCAACCAAAGTGGCTATCACATCTGTCTGTGAAAAGAATGGACCCAAGAATGTATTTCAAAAGGTACAATACTGCAGAAAAAAAAGATAATCCTATCCTACTGGTAGGTTCCTTGTAAAATGCCCTATCCAGTTTCTTCTTTAGAAGCAAAAGAAAAAAGAAATGTTCCAAACAGAATAGGTAAGGGGATCGGAATAGAGTAGCTCTCAGATACTGCAATAATTGACAGCAGAAAAGGAGACTATACAAAGGATCACTTTGTGTGGTAAGAAAATGCTGTGTAAATAAGCAAAACAAGCTAAAAAGCTTTTGTGCACAAGTCTTTATCCAAAATGGTTATACTGCTATTCCTCTAAAATCCTCAAAATTCTGAAATATGATAAACAAAGAAGCTTTAGACTAAACTTTCAAATGGTATGAAAATTTTTTGTTATTTTTATTGCATTTTGTTGCATAATGTAAGTACTTAAAAATGGGGGATGAGGATTTTTTAGACATACATATAGATTTAAAATAAAATGTAAGATTTCCTATATTTGAGACAAAAGAGGAAAGTTTATATATCTCTAAAAAACCAACTGCATACCTAAAATTAAAAGTTTAATAACATAGTAGTCAAAAATATTCGCAAAATTATGATAAGCAAAGGTTATGGCCCTATATTAGTTTGCTGGGGCTGCTGTAACACATACCACAGACCAGGTAGCTCAAACACAGAAATTTATTTTCTCATGCTTCTGGAAGCTAGAAGATCAATGTAGCTTGACAGAGGTCCTTTGTTCTGAGGTCTCCTGGGTTCTCTCAAGTCTTTATATGGTTGTTCCTCTGTGTGTATCTGTGTACTAATCTCCTTTTCTTATCAGGAAACCAGTCACATTGGATTAGGGATCACCCAAATGACCCAATTTTACCTTAACTGCCTCTTTAAGGGCCATATCTCCAAAATACATACACATTCTGAGGTACCGCAGGCGAAGGCTTCAACAAATGAATTGGGGGGACACAATTCAGCCGTTAACATTACACACTCATATAGCAAAGTAGGGCCTACAACAAGTAGGCACTTATAATGTGAAAGGCCTAAACAAATTAGGGGAAGGTTACTGAGGAGAGGCCAAGAAAATGTACTAAGAATTTAATGAAGAAACATAGTTGATAAATAAACATATTTCCTGTTTCCTAAAATCTTAACCAAATACACTGAAAAATACCATTTGAAATAAAGCTTACCAAAGTGGCAAGAAATTGCTTTTTAACATGATTATACCAAATAAGACAACATATTGTCAGTGGGATTATAAACTGAAAAAACATTTTGTAAAATAAATTGGAAAAATGCCCTAGGGCTGGGATCTACTTTTGGTGATTTATACCAACAAAATAATCTAAAATGTAGAGTGGGTTGTACATTATTTATAATGGTAAGGAACTGGAAACAAAATGTTCAAAAATGAGCAAACTGTGTAGCCATCAATATTATATAATATTTAAACATGAGGAAAAACAGGCATAATGTGCTGGTAAGAGAAGGAAAAAATTCTAAGAGATATATATATACACACACACATATATATATATTTTTTAAAGATACATTTTTAAAAAATCTATACATCAAAATTTTAACACCAAAAATGAAAGTGCAATCACAGGTGATTTATTTTCCTCTCTGTGCTTTTCTGTATTTTGGAAATGCTTATAATGAGTATGTATTACATAACCTGGGGATGGTTATCCATATTTAAAATTCATGAATAGGAACAGAAGTAACATTTATTCACTATAAGTCTTGTTAATCCTAGAAAATAGTATTTTTGTAAATGAAGACAAATGAGTCTTAGAGATAGTAGATAATATGACTTCCCAATGCCAAAAGCTAGTAAGTGGTAAAGCCAGAAATCAGACCAAACTAGTCTGAGTCCAGAGCCCACTGTGAAAAATATTATAATTCTGTATTAAAATTATTTACAAAGGGGCAAAGGGAGAGGGGAGATAGGATATAAAAAAAAAAAAAAAAAAAATAGGGCGCCTGGGTGGCTCAGTTGGTTGAGCGACTGCCTTCGGCTCAGGTCATGATCCTGGAGTCCCTGGATCGAGTCCCGCATCGGGCTCCCTGCTTGGCAGGGAGTCTGCTTCTCCCTCTGACCCTCCTCCCTCTCATGCTCTCTCTCATTCTCTCTCTCTCAAATAAATAAATAAAATCTTTGAGAAAAAAAAAAAATAACTGAACATTACTATCTTTATTTATTTCTCCAGCTTCAAAAGCCTCTATGATTCTAAAGTCTGGAGAACTGCACTCTGGTTATATATGAGTAAGTGAAATTATTTTTTCCAAACAGTTAACTAGAAACACACATAACAAAAACTGCCCATTTCAAAGGATCAAAACACACATAAAAACTATTAACTATTGAAACTATTAAACATAATTTAGTATTTGAGATTTCCAGGTATTTAAGATTACTAGCATTGTCAATGGTACAATATTTAAAAAAAAAAAAAAAAAGAACTGCTTATCATGTATCATGACCACTTATACCTTGGACACACTCCAACTCAAATTTAATAGAAAAATGAAGCTTAGAATTTGTTTATATCAACATATAAAATATTGTGTTTTGGGATGCCTGGGTGGCTCAGTCATTTAAGCGACCAACTCTTAATTTCAACTCGGGCCATGATCTCCGGGTGGTGGGATGGAGCCCCTCATTGGGCTCCACACTCAGCATGGAGTCTGCTTGAGATTCTCTCTCTCCTTCTCCTCTGCCCCTCCCCTGACTCACACTTGCCTGCACGCTCACTTTCTCTAATAAATAAAATCTTTAAAAATATATATTGTTTATTTATTTATTTATTTATTTATTTTTAAAAGATTTTTATTTATTTATTTGACAGAGAGATAGCGAGAGCAGGAACACAAGCAGGGGGAGTGGGAGAGGGAGAAGCAGGCTTCCTGCCGAGCAGGGAGCCCGATGTGGGACTCAATCCCAGGACCCTGGGATCATGACCTGAGCCGAAGGCAGACGCTTAACGACTGAGCCACCCAGGCACCCTATATTGTGTTTTTAAAATGGGAAAAATGTTACTTCTTGAAACAATGATTTACATATCAACTCAATTTCTAAAAAAGGCAGTATTTCCATTTTTTGCTACAGTAGCAATGGATGTCCAGGTCCTTGTAGAAAACTGTAGATTCAGGGAAACAGTTTGGAAACTGTAACCCACCCTCCTAGACACAAAATATATGACTGTCCACCATTTAACATTTGTTAGAGTTAGCAGTTTTGATGAAAAGCTAAAAAAAAAAACAAAGAAAACAAAAAACCTCAAAGTTATTATTATGATCTCCAAAATTCACATTTTGAAAAGTATTTTGAAAGGAGTATCATTTTCTTCTTTTGTCTCAAAGCTTAGGAAAACTTATATTTTATTTTAGATCTATATATATGTATAAAAAATCCTCATCCTCCATTTTGCAAAAAGAAAAAACAGTGCAAGATAAATGTTTCAACTGCAAGAAACATTTCTGAAAAAAATGCCCACTCAGAAACTGGAAGGTCACAACAACCAATTTTTGACAAAACATAGCATATTTGTCACAATCAGTGCCTGTTTTCCAGGGATAGTAACAGATGTTAGGACTATGCTTTCCGTGGTGGTTAATTAATGCTTTTAAGTTATTAAAATGTAACACTGCCTGCCCTATCACATAGGTATGTTATATTTAGAATAAAATCATGGATTATGTTTGGAAATCATTAAAGACCTTTCAAAATATAAGAATTAGCAACCTAACAGTCACTTAATATGCAAAATTATTAGATATCACATTTTTCATTGGGTTTCTGTTACTCCCATCCCATGTGTTTTTATGACTATCAGTCACAATGCCTAGCTGAATGTGACCAAAATGACAGTTCATGTAGAAGATGGTAAGAGAGAGCTACCCTCTCCTTTTATGATTAAAAGCTAAAAGGATGATGTATCTTAGCCAAATGGAAAGTATTTCAGAATAAAGCTAACTTAAAGAAAAAATAAAGCTAAGAAATGGAGAGACAGAATACAATTAACTTTTTTCAACCCTTGGGTTGTTTTACCTGAAATTCGGACGCCACATTTGGTTTCCCTCATCATGAGAGCAAATAACTTTTTACTTTAGTTCAGTTAAATCAAGTTTGTTGAATTTGTTATAAGACTTTCTTAGAAAAACTAAAATATTTAAAAGGGGCAATCAACAATATTATATTCTTACAAAGGTAAAATAGAAGTCTAAACTACCTCTAGGTAATAAAATGTCTGAGATGCTTATTAAAATTATTAATTTTTTAAAAATATGATGATCAATTAAAACAGGACAATTAGGGGCGCCTGGATGGCTCAGTCGTTAAGCGTCTGCCTTCGGCTCAGGTCATGATCTCAGGGTTCTGGGATTAAGCCCCGCATCAGGCTCCCTGCTCTGTGGAAAGCCTACTTCTCCCTCTGCCACTCCCCCTGCTTGTGTTCCCTCTCTCGCTGTGTCTCTCTCTGTCAAATAAAAAAATAAAATCTTAAAAAATAAGTAAATTTTATAATAAATAATAAATAAAACAGGACAATTAAATGATATTCCCATTTTATTCATATTGCTCTGAAGGTTAAATGAATAGTTCTCACAAATAACTAATAGATAGAATAACCCAAACTTAAAAAAAAAAAATCTTATCACAGATAAGAATTCCACAACATGGTCTTTTCAGAGGGCATTTTAGAAGCAGGTTTTAAAATAGAAAGTACAAATGCTTTTGGCTAAGAAATCACACTTCTAGGGGCACCTGGGTGGCTCAGTCGTTAAGCATCTGCCTTCGGCTCAGGTCATGATCCTAGGGTCCTGGGATCAAGCCCCACATCGGGCTCCTTGCTCAACTGGGAGCCTGATTCTCCCTCTCCCACTCCCCCTGCTTGTGTTCCCTCTCTAGCTGTCTCTCTCTCTCTGTCAAATAAATAAAATACTTAAAAAAAAAAAATCATACTTCTAAATTCTATTCTGCACAAGAAAGTACACGAGTGTTACTATACATTATTTAAAATAGCAAAAAGAAGTAGGAAAAACATTTTTTAATGGTGGAATGACTAAATTATAGTATATGTACATATGCATATGTACAACTATGCATATATTTGTAAACATACACAAATGTAAGTGTGGATACATCTATACAAATATACCTATGTACACACATACATGCAGCTATAAAAAAGTAGTAGATCTATATGTATAGAAAAGGAAAGGATTCTATGATATATTGGAAAGCAGAAAAGTTCAAACTATGAGTCAATATATGTCATGATCTCATTTTAAAAAAACCTTTGTGCAATTGTAATAAATGGTAAATAAATTCAGTACTCTTTCCGTTTAGCTCATTTAATTCTCACAACTCAATTAAATAAACACACACACACACAATCATACCAAAGAAAGATAAATACTTTCTAGTGGTTACCTCTAGAGAATGGTACTTTTGTCACAGTGGGGAGGAGGATGGGAAGGGTATGTGAGAGAGGACTTTCACATTTTACCATAAATTGTTTGGTGCCATTTTAATTTTTTATATTTAGCTTATGCTAGTTTTGAAGTTTTTTCAATACAGAACAAAATAAAGATTCCTTTGGAGCTTTCAATATGAATATAGGAGATTAACTGTAGGAAAAGAGAACTTTTAGAATGTAAAGAGCTGAAATACTGTCATCTTTAAAAAAAGCAGGTCTTTAGAATACAAGCATGTTGTCAGTTTTAAAAATAGGATACTAAGATTATATTCATCAGCAGTCTGTTATACACATTACTTTATCTAGTGAAATGATGTCAGAAGGCAAGCATGGGTGTGTGACATTCACATGGTTATAGGATCACATCACTAGCACCCTCTCTTCATACTTTAAAAGGAAGTTTTAATTCTGCAGATGAGGTCTACTCTATACAACATTTTAGCCCCACTGATCTACTAAATTAAGTTAATCCTAACAACAGGCTTATATTAAATAACAAAACAAAGAGTAGTACAACAAAAACTCGTATTTAAAATACAAAATCTTCTCAATGTAATATAAAGCCTTTAATTAAACACTTGCTATATGCCAGGCTTTGGAGTAAAAAGGAATATAAGAGTAGAAAAAGAAGTACTACAGATTTGTGTTTAAGAAACTCCGTTTAATAAGATAGTAACCCATGACAAATAGTAACAACAAAAGGATAAAATTTAGTAGACACACATAATCTGTTAGGGGAACACAGAGAAGGGTGACCAACTAATTCCTAACTAGTCTAAGTGGTATCAATTATTTTACTTATTTTCTTATTCTATAGAGATACATATATTCTATAAAGATTTCTTGTTCTATAGAGATATTCATAGAAATTTCTGAGAATTTCTAATTTTACTCTATAAGGACATGAACTTACAGATTTTATAGAAATACCAGCTATGTAAATGTTTATGAACCTAGCTCTCCACCAAAATGGAATTCAAAGATACATTATATTATGATTAAATTTGGTGAGCATTTATTTTGCACTAGGTATCTGAAGAAATTTTATAATAAAATCTACTGACATTTATTTACAGGAGTGGTTCTTAGCCAGGGGCAATTCTGCCCCCAGGAAACATCTGGCAATGTCTGGAGACATTTTTGCATATCACAGCTGGTGGAGGTGTGCTACTGGCATCTAGGGGTTCTAGCAGGGATGCTGTTAAATACCCTACAAATGGAGAAGACAGCCTCCTAAGACAAATAATTAGCTGGTCCATTATGTCAGAATTACTGAGGCTGAAAAACCCTGTTACAGTAATAGCTTACTAATCTGCAACTCGAACTATTTAGCAGACTCATGTCCTTAGAGTCAGCCAAAAAACCAGAAAAGTGGCAAAAAATACTTAAGCAAACAAAAACAAACCCCAGGTTGAAAGGCGCTATGTTATATGTTATGAAGTACGTATTATATGCCAGGCACTACAGTGAGACCTTGCCTCTAAAGGCATCAAGATTACCTGAGTAAAGAAATCTGCCAAGACTGCCTTGCTAGTTAGAGCTGGACTGTAAGTCTCCATCTACTTGATCTAAAGCTCATGCTTTTCCCACTGTTATCACGAGGCAGCCAAACCGATTTTATCAAGTCCAGTGTTCACAGACTTTACTAATGAGAGAGCCCCTCAGACCCTGACTCAAGGTTTAGTTCCTCATATTGTAGATAAATTCCAGTAAGTCTGGTTTTCTGGTCTTTAAATCCAAAAATAATTTATAATAGCAAATAAAAGGGCTGCTATAAGCTGGTACAAGGGCCAGAGGGAAACGTGAAAATTATAATGACAGGATATAGCAAAACAAAAAACAAACAAGAATACAAAAAGCCCCAAAGCCTAGGGCCTTTATTAAGGAGATAAATCATTCTGTACTCTACAGGGCTACAATGGGGGAAGAGAAGGAGAGAGGGAACAGAGAAGGAAGGAGAAATCAGGGAAGGAGAGAAAGGGAAGGGGTTAGAGATAGGTGAAGAGAGAGGAGATGAAGAGGAAGGGGGAAAGAAAGAAATAGCAGAGCAGGAGAGAGTGAAGGGAAGGAGAAGCTGGAGAAGAGAATGGGAGAACACAAATCAAGGAAAGACCAAGTGAAGAAAACAACTTAGTGAAATACTGTGGGAAAAATTCAAACAAAGACTGAGAGAAACAAGGAAATGACCCTAACCCAAGAGAACCTGGGATGGAGACAGAAATAAATGGAGAAGACAGAAGGGAAAATGAAAAGTGTCCAAAAGATTCCTAGAAATAAATGTTTAAACTACTCCTATTCCAAAAAGTCTCTCTCTATATATGCACTGTCCATTATGGTTGGTATCTACTAGCCACGGGTTGCTATGAGCACTGTAAATGTGGCTACTCTGAATTGAGATGTGCTATAAGCATAATATATACACTTGATTTCAAGGATTTAGTATAAAAATGTTAAATATTTCATTAATATTTTATATAAATTACATCAAATGATAATAACTTACAATATACTGGATTAAAGAAAATGTATTATTAAAAATAATTTCACATGCTTCCTTTTCCTTCCTTTTCCTTCTTTAATGTGGTACTAGAAAATTTAAAATTGTATTTGTGGTTCACATTATATTTCTACTGGAAGGTGCTGCTCTAGATTTTTAATATTGCTTTAGGATCCACACTAGTGCCAGAGTGATAGTAAAAAAAAAAAAAAAAAATCACTGCCATCCTTACATCCATCCCCAACTTTCAGAATTCCAGCTGGTAAAAGATGTGGAACTACATATCTAGATGTCAACCTGACTATGACAGGAACCATGAGTTCAAACAGGACATAAACCTATATTAAATTGTTTTTAATGGCTAAATCTAGGCAGGTGGTAAGACTTACTAGACTTGAGTGAAGAATGGTAAGATAAAACTGGGAAGTTTAATAGAAGGGAGTGAAATGAGGATATACAATTTACAATCTTGAAAGAATTTTGGGTCTCAAAGACTTGACCTTATCTGACCAGCACACTGAAGCATGCATTTTAAGATATTGATTACATTCATTAAAAAATGGAAACATACTGAAAATAAGTCAATCAGAGAAAGACATGTATCATATGATCTCACTGATATGAAGAATTCTTAAACTCAGGAAACAAACTGAGGGTTGCTGGAGTGGTGGGGGGTGGGAGAGATGGGGTGGCTGGGTGACAGACATTGGGGAGGGTATGTGCTATGGTGAGTGCTGTGAATTGTGTAAGACTGATGAATCACAGACCTGTACCTCTGAAACAAATAATACATTATATATTAAAAAAAAAAAAAGAAGATAGTAGGAAGGGAAAAATGAAGGGAGGGAAATCGGAGGGGGAGACGAACCATGAGTGACTATGGACTCTGAGAAACAAACTGAGGGTTCTAGAGGGGAGAGGGGAGTTGGGGGGATGGATTAGCCTGCTGATGGGTATTAAAGAGGGCACGTATTGAATGGCGCACTGGGTGTTATACACAAACAATGAATCATGGAACACTACATCAAAAACTAATGATGTAATGTATGGTGTTTAACATAATAAAATAAATAAAAAGAAAGAATTGTAAAAAAAAAAAAAAAGGAGGGGCGCCTGGGTGGCTCAGTCGTTGAGCATCTGCCTTCGGCTCAGGTCATGATCTCAGAGTCCTGGGATCAAGCCCCGCATCGGGCTCCTCACTCTGCGGGAGGCCTGCTTCTCCCTCTCCCACTCACCCTGCTTGTGTTCCCTCTCTCGTTGTGTCTATCTCTGTCAAATGAATAAATTAAAAAAAAAAAAGGAAACATACCTAGGGATATTTTTGAAAACTCTTTCGCAAGCACCTATTCAATGTTTTTCAAAGTTGTTTTAAAAATATCACTTTCTGGGGCGCCTGGGTGGCTCAGTCGTTAAGCATCTGCCTTCGGCTCAGGTCATGATCCCAGAGTCCTGGGATCGAGCCCCACATCGGGCTCCCTCCTCAGCGGGAAGCCTGCTTCTCCCTCTCTCACTCCCCTTGCTTGTGTTCCTACTCTCGCTATCTCTCTCTCTGTCAAATAAATAAATTTTGACTATTCCAAAACTTCACTAAAGAAAAATAAACAAATATGTACTTGCTTCTTTAACTATGAAAAAAAAAATCCTAATCTATTTATATTTATTGTACATCACCATATTGAAAAAATTTTGTTACATAGTGACTATATTCTCATCTCCTTTTATTTCTGTGAAGCAAAATAAACTCCAGGCCATAGTCTAATTTAATTAGTAGACAGCAAAAAATTAAACATTTTGGAAGGATTAAAGAGTGCCACTCAAACTTTAATGTACATACAAATTCACCTGAGAATCTTAATTAAAATGTAGATTCTGATTCAGTAGGCCTGGGGTAGGGCCAAACAGTACATTTCAAACAAGTTCCAATGTGACAGTAATGCTGTTGGTCTATGGGTCACAGTTTTAAGGGGTTAAAATATATAATTAATCCCAAATTTAAAATGTAGCAGAACAGTGTATACTGAGGAAACTAAAAAAAAAAAATTTCCCAAAGGAGCCATTCTGTTTCCTCTTTATGGCATCACCTCAAATAACAGGCATTTTAGTGTTTCCAAGAGTTGGCTGTCCGGCATTACCACGTTCAAAAACATACCAATCTATCTATCAAAGTCAAGAATTCTTGGCTTCTAATAAAATTCAAGTCAATATTTATTTGGGACGAGAGCCCCTGCATTTATCCTGGGCTCTAATCAAGACCCAAAAAATAGAATTAGAATATCAGGGAAAAGAGAGAGGAAGTTTTAATATTTCTCTTGGAATAATGGTTATGGCTATGAAATGCAACACACACATGTACTTACATACAAATGTTTATCATCTATTATCACATAAAAATGAATGTTAAAAAGGCAAAAGAAATATATCATGTTAAAAACAGTGAAGACCTGATGATGGACTTTTTAGTGACCTTTTTCTCTCTATTATTTTCTGAACCTACCAAATTTTCTACAAGCACATAATACTTCCATTATTCAAATACACTGAAACTACTAACACATGACAAAATCCATGAGAAGTAGCAGAGGAAAGCACTAATATTAGGTGACTACTCAAGAATTTCTTGTTAATGATAGTTAAAAAGCATCTGAGATAAGTATAATAAGGAACAAAGAATTTTAGATGAGTTACTTACCTTAGTAAAGTTATTCAGATGGCCTAGTTTTCTCATATTTGATACTCCTTGCAATTTGGCCACATTTTGGAGAATCTCCCTTAAGTTGTCAGAAGGTTCTAGAAGAAAAGACAAGACAAATTAGCATAATTTTAGAAGAGTATTTTCCTAACCAAACACATAAAGCATGCAGTATTAAAACTCCACAACTTTGGCTCTTGGTTTAAAATCTTGTTCTCTATCTCAAATCCATCTACTTAGGTGACTTCAAAGTCCATGTGGATGACTCATTAAATGACCTTCACACCTCTACTCCACTCATACCTATGGTCCAACTCTGTGTATCATCACCTGGAATTATTTAACTACTAAATCTTAAATTTCAATATCCCCACTATTACTTCTTGCTACAATATACAACAGGCACCAAAAAAACTGTCCAATACACTCCAATCAACCAAAAAAACAGGACAGAATATATGAAATTACAGTTCTCAAAAAACACAGGACCTCAGGAAGTAAAGAACTGATCCCTGAGAGGTGAGAAACACACAAGTGTTCCCTACAATTGCCCCAGCTAACTATCTTAAGAAAGTTTCCAGGCCTTGGTGCTGACAGGTGAAATCCAGGTAAATAGGCCAAGTTTTAAAGACAGAACTGAGTCCAAGAAAACCAAGAATTCAAAAAGAGAACATTACACAGAACTCTGAAGATCTGCAAAGGGACCCCTCAGGTAGTTGGTAGAGCAATGACTGGTGCATGTGTGTGAAGAAATTAACTACTCAAAAGAATTAAAAGGAAAGTACCCTCTGTTCACACAGGACAGAGAGCAGTGCCTGTTCCTAACAGCCAGATTAAAAATCTGTACAGTTCACGTGGACTGGTTAGAGTATTCAGAAAAGTCTTGGCTAAGTAGTGGGGAACAATCAGATACAGACTAAACACTTCTTTTATCCCACCTAATAAATCTTCAAAGCAAGACTTGAAAGAAAGTATTTCCAAGTAACTAAACTGTGTCTCAGACCAAAGGTCAAGATTTAAAGAAGTGAAAAAATATGAAGCACCTAACAAGGCAAAAATTACAATGTTTAGCAGCCAGTCAAAGAAGCAGGAAAATATGACCTATAAAAAGCAGAAAAATTAATCAACAGAAAATGACCCAGAACTAACATCGATGTTAGAATTAGATAAGAACATTAGAAGTTTTTATAACTATAGCTTATATGTGCAAAAACTTCGGGAGAGGCATTAAAGGTATAAAAATCACTCAAATTGAATTTCTGGAGATGAAAACTAGGTCTAAATGAAAATATACCAGATGGGAATAAATGCGTAACAACTTTTATAGAAGGTAAACTTGAAGACAAAGCAATTGAGATTATCCAAAATGTAATATAATACAAAGAGAAAAAAGAAATAAATGAAAAGAACATCAGTGAACTGAAGGACTTCAAGTAGCCTAACACAAAGACAAAATGTTTAACTGGAGTCCTCAAAGGAAAGAAATGGGGGCTAGAAAAATTACTTGAAGAAGTAATGGATACAAACTTTTCAAATTTGATGAAAACAAGCCAATAAACCCAGGAAGTTCAACCAACCCCAAGCACAAAAACATGAAGAAAACTAGACCACAGCACATCATAATCACATTACTCAAAGCCACTGGCAGAGAAAACTTTACTTAAAAGGAACCATACTAAAAAAGACAAGTTATATGGAGAGGAGCGAAGAAAAGGTTGACAGTAGACTTCTCATGGGAAACAAGGCAAATGAGAAGACAGTGGAGCAATACCTTCAAAATACTGAAAGAAAAAAAAAAGTTTAAAAACGTGAAAAACAATCTTAGCTCACTTGCTTTACAAAAACAGGCAACAGCCAGATATGGCCCTGTGGTCAGTAGTCCACCAACCCCCCTGGAATAGAGTGTCAGTTTCCTCAGGTTGCTACAAGCTATTTTTCTATTCATATATTCAGCATCCCATTTGTTTAAACAAAACGAAAGCACAAGGTAAAGAAGAAAAGAGTATCACATTGCTGATATTTTAATCTAAGAGCCATTATGACTTCGAGATTTTTATCTGTTAACACAAAACCAAAGAACTATTTGTTTTGAATTACTGTTGTCCTCAGCAAATGAAACTGCATTGTCCTATTTTACATTTAGCTCGCATCTGCCTATTTCCCTCCATTCTGTTAGACTGGGTGTTAGCCATGACAACCACAAATTGGTTAGTGCCAAACCACTAAGCACACTACATATCCCAGCTATTTCCAAGCACTTTAAAATTGCTACATACTGAGATCATTCATTTGATTTCAGAGCATCTCCTACAAATTTTGGATATATATTTTTTAATTCCAACGTAACTCAATCTAATTTTGAATGTTTTAGTATATGTCTTTATAATTAGTGACTCTGAGGTTATCTTAAAAGTGGAATTAAAAAAAAAAAAAGATAGCGGGGGGGAAGAAAAATGGGGGGGGGAATCGGAGGGGGAGACGAACCATGAGAGACTATGGACTCTGAAAAACAAACTGAGGGTTCTAGAGGGGAGGGGGGTGGGGGGATGGGTTAGCCTGGTGATGTGTATTAAGGAAGGCACGTTCTGCATGGAGCACTGGGTTTTATACGCAAACAATGAATCATGGAACCCTACATCAAAAACTAATGATGTATGGTGATCAACAACATAATAATTTAAAAAAATTAAAAAAAGTGGAATGAAAGCAGCTCATCACTGGGTAGAATCCAATTTCACTAAAAAGAACTGCAAGGGACCATGAAGAAGTCAATGTTAGTATTTAGTAACATTTTTCACTATTATAAATGGTATCTGGAGAGATTAAAGAAAAAAATTATAAGTAAGCCAATGGTGTCAAAATGATTTAACTGTATTTCAGAACTTCATACAAATTTTCTAACAACCTTCAAGGTAATTTACAACCTACAGCAGTTTACAAAATCAGAGTTAAGATCATTAAAGCCAGTGTGAAATTCACCTACTGGAAACGTATAACCTAACCAGTTCACATCAACTTATAATTAGGTTTTCAACCACCAAAGCTTCACTGAAGTGATCACAAGTTACGATTATGTAATGATCTGATAGGACCAACAGTTAAGATCATTAGTCTGAAAAGATTTATTCTTCACAAAGGTTTGTGGATTTCTAATTATTGCCTATTTTCTAGGTACAAACTGTAGACATTTTTGAAAAACCACAATCTTGCTACAAAAAATCTCGTATCTGAGTTCATTCACTCAACAAATAATATTTAAACATCTATTACAGTTAAGCACTATTTTAGGTGGTGGAAATATATCAGTGAGCAAGAGACATCCTTCTTTAACAGACCTTACATACAAGTGAAAGAAAACTGACAACAGCAACAAAAAAATTTCCCTGCACACAATCTGAAAATTGACAGGTGGTGAGAAGTCAACATTGGATCAAATGTTTGCCTAATGAATAATGATATAAAATGAACTCAACACTAATAATACAGGTATTACAGTTGTCAATCTAAATCAAAATGAACTAGCCTTTCTCCTTCCTTCCCCTTCTCACCCCCTTTCTCTTTTATATAATCAATTCCCAGGAACCCCCAACTACTGGACAACTTTCAAAGTTTCTTCATAACACATTTGCTGGGGGTGCCTGGGTGGCTTAGTCGCTAAGCATCTGCCTTCAGCTCAGGTCATGATCTCAGGGTCCTGGGATCGAGTCCCACATCAGGCTCCCTGCTCAGCAGGAAGCCTGCTTCTCCCTCTCCCACTCCCCCTGCTTGTGTTCCCTCTCTTGCTGTGTCTCTATCAAATAAATAAAATCTTTATCTTTAAAAAAACAAACAAACCATATTTGCTGAAAAACAAGCTGTTTCCTCCCAGAAACTATGCTACTTCCCAGACCAATGAGGGCCATTTTAGATGAAATACTATGTAATGCTCATGTGCTACGATGTTCCCACGGAAATAACAGGTTAAAGTCCCTGGAAATGAAATGAGAAATCCCTGGTTTCTTCCTTACCTGCTAAATCAGGAGTCTGCAAACTTTTTCTGTAAAGATCCAGACAGTAAGTATTTTAAACTTTGCAGTAAGCATTTTAAACTTTAAACTCTGTTGTAACTACTGCTGTTGTACCAAGAAAGCAATTGTAGAAAATACATAAATGAATGAACGTGGCTTTATTTCAAGAAAGCGGACTTGGCTCACATAGTTTTGGCTCTGTAGTCTGTCAACTCCTGTACTAGATAATCAGAACTTACACTAGGATGAGTAGTGGGGAAACTGAGCACAAAGTGGTTTTTACTGGGGGTTGGGGAAGATGGGAAGCAAAAAGAAATTTAGGAAAAAGTTTACCTCTTTTTATTTCTTCCTACTCTCACTTAATGTTTCCAATTTAGCTTCTCCAAAACTATCTACTGATAACAGTGTTATGTGAGAAGTATAAAGCACAAATGAGATAATCAGGATATTCTCAGAAGCCTTGATGTTTAGGAAACCCACAACTGCCTAAGGGGAAAAAAAACTGCGGCTAGCTGGCTATGATGGCAAACCATTCAAAAGCAAGGAAGCAAAACACAAAAGAACTAGTAGAATTACAGTGGCTCTTTTCCTCTTATTGTGTAGCTTTTGAGTCCTGAGTGTTCCTGATGACTCTCTCTGGGGGTAATGAAATAAACAGTCAACTCTAAATATCTAGCAATTTAATATTATATAAGCACATATGCATATACATATACATACATGCAGAAAAACACCAAGAGAAAACTACAGTAGGCAGACCTTTTATCTAGATCTATATCTGTACAGACACATACATACACACTCCTTCCCCTCCAGCTCAAGTCTCCATGTAGGTGCACACGCAAACATATATGCACAGGTACATACAAGTATGTGTCTATATTTGTGAGTAAACATGATTTTAAAATGTTTTCAATATTTACTGCTTTGTAACATGCTGCAATAAACTCTATAGAAATACCTTTATCTGTCAATAAATACAAAACATAAAAGTGACTTTTAAATAAATTTAGGTTCAAGTACACGTAGTAAATTAATGACCAAAAACTACCAGCATACAGCTATTTGGAAGTACTGTAAAGAACAATTATGGAATGAAAGCTAGAGTCGAATCTAGTTTATTCACCTTATAAACCATATAGCCCTGGCTAAGTCAATCTCGGGGGCATCCATTTTCTCCTATATACAGTAAAAATACTAACTACTTACCTTGAAAGCACTGTTACAAGATGTGAGGTGCTTTTAGCACAGTGCCTAGACCATAACAAACACCCAATAAATAGCAGCAACTATAATTAAAAGTTACTATTTTTTAATTTAATTTATTTATTTTTTTAAAAGATTTTATTTATTTATTTGAGAGAGAGAGAGAGCACATGAGAGGGGGGAGGGTCAGAGGGAGAAGCAGACTCCCTGCTGAGCAGGGAGCCCGATGCGGGACTCGATCCAGGGACTCCAGGATCATGACCTGAGCCGAAGGCAGTCGCTTAACCAACTGAGCCACCCAGGCGCCCCACTATTTTTTTAGTAAAAACAATTTTTATGAATCATGTGAAAATTATGTGCTTAGTCCAAGCAAATGTTTAATGCCTATGTTAGTGTGTTTATTATTTTTTCTTAAGATTTTATTTATTTGTCAGAGAGAGAGAGAAACAGAGCACAAGCAGGGGGAGCCGCAGGCAGGAGGAGAAGCAGGCTCCCCACTGAGCAAGGAGCGCAATGCAGGACTCAACCCCAGGGCCCTGGGGATCATGACCTGAGCCGAAGGCAGGCGGTTAACCAACTGAGCCACCCAGGCATCCCCATTAATGTGTTTAAATTAATGAATTTTTGTTTTATGTTTTAGAGCATTACTTTTATGATCCAAGATTTGCTCATTTTTTAATTTTTTTTTTTTAGATTTGCTCATTTAAAAAAAAAAAAAAGGATTTTACTTATTTGACAGAGAGAGAGCACAAGCAGGGGGAACAGCAAGGAGAGGGAGAAGCATGTTCGATCCAGGACTTGATCCCAGGACCCTGGGATCATGGCCTGAGCCGAAGGCAGACGGTTAACTGACTGAACCACCCAGGTGCTCCAAGATTTGCTCACTGTTAAAGTAGAAAGTGTTATCATGTTATTTGCCTTCTTGATAATTGCAAAGAGGAATGAGAAGTGGGAGCAGAGCTGAACAATATTTTCTGTGATTTATTTGTGCATATACATGAAAAAATGCTGTAAGCAACAAGCTATAAAGTAGGGTGCATAAAAATTTAATATAACAAAATAAATATGACTACATAAATCTGATATGACTTAATGTTATCTTTAATATTATCTACGATTGCGAACAGACATAAATGATTAAAAGTATATGGGAATTACTATAGTTGGTATTACCTTTGCAAAAGCCAGCAGCAAATCTGTCCCCCTCCACTAGCAAAGACAATGGGAGTGCATCTTCTCACCCTTAATCACAGATCCAAAAGTTGAGGAAGAACTGCTTCAAGCTCTAACATTTCCTAAAACTCTTTAACAATTATTAATATCAAAGAGATATAATTTAGTAGGGAAAGGATATACCCCCCACTGATGGCATCCCGGGAAAAGGACTTTCCTTTTACCTCTAATGCAGAGGAATTCAGAACTTCCAGGAGAGCCTGTTTCACCTTTGGATTGCACAGTAGAACACTTTTTCTTATACCAATGACAAAATATGCTCCTTTCTAACTCTCATCCATTTGTTCTCGTGTAACCATATGGAATGCAAAACAAGTATTATCTTTCCTCACGTACTGAAAATAATCATGTTTCCTCTCTGTAGCAGGTAATAATCTTCTTTTAATCCACTGACATATTTTAAATATAAATACTGTAGTAGAGATGTGCAAGGAAAATCTATTACTACTGCCAGCAAATCAGTTTAATTATAATCTTCTTAAATGTTGGGTTTATATACTAAAAACTGAAAGTTTTCATAGAGCTGTTTTAAAAGAAAGATGAAGCACCTCTTGAGAGGGAACGATTTGGATAGAGGCAGGGCTACATGGTCAGCAAGATGACACTAGGTTTCTTTAGCCTGGCCTACCCTCTGTCTAGCCAACTTAGGGAAGAATCCTTCTCATTCTTGAGTCTGGCTCAGATGTATAAAGGTTTTCCCTAATCTACAAGCTCCCTTCTTTATGTTTCCATGACACATTCTTCATACCACTACTGCAGCAGCTATGACAGTATATCTATCTGATCTGCCTGGCTTCAAATTTACATCTATTGTTTCAATGTAATTATTAATACCACCTCCTTTCACTCTGCAAAATATCCCACATTGCATTATAAATGATATTACTCTAAGTATAGTTAAACTCCAGCTATCGTTAATAAGATTTTCTTACACATGGGGTGCCTGGGTGGCTTGGTCAGTTGAGCATCCGACTCTTGGTTTCGGGTCAGGTCATGATCTCAGAGTCTTGAGATCAATCCCCATGTTGGGCTCCCTGCTGAGCAGAGAGTCTGCTTGGAATTCTCTCCCTCTGCCCCTCCCCCTGCTCGTACACACACACACACACACACACACACTCTCTCTCTCTCTCCCTCTCTCAAATAAATTGTAAAAAAAAAAAATTTTTTTTTTTTACAACTAGATCTGCATTCTTTCTTTTTCCCAGAGAACAGAATAGTTTTGCTGGGTTCTTGTTCAAATGTCCTACTTGCATAATAATGATGGCAGGAAGAGGTGAGGTGACTTCTGCTGATCTGTAACATTTTGAGACTGTCTTCCCAATGACCCAGGGATTCAGATCTCTTCCCTTCCACTTCAATTTTGGATTGTCTGAGTTACCTCACCTCACACTTTTCTCTTACTATTTATTCAAAAAGAACTTTCTATAATTCCAAAGAACTGCTATTTTGAATGGTATCAAGGGAAAATGATTTATATACTAATGTGGAGGGGAGGTCCTTGTTAAAGGCTATCACTTAGTACCTTTGACTGGATAAATAAGTGACATCTACCAGTTCACCGATGTGATTGGTTCACAATGCTAGGAACAAAAACCATGTCTTTAATTGGTTTACTACAAGCATGTCATAATACACTGTAACTGTAAGATACAGGCCAGGATTGATTAAGGTACAGAATATGAAACATAGAGTCACCTGGAAATAGGTAAATGATTCATTTGAACAGAACTTCTATTAAAAGATGTATGAATACCTCTGAAACTAATAATACAATATATGTTAATTGAATTTAAATAACTTTTTTAAAAATTAAGATATATAAATATACAATCTTAATAATTAGAATTATATATTCTTTTTTTTTAAAAGATTTTATTTATTTATTTGAGAGAGAGAATGAGATAGAGAGAGCATGAGAGGGGAGAGGGGCAGAGGGAGAAGGAGACTCCCTGCTGAACAGGGAGCCTGATGCCGGACTCGATCCAGGGACTCCGGGATCATGACCTGAGCCGAAGGCAGTCTCTTTAACCAACTGAGCCACCCAGGCGCCCCTAGAATTATATATTCTATAATCTTTATTTCAAATCATAATTTTGAATAAATCCTTAAAAAAAAACTGGGGCATCTGAGTAGCTTAGTTGGTTAAGTGTCCAACTCTTGATTTCAGCTCAGGTCATGATCTCAAGGTCATGAGATCATGCCCCAAGTTGGACTCTTGTGCTGTGTGTGAAGCCAGCTTGAGATTCTCTCTCTCTCCTTTCCCACTCTGCCCCTCCCCTTCTCACACTCTCTCGCTCTCTAAAAAATTTTTTTTTAATTTTAAAAATTAATGTCTTAAAATTAAATGACAGACTATTCTTCCCAAAGTTCCCAAAGGAAAAAAAAATTGTAACATTAAGATTATATAATGGGAATATAGTAGGAGAGCACAGGTTTCCCCACTAGATCGAACATAGCCATTTTACTACTTATATAATTAAAAATATAAATGTATTCTATAAAGGATAGCTTTGACCTATCCTGGAAGTAGTTCTGTATTTAGCTTTCTAACTTTTACTCAAACACATTTCAGTGATCACTATATGCCATGTACTGTGCCAACTGCTAGGCTAGGAATATTGATAAACTTAAGATATGGTCTCAGCCCTGGAGATCAAAATTAAATGAGAAAAGAGAAGCATGTGAGCACTTATATCCTATTAAGGTTGGTAATAAATATTATGGGAACAAAAGAAAAGAAGGGTGCCTGATAGACTTCACTAGACAATAAGACAAGTGAGAACAGGAAACCTGTCTTTTTCACACATGCAACCCTGCCCTCTGACACAATGCCAGGCACATGGTGGTTTCTCAATAAATACCGACTGAAAGAAACACTGAAAAGGGGAGATGTAAGATGGAAAAGAGTAGTATGTGAACATACAAACATGAAAAAAAATGCTATTTTCCTTAAGGAACAGCAAGAAATTCTATATTCCCAGAAACAAGGTGATAGGGAAGAATAAAGGAAAAGGAAGATGCATTACAATGGCCTTGTAACATATACTAAGAAACTTAGGTATCTTTAGGCAAAGGGTAATTACTAAGGAAAACATTTATGCAAGTAGATGGCATAATCAGCTCTGTGTTTTAGAAAGACAACTTTGGAAAATAGACTGCAGGGAGGAGAAAGGCAGGTATAAATAGATGTTACAAAATCTTCCATGCAAGAAACTTCATCAGTAATGAATCAGAGACAATAAGAAAGGTAGAGGATTAGAGGAAAGGGAGGGAGAAATCAAGGATAAATCCAGGTTTCTTAACTGGGTAACCTGATGTATACTATTTATTAATACAGAATCCTAGAGCAAGTATAGATTTAGGGAAATTTTTTTATCATCTGTAGTAATAAGCATATGCACCAAAAACGTAACAGCAAAAAACACCTCATAATGTTATATATTAAAATGATAAGACAAAATAACTGGGTATTTCGCCTGCATACAAAAGAGACTTACAGCCCAGTGGTTTTCAAACTTGTGTTCCTAAGAAATACATGAGTTATTATAAGAAATATTGATTCCAGAGCTAAGTATGCCTAGAAAGGGACCCATAGTAATGTGCATTTACAGGAAGCACCCCAATGATCCCCATACACACTAAAAAAATTTTTTTAAGTATTTATTTATTTTAGAGAGAGAGAGAGTGAGCACACGTGCGTGAGTGGGGAGAGGGGCAGAGGGAGAAAATCTTCAAGCAGACTCTGTGCTGAGCAGGGAGCCCCAACTCAGGGCTCAATCTCACAACCTCAGATCATAACCTGAAGTCAAACAAACGACTGAGCCACCCAGGTGCCCCTCAAACTCTGTTTCTTGATCTAGGTGCTGATTTCACAGGTGTGTCACTCTGTGAAAATTCACTGAGAATATACATATAAAATATTCAGTTCTCTCAGTATAATTCAACAAATAGTTAAAAAATAAAAACAGATTTGTTGTATTATCAGATATTACAGACATTACAGGAATTTGTGACTTTAACTTTACTTTTCACAATTTGGCATTTATAAAAAAGAAGTCCCCACCTCAGAATTCTGAATATTAAAATACAAGAATTTACAAGAAAATACTATTTTAGGATAATAATAGCTATAGTACAGATATATGTAAAAGAGGAGCAAATAAAAAAGATCATGTTGCATTAAAATGTTATTTATTTTATAACTTTGAGGACCCAAAAAAAAAGTATTCCCCTCAACTTAACCAAAATGATCTTGCTATTGCTTTGAAAAGGAATCTAAGAACAAACTTATAATACAATTAACAAGGTAACTGTTTTTGCCCATTCAAATTTGTCAAATATAAAATGTTTTAAATGAAAGCACCTAGAAATATAAAAAAGAAAGAAAATGGTAAAAATTCAAATTATTTACCTTCAGAAAATCACCTTCATAATCCTTCTCTGCTGCTCTCCCCACACTTCCAAGCACTGTATTTATATTCATGGCAGTCCTAGAAACCATGTTCCCAGGTTGCAATAGTTGGATAAAGAACTAAAGCCTAACTATTTACCTTACCTAACAATCCTCTAATCATTCCATCATTATCTATTTTTAGATGGTAAATGATCTGTGAATTTATAAAGATTTTCTGGTAAAGATGATTCAGGTTTGAGTTAGAAAATGAAGACCAGGGGCACCTGGGTGGCTCAGTCGTTAAGCATCTGACTTCGGCTCAGGTCATGGTCCCTGGGTCCTGGGATCGAGCCCCGCATCGGGCTCCCTGCTCGGCGGAAAGCCTGCTTCTCCCTCCCCCCCCCCCCCCCCGCTTGTGTTCCCTCTCTTGCTATGTCTCTCTCTGTCAAATTATTAAATAAAATCTTAAAAAAAAAAAGAAAAGAAAATGAAGAGCAGCTTGATAGGAAAAAAAAAAGTATGAAGTGGTTTCTTAGAAAAATTAGACATTGGTGGAATACTTGGGCTTATACCACAGTTATGAAATAATTGTGGTAGAGAACTGTACCCAAATTCACAAAGCACTTTTACTTTGTGCACAAGTACAAAGTATACACAAGTATATACAGTACACAGAAGACATTCACCAGTCTACGGAAGTGGCTGTCATTCCAAGATTTCTTTGTTATGACATTTTACTGTCATTTTTTTGGCAGAAAAATATGAAAAATACTGGAACTAGAGCATTTTCTAAGATAGTAAAATTAACTAAAAGCAATTACTATATAAAGATTTTTTTAAAAAGATTTTATTTACTTGACAGGGAGAACACAAGTAGGGGGAGTGGCAGAGAGAGAGGGTGAAGCAGACTCCCCACTGAGCAGGGAGCCTGGCTTAGGGCTTGAGCCCAAGGTACTGGGATCATGACTTGAGCCAAAGGCAGATACTTAACCGACTGAGCCACCCAGGTGCCCCCTGTATAGAGACTAGAATCACTGGATGTTGTGCTACAATTACTATGTCTTAATCTATTATATTTACAAAGATACCTGTAAAAATTATTAGATTTCCACAGTCCCCTAACTAGGAATCTTTTATTATATGAGAAAAATCCTGTTTGCCTCTGAAACAATTCATTATATAAATGAAGCCTGTAAAAGAATAGAAGAGCTGAGCCTAAAGGCTGAGACAATTAATTGTGATTTACACCCAGTCTATTAGAATCATTTAGAAGTTAGTTGTACATTTTGCTCGTACAGCTACTTTCATGTTTGTTTTTCTGTATGCAACATGACTATTTATAGTTCAGATGACTTGTCTGACAGGTGGCTTCTATGAATGTAATGAAGGGCTTCCCTCTTTGAAACTAATAAAGAAGCAAAAAAGTACAAATTCACTTTGGAGGCAGGACACTTAATTTAGTGTGGGTTAGAAATCTGTTACAATGTTATTATCTAACATCTCCATTTGTATTCCTGTTCTACCTTTTATCTCATTCTAGTATTTCTACCATTAGTTATTCACTGTTTCTCATTCATCTCTCTTTCACTAGCTATTTTTTTTTTTTAAGATTTTATTTATTTGACAGAGAGAGACACAAGGAGGGAAGGAATACAAGCAGGGGGAGTGGGAGAGGGAGAAGCAGGCTTCCCACGGAGCAGGGAGCCCAATGTGGGGCTGGAGCCCAATGTGGGGCTCGATCCCAGGACCCAGGGACCATGACCTGAGCCGAAGTCAGACGCTTAACGACTGAGCCACCCAGATGCCCCTCACTAGCTCTTTCACCTATCTTTAAAAAAAAAAAAAAAAAAATGCTTCTGCCACTGTTTTCCATTTTTGAAGTGACATTACTTCTTTCTTTCACCAAATCTCTCTGAGATTCAAGTTAATTAATTCTTACCTCATCATCTCCTAAACTTCACCAATCTAGCCCACTGTTCCACTAAACTTGCTCTCAAGTTTACTACTTGCCCAATGCAAGGGCTTTTTCTCAGCTTTTCAAACTCCCTGACTTTTCCATTATAGTACTGGCCAGTGATAGCCAAATCCACCTTCTCTCCCTTGGTGTCTGTAATCACACTGCCTTGGTCTTCCTTCCTATTTCTCACTGTTCCTTGTGTCCCTTAAAGGTTTGTATTCCTCCTCCTGCTTCATCATATCCTTTAACACGACCTGAAGTTCTATCTTTTGCCCTCCCATTTCTCTTCTCATTGTCTCCATAACTCTAACAAATTCAATTTTCATTGAATAATGCCTCAAAATCTCAATTCTGGACTTTATCTTCAAATAAAGCACCACAGCTCAGTCTTATGTTTGGTCTACCTCAAATTTATCATGTCCAATAATCTCATTCATCCTTAACAAAAAAAACTTCCCAAATTTCCTTTTTCAGGCAATAGTAATACTGTCAGAACTAGGAAATTACATCCAGGGAGTTACCAAATATCCCTGAGACATCTTAGTGCATATATCTTAAGCATTTTTTTTTTTACCATCCTCACCATTTTTTTATTATTATGTTCAATTAGCCAACATATAGGACATCTTTAGTTTTTGATGTAGTCTTCAACGATTCACTAGTTGTGTATAACACCCAGTGCTCATAACAAAGGTGCCCTCCTTAATACCCACCACCCAGTTACCCCATCCCCCACTCCCTCCCTTCTGTAACCCTCAGTTTGGTTCCTGGAGTCCAGAGTCTCTCATGGTTTGTCTCCCTCTCTGATTTCTTCCCATTCAGTTTTCCCTCCCTTCCCCTCCATGCTATTCCTTATGTTCCACATATGAGTGAAACCATATAATTGTCTTTCTCTGGTTGACTTCTTTCACTTAGCATAATCCCCTCCAGTTGCATCCATGTCAATGTAAATGGTAGGTATTCATCCTTCCTGATGGCTGAGTAATATTCCACTGTATATATGAACCACATCATCTTTATCCATTCATCTGTTGAAGAACATCTCGGCTCCTTCCACAGTTTGGCTATTGTGGACATTGCTGGTGAATACTGGGGTGCATGTGCCCCTTCTTTTCACTACATCTGTATCTTTGGGGTAAATACCTAGTAGTGCAATTACTGGATCATAGGGTAGCTCTATTTTTAATGTCTTGAGGAACCTCCATACTATTTTCCAGAGTAGCTGTACCAACTTGCACTCCCAACGTGTAAGAGGAGGTTCCCCTTTCTCTACATCCTCGTCAACATTTGTTTCCTGTCGTGTTAATTTTTGCCATTCTAATTGGTGTAAGATGTATCTCACTGTGGTTTTTGATTTGTATTTCCCTGATGACTAGTGATGTTGAACATTTTTTCATGTGTCTGTTAGCCATTTGTATGTCTTCTTTAGATAAGTGCCTGTTCATGTCTTCTCTGCCCATTTCTTGACTGGATTATTTGTTTTTTGGGTGTTGAGTGTGATAATATATCTTGGATACCAGCCCTTTATCTGTAATGTCATTTGCAAATATATGTTCTCCCATTCCGTGGGCTGCCTCTTAGTTTTGTTGACTGTTTCCTTTGCTGTGCAGAAGCTTTTTATCATAATGAAATCCCCAAAGGTCATTTTTGCTTTTGTTTCTCTTGCCTTTAGAGACATGTCTTGAAAGAAGTTGCTGTGGCAGGTGTGGAAGAGTTTACTGCCTATGTTCTCCTCTAGGATTTTGATGGATTCCTGTTTCACATTGAGGTCTTTCAACCATTTTGAGTTTATCTTTGTGTATGGTGTAAGAGAATTCTCAATGGGAAAAAACTGAGAGCTTCTCCCTTAAGGTCAGGAACACGAAAGGGATGCCCATTCTCACCATTATTGTTCAACAGAGAACAATAGAAGTCCCAGCCTCAATCAGACAACAAAAAGAAATAAAAGGCATTCAAATAGGCAAAGAAGAAATCAAACTCTCTCTTCACAGATGACATGACACGTCATGTGGAAAACTCAAAAGACTCCACCCCAAAATTACTAGAACTCATACAGCAACTCAGCAACGTGGCAGGACACAAAACCAGTGCAGAGAAATCAGTTGCATTTCTATACACTAACAATGTGACTGAAGAAAGAGAAATTAAGGCATCAATTTCATTTACAATAGCACCAAAAAGCATAAGATACCTAGGAATAAACCTAACCAAAGAGGTAAAGGATCTATACTCTAGAAACTACAGAACACTTATGAAAGAAATGAAGACACAAAGAGATGGAAAAACATTCCATGCTCATGGATTGGAAGAATAAACATTGTGAAAATGTCTATGCTGCCAGAGCAATTTATACTTTCAATGCAATCCCTAACAAAAGACCATCGACACTTTTCACAGAGCTGGAACAAACAATCCTAAAATTTGTATGGAACCAGAAGGACCCCGAATCGCCAGAGGATTGTTGAAAAAGAAAACCAAAGCTAGGGACATCACAATGCTTGACTTCAAGCTATATTACAAAGCTATGATCATCAAGACAGTATGGTATTGGCACAAAAACAGACACATAGATCAATGGAACAGAACAGAGACCCAG
The DNA here is from genome assembly GCF_011800145.1 of Mirounga leonina. Lineage (NCBI taxonomy): Eukaryota > Metazoa > Chordata > Mammalia > Carnivora > Phocidae > Mirounga > Mirounga leonina. The sequence goes on from NW_023270871.1 coordinate 4,329,751, forward strand.
AAATGGACCCTCAACTTTACGGTCAACTAATCTTCGACAAATCAGGAAAGAATATCCAATGGAAAAAAGTCTCTTCAATAAATGGTACTGGGTAAATTGGATGGCCACATGCAGAAGAATGAAACTGGGCCATTCTCTTAAGCACTTCTTATATTGACTATCACAATAGCATCATGTTTTATATATTACTAAGTTCTGAATCAGTGATTTGCAGATATTACCATATTTAACATTGTTTAAGGTTTTATGGTTAAGTAAAATCATTTCTATACACCAAAGAAGACACAACTTACCTAAAATTAACAAAACAAAAACATACTGGCTAATCTGGAGTCCCATGCATGAAAGGAACAAATGAGAAATTGAGCAGTAATACACAACTGAGTTGTATAAGTGTAAACAGGTCCTCTAATTACAAGTTTACTACTTGTCATTCTTCCCTACATTTCACTTGAACGTGCATTAACACCAATAATCAAAATCTAAAAGGAAATTTAAAATTCTCTTTGAATTAACCTTTAAAAGCGTTGAACTACTACAAATGAAACCCATATAATGCATTTCTTAGGTTACACCGTGCATGAACAGGAAGTTTGAATATGATCCACTAATTGCTAATATTTTTATATTCATTTATGCATTCTGAGAATGCTTTTGAGACATATTTGTTTCCATATTTCCACTAAAGGACCATGATGTTTCATGTGAAAATCTGGGGTCAGACAGGATTAGGAATTCAAATATTTTTATTTCAAAATGTAATATTTACCAGAGATGCACCATCCCCAGAAGGGTTGGAGGCAGCACTGCATACTCATCCACAGGAATATTTTTTAGGTGAAAAATATGAGTAGACACATTGAGATAATAAAAATTCTGGTCAGGTTTTGTTGCCAAATGAGTTTCGATCAGGTTAGGTTTTCTCAGGTCTAGTTATTCATCAAAACAGTTTTCATTTTCAGAGTTTTGGGGTTTTCAAAGTTTTTGGTAAGAGACTGTAGGACTGTACAATTAATACTACCAATATTCCAAACCTTGCAATCTTTTCTACAGCAGTCACTGAAACTGTCACCTTTTCCATGTTCCCAATGACATAAAACTGTAGCAATACTGAGGTATAAATTTAGATGTCTTTATTCAAGCTTGATAAAGTTTAATAAGAAATAAACCACATCACTCCAGAAATAACTACGGTTTGTCCGCACAGGGAATTTAACCATCAACAAAAAAATTTTCCCATTATTCAAAATAAAAACATCTTGTTTAGGATAAGAACACTAATAGAAAGAAGGACTTCTAGCTTTCAGAGCAACTACCTGGCTACCAAAGTACATCTGAAAACTACCAACCTGGGTACTACTCAAATGCTATTTATTAGAGATGCCGAATGTTGGGCCCTCCTATACCTACTGAATCTGACTCTTCATTAAAACAAAATTCTCAGGTGCTTCATTTGTACATTTAGGCAGAAAAAAGTTAACCTAGCAGGCCTAACTGCTTTTCCTTTAAAAGGTCTGCTTAAAGCGTTTAAGGGGTGCCTGGGTGGCTCGGTCTGTTAAGTGTCTGCCTTTGGCTCAGGTCATGATCCCAGGGTCTTGGGATCAAGCCCCACGTCGGGGTCCATGCTCAGCAGAGAGTCTGCTTCTCTCTCTCCCTCTGCCCCTCCACACCACTCATGCTCTCTCTTCCTCTGTCTCAAATAAATAAGTAAAATCTTTAAAAAAAAAAAAAAAAAAAAAGGTCTGCCTAACTTACAACGTTGACCCTTGGCTGGAATCTAGAAACAATTATGGGGAGGGTTTCCACCACCCTATCTGATGAGAGTAGCTCACTGGGCCTAAACTACTTATACAAACAATATGGTTTATGCTAAATACCAGATTTCCTTCTGTGAGTCTGGAATTTTGTTACCTGCCAGGTGAAAGGTGCCTACTTGACAAGTCCTCATTAAAGAACCTGAGGAAGGGCGCCTATGTGGCTCAGTTGCTTAAGCGTCTGCCTTCGGCTCGGGTCATGATCCCAGGGTCCTGGGATCAAGCCCCGCATCGGGCTCTCTGCTCGGCGGGGAGCCTGCTTCTCCCTCTCCCTCTGCCTGCCACTCTGCCTACTTGTGCTGTCTCTCTCTGTCAACTAAATAAATAAAGTCTTAAAAAAAAAAAACCTGGGGACTGAGCCTCTAACAAACTCCCTGTTGGACAATATTTCACTTGTTCTCATAATTTGTTGCTGGCCACCAGGAGAAGACACTAGAAGGTTGCACCTGGTTTCCCCTAACTTTACCCAATGTACCTTTTCCCTTTGCTGATTTTGCTTTGTATCCTTTTCCCATAAGGAGCCCTAGCAAATTATCAAACCTGGGGTGATCTTGGGGCCCTCCAATACAACATTAAAGTTTGAGAAGCACTGCTCTAGAGCTTAAATGTAGGACTTAAAGACTATGGCTCATTTCTTGGGCCAGTGCAAGATAAGAAATCCATCTTGTACGGGGCGCCTGGGTGGCTCAGTCGGTTAAGCGTCTGCCTTCAGCTCAGGTCATGATCCAGAGTCCTGGGATCGAGCCCCTCGTCAGGCTCTCTGCTCAGTGGGGAGTCTACTCCCTGTGCCCCTCCCTCTGCTCGTGCTCACACATTCTCTCTCTCAAGTAAATAAATAAAATCTCTAGGGAAAAAAAAAAGAAATCCATCTTGTACAAAATCAGACCTTAGAGAAGACTACTCTCCTAGGAAAAAGTGTGAATTGGAAGAACATGCATCGGACAGAAGTAGATAGCAAAGAAAAATACCTCTGGGTAAAGCTGAAAACAAAACAAATAAAAAAAGATTTCCCTGAGGGCGCCTGGGTGGCTCAGTCGGTTAAGCGACTGCCTTCGGCTCAGGTCATGATCCCGGAGTCCCTGGATCGAGTCCCACATCGGGCTCCCTGCTCAGCAGGGAGTCTGCTTCTCCCTCTGACCCTCCTCCCTCTCGTGCTCTCTCTCATTCTCTCTCTCTCGCAAATAAATAAATAAATAAAAATCTTAAAAAAAAAAAAAAAAAAAAGATTTCCCTGAGATTTTGAAGCCACTGTACAAGGCTTTGGAACTTAGATGTATGTACTCTTTTGCATGGTCCAAAAAAATCCAACATGAGAATTTTAATTTAAAGTAGCCCCTTGTTGAATATACAACGGGAAAAAATCTCTTCAACAAATGGTGTTGGGAAGACTAGACAGCTACATGCGGAAGAATGAATACGAACCATTTTGTTTCACCATACACAAAAATAAAGTCAAAATGGATTAAAGACCTAAATGTGAGACCTGAAATAATAAAACTCCTTCATTTAGGAGTTTAGAGCACAGGCAGTAATGTCTCTGACACTGGCCATAGCAATATTTTTCTAGATATGTCTTCTGAGGCAAGGAAAATAAAAGCAAAATAAACTATTGGGACTACATCAAAATAAAATGTTTCTAGGAGTGTCTGGGTGGTGCAATTGGTTAAGCATCTGACTCTTGGTTAGCTCAGATCATGATCCCGGGGTTGTGGGATCGAGCCCCACATTGGGCTCTGCGCTCAGCATGGAATCTGCTTAAGACTCTCTCTCCCTCTGTCCTTCCCCTCCCCATTCTCTCTCTTTATATGTATAAAATAAATAAAATAAATCTTAAAAAAAAAAAATAAAGTGTTCCTACACAGCGAAGGAAATAATCAACAAAACTGGAAGGCAACATTTGCAAATGGCATATCCAATAAAGGGTTAGTGTCCAAAATATATAAAGAACTGGTACAACTCAACATCAAAAAACCAAATAATCCAATTAAAAAATAGAAGAGACAAACTTATTTTTCCAAAGACATGCACATGAAAAGATGCTCAAAATCACTTATCATCAGGGAAATGCAAATCAAAACTATAATGAGGTATCACCTTACATCTGTCAAAATGCATAAAATCAACAACACAAGAAAAAAACAAGTGGTGGAGAGAAAATGAAACCCTCTTACATTGTTAGTGGGAATGCAAACTGATGCATCCACCAAGGAAAATAGTATGGAGGTTCCTCAAAAAAATTAAAAATAGTACTATCCTATGATCCAGTAACCACACTACTGGTTATTTACTCAGAATATGCAAAAACACTAATTCAAAGGGATACATACACCCCTATGTTTACTGCAGCATTATTTACAATAGCCAAACTACGGAAGCAGCCCAAGTATCCATCGATAAGTGAATAGAAGATGATGTGGGTGTGGGTGTGTGTGTGTGTGTGTGTGTATAATGGGATATATATATGTATATATAATGGAATATTCAGCCATAAAAAATGAAATCTTGCCATTTGCAACATGGATAGAGCTAGAAAGTATATTATTAAGCAAAATAAGAGAAAGAAATATACCATATGATCTCATTCATTTGTAGAATTTTTAAGATTTTATTTGTTTGACAGAGAGAGAGAGAGGGAGCGAGCAGCACGAGCAGGGGGAGTGTCAGGCAGAGGGACAGAGGGAAGCAGGTTCCCTGCAGAGCATGGAGTCCAATGCGGGGCTCAATCCCAGGACCCTGGGATCATGACCTGAGCTGAAGGCAGATGCCCAGCCGACTGAGCCACCCAGGCACCCCTCATATGTAGGATTTAAGAAACAAAACAAATGAGTAAAAAAAAAAAAAAAAAAAGGAGGAAAAAAAAGAGAGACAGAGACAAACCAAGAAAGAGACTCTTAATTACAGAGAACAAACTGATGGTTGCCAAAGGGGAAGCAGGATGGGATGATGGTGATTAAAGAGTACACTTATCATGATGAATAAAATAAAATAAAATTTTTTAATTAAAAAAAAAAAATAAGTAGCCCCTGGCCTACCATACCCGCAGGCAGTAGACAAAGCAAACTCAACCATCAACCAGCCCCCATAACACCCTTAGCCTGGGTAACCTAACAAATTTAAAGTGCACAAGCAAAAATCACAAACACAGAAGGAAACATGAAAATAAGCCATTATAAACAGAAACAATAAACAAAACAATCTAAAAAGACTTGAAATATTAGAATTATCATATATATATATACAAGCAATAAAAAAATAATGTTTTACATATCTAAGGCAGTGGGGGGGGGGGAGTTGGCAAACTTGTTCCATAAAGGGTCAGACTGTAAGTATTTTAGGCTTTGAAGACCATCCGATCTCTGTCACAACTACTTAACTTAGCAGGTGCAGCACCAAAGCTGTCATAGACAATGCTTAGATGAGCACGGCTATGTCATGCAGCATTTGAAAGCCCTATCTGCCAGATTTGCAAGCCGTAACTTACAAACCTCCAATTTAAGAAAAGGAAGGAACGAAAATATAAGATTCAAGAGAGCACTTATTTAAAAAATTACAAACATCCACGCAGAATGTTTTGAAATAATTATCATGATTAAAACAAAAACTCGGGCGCCTGGGTGGCTCAGTTGGTTAAGCGTCTGCCTTCGACTCAGGTCATGATCCCAGGGTCCTGGGATCAAGTCACACATCAGGCTCTCTGCTCAGCAAGGAGCCTGCTTCTCCCTCTGCCTGCCGCTCCCCCTGCTTGTGCTCTCTCTCTTTCTGTCGAATAAGTAAAATCTTTAAATAAATAAATAAATAAATAAAATAAAATAAAAACTCAATGGGGGGGATAAACCAAATAAACACAGCTGAGGGGAGAATTAACTGAAAGACATATTCTGAAAATATTATACAGAATGTGGCCCACAAGAGAATAGGAGAGGAAATACATGAAAGAGCTTAAAAAAACAAGAAAGATAATGAGAAAGCCTAACATACATTTAATATGAATTCCTAAAGGAAAGAAAAATGCAGGAGATGGAATACTCAAAAAGTCAAATACCAAGAATTTTTTGGAATTGTTCAGACATGAAATACTCAGGATCAGGATGCCCAATAAATCCCAAAGTAGGATGCGAATAAACATGTAAACTTATTTTATTAAAAATGTTTAAGGGGCGCCTGGGTGGCTTAGTCGTTAAGCGTCTGCCTTCGGCTCACGTCATGATCCCAGGGTCCTGGGATCGAGCCCCGCATCGGGCTCCCTGCTCCACAGGAAGCCTGCTTCTCCCTCTCCCACTCCCCCTGCTTGTGTTCCCTCTCTCACTATGTCTCTGTCAAATAAATAAATGAAATCTTTAAAAAAATGTTTAAAACTAAAGCAAAAAATTGTTAATACAGACAGAAAAGACAAATTATCCAGAAATAAAAGCAATTTGATGGACAATTTGCTTTTTTTTTACACATTAAAAACATAAATAAAAATAATCAAAAGTGTATGAATCTTGTATGAATCCTTATTCAAAATGATATCTGTAAAAAATGGTATCTGTAAGACAATCAGGAAAATCTGAACATTAGCTGAATATTAGATGAGATAAAGAAATTACTGTTACTTAGTTGTGTTAATGGTATTGTAGTTATAGATTTTAAAAGTCCTTAGCCCTGGGGGCGCCTGGGTGGCTCAGTTGGTTGGGCGACTGCCTTCGGCTGAGGTCATGATCCTGGAGTCCCGGGATCGAGTCCCGCATCAGGCTCCCTGCTCAGCAGGGAGTCTGCTTCTGCCTCTGAACCTCTCTCCTCTTGTGTTCTCTCTCTCTCAGATAAATAAATAAAATCTTTAAAAAAAAAAAGTCCTTAGCCCTTAGAGATACATACTGATGTTATCTACAAATGAAACATTATATGCCTGGGATTTGTTTTAAAATTATCCATGAGGTGGAGAGGAGGATATACAGCTGAAATAAGATTGTTTATAATGGCTGAAGTGGGGTGAGAAATACATGAGGGTTCCTATACTTTTTTCTCTACTTAAGTCTATATTTAATAATTTTCATGATACAGTATACAATGAATCATAGATCACTACATCAAAAACTAATGATGTATTATAGGGTGACTAACATAACATTAAAAAAAAAAAGCTAATAATCCCAAGTGTTGACAAAAGTATGACTCAGGAGCAACTCTTAGATATTGCTCCTATGAGGATATAAATACAGAAGATACATAGACATACACAGATAAATAAATATATATAATATAAGCAGTGATTCTATTACACCAAGTTATATAACCTAGAGAAACTTAGATAGGAGTACCATAATTCATGTATAAGACCATGTTTATAATTATTTATAATAGCAAGAAACTGCAAACAACCCAAATGTCCATGATCAAAAGAATGGATAAATAAAAACATTGGCCCTCTAGATTTTTACCTAAGCACTTGCCAGATACTATTTAATATCTAAAATAACCTTGCAAGATGCACAATATTATATCCCTTCCCACATATAAGAAAATTTAGGCTCAGAAAATTAAATAGTATGTCAGGTATTTCCCTGCAATATTATGGAGCAAGAATTTGAATCTAGATCTCCCCTGCTACAAACACAGTTTTCATTTTACAGTAATAATTAGGAATGTATATTTTCAAAAAAGAAACAATATGCTAATCTAAGCAAAATAACTTAAATTGGTATTATAAAAAATATACAGTACTATAAAAGTAAACAGTAGTTAATTCAGACCTGTACAAATTACCAATAAGGTTGGAAATAATTTGCAATTCCTATTTTATGTGTATAAATGTGTGTAAACATACAATAATAAAAACAACGGGGGGTGTTTCTGACTGGTTTATCTCAAACAACCTGCTTAATATTATCGTAAGTCTCCTCAAAGCACAGTAACAGTTGATCTACCTTCAGTATATACAGAGCCCTTTTCTTTTTAAAAAAGTCTCACTACATTAAGTCATCTCTAAAGTGTCTGCCAACTAACTCTAGGTGCTTATTCAGCTTCAGCATTAAGCTTCCACACCAGTAAAGTTCAACGACACTAGTTCATAACCCATGAAGCCTTTCTTTAGTGCAAAGCCTGGCTTACACTTACTCTCTCTCTGTCAAATAAATAAATAAAATCTTAAAAAAAAAAAAATTAAAGAGAATAAAAGTAAAATTAACTTCTCCCACAAATAAAATTAACTGCTCCCATTCCTGCATTTTCCCCATTTCTGTATACTTTTTATGACAGATTCAACATCTAAATGAAAGCATACAGCAACAGCAGCAGGAAAGTGAAATGAACAGATTCATATTTTACAGAGGTCAGGGAAGGCTAGTAACTCCCTTCTCAGCCTCCTGACTTGCCAGGAAAGCTTATCTATCCAACCAGTCTACATTTTTTGAATGACAAGTAACTAATTTTAAAAGCAAGGTCTGATTGATCTTGTAACCTCAACCTTGAAACTTCAGAAAACTTAGCAGAATACTGTGCCTATTGTATATAGTCAGTAATTAACTGAATGAATAAATAAATTAATGAATATAGCATTTCAACTCACGGTCACAAAGAACTGTCATTAATGACAACTCAGACATTATTTGCTAACTCAAAATACTAAAGTGATTAGGTTTAGACACACATTGCTTACAAAGAAGTGACCTATTTTAATGCACCCATCCTTTCTACAATGTTGGTTTTGTGGCTTTCTCCTCTGAATACTGAAGTCTCATGTGATTCAAAATGGATATAAAGTGAAAGTATTAATTCATTCACTTATTCATTCAATTAACATTGATTTAGTGACATGTGCCATGCACAGCCTTCTCCAGGAGCCTCAGTCCATTATCCACAGAACAACCAAGAGCTATCTTTCTAAATAATCAGATAACGTCACTCCCCTGCTTAACCTTCTAATAGCTTCCCTTTGCAAGCATACCACAATCTCTAGTCTCATACTCTCCTCTCCCCCTCATTCAACAAGCACTAACCATTATTTGTTCTTCCCTTATCTCTGGGCCTTTGTACCATATTCTTCTACTTGAAAGTAGGCCTTCCCCCTATATCTTCACTTTATGCCATCTCGTTAGTCCTGAATCAACTAAGTATCATTGCCTCAGAGAAGCTTTCTCTGACAATCCCAACCACCACTCAACTCCCTTTCAAATATCTAATTGCACATTATTCAGAGCATTTATTAGTACTTAACATTCTGTGTTCACATGTTTATTTTTTTTTTTTTAAAGATTTTATTTATTTGAGACAGAGAGAATGAGAGACAGAGAGCATAAGAGGGAGGAGGGCCAGAGGGAGAAGCAGACCCCCCGCCGAGCAGGGAGCCCGATGCAGGACTCGATCCCGGGACTCCAGGATCATGACCTGAGCCGAAGGCAGTCGCTTAACCAACTGAGGCGCCCTCACATGTTTATTGTCTGCATTCTCCCCCACTAGAATATAATCTCAGGGACAGAGACACAAACTTTTTCACCACTGAATCACCAGGAAAGAATGGTAACCTGCACATAGTAAAGGTCAATAAATATTTTTCAACTGTGTCTGAGGAAAGCAGACATGAACAAATTATCACAATGTTATAAGAAAGGTAACACAGAAAGTTTTATATAATAGAAAAGCCCAAAGAAGGAAGACGCTGAACCCACTGGGGATATTAAGATTAACTTATGTGGAAAACTTGTTGCTAGCTACAGTAAAGATTGGGAGACGATAGCACTAGAATGGAGAGAGTAGTTGTGAAGCCAATGCACTCATCCAGGAAAGTAAATGGGAGCCCAAATAAAGGCAGAAATAAAAATAATTGGGACACCTGGGTGGCTCAGCCGGTTGAGCATCTAACTCTTGTTTTGGCTCAGGTCATGATCTCAGGGTCATGAGATGGAGCCCCCAGTCAGGGTCCACACTCAGTGAAGAGTCTGACTGGAGATTCTTTCCCCCTCCCTCCCCTTCTGCTCCCCCCACTATGCACTCTAAATAAATAAATACATAAATAAAATCTTAAAAAATAGTAATAAAAATAATAGGTCTAACAGTTTTCAGAGATAAAATCATCATCAGACTGGGAGCAGATCTGATATGTAGAATAAGGACAAGGAATGAGGCCAGGAGGTCTCTTGGGTATCTGCTTTGGCCCCATTAAAATACAGCTCTTAGCACCGATGAAATATATAGAAAGGTTTTTAGAACAATAATTATTAAGTTTGAAACACAGATATGTTGATATAAGTGACCATATATGGTCAAGATGTTGAGTAAGCAATCTGGAGCCCTCACACTAAAACATAAACTTGACAGTCACTTATTCTACCAATAAATACATAATGAAGTACATACAATGTGATGTTCTAGGCACTAAGGATACAATGTGATGTTCCAGGCACTAAGGATACAATGGTGAACAAAAAAAAGTGTTCACAAAACTTATATTCTATGGAAACAAATAATAAATAATACTGTAAATAATACTGTAATGGCAATAGTGACAAGGGCTATGGAAGAAAAAATATAAAAGAATGGAAAGTGAGGGAGATGGGGGCTACTTTAGATAGAATGATCAGAGAAGGCATCACTGATAAAGAGAATTAGACGAACTGAGAGAGCAAGCCTCCAAATATTGGTGGAAGAACAATTCAGACAGAATATAACAGAGGTACAAAGGTTCTGGCTCTGGAAAGAGAGTATGAGTAGGAATGAATGGCAAGGAGGCTGTTTTGCCAAACAGAGTGAGTAAGAGGAAAAGAGGAAATGAGATTGTTATAGAAGGTACCAGGCATTAGATTACAATGGGAGTCACCACGTATAGTGAGTGGCAGCGTATTTCTTAGAAAAATTATCTTGTCATACACATCCCAGTATTTAATACGGTGCTGAGAATATAGCAGGTGCTCAATGAATTCTTTTCAAATCAACAGTGAATAAATCAATGAATGAATTCCCATTATATATAACTACAATTAATATTTGACCCCCAAAGGACAAATCAGATAGCAATTTAAAGGACTGTATTATAAGCTTAAGCAATCTTCAGAAGCAGAATTTTTAAAATCTTTTTAACAGTGACATCACCACTAGAAAGTACATATCATTCCAAGGGGACTGCTTAAAGGAAACTTCTACTTCAAAGTATATAATTTCTAGATTGTCTGCTAAAACAACACATCATTCGATAAACCCTTCACAAAATAATCAAAATATCATTTTAGACCAACCTCTGATCGTGTTGGACAGCCAAGAGTTTACTACTTCAGTGCTATTCTAGGAAAAATCATTTAAAATAGTTGGGGAAAAAAAATGATGTACCAATATGTACAAGAGCAATAAGTAATATAATCCTGAAAAACATAGTTCAAAATATAGATTTACTGCCTTTTGTCATTCCTAACTAATAGTATCAAACAAGCATTCACTCAGAATTCACCATTAAAACCAAGTATTTTTTTGATAGCTAATAATCCATACTCAGTGAACTAAACAGTCTAGACTCAGAATCAGCAAGGATCTTCCAAAGTTATTACTACATTCCCACTTTCAGGGAATTCCAAACTCCTTGTTTTCCATACTTCCAGAGTAGATGCATGAAAATTTAAAACATTCTGAATATTTAAAACAAAGTGATTATTTTAAAAATTATCATTTAAAAAATGCACTTCATCAGAAGCTTCTTCACCTTCAGTATAGTGAAAACTTGTTTCACTTTCACAATTACTCTTGCTCTTGCATACTGAAATAAGTAAAATGTTCTTTAGTCTACTAATCTATGCTAAGCCCATATTGCTAAGTTGCTTTCAAGTATTTAATCAATTTCCTATGCAATACTCAGTTCTAATTTCTTGGGGACAAACACCAAGAGATGAGCAGTGGAATCTTTTTCTATCAAAGCATCAACTCTCAGGGGGAAAAAAAAGCCCTAAAATCCAATGATTAAGTAAAAACAAAAACAAAAAAATCTTTAACAATTTTTATTTTAAATCAGGGAACATAAACCACTATCAACTACAGCAAAAGACAAATGTAGTCCATTTCTATAGCATGTCCTTTTATATTAAAGAGTCACAAGAAGAAAGACTAGAAATAGAAAAAGAAACAGAAACCAATGAGAGAAATTGAGAAATACAGGGAAAGAGAGAAAAACAATCACTCAAAAACACTTTATAACTATCAATGAGGTCTTAGATGTCTACTAAAAAAATCACATTACTTTATGACTCCCTCATCTGTGAAACCTAAAGCAGGATTATACAAGAGTTCTAATGGTCCCTTTTGAGCTCTTAAGAAAGAGAATCATAAAAGACATTTAAACATTTATGCTCCTTCAAGGAGAAGCATTCTATTTTATACTCTAACAACTTTTCAACTTTGATAAATACTTAAAACTGTATGTTGTAAATCTAAAATATTAACGCATTGGTATTTCCACATGAGCATATTATTTGAGGACCAAGAAATGTTTATCATCCTCCTTTTTTTTTCTGTAGAAATACTAACCAATTTCAGTAATCATTCCACCAATTTAATTAGGTCAACACAAAACTTTTATTGGATTGGAATTCTAATTTTTCCAATTTTCTTTCTATACTGTAGCTTTGAGCAGTTTATTGTGATCGGATTATACTTTTCCTTTAAACAACCACTAAGAAAAAAAATTCACCTATCTAGATATGTTGACTACAACCTATTTAAGCAAAAGGTCAGGCCTAAGAGGCAAAAGACTGAGATATTCAGAAAATGATTTCATTTTTTTTTTTTTTAGGATTTTATTTATTCATTTGACAGAGCGAGAGACACAGCAAGAGAGGGAACCCAAGCAGGGGGAGTGGGAGAGGGAGAAGCAGGCTTCCCGCCAAGCAGGGAGCCCGATGCGGGGCTCGATCCCAGGACCCTGGGATCATGACCAGAGTCGAAGACAGACGCTTACGACTAAGCCACCCAGGTGCCCCTGATTTAAATTTTTTAAATAAAGTTGGAATTAATGTCATTATTCCAAAACTTATCCACTCATATAAATCCACTGCCCATTCAAAAGGAAAGAATCCATCCACATCATGACATACCTGATATATATAAGCAGACTTAGATTAAAATAATTTTAACTCTACATACAACATGGTGATACAACATAACATTGGGCATATGAAGTTAGATACAAAAGAGTACATACTGTATGAGTGTATCATAGAAAGTTCAAAAACAGGTTAAACTAATCTATGGTATTAGAAGTCAAAATAGTGGTATCCTTCGTGTGGGAAAGTAGTGCCTGGAAGGAGACAGAATGGGAGCTTCTGAGGTATTGTATACTCCGGGTTCTGATTATCCATGTGTTCAATTTGTCAAAATTTATAGGACTATACAATTATGACAAACATTTTTTGGATCTGTTTTCTTTAAATAAAAAATAATTTAATAACATTTACTGCTCTCACTTTATTATGCATTTTAACATGTAAACAGAGAAGGTTTAACAACTCCACAGTTTTCAAGGCCCTCAGTAACTTACCCCTACCTTACAAATCCAATATGAATACTGAAATCTATATCCTTATTATTCCTCTCTCAGTAAAATGTTTAATGCCTTTATTCATGCTCAATTCCTCTTCATTTAACCACATCCTGCTCTTTCAAAGTTATAACATCCCACTTTCTTTTATTTTTTCCCAGCTCACACTTACCTTTCCCTTCTCTCATCTCCCTTGTTTTAAACAACCACTAAAGAACACCTAATATCTATAGGTATTAAGTATAGATATGTGACAAATTGTGCCAAAATTGTAATAAATATTTTACAAACATTTTATTCACTCAAGTGTTATTTCCAGCTGAGATGAGAAAACATGCTCAGAAAAAGTAACTTGTCCAAACTCAGAAAACTTCTAAGAGGCAGGGTCAAGATTCAAATCCAGATCTGACTCTAAGGCCCATGCTCTTAGCTACAGAGCTAGACTATCTCTATCTTATGCAATTAGCATATTATTTAATGTTATTTTGTCCGTATTAGTCATATTTTATACCTTAGTATCTATCTTTATATAATCCTACCATCCTTGCTATATACATATATACTAACTCCATCAAGTCATACCTCACCTACCTTGAACTATGCTATGAGGCAATGCTATCTGGAAAGCAACCAGGATATAAAAGTAAGCATACCAAAAAATGGCAATAAAGACTCAAAGTATGTATCATCACCAAGTTTATTCACTACAGATAACATATATTATTGACAGCAGGGGTCCTTAATTCTTCCTAATCACAACCTATTTATATTTATTTTCCATATAATATTAACAAGTCCAGTTATATAGTTTCTATTTTATAGCACAGTAAAAGTAAAAAAAATAAAGGACTGCTAAATATAGGAATAATAGTTGCAATGTAAAGTGATAGTTGAGTATAAGAAAACAGCACATTAAGATCAAAAAGAGCAGTCCAATGTCACACAAGGTAGTAATAAATTGTCCTCCCCCTACCTCCAACGAAATAATCGACATTCATAATGACCCCAGCCAAAGAGAAAAAGTTAAAATGTAGTTGATATATTCTTCTTATTAAAGGAGAGAAATAAGCAATAGTTATAGAAATAATCATATCAAAAATGGCTAAAATGTACATTTCAGAGCTCAGCCAATAACCTGTTTCTTGAGGACTCCAAATCAACATTACTATAATATATAGCATACTCATTTAACCACTAATTATTCCAGCAATATGGCTTATCCTCTACTGTATTTGTTTTTAGAAAGATTACAAAGGGTTAAGTGCATGGGTTTAGAATCAAAAACAGTGAATGGGATCTGAATCATCGTACCTCTCTCTTTTACTGCCAGTATGACCTTGGGCTAGTTAGGCTCCCTCTGGCCCCACTTTCTTCATCAGTTACATAAGGATATTAAAACATATTTTCTAGAAATGTAGGATGACTAAATTAGATAATTTAAGTAATGTTTTTAACAGTTTCCAACATATAATAAAATTCAAAATATGGTAGCTGCTATTTTTTGTAATCAAAGACCATGTCTTCAACATCTAACAACCAGAACAATGCTAGACACATAGGCAGTACTCAGTAAGTAGCTGGTAACTGGCCTGTACGAGCAGAAAAGGGTAAGACTTTCTAATAGCACACACGGCAGTGCCCAATGTGAATAAACCTACTACTTTTATTTGTAAATATTTATAAAATAAAAATATGAAAGAACTAGGATCAATTACTGAGAAATGATTCTTTTATTAAATTTTGGCTACTTTGATATAGGAATTTCATTAACAAACTTAGCTGCTCAGCAAAGAAACAACTTTGAATAAGCTACCTATCAATGAAAGGTTTGAGTGATGATGGATGACATCTGTCAGATACTATAGAGAAGATCCCTGTTTTGAATGGTAGAGCTAATAAAATAACTTCTAAAGTAGCTTCCAAATATGCTTAAAAATAAACATAATATGTAGAGACACATACCTTCCCCAAATGCATTCATATTCAAGTATCCCAAGTGAACATTTACTTGCAATATAATTACTCATTTTAAAAATAATTACACTTTTTCTCTACAGTACCTTTAATACAGAAACAATTACTGATGTAAGTGAAAAATTTTTCCTAGGACTCAAAAATAAGTCTAAACTTTTTAAATAAAACAAAATAACTATCAGAAGAAACAATAACATAGCAAAAGGCAGCCACCACAGTTTATCCAAATTTTTTAACCTTCTCCTTTTTTATTTCCTTTTAAAGAGTAATCAGCATTGGGGCACGTGGGTGGCTCAGTTGTTAAGCGTCTGACTTTGGCTCAGGTCGAGGTCCCAGAGTCCTGGGATCGAGCCCCGCACGGGCCTCCCTGCTCGGCAGAAAGCCTGCTTCTCCCCCTCCCACTCCCCCTGCCTATGTTCCCTCTCTCGCTGTGTCTCTGTCAAATAAATAAATAAAATCTTTAAAAAAAAAAAAAAAAAGAAGAATCAGCATCTTTTTAAATGTCTTCCATTTCGCTAGGTAAAACAATACTATATATTTCTGTATTCAAAACAATGTTGAAACATGAACACGTAACACTGAATTCTCCCATGACAAAAGGAGAAAAAGGTTATTTTAAGGTTATTAAAATACACAAAGTGATTTAAACATTTTTAAGACTATACTAATCTAAAATTTAACTCATTAAAAAGTTGTAAAAACATGTTGAGAATTATTCTTACATGACATATGAAATCTTACATAAGAATTAATCTGACCTGCTTTGTACCAAGTTATGCCATTCAAAAGTAACATTAGAAATTACAAGCTACAGCAATAAAATTAAAACACAAGTCATTCTAAATAAAGTAGAAAATAGCTATTTGTATTCAAATAGTCCATTATCATGATTTTATGCTAATCATGTGATAGATATGATTAAAAACTTATCCACAACACATGGGAATAAAACGTTCCACAGTATTCCACCAGCCACCTCGTCACACACAAACTGCCATATAGCTAAATGTTAAGAGTTCACAGCTCACCTACCTCCAACCACTGGAGTCTTCTCACTCTTTCTGCAACTCTATTCCCTTCAGTTTTTCTTTTTTCTTTTTTTTTTCTTGGGGGAGGGGGCTGGTGGTGATGGTGGTGGTGTGGTGAAGGTTAGGGAGTATATTATACGGAATTATGAGTGGAGAAAAAACAGGGCAATTAAAAGTTTTAGTATATGAGGGATGAACATTAAGCATGGAAAGAATTAGCAATACTATCTTAAGATGTGATTTCTCGAAGTATGAAACTACAGATAAATATATATAGGTGCACACATCTAAAAGGAGTTAAATACGCTTTTATCTGGCAAGCTGTTCCTTCTTAGTAACTAAAAGTAAATTACTTGGCAGTCTTCTTTGTTTACAGCTTCTGTGTCTCTTCACTCTTTATTCATTATAAGAAACACATGAAATTACAGTGGATTCTGAACAAGATCGCTAAAATCCCTGCAAGTGGCAATTCAACTCTCATTTTGCTGCTTTAATATAAGCAATAATTTCCCCAGTATACCCTTTACCCAAATAACTAGAGGGCTGGGTAGGTTGTCAGGATTTAGCAATGAAATATTCCATATTTTTTAGAATGATTTTTATTTCAAATATTCTATCTCACTGTGAGGCCACATGTTTAAATTCTGAGTTCAGAAAATATGGTCATTTTAGTGTGGAAAATAACAAAAACACTACCCATCTCATTTATAATCTCTATTTCCAAACTGCATACATCTTGAAGTAAGTTTGATAACAAATTTACAGAGCCCTTTGAACATGCAGTATTAATGAAGGGGAAAGGAAACACATATATTACAAAACAATGGAAGAAAAAAAATCATTTATACTTGGATTTGGAATAACAGCCAAGCATTTATATACTCATAGTCACAAGCACACAATTATTTCACAATATGCCTAAAAGCTCTCAGTCCAGTCCTGCATTACCTTTAAAGGCCAGAAGAGCCCTACTTTGAAATATAAATAATCCTCAATAATTATGAGTTATATAATCACCAATTTTCCTCAACATTACCTTCAAGTACTGAATAATATGCCAGAAGTGTTAGTTCACAAAATTAAGTTACAATTTTTTTTTAAAACACTGATCCCGAGTTCTATCTATTCAAATGCTACCCTTTAATGCAAAAGTCTGACAGGTGTCAAGACTTCTATGAGGTCTTCCCTCTAAGCCATTCCTTACCTATCTCCTTTCTTTTTTTTTTTTCTGAATGCCTTCAGTTTTTGATTCCTTTAAAAGGACAATTGGCAGGTTCTTCTTATACTGCTATCTTACATTATGCCCTGATACAGGTATATCCCAAGATATGCCAGAAGCCAAGAATTGTGCCTTCCTAATTCACAATACTTAATAACCCAATTATATAATATATGGATCAAAAATATGCTGACATTAACAAACCACTATAAATCCAAATCTTCAAAATATTGGAGTAAAAAAATGGCAAAGTAATTAAAAGAGCCAAATTCTTGAAAATCCAGGTAATTAAAAAACTGTCTTGTGTCTTTCTTACTAAACTCAACTGACTCCATAAATAGGGTATGTTCAAAGCCTCGGCATATCCTCAAATTTATATTTTATATAAATTTCATCATTACCAGGTACGTTGCTCAGTTTATGCAATCTGCCTGGCTCAAAGACTTTGTAAAAGGAATTTTAAGAATGTACTTAAGTTTAAATTCTCTTTCAATCCTCTGACTTGGGATATATGTTATGTTTATCTAGTTTTACACAATTATTTTCAATTTAGTTTGGTATCTGTATAATTTTAGAAGTAAATTCATTGTAGAGATAAAATTTTAAAGTAGCTATTCAGCTTTAACCTGGCCACACTAACAAAAAAGCACAGATAATACAAAACAATGGATGAGCCAAAAAGCATTAACAGTCAACTCTCAATTATTCGCATGTGGATTACCTAATATATATTTTAACCTATTTATGTTGGCTACTCTAACAGTATTTGCTCAGGAAATAAAAATTGATGCTAATAATTCACTTAAAAGAAAAGACACATCAATCTATTGTAGGGGAGGAAAGAATATAAAATCTTCCCAAGCCACATATAAATAATGCTATTTAGATTATGTAATTTAGCGCTCTTCCATCATTATTCACCTTTTTATTAAGTGCAGGTAAATGAGAGTGGACTGTATTTAGCTTGGTGATAGTCAGAGATACAGATACACAGGCATGCAAACCATTCACTCACCCCACTGTGCTTTTCACAGCCCTATTTTCAGTAGCCTGAGACCTGGGAGGGGGAGGAGGCAGCAAGTCACTGCAGATGATCACTTAAAAGGAAATTGAGAGTTGACTATAATTTACATTTAAAGTGCTATGAAATACCATCACTCCTACATGTATTCATTACTGTTTATGGGAATACTTCTCACAGTGATTTAACAAGGCTGTAATGCTTTCTTTTTAACCTTTCAATATCCCAGAAACATGGTGATAGCTGAGGATCACAGAGACGGAAGGTGACAGTGCTACACGTGTAACGGAGTATGCATTTTAGAGATCCAGGAAACTGAAGCACAGAGAGATTAAACAGTATGCCAACATCATCCTTAGATTAAGGAAGAGTAGGACTGAGTTCTCCGGACACCAACTTCAATGCTACAGTCTCACAGTTTCTTCAACCAAAACTCCCCTCTTGGCTTCTGAGATCATAGTCTTGCTAGTTTTCTTCTCTTGGCCACCTTCTTCTCATTTTTTGATTCTTATGCTATGACACTCTCATCAGCTCATCCTCTAGCCCTCAAATCTTTAGCTCTTCTCCATTTACATTCTTCCCTGTCTCAACGCCCTATGCAGAGAACAATCAGATCACAAGTTTAGAACCCATTCAAGTATTTGCAGCTACCTTTTATACATCTCTGATTGACTTAATCACCTGAAATTCAAAGTGCAAAGCTAAACTCATTATCATCCCTCCAAAATGGATCTCTTCATTTCATGGCACCATCAATCTCACTGTCCCTCAGGACTGCAAACCTAAAATGTTCTTTTACTTCTACTCTCCTTAATGCTGTACCCTCCATTTCCCATCTCTCTCTCCATTCTGACATTCAATAAGTGCTTCAGTTATTATTATATGATAGATGCTGGGGAAGCTTAAGATCCAGTGAGGGAAAAACAACTGGACAAAGAACTTAAGGCAATGAGAAGTGATATTTAGAAAGGAACAAACAAAAGTGGAAAAGCAGAGGAAGAAGCAATGAATTCCCACTGGGATGATTTCTAGAAGTTGCATTTGACCTAGACCTTAAAGAATTCGGATTTCAATAAAGAGTACTGAAAATGAAATTCTAGGCAGAGGAAACAACCTGCACAAGGTCAAGTAAACAGAAACTGCATGCCATATGCAAGGAATAAATCATTTTTGTCTAGAGCAGATTCTCAACCAGGGGTATAACACAATCTCCAAGGGGAAAGAACAAATATGGGGAGGTAGGTGCTTTGGACTTGCGAACTTTCCCCATGCCCTCTGAAAAGCACTGTGTGTAAAGAAGGAAGAGAGTGTCTTACACAAGTAAACTCTGCACAGAGGCTGACAGAACAGTATGATTAAGACAGTACAGAAGATAATTTTGGAATAAATCATAAAAGGCCTTCAATGCCAAGTTAAGAAACCTGGACTTTATTCTGTGAGCAAAAACGAGCCAGGGAAGTGTGAGTATGAGTGTGTTTTGTTTTTTTTATTTAAGGGAATGGTAAGATCAGATCTACATTTCAGGAAAATAATCCTGGCAATCGTATAGCAGAGAAAGTGAAAAAAAGGTGAAAGAAAAGATTTTACATCATCCAAATGAGATAATAAAGATGTGAACAAGCCCAATGACAATGGAATAAGAAAGACTAGATTCATTAGATATTTCACAGGCAAACTGAAGGAACATGGCACATGAACAAAGATAAACTGTAGGTCTCTAGCTTGATTATTACAGAGGATGGTGGTGGTAACTAAAGGGTGAAAAGGGAATATGCTTTGGGGTGCAGAGTTTTACACATCAGCCTTTTCAGATGAGTAGCAGACACATAATGCTAATATGTTTTGCAAGCTTAAAAGAATGAGTCTGAATAAAAATGTAATTATCATAACCATTTCAGCACATGGATTTTTTTTTTTTTTCAACTCATGGATTTTTGAAGCCCTCAGTGAAAAGACTGTTCAGGTACATAGCATATAGCACCGTAGGAGAGAAGAAAAGATCAAGGACAGAACCTTAAGGTCCCCTCGCTTAAGGAGCTGGAAGACCAGGCGGGAACAGAGAAGGAGCAGCACGAGAGGTAGGAAAAGCAGCAGGAGAATATTTCACAGAAGTCGAGTAAAGACGTGGTTTCAAGAATAGCGAAGCGTAGTGCCGACAAACGCATGATCTGCAGTCAGTCGCTCACTAATCCTATGACCCTGGCTGAATTACTTACCTGAATTTCAGACCTTTGGAATTTTAAAACCTATATCCTCATCTGTAAAAGAGGGATAAAAAGAGTACCTCAAACAGTTATTAAAGATTAAGTGAGATAACATATTTTAGAGCCTGGAACAAAACTATTAATACAGTAGTAGTTCTAAAACAGAATGGGGAACTTAAAAATGCCTATGAATTTTGCATGAGATTACTAGCATCCTTTAAAAAACTATTTTCAGTACACGGGGAAAGCTGTGCTTAGAAGACTATAGTCGTTAAGGAAGAAAGCTACAGAGTGAGGATGAACTATTCTTTCCTTAGAGCGGATGGAAAAACAGCTACTTTGTAATCTTCATCTTTTATCTTTCCACACCTCCCACCATCATCCCATGCCTGGGATAGTACCTGATCCATATGAAGGATACAACAAATGATTACTGAACATGAGAAAACTTCCAATAGGAAGGAAGAAATGAAGAAAGGGATCTCAGTTCTACAAAGAATCTTAGAAGAAACAGTATTAGGAGCATAAAATTCCTTTCCAGGTTAGCCTTGAAAAGGAACAGAGATTCTGTTTATTCCCTGACTCAGGGAACCAGAAGATAAGTATGTATAAAATATAAAGGGGAAAAGACAGGCACACCTGGCTGGCTCAGCAGGTAGAGCATGTGACTCTTGATCTTGAGGTCCTGAGTTCAAGCCCCACATTGGGCACAAAGGTTACTTTAAAAATTAAATAAAGGGGAGGAGTCAAGGGAATTCACATTAGACAGCTTTAACCTTCTTAATAAATATAAGTTCTCTGCACAGTGTAGGAGTATTCCAAAGTCAGTTTGACAATCTGAAGAAAACAAATTAGTTGATTACTCCATCTCAATATATATGGACCTTCATTTCTAACTCCAACATCCTGGTCTAGTTCCCCACCATTTCTTAGATTACAGCAGCAGCTTCCTAAGGCAGCTCCTTTTCCTGCTGACTTTTACCTTTCCCAAGGTGTGGTACAGTCTCTTGCGAGCCCATGTTTCCTTTCATTATGTCTACCACTATTCTCATGAGAAGTCAACCACTCTGAAGCTGCCTCTAAACCTCTACCCACCAAACAATTCATCATTTTCTCCTCTAGGCTACTTCTGGGTCCTTGTACAGTTGGTTACTTAATTTATCATTCCATATTGCAATCACTTTATTAATATCTGTTCCAGTAAATTCCTGAAAAGGGGAATAATATCTTCCTTATCTTCATTCCTCCAGCACTTAATTCAGCATTTAGTAAATAATAGGCATCCAGTCAATGTGTGTTTTGTCTAACTGAAGTCAGCGATTAAACAACATAAGTAATCTGCTCACTAGATAAAAATCAGAAAACAAAAAGTAGTGTTCAAATCTGCATCATTCAGATAACCTTCCTTTTCTAAGTATTAAACAGCAACTAAGACAGTCAATTTTTGTATTCTTTCTAAAGGAAAAGGAAAAGAATTGGATAATAAAAAAATACAAAACTCAATACTTTTAAATAAATTCTAATAGTTAGATTTGAATACAGGTTTGTCCATGTCCTGAAAATTCACTTTGAACACAATCATTAAATTACTGTACAGTAAGAAGGACTTACACAGGAAGAATACTCTGTGTCTTTTCAAGTTATTCAGTACCAGAAATGTACTATGAGACTGATTAAAAAACAGGCTATCCTTGCAGTGGAAGTGACTAAGGGAAGCATTTTGATTTCAAAATAGATATTGGCATGCAAAACAGAGAGAGTATTTAAATTATATCAATAGCAAGTATCAGGGACTTTCACAAATTAAGTAGAGTAGTTGTTTGAACAAAACTGAAAGCAACAATCAGCAATAAGTTTACTGTGCGATCTACTGCAATGAAGTTCCTAAACTAGATCAAAATTAGTCCACCAACAATTTTTAATTGAAGTACACTATGTATGAACTAACTACCAAAACCAAAGCACGTAGAACTCTCCTGGGCCTCAAGAAGCTTGCAAGGCTAGCCAAATCATTATTACTAAGAAATTTTCTGGAGTCAGAGAAAAATTCTAAGGTTCTATAAAATAAAATACTACATTATATCTTAAGTACATATAATACTCTTTGCTTAGACCTAGTTTACTGGTAATCTCACAGAATACTTCTTTACAGTTGTTATACTCAAGAACTCTACCTCAGACAGACTATACCCAATTAATAATGTCTCAAAAAAATGAAAGCCTCAATACCGTAATTCCTCATTAACAAGTTTATAATGTTCAAAACAACTGAAATATTTTAAATGCGATATAAATAATTTTTATTTCATACTGTGGGATGACAACTACATTTAGTTAACATCACTCACAAAATTATCAGCTCCTGTACTGAGTATTTTAAGCATTAGTTCATTTACTTCTCACATTCTTAATAACCCTTTGAAGTTATCTCTTTGAGATGAAGAAACTAAGAGTTAAGCAAGGTCAAATACCTTGCCCCACATCACCTAACTATTAAGTATCCCAGCTGAGATTGCAACACAGAACTATCCGACTGTACAGTCTGATCTCTTTTCACTATACATTGATGGTTCCTTTAGGAATTAGAACCACCATTACCTCTACTTAACAATGAACTTTGTGAGATAGCTACACAATGAATTTCTCAAAGGTTACATAAAAAGAATTAAAATGAGAGCAAACACTGCCTTCGCATTAAAAACTTGTAGTTTTGGTTACCCCAATCTTTATCTAAAATGTACTGTAATCCAATCCACAACCAGCTGCCCTTCAGCAGCAACCCAGACTGCCCTACAGTTCTCAAACTATTACTAAAGTGTAATTCCTTGTGAACTTTCTTCAGGTTAGAGCCACAAGACTTCTTTGAGCCACAAACCTTCTTTTAATAATGAAATGTCTGTCAGAATAGCAATTCCTTGAACAATAATAGCTTCCCTATATTATAAATTACTTTTTTATTCTCATATAGCCTCTCTTACTTGCATATGCCTTTTGCAATCAATTTCACTTGGCTGTGTATATTCCAAACTAAACTATATTTTATCAGTGCAAGCAGAAATAGCATTTTTCTGCTTGCTGCATTATCCTAAAAACACCTATGGACAATGGTGTTCACAAAGTGCTCAGAAAATATAACATTTTAAATAGTAAACATACAGACTTATCTGTGCACTTGAATAAGTTTGAAGTAAATCAAAGGTATCAATTTGTATATTTTTTAACAAACCAAAATTCTGATACCAACCACAGAAACTACTATATATATAGGAGCTCAGCAAACTCAACCTAAAGCACAAATATAACTTATTTCTAGCACCACATCCAAACAAGCTTTTAATGAGAAAATTAAGACAGAAGATCTATCTAATAAGTGCTCTTTAAACCATCTAAACACATACGCCCACACAGAAATTAAATCACCTAATAAAGTACATCTGTTACAGAACTCAAATACTAATTTTGAACCCTGTGGGAATTTTGTTTTTGTTAGGAAATTTACTAGAAAATCTTTTCCCACATACATCTTATATAGATTTTTCATGTGTGTTTTATATAGTCACGTTTCCAAACTGTTACACAAAAGTCAAAAGCTTTACATCTTCTACACTATCTGCTGAAAAAAGTTCCAATTTAGTGCAGAAACCCTCTGCCTGTTAACACCAGCACTTCATTCGCCCAACAAAGTCCCTGAACTTTCAGAATAAAATATTCTTACAAAAATGTACTCTTGTAGCTAAACAAAAAGTAGCTGTTTAGTTTATAACAGTTTTCTTACACTATGAAATACAAAATACAACAAATTAGACAATGCACTATGCTTTAAATACCAGAGATGAGTCTCAACAATGAGCCCGCGTCTGACAAATACTTTAGATAAGTCATTACGTCAAGTAGAACATAGGTTAAATTTTTTAAATTTTTAATGAAATGTTTACGACTTTTCTTAACTTCCCGAAGTGTTTTTCAGATCTCAAAAAGGAAACTGACTGTACAGCTGAACCAGCTTACACTCTATGCTACAGCCGGTGTGAAATATGACTTCTTCGGAATCAGTAGACCAAATCCTGTTTACCGTGGAAGAAAAAAGAAAAACCTTGTATATAACTACTGTATCTCCGAGATATTGTCGAATAAACTCCAGTACGGTGACTAAGAGAAGATTCACTGGCCAGTAGCCGGATTAGATCCTTAAAAACACAACCGCGGGGTTCGCCCAGTTCCGAAGGTGTAAACAAACCCGTCGCCACTGCAGAAGGTAAACAATGAACCTGCAGCGAGGGTGAGGGGGCGGTCTTTGCCAACTACAGTCCCAGCCACCCGGGAAAGGGAAACGGGAATGAACTACAGCGCAAATCAGACACTTAGCCATAGTCACCCATTCTAGGTTTCACTACCGAGTTATCAATGCTGCGGGTCCCCCAGGGCGGTGGGCAAAGAGAAAAGCAGTCACGCAGGCAAGCAAGAACCCAGCAGGTCCGGCTTCTGCTCGGGGGGACGGGGAGGGCAGGATGTGGTCGCTCTTCCCTCAGACATCCTCCGGCAACCTAAATAACAGCCTCTACCTCCCGCCGGCCGCCTCCAGGCGAATGGCTGCACGAGCTCCAGGATGGGAGTTAAGCCCTCCCTCGGGGGCCCAGAGAACCCAGAGGGTAGCCCGCTCCGCTGGGTCCTGCTTGGCGTTCCCCGGCACCCGCCGCACCCACAGGCCGGGAGAAAGGCGCGGGGCGAGGCAAGCGGGCACCGGGAAGGGGGATGGGTCCCGGGAGGCTGCCCGGGGCTTGGCTCCTGCGGGCCAGCAGGCGGGGCTCGGCTCTGCCTCCCGCACCCCCGCCAGTCCCGTGCGGGGCCCGCCCCTGCCCCCGGCCCCCGACCCCCGGCTCCTCCCCAGCAGCGTGCCGTCGCCGGCGCCCGCGGCGCCCCGCGTTACCTCGGGTCAGATCCAGCGGGACGTTCTCCTCGCCGCTGTCATTCCGCCCTGCGCGAAACAGACACACAGCTCCAATTAGGATTCGCTCGCAGGCCAGCGGCGGCAACCCTGGCTCGGGCCAGCGCCCCTAATCGCTCCCCCAGCCCAGGGCCAGGGGGAGGCAAGGGCCAGGGGTCGCGGGCCCCAGGCGGTGGGGAGTGAGGGTTGCAGCGGGCTTACCTCGTATTCGGAGGTTCTTCAGCGAGCGGCCGCGGCCGATCGCCGCCATATTGACGGGTTTCAGTCACAACACCGGAAACCTCGCCCAATCGCGCGAGAACCCCTTCCCCTCCCCGCGCGCCGCGCCCGCCCCCCGCGGCATCTCCCCCGCCCCTTCGCGGCGGCAGGCGGCGGGTGGTGCAGGCTGTACCCGGGGCGTGGAGGGAATGCGGTGCAGACCCGGGGTGTCCGTGGGGCTCGCGGCGTGCGCACCCGTCCGCCTCCCTGGGAGCCCGAGGTCGCGGCTACACGCCTAACACTTCGAGAGCAAGTCGGCCGGGAGGCGGCATTTCCCACGAGGGGAATCCCATTGATGGGAGTTTGCAGCGTGGAGGATGATGCTTCCCCTCCAGTGCCGCGGAAACTGTAATCAGAGCCGCGGCGAGCCGGGAGGAGGCCGGGATGCGGCCGCACGCCACCTGCGGAAACCATCCTGCCCCATTCTCCTGCTTGCTTTCAAGCCCTCCCTTCCTTATCAGTTAAAACGATGTTTATTAAAAAAACAAGCTGCGCTTGTAACTCAAATCCCTTCCTAGAGTCGCTTTGCTCCAACCAAGTTAACATGTAACAAAGTTTGTTTTCCACCCTCGTTCTGACCACCGTGCTAAGCAGCCTTGCACTTGATCTTCAAAACCGTACTTGGCCAGGAGAACTTCTCTAAGAGGAAGTGGTCGGGGGGACGTTTCGCTTTTGACCGCCTGGCGCAGGCCGGGAGAAAGGAGTTAAGAAGCCGGGAGTGCGAGGTGGTCTTCCCGGGCGGTGGGTGAGGTTGTTCCCGCGCACGCGCGGGCGCCGGGAGGCCCGGGGAGAGGGTTTCCTCTGCCTGGGAGCAGGCAGAGGAGCTGAGGGCTGAGTCGGGTTTTCTGTCTGTGTAGCTCTTGAACACTGGCTAATGTAGATGTTGTGGGTTAATACTTTTTATACATAAACCTAATAATCATTAACTGTAGAGATTGCAATTCTAGAAACTGTTTTTACCTAATTAATATATATACACCTGGCCTCTGACCCAGCAACTTTCTCTTAAAGTAGACTAGAGAGAGGCTGAGTGTTGTGCCGCCTCCTGCTCCTCGACTGGTCTTTTTATTACGTGAGACTGGAAGTTAAAC
This sequence comes from Mirounga leonina, assembly GCF_011800145.1. Taxonomy (NCBI): domain Eukaryota; kingdom Metazoa; phylum Chordata; class Mammalia; order Carnivora; family Phocidae; genus Mirounga; species Mirounga leonina. The sequence goes on from NW_023270871.1 coordinate 4,356,799, forward strand.
AGTGGAGATCTTGCTTTAACCATCTCTCTTGTCCCAGTTAATGCAGTGTCCAGCATAAATAAATGTTCAATAAATAATCGGATCGATGAGTAAGTGCCTTGGATTCCTTTGTTACAATGCTCTTTTTTGCTGTTAAAAAAAAAAGAAAAGCAGTATTGGAGATAAAATTGCCGTTGTTAATAATAGTGAACAATTGGGAACAAAGATGACCAAAGGTAGGGGTTATGCAAATTATTACAACGGTTAAAAACGATGTAGGTCTAGTATATTTATAGAAAATTAGGTTCATGATTTTAAATCAAGCAACAGATTACAAAATTCCCTTTTTTATACGTTTAAAATACATATAAATTAAAATTATACGTTATAAAATATTTTACATATCTGTGTACATAGAAAAGAGTCTGAGAAGATATACATCAAAATGTTAACTAATTTTTTCCCCTTCAGTTGTGGAATTACATATACGGTTTTTGTTCTTCTTTGCTGTCTATACTCTAAATGTCCTGCAATTAATATATATATCTAGTGTAAAATAAGTGAAAGTTATAAAAAATAAAAGCAGTATACAGTAGCATCATCAGGAAAATAAAAGAGGAACATTGTTTCCTTAGGAGACTATCCTCTGTCCATATATTCCAGATCCTTTTCTTATTAGGTCTACAATCAGGTATCTGTTCCTGATACTGCCCTTGTATTCAGTGATGCAACACAATTGGAGCACTTTTTAAAAATGTCTCCTGACATAACCACTAGTAATTTTGATAACAACAAACTTTGCTCTTGCTCTTGTAGCTTTTAGGTCTTGGTGCAAATTTATTTATTCTAGTTACAACCTAAGGCAAAAATCACAAAATTTGAGGTCTCGTTGGGACATTAAAAATTTGCATTTCATCCTTTCATGTATCACATTTCACCATTTTAGAAAAGTAGAAATCTATCAGTGGAAATTCTACCAGATTCTTAGAATTGTTCCAATTTTCAACCAACCCTTTTTATCCTATTTTTTGTCCCTATTTATTCTAAATTAACTCCTTCCTAATACAATTTAATTTCATCTTCTCTTTCATTCTTTCATGAAAGTTGAGTACAACTGATCCACTTTTTAAATTACTTAAGGTACATGAAAGCCTGAATCTAATAACCTTTCATCTTTGTAACTATACGTTCCTATTTAAAGATCATTATTCAATTATTCCAGCTCCTTGAGGAGAAAAAAAAAAAATCATCTTTCCCCAATCTTAGAATGAAACTAGTTTTTCTTCTATTACTATCTCACTTAAGTGGCTGTGTTCTTCACATTTGTTGTTAAGGTGAATAATAGGATTTCTGGTAAAAAGAACAAGTTCTTAGTGTTTGCAATTGACACTCAACTGGGAAGTAGGAGTTTAGGTAAATTTTAGTAAAGAACACATTTCACAATGTTGTATTTGCTTTTTAAACAATACATTATTGATTCTAGTCGGCTTGTTATTTGTTAGAATCTCTAAGTTATCTTCTATACTTGCCAACAGCTAGCCATTCCTCCTTTTGAAACTTGTTTGTCTTCCTTGTTTATTTTAGCCCACCCCTATGTTTTACTCATTTTGTTTACATCTTACTACTTCTCCAATTTTCCGGGTCATTTTGATTCTAATCTGGTCATTGACAATGTGACTTCCTCTTCCTAGTTTTCATTTCCCAACTAGGTTTCATTTGCTGTGTGAATGAAATGTCTTTTCTCATAGTATGAGTCACTGATAAAAAATGTTATATGAGATTGGGTCCAGGACCACACCTCTGAGAGATAACTGCTTGATTCTGAAGATAAATGACTATACTGATAATCACTATCTGGGTTCTATTCTCTATCCTATTACACAAAGTTAATAATTCTAGTTTATAAACCAAATTTTATCAGTTTTGGGTACAGAGATAATGTTGAACAGAAACAAAGCCTTGCCAAAATCTTAGTTCCCTTTATCTATCTGCCTGACTACATAGGCCATACGAAGATAAAGCAAGTAAAAAACCACATTTGATGGTCTGTTTTTTGGTAATTTCTCTTCATAGTTAAACCATACATTTAAAATCTAGATAAAGAACATTAAAATGACAGGCAATGGACTAAAATCAAACAAATGTTGTAATCTTGCACAGTGTTGATTATGAAGATTCAGCCTTGGTCTTGTTTGCCTCTTAGCATTGTTCCTTTAAATTTTAATCTCTGTCTCAAAATAGCAGGAAGTAGCCTCTTAGTATTGTTCCTTTAAATTTTAATTTCTGTTCCAAAATCTCTTGTAAATTTCATTTTAGAAAAATTCTGTAAGGTATAAAGGCACTCTATAAACAGTTTTAAACAGAGTATGAGCCTATGTTTGTGAAAGGATACATATATTAAGAAAGTAAAATTTGGAAGGGTATTCACTAAAATTTCAACAGTGATTTTCTCTGGTTGGTAGAATTTTGAATGGTTTTTATCCTTTTCATTTTAACTTTTCTAAAACAAATTTTTACTTATATACTTTTTTTTAAGAAAAATTACTTTAGAGAAATTTTTCTGGCTATCCTAAATCACAATGATAAATATCTCATTATAATAATGTGCTCAGCAATGGACCTACCAAATTATTTGTCTGTGCATCTCATCATTTAAAAAAGAACATTTGTGCACACACTCCAATACATATGTATTTACTCATTTTTTTTTTTAAAGATTTTATTTTTAAAGTAATCTCTACACCCAACATGGGGCTTTAACTTACAACCTTGAGATCAAGTGTCCCATGCTCCACTGACTGAGCCAGCCAGGTGCCCCTACTTTTTTTTAAAATTAAGTAAGACATAAAACATAAGGATGAAATAAAAACGGTTAAAAGTAAATTTTAATGTTACTTTACTAATGACACTAATAACAATAATGGGGCTAAATATACTTTATTATTTTTAAAATTTCTTGTTAAATACTTTGATATAGTAATTCAAAAGTCCAATTCTAAGAAGAGTTTATTTGGATGTTGGGTTTTAGTAGCTGAAATCTCACAATATACCAAGTTTTTTTTTTAAATGGAAGAACTACTTTACTGGCTGAAGTTTCTAAACCATAACGCTTGTTTTTGAATTCCACAATCAATTATACAAAGTTTTTTTTTATGTAATTTGGCTAATAAATGTCCATCTTTCCTAATGTCAATTCATTTTATAGCAAACTGGAAGGCATAACATTTAGAAATGTTTAGCAAATGATTTAAAAATGGTTTCAAAACTCTTCCCCCGAAAGATTTTAAATAGGTTAAAAAGCTGTTTCCGTGGTTTTTAAGTGTGTAGATATAAAAATTTATATAAGTGATGCATTTATATTTTCAATTTTTTCAGGAAAAAAAATCACAAAACTGTGGAAACGTTTCCAAACACTTATTTTCTAAATGTTCCCTCCTCGCACAAATTTCTTTTGAAAAGTAGTAAGATCTGGGGTGTCTGGGTGGCTCAGTCAGATAAGCACCTGCATTTGGCCCAGGTCTTGATCCCAGGATCCTAGGATCAAGCCCCATGTGGGAGCTCACTGCTCAATGGAGATCCTCCTTCTCCCTCTCCCTCTGCTCCTCCCCCTGGCTCGTTCTCTCTCTCTTTCAAATAAATAAAATCTTTAAACAAAACAAAACAAAAGTAGTAAGATTCTTAGTTATTGTTACCACATTTACCTCGAAGGGAAAGATTAGATTCAATATTTTACAAAATCTGATAGACAACATGTACTAGAAGCCACCAATCATTATGAAAAACGGTTTACCACTAAATAAATATCAAACATCTTCATGGTACAAAAGATTTTCATAGTCACTTCCTTTCTCTTTTCAAGGTGTACGAAAATTAAATTCTATTTTCAAGATTTTTATTATATAAAATTATCACATGTGGTACTATCTCTACTCTTCTGTGAATACCTTTTAAATTTTTATTTATAGAAACTACTTCATTGATTTTTCATAAAATATTGCCTTTATTAAGGAAGTTGTTTACTGATAAGGATACATGTTCTTTAGTACATCTTTACTTTAGTGGCTCAGAAAAAGCGTAGAGATTTGTGTATTTTCATTACTGAACAGAATTCAGCCAATACCATAAACTAAGCCAAGTGTAGAAGCATCTATGCTTCTATCCAATTGCACAGTAAAGTTTCCATAATGCGTTTTTGTTCATATATCTTTTTCTTCAAGTCTTCGGGTGTGTTTTTTTTTTCATTCATTTTTTACCATAGCAGGAAATGCCACTATATTTCCCACTGATATGTACCTTTTTGTCTGTTGCTAAGAATAAGTTCCTCTTTTTCCAAAGTATTGGATTCAATACTACATCACGTCTCACATCATTGAAAAAAATAGAGAAAATTATCTTCATATTCTGAATGTTTATTTTTATATATTTTGCAAATCACATAGCTTTATACTACCATTAGCTAACATCTCAAAGAACAATATACACCTAGACTCAAGTAATAGTAAAGGATAATCTACATAAATTCATATTTTACGTGACCTTAATTTCCATTTTAAAAAATTATGGCTGACATTGTGACATCTGATTTCATTGCCATTGCTTTTTTCTTGTAATGATATTGATAAAATGTTAATATCAGGAGTAAAGATACCTGAGCTTCCATATTTTAAAACTGTGCTTTTATTACTTACAGAAGTATGTAACTTTTGTTACATACCACAGTTTCTTTGCAATATTCTTTCAAGCCAAGTTTCCATTTGATAAAGGGTAGTTTAAAATATGCCCCTTAAAATATGGATAGTTAAAATATGCCCCTTGGCTATATATCTAAGTGGAAAAAATTTTCAGCAAAGTGTTGTAACTCCTCTGAGCTGCAGAACTCCCAATCTTCCCTCAGGATACCTTCTGTGACTCATGCTAATTTTACCTACAAAAGCTGACCAAATGACTGCTCTGTTGTTAAATCTGCATAATATATATCAATAGTTTCTTTTTTTCTTTTCTTTTTTTAGCTGAAGAAAATCTCCAAAATTCCTCCACCAGAAAACAAAAACAAAACAGTATACTAAAATTAGAGGAACAGTGTGAAAATAGAAAGCTGGAAAAGCAGAGTTATCTAGAGGGCAAATGCCAATTGCATACCCATGATCTGAGACCGAGGCTCTACCAGAGGTAGAAAAACAAAACATGAGACTTCTGCATTAAGCCTAGGATCCTAGAAGTGAACCAAAGTGGACCCAGGTTGTAGTGCCCCCTGGCTCCCAGCAGTAGCAATTACAAATCCTTTCTAGAGAAAAGTATGCAGGACATCAGCTCCTAGGCTCTTCACAAATTAAGATCAAATAAAAGTTCATACTCAGAGATCATCAAACTCATAGGAAAAAGTCACCATAAGGAAGAATCAGTAGAAATAAAAACTATAACTCATGGACTTCAGATACTGATGATCAGAAACCGAATATAAAGGAACTGTATTTGAGATGATTATTTTTAATGAAGAATTTCTGATTTCATCCATGATGAAGAATGGGTATTAAATTCACTTTCCCATAATAAACAACTATACATTTAGACAAAATATGTGAACAACTGTTTTTAGGCATTGGACAATAGGTAATGCAGCACTGTGACCTTGAAATAAAAGAAACAAACAAGGTGAACTCCGCAATCTTTCTGGCTTTTTGCCTGGGGATACCTTTCAAAACACAACACAAAACTATGGAAACCAAATAGAGAACGGCTGTCTCGTAGGATGGAGGATAGAAAGATTGAAGTTCAGACATAAGGAGGCAATTGAAATTTGAGGGGCAGAATACTAGAGAGGAGGAACCTGTACAGAGTAGGAGCTCCAGAAATTTGTATATGAATCCTCTTGATTAGTTAGCTGAATTTTAAGATGCACAAGTAGAGGGTGAAATTCTGGAAGGCCTGTCAGAGAGCAGCTCTCGGGGGCTCCGAACTAACTGAAGGTTCCAGAGGTTGGTGGAAGATTGCAAAGACAATAGAGTTCTAACCAGTGAGTAAAGAGACTTTGGTAAACACCCTGAGCATTCAGTTAAAAACCCCCAGAAGGCTATAATTTAAAGAAAGGTTTGCATGGAGACCCCCAAACTGTCATAACTTAGGGGAAAAACTACACTAGCCTAAAATAAATGCTACTATAGACATATCCAAACAAAACCTAAAATCAAGTCTCAACAAGATCAAGCTGATCTTCCAGTAAATTAATGAAGAGGGGAAAACCCCCCAAAAAACTCATTAAAAAGCAAACAGCAATAGCCAAACTCTCAAACACATAGCATTTACAATGTAAAGCATATAATAAAAATTGTATTAGATGTGAAAAATCAGAAAAATGTGATTCATCATCATGAGAAAAAAAGTCATTGAATACAGATCAAGAAATAACACAGACATCAAAATTAGCAGAATTTTATAAATATGGTTAGAGATTTAAGAGAAAAGCAGGACATAAGTAGTGATCAAATGGGAACTCTTACTAGAGAAATGCGTACTGTAAAAAAGAACCATGTAAAAATTCTAGAAATAAATAAAAAATACAATATAAAAAACGTAAAAATCCACTAGATGGTGGCATATTGGACACACAAAAAAGGGGAGGTGGTTACTGGATTGAACACAGACCAATAGAGAGAATGCAGAAGAAAAAGACCAAAAAAAAAGAACCATATTTAAAAAAATCAAACAGTCTGAAATATGTGTGATTGGACTCCTAAGTGAAGTGGAGAGAGAGATTACAGCAGAAAAAAAGACTTGAAGAAACAATGGCTGAAATGTTCCGAATTTGATAAAAAATTTCAAGACACAGATCCAAAAAGCTGAATGAGTCACAAACAAATAACACAAAGAAAACCATTCCCAGGCATATAATAGTCAAATTGCCAAATACCAAAGATAAAGAAAAACATCTTTAAAGTGATCAGAGAACAAAAGGCAAATAAACTACAGGCAATAATAATAATTACTAATGACATCTAGTCAGAAACAATGCAAGCCAGAACTCAATCAAATGACAATTTTAAAGTGAAAAAAAGGGAAAGAAATACCTATAATCTAGAATTCTATATCTGATAAGATCAATCTTCAAAAATGAAAGTAAAATAAATTTTCAGATTTTAAAAAACTGAAATAAATTGTCATAAACAGATGTGTTTTAAAATAAATATTCAAGTTCTGCAGACCAAAAGGGAAATAATAGCAGATGGAAATGCAGATCTACATGAATGGACAAAAAAAATGCAGAAAATGGTTTATATATAGGTAAATAAATTATTAGCTAATTTCTCATTTAAAGCAAAGGCAATACAGTGTATTGTGTGTTTAAATTGTAGAAGTGAAATGCATGACAAAATCAGAGTGTTAAAAGGTTCTCATATTATATATGAAGGAGTACAATATTAGTTCAAGGTATGCAATGATTGGTTAAAAAGATATACAAATAGGGGCGCCTGGGTGGTTCAGTCGTTAAGCGTCTGCCTTCGGCTCAGGTCATGATCCCAGGGTCCTGGGATCGAGCCCCGCATCGGGCTCCCTGCTCAGCGGGAAGCCTGCTTCTCCCTCTCCCACTCCCCCTGCTTGTGTTCCTGCTCTCGCTATCTCTCTCTCTGTCAAATAAATAAATAAAATCTTTAAAAAAAAAAAGATATACAAATAAATTGCTACTTAGGAAATTTCTAGGAAATTCCTACATTAATTACCATATTAAAAGTAAATTATACACTTCTTAATTTCAAAACTTACTACAAAACTATAGTAATTAAGACAGTGTGGTATTGGCATAAGGATAGACAAAAGCAAGAAGCAGATAGATGGATAGAAGACCTGAGTAATGCTATCAACCGTTTTACCTAACTGACATTTATAGACACTCAACAACAGCAGAATACCCATTCTTTTAGAGTGCAGATGGAATATTCATCAAGATAGACCACAATCTGGGACATAAAACAAATTTTAACAAATTTGAAAAATTGAAATCATATAAAGCATGTTTTTGGACAATAACAAAATTAAACTAGAAATCAGTAACACAAAAAGATCTAGAATAGTCCCAAATATTTAGAAACTGAACAGCAAAAAGCATACTCCTAATTAACCCATAGGATAAAGTAGAAATTAAAAGGTAAAGGAAAATGTATTTTGAATTATATAGAAATGAAAATATAACATACCAAAATGTTTGGCATGGAGCTAAATCAGAAATGAATAGCATTAAATGCTTATACTAAAAAAAAAAAAAAAAAAAAAAGAAAGTCTCAAATCAGTGGTTTAAATTTCTACCTTAAGAAACTAGGAAAAGAGGGGCGCCTGGGTGGCTCAGTCGTTAAGCATCTGCCTTCGGCTCAGGTCATGATCCCAAGGTCCTGGGATCGAGCCCCGCATCGGGCTCCCTGCTCAGCGGGAAGCCTGCTTCTCCCTCTTCCACTCCCCCTGCTTGTGTTCCTGCTCTCGCTATCTCTCTCTCTGTCAAATAAATAAATAAAATCTTTAAAAAAAAAAAGAAACTAGGAAAAGAACAGCCAATAAAATCCAAAGCAAGTAAACGGAAGTCAATAAAAAAAAATGAAGTCAAAAGCTGTTTCTTTGAAATAACTAATTGATAAATCTCTAGCCAGACTGATCAAGAGAAAAGAAAGAAGATACAAATCACAAATATCAAAAGAGAAAGATAGGATATTACTATGGAACCCTACAGATATTAAAAGGACAAAGGGGAAAATTCCTTTAAAGATACAAAATACCAAAGCTTATTCAAGAAGTTATTTTGTAGGTATTAACAAAATGATTCTAAAGTTTATATGGAAAGATAAAGAGTGTAGAATAGCCAACACAATACTGAGGAAGAACAAAGTTGGAGGATCCACATTATTTATTTTCAGGATTTACTATAAAGCTATGGGGAAGGCAGGGTAATTTTAGACATAAGTTAATTGAACAGAAATAACGAGCTCAGATCTATCTCTCCACACCTGTATCTATATCATCTCTACCTCTATCTCTGTATCTATTTATAGCTATGTCTTCAATTAATTTTTGACAAAGCTACAAAGGCAATTCAACGTAGAAAGGATAGTCTTTCTTTCTTTTTTTTTTTTTTTTTAAAGATTTTATTTATTTGACAGAGAGAGCACAAGCAGAGGGAGAGAGAGGGAGAAGCAGGCTCCCCGCTGAGCAAGGAGTCCGATGTGGGACTTGATCCTAGGACCCTGGGATCATGACCCGGGCCGAAGGCAGACGCTTAACTGACCGAGCCACCCAGGCGTCCCGAAAGGATAGTCTTTTAATAAATGGTGTTGGATCACTTGGATAGCCACATAATAAATAATGAGCCTTGATCTACACCCCACACTCTATATAAAAATTAACTCAAAATGGATCATAGACCTAAATATAAAACCCCGAACCACAAAAGTTCTATGAGACAACAGGAAAAAAATCTGTGATCTTGGGTGAGGTGAAGATTTCTTAGATATGACACCAGAAGCATGGTCAGTATGAGAAAAAATTGATAGACTGGATTTCATCAAAAGGAAGAATTTTTGTTTTTGGAAAGACAATTTTTTTTTTAAGATTTTCTTTATTTATTTGACAGAGAGAGACACAGCCAGAAGGGAACACAAACAGGGGGGAGTGGGAGAGGGAGAAGCAGACTCCCCGCAGAGCAGGGAGCCCAACGCTTAATGACTGAGCCACACACGCGCCCCAGAAAGACAATTTTAAGAGAATAAAAAGACAAACTACAGACTGAGAAATTTTTTTTAATTGAGGTATAAGTGACAAATAAAAGGATTTCTACCAGCAAGCTGACTAATAACACCTCCCTTACCTCACAGATTTACCGTTATAATTGTTGTTATTGCTGTTGAGAATACTTAAGTTCTATTGTTTTAGCGAATTTCAATTACATAATATGGTATTATCATCTATAGTCATCATATTATACATTAGTTTCTCAGACCTTGTTCCTCTTTTTAAAAATTGAATTTAAGTAATCTCTACACCCAACGTGGGGCTCAAACTCACGACTATGAGATCAAGAGTCACATGCTCCATGGACTGAGCCAGTCAGAAATAAGTTATTCCTCTTATAACTGAAAGATTGTAGCCTTTCACCAGCCTCTCTCTATTTCTCTCACCCTCCAGTTCTTGGCAATCACCAACCTACTCTCTGTCTCTATGGGTTTGGTTTTTAGATTCCACATATAAGTGGGATCTTACAGTATTTGTTTTTCTCTGTCTGGGTTATTTCACTTAGCATAATGCCTTCCAATTTCATTCATGTTGTTGCAAATGATAGGATTTTCTTCCTTTTAAAGGCTGGATAATGGGTGCCTGGGTGGCTCAGATGGTTAAACGTCTGCCTTCAGCTCAGGTCATGATCCCAGGGTCCTGGGATCGAGTCCCGCATTGGGCTCCCTGCTCAGCGGGAGCCTGCTTCTCCCCCTCTCTCTCTCTGTCTCTTAGGAATAAATAAATAAAATCTTTTAAAAAAATAAAGGCTGGATAATAAATATTATTAGATGTATAAAGACACTTAAATTGTTTTTATACCTTGGTTATTGTGAATAATGCTGCATGAACATGCGAATACAGGTATCTCTTTAAGATAATGATTTGTTTCCTTTGGATATATACCCAGAAGTGGAATTGCTGGATCATATGGTAGTTTTATTTTTAATTTCTTGAGGAACTACCATATTGTTTTCCATCTTGGCTGTACCAGTTTACATTCCCATCAACAGTATGCAAATTTCCTTTTTTTTCATATCCTAGCCAGTATTTCTTATCTCTTGTCCTTTTGATAAGAGACATCCTAACAGGTATGAGGTAATATCCCATTGTGGTTTTAATTTATATGTTCCTGATGATTAGTGATGTTGAGCATCTTTTCATGTACTTGTTGGTCATTTGTATGTCTTCTTAGGAAAAATGTCTACTGACATCTTTTACTCATTTTTAAATTGGGTTATTTATTTTTTGTTCTGTTTTGGGTTTGGTTTATTTTGTTTTGTTTTATTTCTTTTTTTGCTAGTGAGCAGTATGAGTTCCTTGTACATTTTGGGTATTAACTTCTTATTAGATATGTAGTTTGCAAATATTTTCTCCCATTTCATAGGTTGCCTTTTCATTTTGTTGATGGTTTCTTTCGCTGTGCAGAAGCTTTTAATTTTGATGTAGTCCTAATTGTTTATTTTCCTTTTTATTGCCTTTACTTTTGACTGATGACAACATGGCACAGGGAAATTTTTAGAAGTGATGAAATGGTTCTATTTTTTATTTATAGTGGTGGTTATATGACACTGTGTGTTTGTTAAACTTACAGAACTGTATATTTAAAGGGTCAAATTTACCTGTACATAATTTCTACATCAGTAAAAAAATGAAAATAACAAAAACCATTATTCCAAGGGATAGAAAATATATGGAGTGTAGTATGAGAAGGTCTAACATACTTTAAAATAGGATTCCCAGAAGGAAATAATTGAGAGACTAAAAAGATGCAATATTTAAAGAGATTATAGCTTACATTTTCTGGGACTTGTGAAAGACAAAATTAGCAATTATGGGAGGGAAAATATATGCCAATCAGGAAAAATAAAAGGAAATCCACACCTAGACACTATATAGTGAAGACAAAGACAAAGAAATCTTAAAAGCAGTTGCAGAAGAAAGACAACCTACAAGAACCACAATTGGAATAATTGTAGTCTCCTTTGCAGATGTAATAGATGCCAGAAGACAGAAAAATTATCTTTAAAGTGGTAAACAAATAAAACTGTCAACCAAAATTTCTGTGCCTAAAAAAAAATCTGTCTTTAAATAATATGAAAAATAAAGACATTTTTAGATAATCAAAAAATGGCAGTGTTTACCTCCAAATGACATGACTATTGAAGCTTTCATTATATGTATTTCAAGAGGAAGAAAATGGCCCTGGAAAGATAGACTGAAACATAAGAAAGAGTGATGAGTAAAGAAATTGGTAAATCATGTAGACACATTTAAGCAAATATAGTCTACATTTAATAATAATATTTAAATATTGGGATTAAAAAGGTAAGAAAATATTGGACAGTATTAGCTTGCTATTTAGGAGTGAGTGATCTTAGTTAAATAATTCTAAAGCTCTCATGTTGTTTGAGGGAGGGGTTAAGTAAATGATCAATCTTAGATTTTGTGAAGTATGCAGAAAAAAATATACGAAGAACCACTAAAAGAAGAGCAACAAAGTGTACAGTATAGAACGTGCATGTGAGTGAAGTGGGGTGATGGGAATGAACGAAGAAAATCAAGAAAGGAAGAAACAAATCAGCCTCCAAAAAAGACAAGAAGGAGAACAAGGACACATAGGAAGAAACCTAACAAATAGGAAGGACAATGTAAAATAGGAAACAATTCTAAATATGTATATTTAATTGTGAGTTTATCAGTTAAAAGACAGAAATTGTTAGATTAATTTTAAAAATCCAACTGTATGGTGTTTCCTCAAGATACACAAAATAAAAAAAAGTTAAAAATGAAAAGATAGAAATGATATATAAGATGAAAGACAGCTCAGTAGCTGTATTAATATCAGAGAAAATAGGCTAAGTCAAAAACCGTAGTTAGTGATTGAAAATGTCCCAATATAGTGAAAAAAGCCTTAATTATAAAGACTTCAAATTACAAATTCATATGTACTTAATAAAATAGTCTCAATAAGTGATAGAAATAGAGAAATTGACTTGTAGCCATCACAGTGGGAGATTCCAACACACTTCCTTAATTATCATTAGTTTAGGCACACTCCTCTCTTGATGAATACTATTCAAACTTGATTTTCTTGCAAAGAGACATATTGAAAAGAGCAAGCACAGAAGTGGAAGTAAGCAGGATTCCCTAGAAAAGAGTATCAAAAAAGTAGTTTGCTTGTGTTTTTACTCACCGTCAGTGTAGAGATACATCTGTCAATTAAGAGAGGAGCTGTAGGACCATGGCTCAGCCAATGTTAAAAACAAAGGTCACAATCTGTGAGAGTCCATGTTTTCAAAAGAAGGAAAAATCTTTACATGGTTGGCGCCAGTGGTTTTCATAACTTATTTTAGAATTTTCTTGAAGGTCCCTCTATAACATACATTCATGAGAATCTTTAAGGAAGCAGTTTGTAAGTGGAATAACATTCCCAGATGGAACTATCTGTTTCCATTCTACTACAGTACACTCTTTCTTTCTTTTTTTTTTAGATTTTATTTATTTATTTGACAGAGAGAGAGAGCACAAGCAGGGGGAGCAGGAGAGGGAGAGCTGAGCAGGGAGCCCAATGTGGGACTCGATCCCAGGACCCTGGGATCATGACCTGAGCCGAAGGTAGACTCTCAACGACTGAGTCACTCAGGCTCACCCTCTTTCCAGATATACCTGGGAAGCTGAGTTAGTAACCAGAAGGTACTTGGTCAACATGGAATCAGATAAATGATTTTTTTTTGGAAGAATATTTTGCTACTTTACATTTTCACAAATTATGTCTAATATTCTGCATGAACTTTGCTGAACTAACTTATGTTTTTACTTTTCTCTTGCTAACTCCTTTTTTTAAAAATTTTTTTTTATTCTTATGTTAATCCCCATACATTACATCATTAGTTTTAGATGAAGTGTTCCATGATTCATTGTTTGTGCATAACACCCAGTGCTCCATGCAGAATGTGTTGCTAACTCCTTCTAATAGTAATTTAAAAATTACTGCCACAATTGTGAGAGTTTAAAAACTATTATGAATTCTCTTTTAGTACTATATTGATGCTACTGAAGTCTAAACTTTTATGTAAAAAGTGCTCAAAGACTTGGTCCAGTAGCAAGCGATGCTCAGCAGGAATATAGTGGAAATAAACGCAGGGGTGCAGTCCTAGGAATGAGTCTCACAGCAGTTGCAGGCATGAATGGAACCTCGGGATCTGATACACAGTTGGCTTTGCATATTGTGGAGAGGGTTAGCCCTGTCAAAAAAATGGCTTGGAGGAACTGCTTCTCTGAGGAGAAAAAAAAGACTGTTATTTCCAGATGGGTTCAAAGAATTTAAATATGCTGAGCGAAATAAGTCAATCAGAGAAAGACATGTATCATATGATCTCACTGATAGGAGGAACTCTTAAACTCAGGAACCAAACTGAGGGTTGCTGGAGTGGGGGGTGGGGTGGGAGGGATGGGGTGGCTGGGTGATAGACATTGGGGAGGGTATGTGCTATGGTGAGCGCTGTGAATTGTATAAGACTGTTGAATCACAGACCTGTACCTCTGAAACAAAGAATACATTATATGTTTTAAAAAAAAGATAGTAGGAAGGGAAAAATGAAGGGGAGGAAATTGGAGGGGGAGACGAACCATGAGAGACTATGGACTCTGAGAAACAAACTGAAGGTCTAGAGGGGAGGGGGGTGGGGGATGGGTTAGCCCGGTGATGGGTATTAAGGAGGACACGTGTTGAATGGAGCACTGGGTGTTATACGCAAACAATGAATCATGGAACACTACATCAAAAACTAATGATGTCATGTATGGTGATTAACACAACATAATAAAATAAAAAAAAAAAATAAAGTGAAAGCAAAACTTTAAAACTCTTGGAAGGAAATATAGGATATCTTCATGAGCCGGTAAAGCTAAGAGTTTCTTAAGTAAGACACAAAAAACATTGGGCAATACCTATTCAAGGGGAGGATGTGGGTATTCTACCATTTAGCAGTTCCAATCCTGGGCATATGTCATAGAGAAACCCTCATACACCTGGGGAAATTCCAACATGAATGTCCATAGTAACATTGTTTACGATAGCAGAAGTTGGGAGCAAACTAACATGACTTTTTTTTTTTTTTTAAGATTTTATCTTTTTATTTACTTGAGAGAGAGAGCACGTGAGTGGGAGGAGGAGCAGAGGGAGAGGGAAAAGCAGACTCCCTGCTGAGCGGGAATCAGGACCTGAGCCAAGGCAGATGCTTAACCGCTTAACTGCTTAACTAACTGAGCCACCCAGGCGCCCCCTAACATGACTTTAGTAGAAAAACAGAAATATCTGCGGCTTCTTTAGTAATAGAATGCTCGCTACACCTTTCCCAAACATAATGAGAAGTGACAAAAGCAGGTTGCAGAAAAGCACATACGACTAAGATATAAAAAATTAGTAATTGAAACATTTTTTTTTTTTTAGTAATTGAAACATTTTAAAAGATATATACATATGTAAGGGAAATATAAAGAAATACAAAGGAATGAGAAACACCAAAATCAGGTACTGGTTTTCTCTGAGGAGGAGGGAAGGAAGGAGTAAAACTGTGATGACATACACAGGGATCTTTTAATGTACTCATAGTATTTTATTTAATGAGAAAATTAATGTTTGAAAGGTGACTGAAGGAAAATACAAAGCTTTTATGTTAATATTATAAACTGAAAAATAAAACATTCACTAAAGTTTATCTTTAGAGACTAAGAAAGGTGAGGGGGAATTTATGATGAGCACAAAACTGTCATTAACTTATGGTCATAACTCAATTTCACAGAGCATTGCCCTGTTTGTTCACCCACCTTATACACCAGATGAGGTTCTAAATGGTTTTAGGCTGTTTGTAAAAATTGAATCCATTTTCAAAGGATAAACATTTATGATCTTTTGATAACAAAGATATTACAAATAAATTTTTCCTAAGTACTAAAGGCAATTTGAAAGTGGAATTCCTCCTTTTCTGGCATAATAATAAATCTTATCTAATACAAACCAATGAAATAAGGGTGGAGCCTTATAATTTACTAGTTTGAAGGTTGATACTACTCTGAATATGTAAATTCTGGTATGTTAGTTAAAGGGTCAGTCACAATACGTTGTTACCATTTTTTCCCTGAAGTTATGATAGACTTCACAGCTCATATTCTCTAAATTTAACATTAATTAAATATATATATTAGTCTTACAAGTCTCTCTCTTGAAACTGGGTTCTGTACCTTATTCAACACTAACATTTCTGCTTGTCGTCTGCATCATAATGAAAAAGAGCCAACAATTTTCCTAAATCCTGGTTTCTTTGTATCTCACTAACAATTATCATTATCATTATTTAGGAGTGGGGAGAAGTGTGTATCATACACATGGAAGACAGGATATCACAATAACAAGATCTTGAGCATGTTCATGAAACTTGGGCAAAGCATATGTCACATCTAAGTCTCATTTCCTCTGAGCCTGACTTGATAGGGTTGCTATAAGGTTTAAATAGGACAAGGCTCATAGCACTCAGCACAGTGTCTAGAAGACAGTAAGCACTCAATAAATGCTAACAGATGGTGGGCATGACAGTGAAAATGCAGCACGTATAAGGAATTGACTCCAATACTGAGATTGGATGATTTTACCTTTTGAATAAACAAGTGAGATACATAGAATAGTAATAAATAGACTTATAATGAACATTCATCTTTCAACCGCCTCTCAACATACTTACCAGTGTACGATTGGTGACTTTAGGTGACATTGCCACTGAAATGATTCAGGACGTTGACAGGACCTTGACAAGCCGGGGCAACCCCTTAATGATGCGGAGAAGGCCAGCTTTAGTGTTTGGTCCATAAAATACACGCTTTTATGTCCCTTCCTATTTGATGAGAAAGCCCACTATTTCTGCGGGAAATTTACTTCTGATCTACCCCTGGTAACTTTTACAGGCAGGTGCACCCAACCCTCAGCTGCTGTAAGAATTGGTTGCTGAAACTCACAGCTGCACCTTACTTCAGAGAATGTCTCTCAGCCCAAGAGGCAGTGTTGCCCACAGACACAGACACATAGGAGATTGAGGTTGGGAGAGGAAGCCTCCGGTAACCAGTGACTGCTGATGGGGAGATACAAGCCCAGCTCCCTTGCCTCAGGACAGCTGACTCAATGGAGCCCTTCTTCCCCCCCCCCCCCGCCCCAATAGTGATGACTCTTGTTTTATAAACATTTTAAAATAGAAATGTTTGTCCCTTAGTCCAAAATTTTGTCTCAATAGAATCTTAGGATAATTTTCAGTTACCAGATTTAGTCCTCAACTGATCATTTCCTTTCTTTCTGATTCAATCTTTTTTTTTTAAATATAAATTCAATTAGCAAACATATAGTACATCATAAGTTCCAGATATAAGAGTTCAATAATTCATCAGTTGCATATAACACCCAGCGCTCATCACATCATGTGCCCTCGGGGGAATGGGGTAATTCAATGGAGCCCCTCTTGTTCCAATTCTTTCTTCTGAAATCAGGCTAAGCATAGGCTGCAGCTAGATACACATCTTTGCCCAACTTCTACCCCTGTGCTATCCGCTTCCTCATTCTTACAGGTTTTTTGTTTTTGTTTTTTTTTTTTCCTGCAGAGCCCCCTCAACAAATCCCTCACACAAGAATTCTAGTCTCAAGCTCAGCTTCTGGAGGACCCAACCTAAGATACCTTCTGAGTATGTCTATTTCTGCAGTTATGTTACCATTAGGAGAGATTTTTCTATTGTTTTTCTTCTAGACAAATTCACAAAAACTTTTAATACCTTGTGGTTTTGGTTTTCTAGACCTGTACATTTATTTAGATCTTGGAGGTTAGTAACCATGATAGCTTACTGCACCTCTTTTAGATCTATACATATTAAAGACAAGAAACCAAAACCAAAACAAAACAAACAAAAACAAAAAAACCACAAAAAACACACAAAAAACACAAACCTCTCGTCCCCTGAGGCATGTGGGTGGCAACAGCATTTCAGTGCTTTTCTTAACACAGCTTCTACCATATAGGGTGAAGCTCTAACAAGCATATCATGTTAACTAAAGAACAATAACCTCAATTTCACCCTACCTTAAAAAGTTTTACTTTCAATACCGCTCCTACAGAGGTGATGAAGAGTCAAGCTTCCGTATCTGACGGCCTGTGTAAGATCATGAGTTTGAAAAGGAAGAGATAATTTACATGCCTGAATAAAATTCTTCATGAACTTAATTGAAGTTTTTGAAAAATATTACATCATTTCAAAGATCTGTTTCTAAGAACTGATATAAGAAGGTGGTCATAGACGGTATTTCTGTCTTCTTCTTTGGTAGTAAGAACCTGTCTGCCAATAAATAGCCTGTATCAGCTATTGAATATTATTCTCAGCTGGGCAAATCCCAAACCATAATTTGACTTTAAATTTCTATTCCAGGTCATGGCATTTGCATCCCATCAGGTGCTGAGGAGTTCGTGTGCAGCAAGCAGCCTTAGTTTTTTATGATTACATTCCTCCTAGACCTCTCAAGGGCATTTGGTGCTTCTAACAGAAATGCAATCTGGCTGTCCTAGATAGTAAATGAGGTTTGTCCATCACTCACCCCCATGAAAAGGTTCCTCATTATTGGCAAGTTGGAGAGCTATAGTGTGGTCTGTGCTTCATCTGATTTATTTCCCATGATAAATGGCTGACATTACAAAAAAATGGAAGAATGTATGTGTGAGAGGAAATGGGGAGAGAGTCAGGGAAGGTTGGAGGAGCCCATCAGAGAGTCTGACCCTAATGTAGAGGGGGTGGCGAGGAATGTTGGGAATAAACATCTCAGAGTACTATGCAAGGTAAGGAAGTTTTGGCAAGGCAGTCGGGGAGTCTTCAAACCACAGCCTGCCACCTGAGGTCTTCTGTATCTTTCAGGAAAAGGACTGCCGTGCTTAGTCATTGGCTAGGAGCAGTCTCTAGGAAGCCTGGTGTTGGCATAACTGTGGAAACAGGATTCAGAGTGTAGAAGGCAGGACCTTTGCTGAGTTAAGCTTCCCATAGTTGGGGGTCTGTGAGGTGTAGTATTCTCCTCATGCCAAATGCACCCTACCGTTTTAAGACAATGGAATGAGAAAAGGAAGATAGAAGATAGAAATGGGTTGTAGTTTGAGGGATGTTTGGATTCAAGGCAAGGCTTTCTGTTGTTTTTTGAATGAGAAGAACTTCAGTATGTTGTAAGCCTAGAGGAGGGAATCTGCACAATGGAAGAAGTTAAAAAAAAAAGGAAGAGAAGAAGGGAATGGGGGAAAAGTTGGGCAGGGACTTTGTGTGTGTGTTCGTGTGTGAGAGAGAATTAGTTAATTGTGAAGGAAGAAGATTTCAGAGAAAGAAAGAAGAAGAACTTGGATAAAGGTAATGGCTTTGAGGAGTGACATCTTATTCCTTGGGACAATGTCTGAACATGGGTTAAGGTTAAACGTTGTTGGAAGTTGAAGGGAATTGTGCTTGGTTATTTCAATTTCATTCAAAATAGGAAGAAAAGCATGAGGGACACTAATGGAAGGTTCAGTCTTGAACAGGAAGTACTCCATCCTCTGAGGCTGAAGCAAAAACAGGTAAGATTGGGCTTAGAGAAAGACTCTGCAGATGTGGGACCAAATTATGGGAGAGAAAGTTTGATGACCTCAATTTCTTGATGAAGTAGGAGGCGAAGTTATCTGCTGAAGGTATTATTTATTTGTAGCTCTTCTCATGTGACAAAATTCCATACATAAAACTATAACAGAAATAATATTTAGTATATTAAAATTAATATGTCAAATATGTCTTTTATATTAAGATGATTATCTATTACATAAATCTTTTGTACGCATGTCTGTGTCTGTTTCTTGGTGTATAGCCCAAAACTCTAAAATATTCTCTTGGTTTAATTTGGAATTTTAAAAACTGATAGTGTATTGAATTTATGTTTTTCTCAATCAGGAAGTAATAACTGGAGATATACTGTCAGTGTATTATGTATATTTGCTACCAAGTTTAACAAAATCAAAAATACTTTTGAACCATGTAATTTATCTATTAAAATAATTTCATCATATTAGCATTTATTGGCTTAGCCTATCAAAAAGTAGACATCAAAGTATTTCATAATTGGAGGGGGACTTTGACATCATTGGTTTCTAATGTGGGGGCTTAGACTTCCAGACTCTATAAATTGAGCAATAAAGGTTGATGGTTTCTTTTCTTTCTTTCTTTTTTTTTTTTTTTGACGATCTATTTTCAAATTTTAACACACCAAATGGAAATCACACTTTACCCATATGAAGGCTGAGGTTACAATGATTTGAAATGATTTCAATTCCGTGGGCCACTCTTCAGAAGCTCCAATGGGCCTTTGCAATATTAAAATATGGAAAATGCATTAATCATTATTTAATCAATGAGTTTTAAAGATACACAAAGGTTTCTGAAATATGGGATTTGGGGTTGGGGGAAGGATTGTAGAAGTTTGAGGTAACTGGTCATAAAAATGTTGGGAAAAACTGATTTTGTCTAATCCTGTAATTTGCAGATGAGGAAACTGGGAGGTTACCCAATATCACATCATGGTTCATTAGCAGCAGAGCCGGCTTTAGGATTAGACTATTCTTGAAGTTGTGAAAAAATTACCTAACATGCCATTTTCTTGGGTGTTAGGGTTTTGCATTTTGTATCATGGTCTTTAGTGTTCTTAGCATTTGGAATCCAAATGCTTCACATTTTGTTTGGAGTTGCTTTGGGAAAGAGTATGTATGAGTAGGAAACATTCTAGTCCAAACAATTAGGCCAACTTTCCAGTAAAGTGGTTAAAAAAAAGTTCCACAGAAGTAACTGAAGAGCAAAAACCTTCAAAAGAGTCTTCATAGTAAAGAGGTGCCATAAAAGCCTAATTAATTTCAAAGTCCATCTTCCATTCTTCATAATTTTAGGGTAATCCTCATTCTTATCTACTCTAGTTCCAACAGTACTTTAAACAGAGCACATGATTAAACTGTTAGCGGAAGAATCTGCAAAAAGAAAACTGATTTTTGACTCTTCTACAGTTTCAATCTTAAGTGTGCACACCAAATGCATACATTCTTATCAAATACTTAACATATATTCACAATTAACAAACAGGGACAATCTTTATACACAAGTTCGGCTACCAATGTAATTTTTAAAACATTGATCCCACCAGCAAGAGAGGAGACAGTTGTGCCCCTTTAAAGATAGATAATTTGAATAAAGAATATAAGATACAATCATAATTAGAGGTTCAGAAAATAGTTTTCCTTCTTATAGAATGTTTTAGTATTTTCTTCCTTTTATTTTTTTTAATTTATCTTTTGACAGAGAGAGAGACAGTGAGAGAGGGAACACAAGCAGGGGGAGTGGAGAGGGAGAAGCAGGCTTCCCGCCGAGCAGGGAGCCCGATGTGGGGCTCGATCCCAGGACTATGGGATCATGACCCGAGCCGAAGGCAGACGCTTAACGACTGAGCCACCCAGGCTCCCCTTATTTCTTTATTCTTCCTCCTCATATTTCTTTAGACAACACAGTCATTTCTTCTCATTTTTTTTTTTTTTTTTAGGGAGGGGATGCTGTCTACTGATGGTCTAAAAGAAGCGCCTTCATAACTGCAGCTGAGGCAGAAATGGAATATTTAGTAATTCTTACATCTCTTCGATGCAGTCTTCCAAGATGTTATGATCACTTTCTAAGTCCAAAGTTTCAAAACTTCATAAAGATAATCAGAATTGTATAACAAATGGTAACAAGTAGTTGTGTGCATTCATTTTCTATGATATCCAATCACATGTCCATTAAAACTCAGACTTCGTTTTGGCATCAAATGTACATAACAGAATGAACAAGACCGAGACCTAGTCATTGTCATAGATGCAACCTGAAAAAAAAAATACAAATTTCAATAGAGTTATACAAAACACATAGCTTCTAAGTGTTCCAAGGTTAGAAACGTGGGTGATTCACACTCTCCCAGTTTAGGATTAAAAAAAAAATGTAGAATTGGCTCACTTTGTGAAAAAGTAGTTACATGGAAGACCATATATGTATTTAACTTTCATTGCTCAGTATTTAATTCTAATGAAGTTTCTAGACAGATTTATTCTTTATCAAAATGAGACTCAAGATTATTTTATCTGGCACTTAATTAAACATACTTTTTGGTAGTTATCCTAAATGAGATTGAAGATATTAAATATGAATAAGAACCATAATTTTAAAAGGAAACTAAAAGGCCACATGAGTAACTCTATGTGCCATTTCAGATGAGATTAATTTTTTAGATTATAATTTGTAAATATGTGATGCTGAAAGAATACTAGTGAGTATTATAGGTTATGAAATAAGTACCTACTAATTGGTCAAGTATACATATTTTTGTGGATGAAAGTAATTCGTATTAAGATTAATGGTATAATGAAAAATTCACTATTTTCATACTTCTGTTTTCAAAGAAAATAAATAAGATTCTTCCTTGATTTCCAGTCATGTGCAAAAATAATTTTCTTAAATTATACCAGAGCATTTACCTTTCCTAACATTTTCAAGTGATTCAAATTCTGATCAGATTGGAAAGTTCTAATTAATCCAGCAAGCTATTTTTAGTATTTGTAAGAGCAGTAAATTCACTGTTAATTGTTTTCGGTGGTGGGTGCCATGTGAGACTTACCATCAGCAATATCATCATAGATCTCTCCATCACTGTAAATGTAGAAAAAAATTTTTATTTTAAAGAAAATATCTTCTTAACATTAAGGCAATATTTAGATTAAAAAGTTAGTAATATGATTTTATGGGACACAATTAAGCATTTAAAGGTGAGAAGTTAAATGTGAATTTATAAATGGGAAGAAATTTCATGCTCATCTGCATCATCTTTTATTGGTTTAACCTAATTCTCTGTTCTATTCTAAAGTAACCAAAAAACCCACAACTTATTCCATATCATAGACATATGGAATAGTGGAAACATGCCTCAAGAGCATACACCATGCTTTATTCACCTTTAGATCCAACCGTGAGCCTAGGACAGAGCTGTATGTTGTAAGAAGTGCTTATTGAACTGAACAAACTGAAAAATCATGGCACAATACTCCACTTGGGGCCCTAATGGAGGCTTTTTTTTTTTTTTAAGTAATGTCTATACCCCACATGGGGCTTGAACTCAGGACCGGAGATCAAGAGTCACATTGTCCTCTGACTGAGCCAGCCAGGTGCTCCCCTAATGGATTCTTTGTATTTGTTAATAATCAGATTTATACTTTCACTTGAACTTCAAATGTTGAATGAAATAGAATAATATTAAAAAAGAAATAGAATAATATTTGGCATAAGAAATGGGTGCATTATTTTTACATGTTTCTAATTAAAATTTCTAAATATTAATTATAAAATACATAAATATTAGTTTCAAAATGAGTAGCCAAGATATGGTTAGTGTGGTGATTCTTATGTAATTCTAAAAATGTTTATGGTTATAGGCTGCATGCATAATAATAGCTCCGGCTACTTTTACACATTTTGGTTGTACTTGGTCCTGAATCTTTGTAAAATATTCTGCTCTCCACACCTTACCCACCGAGTCCCTCCGATGTACGAGGAGATATAATCATGAGTAAGACACAAGCTTTGATTTTAAGAAGCTTATAATCTAATGGAGGAGAGAATGACATACAAGTAATTAAAATAGAAATTTTATAAATGGCGAATATGGCCTTGAAATGTAGATTACAGTCTCAAAGTTCAGTGACTAGTGTAAGGTGACTATCGCCTTGACCAGACCCACTTTTGGTTCCAGTACTATGTCTGCTTTCATCATGGAAGCAACAGCAGGCCCTCCAAGTTGCTGCCAACTACGGCAGATGTTGTGAGCTGCCTATGTCTTCTGTTTGGATCCTTTCTCTGAGATTAAGGGAGGGTTGGCTACTGGAGATCTGGTACAAATGCAAAGAGGATAGATCTTGCTATCATTCATTCAATACACATTTATTAAGTATTCACGTCAATAGATAGTCAACCAATAATTACTTAGAGTATACTTTCTAAATTCTCTCTCCATCACCCTGTAATAATCACTGATGAAGCCACGTATTCTTTCCCTGAAATTTTATCTTTCATAGAAAATAGAAAAATAAAAAAGTGCCTTGCCTACCATTGTGATTAATGGTCTGAGAAAAAGAAAAGTATTATGATTATTTTTATTTGACTCTTTACTAGTTTGCTGACAAAGCACTAGCATTGAGTTGTCTCTTTCTGATTGGTGTCAGGTTGTTTATGGATACAGTTTGTGAATCTTCCTTGATTTTTTTATTATGCAGAATTTTGTAAATCTTTATGTTGGCATATGACCTGATAACGGAGTTCACTTCTTGCACTGATATACTTGGAACAGAATCTTACAGCGTTTGAGTGGGACTCTCATAGAACACTAGTACCAGACCGTGACAATGTCTTATTCATAAAAATAGAAGAATCATTGACGACTATCTTTTTTCTGGCATGCTTCCAAAAAGGCAACTTAATGCTCTACTCTGCCTAGTAAAGAAAAGCCCTCAAATGGCGGCCAAATTACTAACAGGTGACATTAGCACCTACTGTGTAGACACTAATTGGCCCCTGATTAATTCAATTCCACCAACTGCCAATAATGAGTAATGAAAGGCAAAATATTAATGAAAGTGTTAGTGGTTTTCCCCTGTCTCCAATGTTTGCCACATCTGTCTTCAATGAATGTTTATAACTATGAACTGTATATTCATGAACGAGAAGGGTTTTTGTCTATTTAAAAGAGTGACACTTTAGGAAAACCTTAACTTTATTATGGGTACATAATGACATTGGTATTGACATTAGGATAGCATATTGTTTTAAAATTTATTTATGACAGTTTAGTAGATTATATTATTTAGATGTTATTAGCAATCTTTCTTAAAGAAAAGCATAGCATTCTTTTTGCAAGCATAGTAGTAGAAGAAAATGAACTTACTTGTCTACCAAGTAACTCCGAAGGACATAACCATCTATGAAAAAAAAGAAAATAAATTTTATTAATAGTACAGAATCTAATAATCTTTACTGTTTCTTTTAAGAAAGTGAAATAGAATTGAATATTTAATGTAATATGATATGATATAATGTGATATACTGAATAATTCTATTTCCAAATATGACCTATTTTTCTTTTTTAAAGATTTTATTTATTTATTTGGGATAGAGAGAGCACAAGCCAGAGGACAGAGGGAAAAGGAGAAACAGACTCCCCACTGAGCAGGGAGCCAGACGCCGGGCTGGATCCCAGGACCCTGGGATCATGACCTGAGCCGAAGGCAGACGCTCAACCAAATGAACCACTCAGGGGCTCGGACCTATTTTACTTATTCATGTCCACTTTTCCCCCCTTCTTTTCTTCTCCTTTTCTCTCTATTTTTTTCACTGTCTCCTACATGTCTCTTTTCCTCCATTTACAACCTTTCCCCTTAAAGAGAAACAAATTACCTTCTCCAAGCTGCTGCAGGTCCTAGCACAAGGCTCTACCAAATTTTACTCTATTTCTTCATGGTGTTATCCATGAGACCCAGTCCTAGGGAGAATTTATAGTTTCTCTAAATACAAAAGTAGTTCGTAGGTAGGTATTTCAAATACCACCAGATCAAAGCCTTAACTTTTAAAATTCTATTATATTGAACAGAGTCAAAACTGTTTTCAACTCCCCTTTCAGATCAGCAATCTTGTGATTACTTGGGGGAGTATGCATTCTAAACGGTCTCAAAATAATTCTCACGTTCAGTGTGGAAGGTCTTCCATACTGCTTTTGCCATTTGACAGAGTGTCAACATGTGCACTTTCATCTTTCATGAAACAAGTCATTATTAGAAGAACACATACCAGGCATTCTAGGGATTCCCCTATTAAATAGGAAATAGACCATATTTTATGCAAAAAAGTAAAGGTTATCTTTGCCTCTATTGTGCACAATAATCCTAAGAAAAAATTCAGACTATTTTTCTTGAGAAAATTTCTGCTGACATTTAATGAATATTACTAATCTTCGGAATCATTAGTTTTGTGTTAGTACCTAAACACTACTGTATGTTTGAGATTAGTAGCATTCATTGCCTTGTCAATACAGCCTCTAAATTCCTTCAGAGCCAATCTATTGGTCTTGGTCCACTTTAGATCTAATTTTTATTAGACTAAATGTGTAAAAAATTATAAACCAGGAAGCTCGTAGGCAAAGATTAATACAAATGATAATAAACTTACTTAAACATACTGATGTTATATTGCCATTGATTTAACATGCAAAAACATTTTTTTTAAAAAGTGGGATCATACAAATGAAACTATAGATTGAAACTTAAGAAAACAAACTTTCCCCTGAAATATTCCAGGGTAAAAAAAAACTCCACTGAAATATTTTATCAAGAAATTCACCATTTTTTAATGAAAACTTTTTAAAATCCTATTTGGAAAAGGAAGAATCAAAGTTATCTTTGAATTCCTGTAGTATGGTAATAATGAAGCATGTGTCAAAATGATAAAAGCACAACAATGTAATATTTTTCTCAGACTCTGAAAAATTAGACCTCGTTATACCTTCCTTTTTTATTTCAGTTAAAGCAGTAGCAAAAATTATTAATGTAAGAACATCTAAAAATTAATACCCTTGGTTGCCTTTGATTTCACAGTTCTTTTATTCATTTCATGTTAACAGACTTCTAAAAAATTTAAGGTATGTATCATAATTTAACCTAATTTTTAAAAGGGGATAAGCTCGTCTCTAAGAAATTTAATTCTACGTGTGTCTCTCAAAAGAGAAAAATCTATACAGATAACAAGTTTTTAGAACAAACTGTGGATTTCTTGTCATGGTCCCAATAACTGAAGCCTGTCTTTACCTGCGCTGATGTTTAGAGCTAAAATAAAATGTGAACACATCTCTATAGACAGTAATAGTCCAAACTTTTTTTGTTTCCATTAGTTAAAATTGGTGGCTCTTCTTTTCTTTTGAATATTTTTTCTTAAAACAAACTGGGAAATAAAAGAATACAATAATAAGTGTTCCCATGAGATATTCATGTTTAAATTAATAATTTAAAAGTAATGACGTAGATGAGTTGAAGCTTTTGACAGTGAAGGAAATCTCTGTGAGCTGTTCAGGCTTTGTAATGTGTCTGAATTAAAATTAGAAGATAAAAAATTAGAGAAGTATATAAGAAATTAAAGCTATTGCCAGAGACTGGACTTAACTCCAGCATCAATATATTCTTGTTTTTTTTGGGCGCCTGGGTGGCTCAGTTGGTTGAGCGACTGCCTTCGGCTCAGGTCATGATCCTGGAGTCCCAGGATCAAGTCCCGCATCGGGCTCCCTGCTCGGCAGGGAGTCTGCTTCTCCCTCTGACCCTCCCCCCTCTCATGTGCTCTCTCTCTCTCTCATTCTCTCTGTCTCAAATAAATAAATAAAATCTTTAAAAAAAATATATATATTCTTGTTTTTTAAAAAATCTTTAGAAGATTTAAAGAAATAAAGAACAAAACAAAGAGAATATAAACATCATTTTTGGCAATCAACAGTGTTTATTTTCCTTTGCTTTTAAGTAATCTTTTGAAAACTCATCTATGCTAGAGGCGCCTGGGTGGCTCAGCCTGTTAAACGTTTGCCTTCGGCTTAGGTCATGATCCCAGCGTCCTGGGATCGAGTCCCGCATCGGCCTTCCTGCTCAGCAGGGAGCCTGCTTCTCCCTCTCCCCCTCCCTGCTGGTCCCCCTGCTTGTGCTCTCTCTCTCTGTCAAATAAATAAATAAAATCTTAAAAAAAAAAGAGAAAATTCATCTATGCTAAAATTGTGTGGACCTGGATTAAGTACCGTCTATAGTAATTAAGCATTAAGTAGTCCTTTACATGAGCAAGGTTAATAACTCATGATATACAGCTTAATAGCCTGTCTTCACAAAATTATTTATAAAAAATATATTTTAGATTCTCAAATGCCTATTATATTTCCTCCTGTATCTTGCCTATTCCGGAGCTCTAAGGAATGGCTTTTCCTTTTGTTGGATGCTCTGCTATAGATGTTGCTTTTGTGGATGAGCTACATAAATGTGAATGATGATGAATATTGCTTAAGAAAATGTATCAAGAAGATGCAGTGTGGGATGGTACTGTACTGCTCTA
The DNA here is from genome assembly GCF_011800145.1 of Mirounga leonina. Taxonomy (NCBI): domain Eukaryota; kingdom Metazoa; phylum Chordata; class Mammalia; order Carnivora; family Phocidae; genus Mirounga; species Mirounga leonina. The sequence continues at coordinate 4,384,753 of NW_023270871.1, forward strand.
TTTTAGTTTCCTGAAATGATGTGATAATTTGGGGCTCATTAGCTATAAAATTACTATCCTATAGCATTTTTACAGTGTTAATGACTTTTTAATACAGCATAGATTTCGCTGTCTAGTGCCTTTAAAAATCTCTAAAACCTCATTCTATTAAAAGCATGATTGATTCATGACAGTGTTGAAAAAAGTGACCCACCATGAATTTTTATATTTTATATCATCTTCCCATTATAGTTCCTAGAAATAATTATTTTTGCAGTAGAAAAATGATCTCTTTGCTTCAGTGTTCCATGTACATCCGTCATAAGGCATATTAATGAGAAGTACAAATGAAAGAAGCAAAAAAGTCATCGTGGCTCCATGCCATGTAGAATGGGTACCATGTTTACTGTGGGTGCTGGCCCACCAGGGATTCTCACATGAATTATCATTGAATATGAAATTGAAAGTTTTATTTGGAAACTAATATGAAATTATTATTTGGAAACTTCATATTCATACAGCAGGGCACAGAGGCTTGAAACAAGTGTTTTGAAATATGTGGTGGGATAAAGCTAATTCAGAAAGTAACACCCATCCCCCATATGAGCCAGTTCTCAGGACTGATTCACCTTTAAGAAGGGTGTCATGAATACAAAATTATGAAGGAAACACAAAATCGTCTTTGGAAAAATTGAAAATATCTTCATTCTAATATTTTCAAATTTCTTGCTTAATAAAAATGACAACTTTTGTTATTTCTTTATTATTTCATCTGTCATGAGCAAGTCCAGAAATAAAGTTCAATTTACTCAATTTGGCCTCATGCAGGTTAAAAACAATAAAATCATGTTGCACAGATTTACCCACACAAGTGGAACAATGCCTGACTTCAAGGGAACCTGCTCATAATATAACAGAAAGAAAAAAACAAAACACAGTGTAGAAGACTAAATATAAATTATTAGCCTAGTATTATAGAAATGTTCTCTCTCTTTGTCTTCTTTCTCTCTGTCTCTTTCTCCTTCCTAGGGCTTCAAATCAGAGGACTTTTAAAGTTTCTGAATTTAAAAAATTTTCTTCAGTGAGCATATGCTGTTTTAAAATTGAAAACAAAATTATTTAAGCAGAGAAATGATTAATTGGATTTGAGAAAATCCAATCTTTGAAATTCCCTTTCCTTGATGCCTGAAGAAAATGAGTACATTTTAATCACAAATAATTCAGTTCATGTTTCCTTCCACACTTATTGTAGAAAATTTTGCTCCAGTGACAGGAGGTGGGGAAACCCACAGCTTATGAGACATCGAGTTGTGGAATACGCTCAAATATTAGCAAGAAATTCTAAACATCTGGGGATGTGCCAGAAATACATAGTTAAGATCTCAACGCCTCTGCGATATGTGTTTCCACAAGCCAGGGGGTGAATTGATCAAATGTGAGAATGCTTGTAATGGTGGCTTATACTCAACTCCACAATGGGAAGAAATTATTGTTAATGCTTTTGCCTCTAATTTCCTACCATTACAAATTAAGTTTAAGTAAGCTATGCTTGCTTTTCTTTGATGGATTAAGGAATGGAAAGTAAGGAAAATGTTAAGGTTACCATGGTTTTGGACTGCAAATGCCTTTACAGCTAAGCAGATGTAGAAATGAGGAAATGAAACATTTAAAGGCTCCTAAATGATACACAACAAGCAAGCCACATCACTAGGACTAAGAAAACTTCTGTCTTCTAACAAGTTAAACTATTCTGCAGACTTCTTCCTGTGCGTGTCTATATGTCAGACTTTCATCTGGTTCTCCAACTGCAATTTCCAAATTCTTTTTTTTTTTTAAAGATTTTATTTATTTATTTGAGACAGAGAGAATGAGAGAGAGAGAGCACATGAGAGGGAGGAGGGTCAGAGGGAGAAGCAGGCTCCCCGCCGAGCAGGGAGCCCGATGCGGGACTCGATCCAGGGACTCCAGGATCATGACCTGAGCTGAAGGCAGTCGCTTAACCAACTGAGCCACTCAGGCGCCCTGCAATTTCCAAATTCTTACATTCAATTCAGTAAGCCCCGAAAAAGGTGCCAAGCACCGCAGGATGTATCGGCAGCACAATGTTGAGAACATTTCCGTGAAGTTACTCTCAAGCTCAGAGTCTAATACGAGTAATAGATTGATAAAATAGGAAGGACAATTCCAGGGACAAAAGCAGTAGCATGGTGGGGCCGGGGAGAGAGAAATTGTGATGGGTGACTGAGGAGTAAGGAGTGGATGTGCTTCCAATTTTAGATGACAACTGGATTGTTTTTAGTAGACAATTATGGGCACTGGACGTAGAATAAAACAGCATAGAAGGATGAAATAGCATAATTTATTCAGGGAATGACAAGTCAGTAGTATATATTTTTGGAGTGGCAGTTGCAGATGGGAAATAGTAGATGGGGTTGAGGCTAGATCTACAGGGTTTTATGTACTAGCGTAGAGATGCTTTTGTTTTTTTAAAAAATGGTATTTGAGTAACAGTGTGGCAGGTGGATTGGCTGAGAGTAAGGGTAAGGTAGACATATCATTTGAAAGGCTATTGCAATAATCTGATGAGAGAGGGTTAAATCTACACAACAATTCTCCCAAATCCTATAGAAGTTACATGAGTGATGGATCAGAGATTAGGGAAATTAAGAATGCCAAGGATCCAGTTCAAGGAAGGAATAAGCAGGAGGTTTAGAAAAGTTAAGAAAAGCAGGAGATTTGGCAAAATAAAATTGAAATTAAGTGGATAGGATCATTATATTTTGGAATAAAGCTTAACATGAAAGGCAACAGCAGATGCTCCGGGTGGCCTTCCCATAGACCTTCCCCCGCTACCATGTCAGTGCCTTTTGGCTCACCCAACTTCCAAAGGACAGCACTAGCAATTTTTTTAAAAAGATTTTATTTATTTATTTGAGAGAGAGAATGAGATAGAGAGAGAGAGCATGAGAGGGGGGAGGGTCAGAGGGAGAAGCAGACTCCGCACTGAGCAGGGAGCCCGATGCGGGACTCGATCCCGGGACTCCAGGATCATGACCTGAGCCGAAGGCAGTCGCTTAACCAACTGAGCCACCCAGGCGCCCAGCAATTTTTTTTTTTTTAACTGATCACTTTTCTCTGGCTTCCAGAGCTCTTTGTCAGCTAGCTTGGTATCCCAAATGGCTCGCCACCTGCCCAGGAGGAGGCTTCAACTCCACATGGACAGGAGTTGATGTATCAATACCCCAATTTGTTTCCCATTGGCTGTGATAACACTGCCTCTCTGAGTTCTCAACGGGTATAAGCTCCAATTATCTAAGTGGCAACTTTTTCCATTACAAGGTTTTATTGACTGCCTTTCCTTTCCTGTCTCCTTTTCCACTTGCTCATAAGTGATTCCCAGAATCACCCCTAAATGGAGAAGCTAAGACGAAGTCCAGAGTCCAAAGAAAGTCTTTAAATAAACAACATCAGGTATACAAGCCCTACTGATAGAATCATCAGGTTTCCATTCTGTTTGAGATGGACCCCAAACCACCTAAGACTTGAATTAGTTATCAGGGAGCTTGGGACTTGTAAAGTGCATTGGTACTGTGCCAGGAAAAAACTGATAAAAGTTACATGGAGCCATTGCTTGTGATCTATCAGCATTTTACATAATGTTCGCCCTTCTCATTTTTAACCAGTGATAGATTTTAAGAGGGCAGGAGCCCTCCAGTATTCATAACAGTATTCAGAATTGTTGATGTCCAAATAGGAAATGATAGCAGATTACAGAATCATCCCTGAGTAATTACTGTTTTTCTCATTCTTAAGGTCTACTGGCTCCTAGAAAGATAAGGGTCTCCTCCAAATTTCCGTTTCTGGTGCTGCATCCTCCTGCTCATCTATCTCCATACAGGTTGTTGATGAAGCCATTTATACCCTTGTTACTCGAGAGTATGTTCCATGGGCCAGCAGCATCCATCCCCTGGTGGCTCAGTAAAACGCGGAATGTTACACCTCACCTCAGACCTACTGAATTAGAATTAACATTTTTGACAAGATCCCCATGCGATGGGTGTGCACTTTGGAGTTGAAGAGCATGGCTTTAGATGGGCTTTGTTGTGAAAGACAAGAATCTCAGGACAGCAGGGCAAGATCGGTCTGAAGCTTGTGCGCCGGAGAAAGGGCCACAGGACAAGGGTACTAGGACAATTCTCTCTTGTAAAAAATGTAATATAATTTGGAACGTGGAGGAAAGAAAACAGGTTCATTTAGCTCCTCACCTCAATCAGCCTCTATTAGCAGCGTAGCTTAGTTTCTCTTATTTACATAATTTTTTAACCTGGCTGTAAATCCAATCCCACATTAAGCAGGCTTCGTATTTCTCTTACTATTGTGTCGTGAGAATTTCCTCACATTATTATCATAGTCATCGTGTAAATATTCAATCTGGTATAATAATCATAACCTATTTAACACTTTCTGAATTTTTAAACTTTTTAATATTTTTGATGGCCTTTTAACACATAGAGTTTTTCTGCATGTAAAGCTATTCCTTGGGGTACATCCTCACAAATGCTAGTCTGAATGAGGGCTTTCTTCGTCTCCTGGAGCACTGTTTACACATTATCTCCAGTGACCTTTGAGGCTTACTACTACACTACCCGTGTCTTTTATCCTTTGTACCCACATTTCATTTTCTCCTTTTAAAAGCCAACCACACCTCCTCCATGATAACTTTAGATCCATTTCCCCAACCTTGAGTCACCGGTTTTATTCTTAAAACTCCCATTTCAGTTCCTGTCCCTGAGTCACCTTCCTGTCATTAAAATTCGACTCAGAGTTCATGTTTTCCACACAGACTAACCAAGCTGATGGGGGCAGCCACACTGACTCTTTGCTTTTAAATATAGGACACATAATTTTGAATGGCTCTTCCCTGGACTTTAAATAAAATAAGCTTCTTGTTAAAATTTGACAAGAACATTTCCATCTGTCGGTTTTAATAGCCGATAAAGTCAAAGAAGACAGGGACTCTCTTGTATTCATGTGGAATACGATGCTGTATGAAGGCGTGCACTTGTGATCAGTGCTGGGTGATGTATGGGAGTGCTCACTCATTATATTTTGCTCCTGGAACTAATGAAACACTGCACGTTAACTACACTGGAATTATATTGAAATTAAATTAAATTAAAAAATAAATACAGGAAGCATAATCTTGAATTACTCTTCCCTGGACTTTAAGTGAAATAAGCTTCCTTTTCAAATGTCACAAAAACATTTCCCTCCATCAGTTTCAATAGCCCATAAAGTGGAAAGAAGACAAGGGACTCTCTTATATTCATTTGGAATACTATGTCGTATGAAGTGTGTCCAAACAGGAAATGAAAACAAGTAAGTGTGCAAGGTAGGAAGACTGGAAATTCTAGATGTGCCATGTGCTATATGATTTCAAAACCAGGCCAGAACAAGAGCCACTCACTCCTTCAGCACACCGCTTCTCACTCTCGTGTACCTGAGAATAAGCTAGGGAAGGAGTGACGATCCCAGATTCCATCTGACTCCCCAGAACTCATAGTGGATCAAGGGCGGATCCAGGCAACCGTGATTTTAATACACAAAGGGTTTTCTGATGCTGGTGGTCTGTGGGGCCGCATTTGAGAAGTACTGATTTGGTATTACCTTGGCACCACAGTGCCAAATACAGCAGGTGGGAAATGAAAAAGGATTCAAATAAAATACATCAATTTCAGCACAGCAAGATCTCTAGTTTCTTAATGTATTCCACAATTCAGAAAGCACAGACAAAATGAAGTTAATGATCAGAAAAACATGTTTGATTATTAAATCCTGGAGTGCTGTATCGATGAAAGTAAGCAGTGACTTACATTTTCCTTCCTCATTTCTGCAAAGAACTTTTGTATCATCAGTGCTTTGTATAACTTCAAGAGATTCACCAGGCTTCACCTGCAGATCTCTGGTGCCCCACCTTTTAGAAGTTAAGGAGGGTGCAACTTTGGTCGAATACAGGACTCTAATTTCACCATCATACTGGAAAAAAATAAAGAAAAACATTTTTATTATTGATTGATGTGTATTATTAAACGAATCCATTTATTGACAGATGTACTAAGAAAGCCTTTGCTAAATAAATAGTTCCTTGTTTTAAAAAAATAATGTAAAAACATTAAAGAAAAATTTTTGAGGGAAAAACCACTCATAATCTCACCAACCTAATATAATCACTATTTTTAAAATTAAAAACATCTTTTAGGTTAAAGGTGTACATGTGTTGATTTGATGTACTCATATATTACAAAATGATTACCATCATATCTTTAGCTAACACCTCTAACACCTCACATAATTTCCACTTCTTTTTTGTGGTGAGAACATATAAGATTTACTCTCTTTACAACTATCAAGTATATAATACAGTATTCTTAAGGATAATGACCATGCTGTACATTAGACCCCTAAAGCTTATTCATCTTATAACTGAAAGTTTGTACCTCTGACTAACATCTCCTCCATGTACCCCACCCCAGCCTTTGGTAACTATCATTTTACTTTGTTTCTGTGAGTTTGGCTTTTTTAAGTGATATTATAGAATATTCATCTTCCCCTGTTTGACTTACTTCACTCAGCAATGACCCTTACGGGCTATCCATGTTGTCACAAATGGCAGGATTTCCTTCTTTTTCGTGGCTGAATAATATTCCAGTGTATGTATATGTATTTGTGTGTGTGTGTATATACATATAATCTTTTTTATCCATTCTATTTTTATATTATCTTATTATTAAAGTTCAAAGAACAGCTGAATTTAAATGATTATTGCAGTATATGTATTGTGCATGTATGAGAATTTGCTTAATTTGTTAAAGGAATAAATTCAAATGTAAAGAAAATTATATAGAAAATAAAGGAGTTAGGATGGATAACTGATACTGATAATTACACTTTTTTTTTTTAAAGATTTTATTTATTTATTTGAGAGAGAGAATGAGACAGAGAGAGAGAGCATGAGATGGGGGAGGATCAGAGGGAGAAGCAGACTCCCTGCCGAGCAGGGAGCCCGATGTGGGACTCGATCCCGGGACTCCAGGATCATGACCTGAGCCGAAGGCGGTCGCTTAACCAACTGAGCCACCCAGGCGCCCGATAATTACACTTTTAATACGTGCATTTTGGTACTTAAAAATCATTGGTTTTTTCATTACGCTTTGAACTTTGATATCTAAATATGACATACTTTAAACTTTTTCCTGAAGTCTTTCTCTTCTTTTTCCTGCTTTTTTAGCTTCTTGGGGTCTTTTTCTTCTGTCTTAGCCTTGGCTCCTTGACTAAGATGGCAGAACACACATAAAACAACATTTAGCTTAGTTTAAAAAGAACAGCATACAATAGAGACTTCATCCATAACATTACAATTTTGTTGAATTTTGTTTTTAATTAATTCCTTTTCTTAGAAATCTAGTACATTCATTGTAATAAGTGATAATATTTCATAACACAAAAGAGATTCTTCAAAATAATACAGATTATGGTTAAAATGGAAGTGATTATCTATTATGGTGAACCATATAAAATTACTGAGGTATAGTGTGAACGTGGTTACGTATCAGAGGTTTCATATGATTCAACCCACCTATTGTCGAACTCTCTGTATTTTTTCAAACCTTCCTAGATAATTAAGTGGCTTGGCCAATATCACAGAAAACGCTTTATGAAAAAGAACATTTTTTTAAAAATTGATTTTTATGGCTTGAAAAGTTTATCTATGTGTCAGGTTTTCATATCTACTTAAAATGGAGCCAGAGTAACATTTTATCTCATAGATACCAACTAGACTGATGCGAATTGTCATAAGAATAAGCCTATGATAGTGATTCTTCAGCCCAGCCACATACAGGATCATCTGGGAAGTTTTAAAAAAGTACCAATGCCTTTGTCTAATTTCTAGAAATTCTAATTAAATTAAATACATTCTAATTAATTAGACTGAGTGGGGTCTAGATACTGACATATATGTTTTAAAGCTCCCCAGGTAATACTAATTTGCAATCAAGGCTGAGGAACATTTGCTAGGGTTCACTGTGGATGTTAGGGAAAGGCTGGGAATCTCTGAAGGAGGGAATTTTAAAAATCAGAATTTTTTGTGAATAATGAAAAGTTCTAAACACTGATTTTAATTTTTATCTAGATTACCTACAATAAAGTTTTGTTTGTAACTGATATATTTAAAATGTTTGATTCCTAAGCTTTGAATCTCAGAATTTAGTTCATTTACTGTGAAATGAATTAGCACAGTGTCCTGCCTTGGGTTCTGCATCCTGCCTCAGTATCTGCTTTGTTACGGTGCTCTGGTCAGTAGTGGATTTGCAGTCCCAAATTAGCACTTTGGAACTATCAGGATATACATGCATGTTAAAAATGGCCCATGAGCTCCCTTTGAAAATAACTTATTGAAGTTTAGTTTTAGTTTAAAATAGAATATTATGTTAGAGAACATAAAATAGTCTTAAACTCTGAAAATAAGCAGCAGCAAAGAAAATGGTACATATCACATAAAGTTTAATCAGCCGGGGTTTATTCTACTTGAAGAAAAGGTCCAGTGTGTAACTGGGTTCCTAGAGAGCTGTTTAATGGAACGTGGTGACATTTTTACAGTAATATAAAACAGAAAAATGCATTAAAAAATGTCAGGGATAGAAGTGACTTCCCAGTGGTGAGGAATTTTCAAACCTAACATATTACTGAAGATTAGATTTTCTTTTCAGAAAAAAGAAGGATTCTCTTTTCATCTTTCTTGTTTGTTGTGCCTATAGAACTTGATCCTGACATAGAAATGATAGCATATTCTCTCTTCAGTTTCTTTGATCTTGATACTTTCTCTTGTTCAGTAAAATTAACTTAACAGTGTTGGTAAAAAATAAATACTAAATAAATAAACACTCATGCATTTTTGCAGTATTGCTCAGAAGACGCTGCATATTGTCTCCCATTTGTGTCACTTTCATCCTTTAACTAATCAAGCTCAAGATCTTTTTATTCACCTTTTTTCCTGAGAAAGCTACAGAGGTATTCTTGCTTTTATACACCGTATGTATCAGCTCATCTCACATGTTTATTGGAATATAAAAAAGCATCTTGCCATGTTATTTTCTATTTCAAAAGAGGTTTCAAATGGTACTCCTTTTGTACTAACTGATCTTAACATTTTTTCATACAGTTTTATCCTAAAATTAAATTGAAACCTTAGGTGAGCTGAAGAATGTCACTATTCACCCCTAACTTTTTTTTTTTAATTTGAATGGAACCTTTGAGAATCTGATGCTTTTGTGAAAAAGAGATATGGCAAAGTCCTTTGAAAACACAAATCATCTTTTTTTTTTTTCCCATAAAAGGAAAAAATCTTGTGGAGGACAGAAGAGATTTGAAGAAGGTAGGTGAGGGGTGAGATATAAACTAAGAAGTGTGTTCAAGACAAAAAAGCTTTTGGGAAAAGGGTAAAAATAAAGGGAGGAGATGAATCAGTGAGATCAGTTGTGATCAGACTCTCAAATATTTTCCCAGTGAATGAGTACATGAAGGGATAAATGAATGTAGACATCAGTGAGTCACCAGGCAGAGAATAATCAGGAGCAAAATACCCTGGGGAGGGGGCAGCGGAGGAGGGGGATCAGGGTCTTCCACCCACAAACCTAGCAGAAACTTTAGAGCTGAGATCAGAGAGAGGACAGAGTAAACAGGATCAAACACAGTAGATGTACATGCCTTTGGGGTTTTATTCTAGTTGAATTTTCTTAAGCAGTCGGATTTTCATCTCAAAATGAGAACATTTTACTTACCTCAGCTCTGCTGGTGGAGCAGGGAAATCAGAGGCATCCACATCATCATAAACTTCATCTCCCATGTCTAACAAAAGGCAAAGTATCAAATGTTGAGACACTTTTAGTTTGAATTTTGATATGAGCATCCGATGATGTTTTTAATATAAAGATTGTTTTGAGGACAACAAAATCAGTTTTCCTGGAGTCTCTATACATTTCTCCTGGAAGCATTGTCTGTTCCTTGAAGGGGAGAGGTTTTTCTCTCCTTGGATATCTCTGCTAAATTTCCCTCAAAACAAAAACAAAAACAAAAACAAAAAACCAGAGACCGTGACTGTAACTAGCATTATCAGGATAAATCTCCCCAAACAGTGACTGAGATTATTTGCAGATCCACGCATGTGATGAATGGCAGGATTAGTAGATTGCTGACAAACAAATCAACATTACTGGCCATTGGCAATAGGCTGTAGAGATTGATTCTTAGGGGATTTGGGATGCTATGATAATATACATTATTTATATGTCTGTGTCTTTGTCTATGTCTGTCTATCTATCTATCTATCTATCTATCTATCTATCTATCTATCTATCTATCTATCTTTCTACCTATCTATCATTCTCTTTTAGTCACTGATCTGTCCCTCACTGATTTTTAACTTATAGTAGTATTAGGTGTGGTACCACCTTAAAATGGAAAGAATATTCCTATTAATAAGACATGTCTGGTCCATACCAGCAGGTATTGAAAACCAGTGTTGGTGGGAAAGTGGCCATGCCCTTAACTGGGTCAATGGCTTTTCTAATCCGTAGATACTTTTCTTTCATCTAGACCTCTTGTTAATAAAGTCAGGAGGATTGCGCCCTCTCTGCACCTATTAAGTTGCTCCACAGCAAATTAAGCTGAAGAGATGAGCTGAAGAGAGTACAAATGTTTTAAGGAACGATTATCATAGAAAGTTTAGATGCTCTCTGTTAGCGGCAAGGATTTAATTTCCTTTAAGAATTCCTCTCTCTCTCTGTATATATGTATAGAGTACATATATATACTATATATTTTCTTAAAGATTTTATTTTTATTTGACAGAGAGACACAGCGAGAGAGGGAACACAAGCAAGGGGAGTAGAAGAGCGAGAAGCAGGCTTCCTGCAGAGCAGGGAGCCCGATGCGGGGCTCGATCCCAGGACCCTGGGATCATGACCTGAGCCGAAGGCAGATGCTTAACGACTGAGCCACCCAGGCACCCCACATATACTGTATTTATATTACATACATACGTGTCTGTGTGTGTGCATTCTCCTCCCACTCAGGTAATTAATTTCACAGCTATGTGAAGAATCCATAATTAATATTATAAAAAATATGACATATCATTGGTTTCCAAAATGGGAAAAATTACTATTCCATACACATGTACTTAAAACACACTTGAGAACAAACCAAAATTAAAACAAAAAAAACCCAATTTTTTTTTACTTAACTGATCACATTTGTTTCACTTTATACTTACCCTCTGTGGAGCTAAATTTCTTGAATACTTTTTGAAAATTATAGATTAAGATATAAACTCATCATCAGTTATTGATTAATTTGAATTAGTGCCTTATGTATTTTCAAACTGATAACTGAAAACGAGATCAGATAAACAGTCTGGAAGAATAGATGATCTGTGTGTTTAGTTTTCTCTTTCAACTTATTTATAAATCCAGACAAACTTTTTGAAAACCTCTGAATATTCCTGTGAGACATTTTATTTTGTTCAAAGTCAGTTTAAGAAGAATCTTTGAAAGGTCTATTTCAGCAGGGATAAAAAAAAAATAAGCTGATCAAAATTGTTCAAAGAAGAAACGGTTTCACATTTAGCAGTGGAAAGTTTTCCAAAAACAATATAAATTATACATTCAAAAAAATCAAAGAAATTTAGATTTAGAAGAGACTTGGTGTCATATAATTTGGTACATTTTTAGAAATCCTTATGCATAAGCCCAATATATCAGGCTTGACTGAATTGGGGTAGAGGAGACATGAGAAATATTGGTGTCCA